>NC_135412.1:42819907-43482407 GCF_051991245.1 Festucalex cinctus | reverse complement strand
ATTATTCCCACATTCTATTCTATTCTCACTATTCAATATCATTCAACATCATTCAACATTATTCCAAATCATTCCACAGGTATTCATTCAGCTCTCCACCCTTCACACGCCATTTCTCCAGAAATGGCATTTTCTAGTTGTCAAGAATTATTTTTTTGTGGTCTGACTTCCCCTTTAATACTTATTCAAGTATATCTGTTACAAGATACGATATACTGCACCATGATATACTCATCGCTCTCTAAACGTCACAATGTCCTGAATACATGCAAATTACACTAGATTTTTTTTTCTCCTATATTTTGATGATATGCCCATTAGGTTGTGTGATTTTGATTGAATGGTATTTGAATGAAAACATTGCCAACATGAGCTCACGGACACTGTGCTCTGGTTCACACAATTGTTCTGCATCCAGCATTTGTATCAATTATCATTTAGTGACTGTCGGTGTGAATGTGCGTGTGGTTGGGCTGTCGACATGTGATTGAGTGGCGGTCAATCCAGGATGTAATCTGCCTTTTGCTGCGATAGGCTCCAGCTTCCTGGTGACTTTTAACAGGATACATGATATAAAGTGGATGGATGGACATTCCCAAATTAATCACTAAGGGCAAAAGCCATTATGGGTTTTTAGCTCAATGATTGTACTGTAGCCACTGTGAAAGATAATCATAAGCACAGATGAATGGAAAACCATTTATTGGATGCTGTGTATGGCTTTGATGTGGACTAAAACCAAAATTTGCAAGAGTAACTGTTTTTATTAAGAAGTACAAATATAGACTGTAATGAATGAGAGGAGGATTCGGTTAAATGTGTCAAAGAAAAGTATAAGGTGTTGGATTAGAAACATGAGGGTTCAACTTCCAGTAACTTGATGAATTTAGCATGTTGAGATTGTAAAAACGTGACTTCGTGTGACATTATTGTGAACTGGTGGCCTTTTGGTTGGGGCTCATTATCCAGCCTGCTTTTTTTCTCCAAGCCTGCATAGCTGTGACTGGTTCGTGTTAAGCAGTTAGAAAGTCTTCAACCACAGCAATCGTATATTAAAAATAAATTGTTCTCGTGGCACCATAGCATGGGTTTAATATGAGACACGTGTGAGGACGTGCGCACTCTGGATTAGAAGCAGAACAGGAAACTTGAGTTCTTGAATGGTGAAATGCATCATTAAGTGAGACTTGAATAAACAGCAGTCTGAGAAGCAACACGCGCTACTGGACTGTATGCATACTTTGGGGTTTTTCTACAATTGTTTTTGTTTTCAAAACATAGCTTTTGCAAGAATATATTAATTGGAGCCACATTTTAGTGAGGGAACACATTACTTGGTGTGAAAACCTTGAGAACCAATGATTTTGACATACAGTGCTGCCTTGAGATATGAGTTTCATTTCTTCAGTGGCCACGCTCATAACTCAACGCACTCCTACATCAAATCATCATTCCTCATTAAAATGAATGAAGTGTCATAATCTGTTCTAGCCTCTTCCCAAAAATCCGACAGAAATGATTGTAGTGCTATTAATGTCATTATTATTGTACTGAAAAACATTGAGTAATAACATAATTGGAAGAAAGAATGAATGAAATGAGTGAAAGTGTTAAGGTTCGAGGGCGCGGGAGGAGGACCCGAGTGCAGAGATGGGAGGAAGGCAGAGTCACTTGTGAGTTTTTAATCAGTCAACACAGTAGTGAGAAGTAGAGCAAGGTGGGGGTCGAGTCCAGGCAGGTGATAGGTGATCTGCAGGTGGGTTGGCTTCGGCAGGCAGGTAAGCGTATGGCTTCAGCAGGTGCAGAGAATGATAATCCAAATAGGTTGTACACAAAGGCTGGCAATGAGCTGGAAGCAACTGACTCTATCACAGTAACCCCGGGTTTTCACCGGATGCGGTTGCGGTGCGGTTGCGGTGCGGTGCGTCTTGACTGCGTGCTCCGGACGGGTCAATTTTTTTGTCAATCCACACCGGCTCCGCACAGCTGCGGTCCGGCAGCTCCGTCGCCGCCCACTTCCCAACGTGTCTCGCGGGACCGCGCGCGCGCGATCATGTGGCATTTCACAACGAGAGGTAGACTTCTTTTGATTTAACCTTTTCTTCTTCTTCTGCTATGAGATTCCATGCAGCATCCTTTTTTTGGTTGTCCTTGTAAAGTATATTAATAACGAGAGTCGGGTCAGTGCGGGTCCACTCTTTATTTCTGTCTTCCCCGTCCGGCTGCCGCTCAGTACGGCAAGCGAGACGGGCACAACAAGCAATCGCGAACATCAAACTCACAATACATTACAGTCCTTATAAAAAGGATGTGCCGTGTCATATATTATTTTGTGGTTTTCCACCTCCAATATAAACCTCTCCTCGTCCATGTTCGCTGGTGTCTAAACCGTGAATGAGCACATGGCCCGGCAACGCCCACGTCACGTTTTGCTGAAAAACTTGCGAAATAGGAGCTGGCGAGTGTTTTATTCTGAAAGGTAACCGGAAATTTATTTTGAAACTGCCTCGGTCTTCCTGTCCCGCTCGATGTGTTTTGTGCTAGCTTGCCATTTGCCGGAGGCCTACCGCTGCGGCGTCCGGCAAAAATAGAAAATAGGTCTATCCTTGCGGAAGGCTTGCGGCACGCCGCAGGCCTTCCGCAGTCGACACGCAACGCACCCGCAAGCGGTGTAAACTGCACCATTCGAATGAATGGAATCTAATTGCTTGCGTCGCCGGACCGCACCGCAACCGCACCGCAACCGCATCCGGTGAAAACCCGGGGTAAGAGTTGATCTGGCGCTGGAGTGGAGTCCAGGGTTGGCTTTTGTAGGCTGCTGATTGTGATGACGTGCACCTGGCTCCTGCTCCAGCTGTGCCTCAGGGGCCCTGACAGAAAGAATAATCCTCCAACATAATACGACCACATAGGTCGTTTTGAATGTGCCAAATTATGACCAAGTGTTATGTATTGTAGTTTAGCAACCCCTATCAGCCATTTAAATAGCAAAAAAATCAGTAAACTGAATCATAACAAGAATTCCCGGGACTCAAACGGGGGTCATCCGGTCAGAAGTCAAGCGTCTATCTGACTGAGCTAACAGGCCAGTGATTGTTTTAGGCTTGAATACATGTTTTGTGACGTCAACCTTACTACAGCCTGAGCCTCTTCCTATCCTCAACATTAGTGTCCCATGTAAAGACGTAACATGTACAAACTCACTGAAAATATAAAACTAGCGCCAACCATTCGTATCCCATCCCAGAAGTGATGACGAATCAAGGAGCATGCGCAGAACGTACCAGCGTCTCGTTCGTCTTGTGACATGGGGGACCTGAATTTGGTCGTATTTTCGTACATGGTAAAATGACCAATATGGTCGTTTGTGTTGTCTATTGCTTAAAGGATTGTAACACCACAGCTATTGGTGCTAATTTTTAGCCCCTTTATGACAGCAAATGCACTTTCATGGGCTGACAGAGATTTTAAGACACCTTTCGTTACAGATGTATTGAGGTAATAATAATAATAATAATAATAATAATAAATCAAAATTGACATGAAAAATCCCAACATGAATTTCCACACAACAACAAAAAAAACAGGCCACCCAGACCACTAAAAACATAAAACAGCTAAAACGTGTCCAAAACAGCTGGAAAAAAAGTGAGTGCAAAACAATTCAGTCATGACTCCTTTCGCACGAGATGAACCCCACTGACACGTTTAAGGTTGACGTACTTCCGTCTTAAGTAAGACTTCCGTCCTCTTCATTTGTCTTCTGCTCCTCAAAGGTCACTTAGTCTTGGTGTCATTTGTTTACCACAAAATGATATCAGCAGTGCAAAGGAGTTCACAGGAAAGATGAGCTCACTGACATGACAACACAAGTTCTGTTGGCCATTGTTGACATTCATCTACTTCCTTTTTACCCTCTGCTTTTTTTTTTTTCCCCATCCAGACAGCCCATGCAGTGATTCTGTGTGCGTGAGAAGGAGGACGATCGTAAAGCAAAGACAGAAAAAGTGTGAATAAAAGTGGATGCTGCTGACAGTGATCTCACTGCTTTCCATACCGTCATGTAAGACCCTCAGTTTGTGATGAAAGGTCTTTTCCCGGGAATATGAAAAATTTAATCATCGCGTTTCTGAAGGACTCGGGGAAGCCATCCCATCGATGGCACGGTGGCCATCACCCTCCATATTTTATGGATGCTAATACTATAAACAGACAAGGGGAGGAAGAGTGCCACTATGGATCATAAATTGTATCTGTCTTTGTTGTGACAGTAGGAAAAACAAAAACAAAAACATGATGTTACTTAATTTGATCTACATGACATCACAAAAATGACGAAGGTGTTTTACAACATTTTAGAATGCACACTCCGTTGTTATAGTTGCTTGAGGCATGAGCACACTTTGGTGATAATATGAGGGTTTGCCCTTGTCCCACTGTTAAAACATGCACCTGCACTTCCTTCCATTGGCTTCTGTTTCCCTCTTAAGCATCTCGCTCTCTCGTCAGTGCCCCTGCAGGTGTGTTGGCTTTACGACAGAATTAAATGTTTTAATGGGGATTCTGCTGCTGCTCCTGGCTCCGGTGCGTCGGTGTGAAAATGAGCAAGCTTGGTCAAGATCTAACAAAGCCACTCGTAAAGTGTCTGCACGGGAAATTAACACTTAAAGGGTAATCAACATTTACAGTAGCTTTATTCATGTAAAAATGATGACCAATTGAAGTCATAAAACACAAATGTGTGTATGCTAAGTCTGTACTGTTTACTAGGGGTGTGAATTGCCTAGTACCTGACGATTCGATTCGTATCACGATTCACAGGTCACGATTCGATTCGATACCGATTAATCCCGATACGAATTTATAAGTCGATTGTTGCGATTTATATGAAAATGTATTATTTATTTATCTGAAATTTCAGTCTTATAGAGGTTGTAATCTGTTTCATGTTTGAACAGCATTAAAATAAAATATTAAGGCTTAATGTTCCGTTCATATAACATTCTTCCATGCTCAAGGTGTGAATCCTAACCCGAAGTCAGACGTTTTGTTGAATATTTTTTTCCATTAAAAATGGAAGTTTAAAAATCGATTCACACACACAAAAAAAAAAAAAAAAAAAAAAAAAAAAAAAAGCCAATGATGATAAGACGTTGAATCGGTAAGACTACCGAACGAACAATTCTGAGCTCTAAAAAAATAAAAATAAAAAAAAAATAAAAACGATTTTTTTTTTTATTGAATCGATTCGAGAATCGCGCGATGTAGTATCGCGATATATCGCCGAATCGATTTTTTTTTAAAAACACCCCTACTGTTTACCATTGGGCTGAGACATGAATTTGTCTGTACATGAAAAAAAACATCATGGTTGCATGGTTGGTGTATCTTCTTGTTATGCTATTTTCTTCCGTTTACTGCAGATTTACGTCCTTTTTTACGTGCACAAATGGGACACTGATACGAAAGTTGCTCATTTTTATGTGTAGTGTATTCTTATAAGCTCATTTTAGCTCCCTGGGGTAATACTCACCTTCCTCTCCATGATCCTCCGTCCCTTTCTGATCCGCCACCCCAAGCCGCCCACTTCTCTATTTGGTGCTCAGGCTTTTGGGGGTGGGCTTCTATGGATCCTATGGGGGCTTTTGGCAAAGTTTTGGGGCGTATCTGGCACAAGTTCCCAGTCTTTAACAATGGCAATAAGTGCTCACAATAGCTGATCACTTTGTCTCCGCCTCTTCTCCATCGCTTAAATCTCTCATCTGATCCTCTTGGCACCCGTTGTTGCCCCCTTTGGTTTTCTGTCTTATCCCCTTAGCGCACATTCAAGCCCCCACTCCCTCCATCCTACACCAAGCATTCTTCCTACCTTTGCTTTCATGCCTTCCTCCCACCCATATTCTCCCCCTCTTCTCACATTTTTGTCAAAATCTTGCCATCCCCCTGGGGGAACTCCCTAAGTTGCTTAACTCTTTTTCTCATGAGCCTGTCAACCCCCACACGCTACCCTAAAATCTCCCAATAATTCTGCTGTCTTTAGGACTTTTAAAGGAGTAAAGAAAAACAAAAAACACTCAAGGCTGTTTTTACCCTAAAATCAACTGCAACAATTTATGTTCTTACAATGGGGAAGTATCAAAGCTGCCAAGTGTTACGGATTTTTAGTTACATAAATTACTGATCGCTAACTGGTTCCGCCCATAACAATGATTGTTCTGGATATTTAAAAAACATCCAGCATCCAACATTAGCATCAGTACGATGCTGGCCAGTGCACATTTCATGAATAAATGCAATGAAGTTAGCACAATATTAAAAGCACATATCTACTGTTTATTATTGTTATGTAATTGTGACAACGACACACTTTTCAATATACACGTACTACCAAATGGACACAAGAAGTGGTTGTTTGCTATGAGAAATGACCTAAAAGGATCGTATTCAGAATCTTTGATTACGAGCATATTTGCTCATTCAATTCTCATTAATGCACATTTTGATGAAACCATCTTTTTTTCTGACATCATTCAAAATGAACCACGTTCTTACTTTCAGGTAAAGACTGTGGTGACAGAGAGGTCCAATAACACTTGAAAACTTTACTTGAAAAACCTGTACAGTATGTCCACATGTCCAAAATGCACACGAGCAACTCCAAACGTAACCAAATCGGGCAGCAACATGTAAGTAAACCACAAGGATAACTTTCTGCCCAATTTGCTTATGTGCAGATATCACTCCAGGTGTTTTCGCTTCATTTTCATGTGGTCCTTGCTTTTTCCGTAGATTGTAGTTTCCACTGGTGTTTTTTTTTCTTTTCTTTTTTTTTTTTTTACTCACTGTGAGTGTGGTTTTGGCTAAACATGTTAATACATCATTGAGTTGCACGGTTCAACGATGTCAGGCACTTACTGACAAGGTTGTTGCCAATCTGTCTGTTTACAATAGAATTATTGGCACAGATATCTGATTCATATTAAGAGTTTCAAACGCATTTGGGCCTGATTCCCATCTGATGGGATCTGATTACATGCATTTTCTTTCCCTTCACGTTGCCACCACCCATGGGAGCAAGAATCGGAAACAACTCACTTGAAAATGGTCAATTTTTAATACCTCTGTTTTCATTTCAAACTACTTTTGGTCCTTGCCCTATCTTGCAGTTTAAACCGTCTAACATCTTCATTGTCTCTTTACTTGGACTGTTTTTTTCTCTCCTCTAAATCACAAGGCATGTTCACATACAGTACAACACACAATCAGTTGCACAGTTTACAGTCAGTGTCTATCATTTAAGAAAACGGATGATAATAGAAGCAGAAACAACTGCGAGACAAGAGTCGAGGGCAGGACGCCCGAGAGGAAAAAGACAGCGAGAATGAATGAGAGTTGGGAAACGAAGTACTTAGAAAAACAAGAGTGGCTCACCAAGGCAGGACAAAGAAAAAGATGATGACATGAAAGTAAATAAAAGGAAAGAATAACAAGACAGATATCAGATAGTAGGTATAGTTACCATATAAGCATCTTTATACACTATTCTTTTGTGTGTGTGGCTTTATGAATGAGACATCTTCTTAGACTGCTCCCAAGTGTTTTTGAGGAGCTGCGCTGTTGTGTCTTGCCACTTATCAACATTTAAGTGTCCTTGGCTACCACTGGAGAAACACACACCGTCTAATGAAAATCACATGAGTAAATAGCCTTTTATTTCAGGAAAGAGAAATACACGGATTTACAAGAGAAGTCAAAGATTATTTGAATAGAATCAGCATTAAATGTATAAAAAAAAAAAAAAAAAAACGTGAGATCACTGGGTTATACAGTTATGTATTTTTTGGATAGAATTAGACTAGTTACCAGTGTAACTCAGTGGATTTGTGCCTGTCATATTTTTTATCACCAAGTTTACTTCCTGGATTATGGAGGATGCTTGTGTAGTTTTATCATAGACAATCACAAACATCCTCATTGTTACAAATCATTGCATTTCCAAAAATGAACACTTTTCGGAAGCTAAACAAACACTCTCAAGCTAGAATTAGCAGAAATTGCATTGTTTAAGTTAGTATCACCAAGATATACAACTCCAAAATCAAAGCCAATCGCTAACTTAAAACACCGGGAGGGGGGGCAAATTTATTATGGTGTCAGTGAGTCAACTGGGAGTCCAGCTGTCAGCAGCAGCCATGCACATCAGTCAGCATCTTCTCCCAAAACTCTTTTTCAGAGGTCTTAGTTATGAATGAAGCAATGAAAAAAACAAACAAACAAACAAAAAAAACAAAAAACAACAGCAGTTAATAGTCAAAATGAATCTGCACAAACTTACCTTCATGGCTGACTAGTTTCTCCTGCACCGGGGCATTGCAGTGATTATTATTAATTATTATTATTATTATTATTTTTTATAAAACAAGCTTACTAAAATATCCGTCCATTTTCTTGACCGCTTATTCCTCACAAGGGTCGTGGGGGTGCTGGAGCCTATCCCAGCTGGCTTTGGGCAGTAGGCGGGGTACACCCTGGACTGGTTGCCAGCCAATCGCAGGGGACACAGAGACGAACAACCATCCACACTCACAAGCACACCTTGGGACAATTCGGGGCACCCAATTAACCTGCCATGCATGTCTTTGGAATGTGGGAGGAGACCGGAATAAAGACCCACGTGGGCATGGGGAGAACATGCAAACTCCACCCAGGAAGGCCGGAGCCTGGACTCGAATCAGAATCCTCAGTACTGGGAGGCCTACGTACTAACCACTCGGCCACCGTGCCGCCCTTACTAAAAATATATCAAACCTATTTTTTCTCGCTATTGTCTAACATATCCATCCGTTCAATCTTAAGAACACATAATGCCGCACTGCCCCTATAGAGTGAGGAAAGAGTAGTAGATTCACAGTTGTGTATTGAAGTGAGATAATAGATTTGTTGGTAAACTATTTTCAACACTTTAAACTGGTTTTAATAATGCATAACTATAATAGTTGACTTTGGAATGAAGTAATATTTTCGATTTATGAAAAATATATGAAACTAAACACACCTGAATATAGTGGTTTGCGCTAAACAGCCGGTATGATACTGCAGTAGCCTATTGCTAAAGCAAATGTGGTGATGTCTGATTAAAGCCAATCTAAATGCACAAAGTTTGAACTCACACTAAAAATAAAACATTAAAAATAAATACAACACAAAAATACATTTCCTACATTCCTGGGTTTTAAGCTAGCAGGATTGTAGCCATGCCCCCAACCAAATAGTGTAAAGTACACATAACCATATTGTGTCATTTCTTAAGTACCTGTGGAAAATAGCATAGCTTGTGGCAAAAATGTATGCAAGGTGTACGTAATGTGCCATTCAGTCTATTAAGGAGCGAGCCTCGCCTTTCAATATATCCACACTTTCCTCAACATACATGCTAAACCCTAAAGACGAGATTCACGTTGCAACAGGATGAGCTGCAGCTGTCATTCCCCCAAATGATCAGTTACATCACACGGTGTGTGGCGGGTCTTAGTTGTAGTCTATTTCCAAATATAGTGAACAAGGGAGCTGTGAGTATGCAAGAATCCACTGCCGTCAACTAATTTTTTATTAGATATTAGACAGAAGACAGTGGAATCCTCTGACGATGCCAAAATAGAATTAATCCGTTACTGGGTCACCACCATAAATCTGCAGAGGTCTTGTACAATATGGTGACATCTGGTGTGAAAGCAGCCATTGAAGCGGACCATCAACTTCATGATGTTTTACCCCCCCCCCCCAAAAAAACACAGAAAGACAATGAAAAAAAATACTCCTTGGATAAATCTTTTAACAACTGCATAACATTTGACGCAACCATACACTAGGATGTTAAAAAAAAAAAAAAAAAGGAAAAGAAAAAAACACACACTGTACCATCGGTATTACTGTGATGCGTTTTGGTATGTGACTTGCACACAGTTGCACAAACTGTGCGCTGGTTTCCCACGAAGCGGTGCGAATGAATTTGGGCTGTGAGTGCCGGGCTTATCTGCCTGTCATGTCATAACAGTCTCGAGCATGTGGAACTGCAAGTGGTATGTGTGGAAAGCCCGGATGCGGCTCTCACAATGCGCACACATTACATGAAGAAAATCTCAGGCACGTTCTCTGTGACAACATGCCGGGTTTAAGGTCACATACAATCCTTTCGTTTGCTCCCTGATGAAGTTTTACACAAACACACTCATGGATTGAAAGGGATTCATAAGGTTGAGGGTTATTGTTTTTACTTGGTATTTGTTTGTATACTAGTTAGTTAAGATGACTTTAGCCAGCCTCCCACTTAAGTCAGCTAGGATAGTTTCTAGGTCACCCACGAGCGGAAGAGGACAAGTGGTTGAGAAAGGATTGAAAGGGATTCATAAGGTTGAGGGTTATTGTTTTTACTTGGTATTTGTTTGTATACTAGTTAGTTAAGATGACTTTAGCCAGCCTCCCACTTAAGTCAGCTAGGATAGTTTCTAGGTCACCCACGAGCGGAAGAGGACAAGTGGTTGAGAAAATGGTTGCATAGATAGTTTATCTGTCATTTTTTCACTGCATGGCACCTCCTCAGCTCAGATGATCACCCGACTGGCAAAATCAAGTACTTATTTCAAGTGTCACGAGGGATGAAAGCAAGCTGATACCACATGGATGACATAAACCACTATTCCAACTAACAAAAGTGAACTCACTTACCCTGTTGCTGGGCCTAAGGTGAGACACTGCAGTATTTTCTTCCTCCTTGACCAGTGCTTTTCATCTTTCTTATGCCTGCGATATCTTTTTGAACTAAATTTGTCTAGTCAGTGACTAGTACCAACGGCCACAAATTGAGAAGTAAATACAGGAGAACTTTTTTCTCCTCACGTTCGTTTTTTTGCAGGTTTATAACTAATTTAATTTGAAGTGGACTCCATTACACATTACAGTTTACTGAAACACAAACATTGCGTTTACCCCAAATCCTATTGTGACTGACTCACTGTACAAGTTCGATATTTCAGTCCCATTTACAAAATAAAATATGCATGGACCAAGCTGCTTGATGGAGATCGAGTTAAAATGGCAAGAAAAAAACAATCACATTCAAAATCAGAATACACAGAATATCGGAACGTGTGATTTTGTTGCAGTACACTTTTGTTCCAGAAATTTCCCATCATTCAAAGAGAGAAGGTTTAGAGACAATATCAGTAAGCAAGCAATGTGTTTGTCTCCGTACGTCAGCAGATAGAGCAAGCAAGGAGGTCACGTTCCCTTAAAACTCGCTGCAGTTGTTTTATCTGGAAGGTCGCTGTAGCAGACTGCATGTCTCTGGGCTGTAATACATACAAACACATGGTAAAAACACACTTAACAATAATCCTTAGCACTCTGACAAGCACATCTTGATTGATGATGAACTTCTCAAGGAAATATTGGGAGATGTGCTGGCATGGATTCCTCAAAGAGCAGGTGAGGGTATTTATTTAATAATAATAATTAATCTGTATTTGTTGTGACTGTCAACACTGTAGGCTGTCTAAACAATCACTGAAAACATTTTCTTATTATGTCATTGGTCCTCCACTACTTTGCAGTCTACTTGCCTTTCATTTTTTACCAAAGATCTTAAGGTTGCATGCTGCTTGACCATGAAAACACACCTGCTCGTGAGCATCCGACAGTTCCTTGCTGAGGAAAAAAAATGTCTCTCTATTCACCAGCGGTGACACCAGTGCTGGAACACATCTCATATGCTTAATTTAATGTATATATATCCATCCATCCATCCATCCATCCATTTTCTTGACCGCTTATTCCTCACAAGGGTCGCGGGGGGTGCTGGCGCCTATCTCAGCTGGCTCTGGGCAGTAGGCAGGGGACACCCTGGACTGGTTGCCAGCCAATTGCAGGGTATATATATATATATATATATATATATATATATATATATATATATATAAATATAAATATAAATATATATATATATATATATATATATATATGTGTGTATATATATATATATATATATATATATATATATATATATATATATATATATATATATATATATATATATATGTATATATATATATGTATTTGTCCTGCTTCATTTTTATACAAATGTCCTTGAATTACTTTTCCATCTGCAGCCATCTAAAAACTGAAATATTCCCACATTTCAATCCTGACCTCTTTGTAGGTGACACAATATTGCTGTCATCTGGGCTGCCATCAGCCATCATAGCATTGTTGGCTCGTATCACATGCGTCTGACATCTTCTCATTATCATTATCCTCTTCTTTGTCTTTTTCATCTTCTTCTTCTCTGGTTCATGTGGACAAAAATTATGTTTTTGGTCTCTTGGATATAAGAAAACAGTCGGAGGGGCAAGCTGAAGGTCATGAGTTTGTTCCTCCACCCTTGAGTGACTTCCCCCCAATTATTCATTTTACTCTCTTCCATGTGTAAATATTACTCTGAAACAGAGTCTATTTGGTCCCACTCTAAATAGAGTCAAATTTACTCTACAAAATTTACTGTGTATCTATATAATGAATGCACGAGTTAAAATTAAATCATGGAAGTTGTTTGCGAATTGTGCTCTTGAACTGCTTGGCTATCCTAAATTCCAGACAAAGCAGGACAGAGGAGCAATTTGAAGTATTCCGCAGTCTATTTCCCCTTGATTTTCACTATCATTCATCCCTGTGCTGTGGTCCACTGGCTTGGTTCTGGTATCCAGTTGACCTCCAGGCCTGGGAGAGTGGCCCAGAACTGTCTGGCATTCATAGCTGAGCACAGGGAACACTTTGTCCTTCTCACTTCATTCTTTCCTTCATTTGTTTCCATTTTCACTCACTTAGTTTGTTGGCTTTTCATGGATCACTGGCTCCTATCTCAAGGAGAGTATCTCAAGCCTTTGACATTTAACAAGCATCGCATAGGTTACTTCTTTAGAGTGTGATGCAAAAGAAGAATAGCTTTCCGCAGAGCACAGCTGCCCTCCAATTTGGACACCACCTCCTCCCGTTGGATACGGTTAGGTCGAGAAGTATGTACAGTATTTCAGTCAGTGCCAGAGGTTTGTCGAGGCGGTTGTAAAGTCTTTGAAATCACTCAATTTGTAATTGAAGTGCAGAATTTGAGATTTAAGATGTTTTACACATGACGACATTTCAATATAGTGGTTTATTTGCTAAATTTCTGTCAATGTTGGAACTCTTATTTTCTAAAAGAGGACTTTTGGTGGAAGTTTATTTTGAATGAATGCGGAAAGGAGAATGACTTAGGCAAATTGAGACATTTGAAGACTTAAAAACAGTTTTGCGTACGACGTATCCAACATTTTAAGATACTTAGCCCGGTGGAAAGTGGCAAGAAGGTAAAGAATTGAGCTTATCTTCAAATAGATTTATGTTTGTGTTTACCTTTTTAGTTTAATTGGCCTTGACTTTGTCTGATTGACAGATAAAGTCATTTATTTTATTTTTCAGCTCTTACGGTGTAAGAGGTTTGTGTATGAGAAAAAGAAAAAGACAATTAAAATGAAACTTCAGACCACCATAAAGTTTCATTATTTCAACCCACACTGTATCTTAAAATGTTGGATTTGTTGTACGTGAAACTCTTTTTATAACTCTTCAAACGTCTTGCTCCCTCAATGAGTTAGCCATCTCCTACGTCATTCCCCCTTTCCGCATTCCTTCGAAATAAACAAATATACAATCTAAACTAATCTAGCTATTTATGTTATATGTGATACTACACAATATGAAATAGGAATATGTACCTATTCTGCTCCAGTCCGGTAGATGGCAGTAATAATCATTGTAGAAGAGAATAATCAGATGCCGCATACAGCAGTCTGCTGCATTAGTGTGCAAGTTGTTGAAAATGTGACATCTAAAAGTCCTTGATGATATGGACGAGTTCTTTGAAAGAGAACACAAGACTGCTTCCTCAGTCACCCATGGAGAAATTAATCAAATAAATCCCACTGGTTGGTTTCATTGACGTCCATTTGCTAAATGGAGGATGCCCAGTGGCATATATACACTGTGGTCACAAGGTTTGCAGCCAAGCACACACAGACACGTACATATACACGTGCTGACCAACTCTATGCATTATTAAGGTTTGTGGTTGCCACCACACATGCATACATACACACCCGCACACCCCCACACATGCACGTGGGTGAGGTCAAGTGGTTTTGTAATCGATACAGCTGTGTGCTCTACTGGGCTGTAAAATGATTTTGAGAGGCTAATGAATCTAACATGCATTCTTATCAGCTTTCAAACACGAGAGCAATGCAAATGCACCTGTGCACTACGTGTGTGCATGTGTCCCCACCAAGGTGCAAATATGAGATACTTTTCATCTTCTTTCCATTCTTATTTCCATTTAAAGGGAAGAACTGGACTTGTGCCATAAACCTCCGATGAAATCTAGTTTTAACACCACAGCCTCGTTTGAATATTTCCACCAAATATATGTGTTGCAGTGTCGGTGCTTTGGTCAAGCAGGAAGCAGAACCAGAATCCCCATGACATAAATCATTCATGTGTGTGTGCGTCTGATGTGTGTGTGATCTTTTTGAAGTGTATCATAACATACCTTTTTTTTTTTTTTTTTTTTTTTTTAAAGTTTAAGGCAAGTTTATAGGATTCAGAAACGAGATGATCAGTTTATGAACTTGTGATTGTAAAATACTTCCTATACTGACACTATTGTCTTACCAGTTCTCCGAAACACTTGAAGGTTGCTTGTCTGAGTGATGCGTACAACAAAAACAAGTCTTCTTTTTTTTTAAATTATTATTATTATTATATATATATTTTTTGGAGTTTGAGTCATTTTTAAAGTTTATGCAATATTTATACTTGCTTTAGAATTTCCTGGGCGTCTGGTCTGAGGTGTGGTGGTGGACCCAAATGCAGGGAAGCAGTGCGAGGAGCCAAAGAATAAGGTCCAAAATATTTAAAAACAAAAACGAGGAGGCAAAAATGAGGTACAAACTCTGAAACAAAAATAAAAAAGTCCAAAAGGGTGAAGCGAAAAAAACAAAAACAAAAACAAATAAAAACAAACAAAAAAACAAAAACAAAAAACAAAAGGGTGAAGCAATCCAAGACATGGAACAAACCCGGCAGCATGACAAGAGGAAAACAACAATGAATCGACGCATATAGAGGGGAGACAAGAGACTAAATACACACACACACACACACACACACACACACAAACACACACACACACACACACACACACACACACACACACACACACACACACACACACACACACACACACACACACACACCATCGATCTCACGCACATGCCTCATAATCATGCACTCAAAAGTACACGGAGCCTCTTCTGTCCTTTGTCCCACCCTGTGTCCCACCCTGCAGCCGTCCACTTTTAAATGTTCACATATGAGATGGCGGTCAAGTTTGCCACATCTTCCCTCCATTATGCTGCATTATCCATCCTTCACATCAATCAATGCAGGCTCCGGAGGAATGTTTTACATGTCAGCCGACAAAAACTTGCATGACAACTCATCATAAAATCACAAAGATGAACTTAAAATGAACAGTTCCACATCCCAGTGTCATGGTTTGGGTTGGGTTTTGGTTAGTTTTTTGTTTTACTTTTGTCATGGTTCAGGTTTAGTTCAGGTTTTGTCTTTATCATCATGTTTCTTTAAGTTTCATCCATGATCTGTGTTTTGTTTTGTTATCCTTGTGTGCCTCCTTAGTCTTGTCAAGCGTTATGTCCACCTGTGTTTTGGCCTGCCCTTCCTAGGCCCAAAACACAGGTGGACATAACGCTTGAACAAGACTAAGGAGGCACACAAGGATAACAAAACAAACACAGATCATGGATGAAACTTAAAGAAACATGATGATAAAGACAAAACCTGAACTAAACCTGAACATGACAAAAGTAAAACAAAAAAACTAACCAAAACCCAACCCAAACCATGACACTGGGATGTGGAACTGTTCATTTTAAGTTCATCTTTGTGATTTTATGATGAGTTGTCATGCAAGTTTTTGTCGGCTGACATGTAAAACATCTCATCCGGAGCCCTGCATTGATTGATGTGAAGGATGGATAATGCAGCATAATGGAGGGAAGGATGTGGCAAACTTGACCGCCATCTCATATGTGAACATTTACAATCCCTGTTCACACAGAACTAAAATGATGGTTCAAAAAACTGGAATAGGCATGGCAGGCCTTTTTTTTTTTTTCAAAAGAAACATTAACTGGGTTTAAAAAAATAAGAGAGAGTTATGAAATTAGTAATATAATGCATAATTGAAGCTAAATTGTCTGGCAGTAGAATGGAAATATTTGACTTGACAAAAGTTCTAAAAAATAAGTAAACAAAGCTAGCCTCAAGACATCCACCGATGTCTTAAAATGTGTATTTATACAACCTACAGATTTATGATAGAGAAGAAATATCTTGGCAGACAAAAGACACGCATATTTTACCCTGATTTGAAGTATTTACACTTGTTTACGTATTTAACAATTTATAATGCAGGTTTAAAATATGATGGATCATGGAAGTACAACGTAAATGTGACTCAAGTAAATGGCACTTGGCTGGAAAATCTTATCAAACTCATCTTGAGCACTGTGGTACACTATTGCAGTTTTCTACATAGTTGCTCATGCCAACACGCAACATTCTACCTTTACATAAATGGCCGTTTGCATTCTCAGTCTCAGCCCATTTTCAACTTTTTTTTTTAGTTTTCTTTTCAGTTTGACACAATTCTCTTAAAATGAAAATGATGTGTTACTTGCTTAAAGAATATGAAATGTGGTAATAAATGGAGAATAAAGGTCACATCAGATTTTCAGCCTTGGCGGAGGTTCTAAGCTTAAGAGGGGAAAAAAGTTGAAAAAAATGGGTTGCATGTAAATTGATGCTAAACTATTAAACGCAGAGGGAAGATGGATGAAAGTGATGTAGCCCTGAAAAAGACTGATGGAAGGATTTAAAGGGGATGAGTAATTTCAGATAATGTAGAGGAAGCGAAATGAAGAAAAGAAAACCACAGGCTCCTTTGAGGAAAGGTTAGCAATGACGGAGAAGAGAGGGGCAGGGTCAAGTGAATGTGTATGTGTGTGTGTGTCTGCCCCTGACAGCATGATAGAGAAGCACAAAGAGACAAAGACATTCCCTATTTTGTTTCATCAATTAAAAAGGCGGGAAACATGCTCCCTGCATGTGTTTGTGTGTCATGGGATAGTATAGCAGCAGCATATCAATCACGAATGAATGAACTAGACTAAGCAATTTCTGGAGAAATTGCGTGGGAATGCTGAAAGCTGAATGCTAATAGCTGAATGCTAATGAAGGAAATAGAAGGATAAATTATGTGAAAATTACATAGTAATTAACTATTAATTACTAGTAATAGTAGTAGTAGTAGTAGTAGGGGTAGTAGTGAAAGTAGAAACAGTAGTATTATTACTAGTAATTATTAAGTAGTACTTAAATGACAAATACAAACCCATCCACCCATTCTCAGTTGGTAGTCAGCACTAGACACCTACCATAAATTAGAGAGTAAAGTTTTTTCGTTCATCTATTTATAAGCAATACCTATACTCCTCTTTCACATCTTTGGGTGCTGGTACAGAAAAAAAAGGATTATCCGCAAACATCAGCTAAAATCAGCACAAAAAGTATGCCATGTCAGTCTACTTGGCACACAACACATGTGAAGCCGCGCTCCAATGTTGTAGTAATCAGGTGATGGGGCTTGCTATCCACGTTTTATTTACTTACTCACACAAACGGTCTCGCAGCGATTTTTTTTCCCTTTTTTTTTTTTATTATTAGTGCACTTATACAAACAAATGGTATCTCGGATTCGCTGCCTGGCGCCAAGCAATGGTACCAGAAACCTACACCACGGGGCGGCGTGGCTCAGTGGTATGGTGGTCGTCTCCCAAACCAGAGGTTGTTGGTTTGATCCCAGGCCATTGTGATCACGTCGAAATATCCTTGAGCAAGATACTGAACCCAAATATTGCTCCTGATGCTGCGTCATCAGTAGGTGAATGGGTAGTCAAAATGTAAAGCGCTTTGAGGGCCTTAAAAAGGTGGAAAAGCGCTATATAAATGAAGTGCTAAGGGCCAGTGCCATCTCTGCACGTACTAGCGGGGTCAGTTGGAAGGGGCATTCTAAAGTGTTAAGACACCCTGATCCAGTCGGGGGAGAGGAAAATATTTCAAATTCAAACGCTAGACCAATAAGAGTTGAGATAGTGACATGAACAACCATAGTTGTTGAATGCTTATTCAAAATTATAAGCAGGTGCGCATACTGCAATGCACAATTTTCAAATAACATATTTCGCAAAATAACTTCAGCCAGCAATGCACAAACACCCGCATACAACTATTCTAGCAATCCAGACAGTTTTAATTGCATTGATTTGCAGTAATGTGCCGCCATTGTAGCGTACCAAAAACCATTAGTTAGTCCCTGGCGCCACCTGGTGGTTAAAGGGTGTAAACTCATTTTCAATTGTTATAATTGATGTTTTCTTTTATGTCGAGTATTAATGATGAGTGGGAAAAGTTTGTGCTCTTGTATTATTATATTATGACGGGGTTGGCGAAATAAACTAAACTAAACAAATAAACACATTCAAACCCTAATTTTTGATTCCCCCCGTGTGTGTTGACTTGCAACTGAACAGATTGAAGCGTAAATCATGGGAGATGCATTATAACACACGGCGTGCATCAAAAATTAGCAATTGCAATGCTGTTGTCAATAGATTGCCGTTATTTATATTTGAAATATATATACAGTGTTGCCGGTAACGCGTTACTTAGTAAAGCAACTTTTTTGAGTAACGCGTTACTTAGTAACGCGTTACTCAAAAAAGTTGCTTTCTAAAGTAACTAATTGTCTAACGCGTTACTTTATTCTACAAAGTAGTCTGATTAAAGTTACTGTCCAGAGAATCAATGCGTTACTCCACATTTTCATGAAGAAGGCAAACTATCTCACTGTTGTAACAGTCACAAACAACTACTGCTAACTACGAAGATGAGGCAGAAGTCATTGATCACCACACTGAATTCAGCCATGGTCTGGTCATGAATGGTTTGCACATTCAAAACAAAAGTGATGATACTTTTACTACTAGTTTTATTAACCAACAGGCACACAACACAACAAAAAAAGTGTGCATTATGGACCATAAAAGTGGTAAAAAAAATAATTTATTTCCATCCTCAACTGGTCCGTGAAGCATTATGGGATGAGGTCGTCTCCGCCCTCTCGCCAGGGGGAGTGACGTCAGACAAGTTACGTTTTCAGTAGGGGTGGAACAAAAAAACGATTCGACCGAACCATCGTTCGTCAAGGGGAGCTAAACGACCGTATCGGTTGCGAGTGAGGCTTTATGGTTTTCATAACAATAGCAAGAGTTCTGCGCCGTGCTCTAGTTGTTTTGTTTACATTTCAGTAGCATCACCATTCAAGCTACTTCCGTGTTTCCGTGATCGCGACACGGCGCGCGCGCGCGCGCGCGCGCGCAACGAGTGACAACATACAAATGGAGACAGTTAGCAGAAGCCGGTGCCGTACATCTCGGTATTTCCCATGGCTATCGAGTCCTCTCGGTGCACTTGTATGTCCCGGGCCGGCGTTGGTACTGTGCGCGAGCCAAAAAGAATAACTCCCGTGACGATCCAATGCATGGATTCAAACGACACAGGTATGTCCCACAGCCAACACACCAGCTAAGCTAAAAGCACACTGCAAGTATCTCATTTCTCAGTTTGTGGCTCCCTGTCAATGTCTACAACTAGCATGAGCAGCAGATAGGAGAACTGAGACGTGCCCGCGATTACGACAGCCCAAAAAACAAAATATAAACAGTAGTGATTCTGTGGTCATCATCGTGTCTCAGATTAAAAAAAACAAAAAAAGATGTCATACATTAACCAAAAATGAAAGTGATGACAAAAGAAAAAACAATTGTTAAATACAAAAATTGTTGATTAAAAAGGGAAATGAACTTTTGGAAATATTTTTGCATATATTAAGTGGTTAAAATGTGTTTGATAGATTTATTGTTCCATAAGGTGGCTTCATATTTCTTTTGGCTGGACGGTAGGTTTATTTCATGTCTTAAATTTATGTTTCTGAAATACTTCACAATGTGCAAATATTCTGTTTAATTGTGTTGGTGTCTGTCTAAAGGTTAAATATTTATATTTAACATTAAATTATCAACCTTTTGTTTTCCTGATCCTTATTTTGAAGAGAAAAAACAAACAAACCAAAAAACAATTATAACTGTCAATAACTACTAATAAATATTTAAACTGATACATGTGTACACACTGGAATAGCGGAACAAACAAACAATAGAGGAATTTAGGGGATTTTCATTTTCAACCTGGATAGATTTTTATTTTTTGTTTTATAAAAAATATTTACGTTACAAGAAGTCAAGAGAGACTGCCTATTTTGTTTTTCATAAAAAAAACAACTTTATTTTCATGTTAAAAATGCACTTTCAATAAAGTATTTGGAACTCCGTTTCTACTGCATTATTTTTATGTTGAGATGGTGTTATCGGCAGCTGCTGAAAGTAACTAAAAAAGTAACTTTTAATCTAACTTAGTTACTTTTAAAATCAAGTAATCAGTAACGCAATTTAGTTACTTTTAAAACCAAGTAATCAGTAAAGTAACTAAGTTACTTTTTCAAGGTAACTGTGGCAACACTGTATATATATATATTTATATATATATATATATATATATATATATATATATATATTATATAAAATAAAGGATAAATTATGTGATTTTTGGACAAGATGGCGGGCGGAGCAGCTGCTTATGTGCTTATGTGGCAGCCGCTCCTACTCTCTGTCATGCTCGGCAAAAACCTGAAATATACAGGACTGTGGACAACAAACTAATAGTGGAGGATGAACTTTTAAACTTCCTTGCTGTAAAATTGAGAACATTGAGCCAGGATGAAATTGTTATGCTGGCAGTTAACACGTTTGACTCGGAGTCCATTGAGGCTTCCAAGAAGGTGCTGTTTGAGGTGTGTCAAACAACGCAGCGCAATATAGCACATAAAGGAGCACAAAAAGACATTAACAACGTGAAGAGTTGTCTGAAAGTACTCAACGAATGTGGGGAAGAGGTACCGCATTTTGTCTCGCACTATTTGGAGGTGTTAGAGCCATAGAAAAATATGAATAGGTTCGTTCAAATGTGAATATATGTTTATTTGTGTTCCATTTGAATAGCTTTTGTTTATTAGTCAGAAAACTGTATTTGGCATTTTATTTTTGTTATTTTGTTTAATGTAGATTTACTTAGAATATTTGAGTAGTTGTGCTTCATTTTATGTCCTGCTTGTTAGGCTGTCGTAAAGAAAGGAGTTGTCGTAAAGTGTGTCGAAGACGTAAAGAGAACAGGAAAGGCAAGTAGGGCTAGGAGCAACAACTTTATCTAACCGTGCCAATCGATTTATAGTGATAGGTTTTATGCTTTGTAGCCATTATTGATTTTTTTTGTAAATAAAGTAAAAACATTTTTTGTTCACCAGCAACGGCCTTTTGCATTTGTGGTCATTGCTCATTGCCAAAAGAGGAAAGAACCATACGGTGGTGCGCGTTAGAGACTCAGCAGGCCCTGCTTACGTAGCGACAAAAGGAAGCCAAAAGTGCCGCTACATTTAAGTTAGATAAAGTTGCTCCGTAAAGCCTAATTTATGCCTCCACGTTTGCTCTCGCGTCGATGAGCGCCGTCGATCACATGATCGACGCGAGCCATGAATTTTAAGTGCTGCGTCGCTCGTGGCCGGCCGACGTGCACACGTCGCCAAACCTTGGACGCACGTCGATGGCGGGGCGTCGCTCGCTTCTGATTGGTCCATTCGATGGCGTTTTTTCTTTTTTTTCTCTCTCTCTCTCCCCGCCCCCCGCCCAGATAGTTTCCGTGAAGGCAACTGGCGGCGCAAATCGACTTCCCTGCTCGGAGACCACGGCTGTGCATGTGGATATGTGCCTGGGACGAGAGGCGGAAAACAACAATAACAAAAAATAAAAAAATAAAAAACTGTGTTCGCTAAGCGCACGGCTGTTGTGTTTTGGCGAGTTTACGGCCGACACCGGTGCAAATTGGCAATAATTAATTGCCACGGTGATGAACTTAATCTCCCCCCGGCTTTGTTTCGTGTTTCTGAATTAAATTGAACTTCCTGAATCCGTCATAAAATGCAGAGGAATCGCCACTCTGTGGCGGCCCCACCATAGCGACAGCGGGACTTTGTGTGAAACTCCAGCAGACACCGATGTGTATTGTGATGTGTATTGCGCACAAGTCGGAAGGCAAATGCACGAGCGGAGCAACGCCGTAACCCCCCCGTACGAGCCCGTCGCAGAAGCATACTGAGGCCTTAAGTGCCGCCTCGCTCGTGGCCGGCTGACGTGCACACGTCGCCAATCCTTGGACGCCGTAGATGGCATACTGAGGCCTTCAGTATGCTTCTGCGACGGGCTCGCACGGGGGGGTTACGGCGTTGCTCCGCTCGTGCGTTTGCCTTCCGACTTGTGCGCAATACACATCACAATACACATCGGTGTCTGCTGAAGTTTCACGCCAAGTCCCGCTGTCGCTATGGCTGGGCCGCCACAGAGTGGCGATTCCTCTGCATTTTATGACGGATTCAGGAAGTTCAATTTAATTCAGAAACACGAAACAAAGCCGGGGGGAGAGTAAGTTCATCACCGTGGCAATTAATTATTGCCAATTTGCACCGGTGTCGGCCGTAAACTCGCCAAAACACAACAGCCGTGCGCTTAGCGAACACATTTTTTTTTTTTTTTTTTTGTTATTGTTGTTTTCCGCCTCTCGTCCCAGGCCACATATCCACATGCACAGCCGTGGTCTCCGAGCAGGGAAGTCGATTTGCGCCGCCAGTTGCCTTCACGGAAACTATCTGGGCGGGGGGCGGGGAGAGAGAGAGAGAGAGAAAAAAAAAGAAAAAACGCCATCGAACGGACCAATCAGAAGCGAGCTACGCCCCGCCATCTACGGCGTCCAAGGATTGGCGACGTGTGCACGTCAGCCGGCCACGAGCGACGCGGCACTTAAAATTCATGAGCGCCGTAGATCATGTGATCGACGGCGCTCATCGACGCGAGAGCAAACGTGGAGGCATAAATTAGGCTTGAGGCCTTAAGGAGTGAACAAGCACATGAGGTGACGTCACCCAGCGAAGCACAAGGCAAAGTAAGTGGAGCGATCGTGTTGATCGTGTTGATTGTGTTGAAAAGTGAAAAGGCAACTCGATTAATATGGAGCGAATGGAAATGGAATCTTCCACTAAGAGAACACCGAAACTAACAATAAAAGCTCAAGAGGAAAAGCTTCAACAGCTGAAAGAAGTGAGAAGGTCCAAATTGCGGTATCTTACCAGAAAGATTAAGGAAATTGAAGTGCTTATGGAGGATGCTAGCAATGCTGGATGTGAGTGACATAATAGCAGGTGACTTTGCAGGCATGTACATGGAATTTTGCACAGCCAATAATGCAGTTAAAACCCTTATGAGTGACACTGAAGTTTTGCAAGACCAATCACAGTGATTTGAGCCCAAATCAAAATATTTAAAGACATTTGTGGAAAAGAGTGAGCGTTGGATAGAACAAGTAAATGAACAAGAAGATGAGGCAAAAAGAATTGATGCAGAAATTGAGCCTGCAGATAGTGTCTCATTGATATCCTCAATGAACAGTAAAGAACAGAAAACTACCAGATCATCTTCTGTTGTGTCTTCTACTGTGTCTGTATCAAGGAGGAAAATAGAAGCTGAAAAGGCGGCTCTGTTAGCACGTGCAGGAACATTACAGAAAAGAGTGGAAATTGAAAGAGAAGAAGCCCTGCTCAAGGAAAGAAAAGAGGAGTTAGAGTTGCAAACAGCTATTGCTGCGGCTAACGCAAAGCTTGAGGTGCTAACTGCAAAAGTGACAGATTCGTCAGATGCTGCTGCTGCATTCAGAGAAGATGGGACTGTGAAACTGAGAGGTGCAGATCAAGGTAGTGAGCACAGCTCCAGGACTGTGTTGTCAGAACATGACAATGTTGGAAAAAAAGGTCATGTGAATAGGACACAGAACGCCTTGCTTCACAGTGACTCAGAAAGGAATAGCAGACATCATCGATTGAAGGACAGGTCTAGCAGCCAACGCAGCACCGATGACACAAAAGCAGCTGGTATTCGAGACTTGTTGTCTGTTATGCAGCGACAGAATGAAATCACTGAACTTTTAGTGAAGCAACAGAAAGTATCTACACTACCACCACTTGATATTCCAGTTTTTAGTGGTGATCCACTGGAATTTGGTTTCTTCGTGAAAGCATTTGAACATGGAATTGAAGAAAGGACAGAGAGTAACCAAGATAGACTGCATTTTTTAGAGCAATTTACACATGGAAGACCTAAAATTCTAGTACGCAGCTGTGCACATATGAATCCAGATAAAGGCTATAAGGAAGCAAAACGGCTTTTGTATGAGAATTTTGGAAATGAATACACAATTGCTTCTGCCTACATTGAAAAGGCATTGCAGTGGCCTGTAGTAAAGTCAGAAGATGGAGAAGCACTTACAGAGTTTGCAGTTTTCCTCACAAGTTGCTGCAACACTGTTGATAGCATGGACTATATTGATGAAATGGACAGTCCTACCAACCTGCGCACAATTATATCCAAAATTCCCTTCAAATTAAGAGAAAAGTGGAGAGGGGTTGCTTGCGACATTCAAGAAAAGTCAGGAATGAGAGCCACGTTCACAGATATAGTTTATTTTGTGAATAAACAAGTAAAAATTGCATCTCATCCATTGTTTGGCAACATACAGGATCCTGCTTCATCAAAACAAAGAAATGAGCAAAAAGTTGGCAAAGAAAAGACCACAAAATACAAGGAAAAGAAAAGCATTTTTGCTACAAATGTCACATCTGACACAAATCCAACAGATCAGGCAAAAAAAGACAATTCTGCCAACACACGTAAAAAACCATCAACAAACATCAAACAGTGTGTATTTTGTGAAAAGAAAGGACATTCCTTGGATTATTGCAGGATATTCAAACAGAAACCTCACAAGGAAAGGCTTGATTTCCTTAAGTCTAAAGGCTTGTGTTTTGGATGTTTAACTCAGGGACATTTAAGTAAAGGCTGTCAGCAAAGACACGCCTGTCAAACATGTTCACAAAAGCATCCCACCATCTTGCATTTTGACAAACCGGACTCTGCAATTACTGTGGGAGAGAGTCAGAATGACCAACAAGCTGTACAAAGTTCAGCTCCCACTGAAAATGAAACTTGTGGCTGTACTGGGGCCGGGGAAGCAGCTTGTGCTCTGTCAATTGTTCCAGTCAATGTAAGGTGTTTGAGGAGCAACAAAAGCGTTGAAGTGTACGCGTTTCTAGAACCAGGAAGTACTGGAACATTCTGCACTGAAAAACTGATGAGGAATCTTATGATAACAGGAAAAAAGACAAACATTATGCTCCGCACCATGGGTAAGGAAGACATTGTCAGTACTCATGTTGTCAAGGGACTTGAAGTCAGTGCTTTGGATGAGGATAATTTCTTGAAGCTTCCAAAGGTTTTTTCACAATCTGAGATCCCAGTTAGGAAGGAAAACATTCCACAACAAAGTGATGTGGACAGATGGCCACATTTGAAGGGTGTTCAACTTAAAAGAATTGTTGGCGAAATAGGTTTGTTAATAGGAACAAACGTACCAAAAGCACTCTAACCATGGGAGGTCATTAACAGTGACGGAAATGGACCATATGCGATAAAGACTCTTCTAGGCTGGACTATCAATGGTCCACTGAAGGGTGAAAATCCCAGAGAGGAAAGCACTGAGTGGCCACAAGTCACCGTAAACAAGATCTCAGTGTCAACTCTGGACGACCTCACTGAGCGTCAAATAAAGATGGACTTTCCTGAACATCAGATGGCTGAAAAATTGGAAATGTCTTTTGAAGACAAACAGTTCATGGATTCTGTATCCAAGTCAGTGAAGCTGGTTGATGGCCATTACAGCATTGGCCTGCCTTTTAAGAAAAAAGACATTGTTTTCCCAAATAATCGTGACTTTGCAGTACAAAGAGCTGAAAGCTTAAAACGGAAGCTGATGAAAAACCCAGAGTTTCATGAGGATTACACAAGGTTCATGACAGACGATGCGGAAGGGCTACGCTAAGGAAGTTGCTACAGCTGATGATGGTATTGATAGCAAGAGGACGTGGTACATCCCACATCACGGGGTTTACCACCCAACAAAGCATAAGTTACGTGTGGTTTTTGACTGTGCAGCCACATACAGAGGCACCTCACTTAATTTATGTTTGTTGCAAGGGCCAGACTTGACGAGTTTCCTCATTGGAGTGCTAACAAGATTCCGACAAGAGCCAATTGCCTTCATGGCCGACATTGAAGGTATGTTTAATCAAGTCAAAGTTCCCCTGGAAGACACTGATGTGTTGAGATTTTTGTGGTGGCCACAGGGAGAAGTCAGTCGACAGCTAAAAGAACACAGAATGTTGGTCCACATATTTGGTGCAACTTCGTCGCCAAGTTGCGCAAGTTACGCATTGAGAAGGTGTGCAGAGGACAATCAGGCACAGTTCAGCTCAGAAGCTACAAACACCATCTTGAGGAATTTCTATGTAGACGATTGTCTAAAATCTGTCAGCACTGAGGAACAAGCAATTGCTCTCATAAAGGAACTCCAGGCTTTGTGTGCTGCTGGAGGTTTCAAACTCACTAAATGGATTTCTAATAGCAGAGTTGTGCTCGCATCAGTACATGAGGAAGAGAGAGCCGAAAAAGTCAAGATGCTGGATTTGGAAAATGATTGTTTGCCAATTGAACGGCCTTAGGAGTTCAGTGGTGTATGGAGTCCGATACACTTCAGTTCAGGGTGTGCATTCAAAGCAAGCCTTTCACAAGAAGAGGAGTGCTCTCAATGGTTAGCACTATCTACGATCCGCTTGGGATTTTGGCTCCACTTCTCCTACCCGTGAAGCACATTCTGCAAGAGCTATGCAGAACAAAACATGCATGGGATGACGCCATGCCGGAGGATCTGGCTATGCAGTGGCAACAGTGGGTTCTAAGTTTGTACCACTTAACCACATTTGAAGTACAAAGATGTTTTAAACCAGCCAGCTTTGGAGAAACTACTTCAGCGCAGCTTCACCATTTTGCTGACGCTAGGGAGAAAGAGTATGGGATCGTCAGCTACCTGGTCTCAAGAAATAGTCACAACCAGGCGCACTGTGCTTTCATCATGGGAAAGGCCAGGGTCACCCCATTGAAACCGGTGACTATACCCCGACTCGAACTGACCGCTGCGGCTGTGGCTGCAAGGATGGACAGGCTAATAAGAACTGAATTGGACATTTCTTTGACTGACTCTATCTTTTGGACGGACAGTACTTCAGTACTGCAGTACCTCAAAAATGACACCACAAGATATCGAACGTTTGTTGCTAACCGTGTAGCTTCAATTAGAGACAGATCTGATGTCTCACAGTGGAGGTATGTGAACACATCAGCCAATCCAGCAGACTATGCCTCCAGAGGACTTACTATGGATGCCTTTCTCAAGGCAAAGAAGTGGATCATGGGTCCATACTTCATAACAAGACCAGAGTCTGAGTGGCCAGCATTGCCAGACAGTGTCTACCGACCTATCAGCAACGATCCTGAGGTGAAGGAAGCATCACTATGTGCATTTGCTGTAGAGCAAAGCATGAACGTGACATGCCATTTCATTCAGTATTATTCAAGTTGGTATCGACTAAAACGGGCAGTTGCATGGATCCTGAGATTAAGGAACATTCTGAAGCTCCTCTCTGCAAAAAGAAAGGAATTGACATCTGTCAGAGATGGAAACTCGGATGACAGACAAAGGCTTGAAAGACAGATGAGAGACTTCAGGTCAAAATTTCACAGTGAACACCTCTCTGTAGGTGACATGGACGAAGCCGAAATGGCGATTATACGCTTCAGTCAAGGAGTCAAGTTTCCCAAAGAAATTGCCATGCTTCAAGAAGGAAAACTTGTGTCAAAAGCTAGCACACTCTACCAGTTGTCACCAGTCATCCAAGACGGCGTTCTAAGGGTGGGTGGCAGGTTGAACCGAGCATCAATGCAAGAGGAATCAAAACATCCTATAATTTTGGCCAAGGATTTGCACATCACCACTCTTATCCTTAAATCTGCTCATGAACAGCTTGGACACAGTGGTAGAAATCATGTTTTGTCAACGGTTCAGCAGAAGTACTGGATATTAAAATCCCACGCAGCCGTTTGCAAAATTCTCTCCCGATGTGTGACCTGTAGACGTCACCATAGAAAACCAGAAAGTCAGGTCATGGCAGATCTTCCTAGTGACAGACTTACGCCAGATGAACCACCTTTTTCGAGTGTTGGTGTGGACTACTTTGGTCCGTTTGAAATCAAAAGAGGTAGGACCATGATAAAAAGGTACGGTGTACTCTTTACTTGCCTGACTGTGAGAGCAGTACATGTTGAAGTGGCGAATTCTTTGGACACCGATTCCTGCATACATGCGCTCCGCAGATTCGTAGCAAGAAGAGGACAAGTTAAGTTGATGCGTTCAGACAATGGCAAGAATTTTGTGGGCGCTGAAAAGGAGCTCAGAGAAGCAGTCCAGGCTTTGGATAATGCAAAGATTCAAAGCACCATGTTTAAGAAAGGTGTCACCTGGATATTAAACCCGCCTTCTGCTTCACATTTTGGAGGAATTTGGGAACGGCAGATAAGGACGGTGAGGAAAATTCTCAGTTCAGTCGTGAGGGAGCAAGCGGTTGATAAAGAAGGATTGCATACTCTACTATGTGAAGTCGAAGCGATTATAAACAGCCGCCCTATCTCAAGAGTTTCGACTGACCCAAATGACCTGGATGCGTTGACCCCCAATCATCTACTGCTGATGAAGGCCAAAACATCACTACCTCCAGGATTATTTGACAGGAAAGACATTTACTCCAGACGCAGATGGAGCCAGGTCCAGTATCTGGCGGACTTATTTTGGCGGCGCTGGACTAAAGAATACTTACCGGATTTGCAGAAAAGACAAAAGTGGTCGAGGCCACAGAGGAATATCAGTGAAGATGACATTGTTCTCATCGTGAACGACTCTTCTCCACGAAATTCATGGATGATGGGCCGTGTAATCGAGACCATGGAGGATGCTAAAGGACAGGTTCGACAGGCTCGAGTGAAGACTAGCACTGGCGTGCTATTGCGGCCTGTGACCAATCTTTGTTTATTGGTTGAAGGTGAATTTTGTTTTGTTACTTTGATGAGACAGCGGTAAAGGCTGGTCTCCACCGGTGAGTCATGTGCTGGTCACCTCTGGCTCCAAAGATTTTTTTTTTGGGACATGTGGATTTTGCTTTTTTTTTTTGGCAACCTGATAAGACGGCAAAGGCTGATCTTTTCCAGTGAGACATGGGATAGTAATCTCTGACTCTGAACATTTTTTTTGTGCTTTCAAACATAAAAGAGTTCCTGATTTGAAGAGTCTCTTGTACAATGGACATTATTGTTGAACATTTTGTATATTGATATTTGTAGTTGTAGCTTAGAATATTTGTTTATGGCTCCAGGTAAATTTAGATTTGTAATTGTTAATGCTTGCAAAGACAATTAGGGGCCGGAATGTTAGAGCCATAGAAAAATATGAATAGGTTCGTTTAAATGTGAATATATGTTTATTTGTGTTCCATTTCAGGGGGAAGTGTGCGCGGATCTTCGCGTGATCACCAAGGATGTCAATCGCCGGGTTTGCAACCTGGAAGACGCCGCGAGTGAAGTCAACAGTGGCCACCTGGTCTGCCGGGATGACAGCCAGCAGGAGTGTGCCGGCGGCACGTCACGGAGTGGTGATGTCTCGGAAGTGATCGGGCCTGCGCGTGAGAGTGCTGTCAGCTGTTTGAACCTGGAGGCTGTGACTGACTCAACTAGCGATGCTACCTGTGGCAACAGGGCTAATACTACGATCAGTGGCGGCATGGCGGAAGTGACTACTGCAGGGCGAACAACGCATTTGCCTGGATAGCCAAAGTGGTCAGCTGTTGTTAAACAGGGGAAGCCACGGGCTGGTAATAAGGGAACCCGCGTCAACATTGCACCTGGTCTGAAGAAGAAGCCAGGTAAAGGCATGGCAATTGTGGGCACAGGAGCGGGTGGTCACCATATTAAAACAGTGATGACAAAACTGGTGAGTGTCTTCGCTACTAAATTCTCGCCTGATCTGGACACAGAGACATTGTCTGACTACCTTCGGAAGCAGCTTGGACGCGAAGTGGCTTGCCAGAAAATAGTCACTGCTAATAATAGATTAACCTCATTTAAAGTTACTGCTGAGTGTCAAGAGGTAGCTGAAATGTATAACCCTGAGATATGGCCGAATGGAGCTTATGTGAGACGCTTATGAGCAGCGCAGCAGGGCTGGTGTTACTGGCTCGAATGATGCTAGCTTGGGAGCGCAGATGAGTGGGGCTTAGGTGGGCTGCAACATTCGCTAGATTCAACATGGGTTTGAAAGTCCTGTCGTACAACTGTCGCGGTCTGCGCTTGGGGCAGACTGTGGAGGATCGAGCTCGGCGAATGGTTGTTGATCGCCTGTTGGAACAGTGTGATTTGCTGTGTTTGCAAGAGACGTTTCTGACAAAACAGGATCTAGAGGGATTGAACTCAATGAATGATAACTTTCATGGAGCGGGAGAGTCCAGCGTCGACATTAGTGATGGAATAATACGTGGATGTATTCCTGGAGGAGTAGCAATTCTCTGGAATAAAAGACTTGATTCCTGTGTAAATATAATTAGGCTCGGAGTGGACTGGTGCATAGCAATTCAGTTGACATGTAACGGAAAGGAATGTGTAATACTGAATGTTTACACCCCATATGAGTGTAATTTTAATGAAACTGAGTATTTGTATAGATTAGCTTTTATGAATTCTTTTATTCAGGAAAATAAGTGTTCTAATGTATTTATTATTGGGGACATGAATGCAGATATTACTGATAGTAAGTCTCTTTTTGCAAATCATTTGACGCAGTTCTGTGATGACAATGGCTTGATTTTGTCATCCAGAGACCTACTGCCTGTAAATAGTTTTACATATATTAGTGAGGCGTGGCATACGACCTCTTGGTTGGATCACTGTGTCGCAACAGCGGACGCACACGCTTCTCTGACAGATATGAGCATTCTTTATGATGTATCAACAACTGACCATTTACCATTTGGGATGGGGATAAATGATCAATTGTTGCCTCTAACGGAAAACTGTTGTAATGAAAGTAGACAGTATTTGGATTGGAGTTCTCTCGCACAAGAAGACATTGTATCATATTGTGCAATTACAGATATCATATTAGAAAATATACATCTGCCTCGAGAAGCAGTAGTGTGTAGAGATAATAACTGTAAGAACTCTGATCATATATTAGCTATTTCTTCTATGTATGAGGATATAATTGATTCATTGATTAGGTCAAGTAAATGTTTTCAAAAGCCTAAATTTAAAAAGAAAGTAAAACCGGGATGGAATGCTCATGTGGCAGAATTCTATGCAAAGGCACGTGATGCTTCTAGAGAGTGGATGCTGGCTGGAAGGCCAAGATGTGGTCCAATTTATAAGTATAAGAGGGTCACTAATGCACAGTATAAATATGCACTACGCTTCATTGTAAAAAATGAGCAGGCAATGAGAGCTGAATATGGCCAGAAAACTGCAGTGTAACAATACATATGAATTTTGGAAGCAGGTTAGGGCCATGAAGACAAAAAATTCTCTGCCATGTGCTGTTGATGGTAAAACTGGAACAGATAATATCTTGGAATTATGGCGGCAACATTATAGTAGGTTATTTAATTGTGTACAGAGTAACACTTACTGTGTGAATGATGTTGACAGCTCAGATACAATCCTTTGTCATGAAGTACTGAAAGCTATCTCCAATTTGTCAAATAATAAAGCTATTGGTTTGGATGGCATCTCAGCTGAGCACTTAAAGTTTGCAAGTGCGAGGTTACTTCCCCTGATCTCCATTTGTTTTACAGCTTTTTTTGTTCATGGGTTTTTGCCTGACTCCATTCTAACTGTGCTATTAGTTCCTGTTATTAAAGATAAAGCTGGGAAGATTGGTAGTTCAGATAATTATAGACCAATTGCTTTGGCCAGTACTGTGTCGAAAGTTCTTGAAGCAATATTGCTGGATAAAATCTTAATAATTGTTACATCCTCAGACAGCCAGTTTGGTTATAAAGCAAATTTAGGTACAGATATGTGTATCTATGCTCTTAAAGAAATTATTAGTAAATATAAAGCTCAAAATTCATCCATTTTTATCTGCTTTTTGGATGCATCCAAAGCCTTCGACAGGGTAAATCACAGGAAGCTGTTTATGAAGTTGATACAGAGGGGTGTGCCAAATTATGTTGTTCGAATTTTAACCTATTGGTATGCTCAGCAGACGATGAGAATTAAATGGGGGAACAGTGTCTCCTTACCATTTCGCGCCACAAATGGGGTTAGACAAGGGGGAGTATTACCCCGGGTTTTCACCGGTTGCGGTTGCGGTGCGGTTGCGGTGCGGTCCGGCGACGCAAGCAATTAGATTCCATTCATTCGAATGGTGCAGTTTACACCGCTTGCGGGTGCGTTGCGTGTCGACTGCGGAAGGCCTGCGGCGTGCCGCAAGCCTTCCGCAAGGATAGACCTATTTTCTATTTTTGCCGGACGCCGCAGCGGTAGGCCTCCGGCAAATGGCAAGCTAGCACAAAACACATCGAGCGGGACAGGAAGACCGAGGCAGTTTCAAAACAAATTTCCGGTTACCTTTCAGAATAAAACACTCGCCAGCTCCTATTTCGCAAGTTTTTCAGCAAAACGTGACGTGGGCGTCGCCGGGCCATGTGCTCATTCACGGTTTAGACACCAGCGAACATGGACGAGGAGAGGTTTATATTGGAGGTGGAAAACCACAAAATAATATATGACACGGCACATCCTTTTTTATAAGGACTGTAATGTATTGTGAGTTTGATGTTCGCGATTGCTTGTTGTGCCCGTCTCGCTTGCCGTACTGAGCGGCAGCCGGACGCGGAAGACAGAAATAAAGAGTGGACCCGCACTGACCCGACTCTCGTTATTAATATACTTTACAAGGACAACCAAAAAAAGGATGCTGCATGGAATCTCATAGCAGAAGAAGAAGAAAATGTTAAATCAAAAGAAGTCCACCTCTCGTTGTGAAATGCCACATGATCGCGCGCGGTCCCGCGAGACACGTTGGGAAGTGGGCGGCGACGGAGCTGCCGGACCGCAGCTGTGCGGAGCCGGTGTGGATTGACAAAAAAATTGACCCGTCCGGAGCACGCAGTCAAGACGCACCGCACCGCAACCGCATCCGGTGAAAACCCGGGGTTATCCCCAGTTCTTTTTAACCTATATTTGGATGAGCTGTCAGTAAGGCTGAAGGCATGCAATACTGGCTGTTATAGTGGTGATTTGCTGCTAAATCATCTGATGTATGCAGATGATTTGGTGGTTTTCAGCCCGAGTACTGCTGGTTTACAACAATTGCTCAACACCTGTGCTAGCTATGGCTTGGAGCATGACATCAAGTATAATGCAGATAAAAGTATGGTTATGATATGTAGAACGAGGGAGGACAAAGGTCTGACATTTCCTGCTTTTTATCTGTCTAATATTGTGCTTCATGTGAGGAATAAAATAAAGTATCTGGGACATATATTAACAGAAGATCTGTCTGATGATGATGACATGTATAGGCAATGTAGGACATTATACGCACAAGCAAACACTCTGGCACGCAGGTTTGGTTTCTGTACGGACGAGGTGAAGATCGAATTGTTTAAATCATACTGTACACTGCTGTACACAGCTCACCTGTGGTCAAATTACAAGAAAGGAAGTTTGCAAAGGCTGCAGGTGGCCTACAATGACGCTTTGCGGGTGCTCCTTAGGAGACCAAGATGGACTAGAGCAAGTGAGCTGTTTGTTACAGCTAGAATAAATGTATTACAAGCTACTTTGCGAAAGCTTGTATACAGTTTTATTTGTCGCTTGAATAGGACTATGAATGAAGTGGTGCTGTCTTTGACTGATATTAAGTGTAGTGCTGTACGGTATCAGTCTAGGATGTGGAAACATTGGTATGACTGCCTGATGACTGTATAACCGTCCCCCTGTTTTTATTGTTTTTTATTGTTTTTATTGTTCTTTTATTTATTTTTATTTTTTTATTATTTATTTTATTTTATTTTTTTGATGGTGTATATTTTATTTGTTTGTATTGGACTTAGAGTCTGGAATAAAGTTGAATTGAATTGAATTGAATTAAAGAACAGACTTCCACCGGGATCGAACACATTAACTTACAATTCGTGTCCGCAGTGTTTCGCCGCTCACCCACGCAGGAAGGATGTAATGGTTTGCTCCAAACCTGTAGTAATCAATTTTAAGTGTCTTAGCAACCGGAAAATTATTGATAAAAACTTAGTCATGCTAGATCACATTGAATATTATAATAATAATAATAATAATAATATAATATAATAATAATACCATCTTATATGTTTTTTTGTTTTTTTGCTGATAAAATGTAAACATGCAAGTGACATTTCAGTCATAAAATATGAAAAAAAGAAAACACCCACTAATTCTGGCCAGCAGATGGCAGCATTGTATCTCTTTTCATTGGGATCCTGTGGACACGTGTCAGATTGGAACAACTTATCGAGGCACTTCTCGCGAGCGCTCGGCACTTGCCGAGTGTCTGCTTCGAGGGTGACGTTATATTGTGTGTTGCAAATTAAAAAAAAAAAAAGAAAAGAAACGAGCGATTGTGATACTTGTCGTGAGCGCTGACACTCTTGTCAAGCGTCTGCTTTGAGTGTTACGTCACTAGCATTAACAAGTCACGTTTTACAATATTGACAAGAGCAAATGGCTGTTGTCAAGTGATTTGTTTTGACGTTTATAATAATAATAATAATAATAATAATAATAATAATAATAAAAAAAGTGCCTGACTGGGATCGTACCCACTAGGGGTGTGAATTGCCTAGTACCTGACGATTCGATTCGTATCACGATTCACAGGTCACGATTCGATTCAATACCGATTAATCCCGATACGAATTTATAAGTCGATTGTTGCGATTTTTTTTCATTCAAATTTAGAAAATACTAATCAGTAAGCTTGTAGAGTGTAAGATTTATATGAAAATGTATTATTTATTTATCTGAAATTTCAGTCTTATAGAGGTTGTAATCTGTTTCATGTTTGAACAGCATTAAAATAAAATATTAAGTCTTAATGTTCCGTTCATATAACATTCTTCCATGCTCAAGGTGTGAATCCTAAAAAAAAAAAAAAAAAAAAAATTCTGCAGATTATTGAATCGATTCGAGAATCGCGCGATGTGGTATCGCGATATATCGCCGAATCGATTTTTTTTAACACCCCTAGTACCCACTATCTCATGATTCGCGTTTCAGTGAACTACAGTGACTTCAGTGATCCACAGGGAGTACGAACTCGTAATTAAGTGATTCACGGAGAGCTATCTCGAATCACGTTTTATTTACATAATCGATGGATGCACTTAGGGTTAGTATATTAATTTGTTTATGTAAAACAATTGAACAATGTCCATTTCTGAAATTAAAGTTGGGGGGGGTGGAGAATAACATTTCCGCACGGAGATTCGAACTTGAGACTTCCGTGTCACTGCAAGACCCCTACTCTAAAGTACTTACCGCATGAGCTACTTGACTTGGTGAACGACAGAGCCAATTGGCGTATTTGCAATTGAAAGTCTCATCTGATGCTGAATGGGATCAACGCTAATTGGGGACACGTGTTTAATAATTTCACTATAACGCATTTCCTGATAGTCAGTCGGTATACTTATCCGTTTACATAATTACCACGGAAACACATGTGCAATGTACAGTCGGCGGTGGGATTTGAAACTGCGACCTCCTGCTTACTGTACAATGCACTCTCCCAACTGTGCCACTGAGCAGTATCAGAAAGCCGGTCAAGATGGTCTGTTGTATGTATGGAAGTGGGCGTGGAACGTGGGACAATTCAGTGTCAGTCCCATTGAAAGTGAATGGGGAAAAGTTCATATTTAACATTAAATTATGCGAGTACTGTAAGTAATATGGAGTCAGACGATATATACCCCGAAAGGCGTGAATTTTCTCAGCAAGTTGAAATTTGAACGGTGTAAGTTGGAAGTATTATGTGGGAGTAGTTTGACGGCAAAAAAGTGAGGAGAATAAAATGCTATAATAACTAGACTAAGCAATTTCTGAAGAAATTGCGTGGGATGCTGAAAGCCGAATGCTAATAGCTGAATGCTAAGCTGACTGCTAATAGCAGAATGCTATTGTTATCATTGAAGTGTGAAATGTAATTGAGAGATGTCTTGCTGAACCAGAATGCATTAAATAAAACTTATGTTAAATGAATAATGAAAGATACATTGGCTGTAAATTACATATGAGAAATTATGAATGAAAAGACTGAAGTTTAAATTCAACCAGTCTGAGACTGGTATCGAACCCTCACCTCCTGTTTACCGTTCAATGAGCTACTGCACTGCCAAACTATCCACTGACCCATAGAAGACTTGGTGGCATCATTGAAGTGTTGTGAAATGGAAGCAGCGAATGTGTCATTGAACGAATGCATTCAAAAAAATGTATGTTAAATGAATAAAGAAAGATAAATTGGTTGTAAATTACAAATGAGAAATTATGGATGAATTATAAATGAAAAGACGAAAGTTTTAGCTTTAACTAAAAAAAAAAAAGAAGTATGTCTTACAGTGTATCTTTATTGAAAAGTGACATATGATGCTGAATAATGGGGACCACGTGTTCAATCACTTCAAACGATAAATACCCCGAAAGGCGTGAATTTTGTCAGCAAGTTGAAATTTGAACGGTGTAAATCGGAAGTATAATGTAGGAGTAGTTTGATTGCAAAATGTGTTGAGAATAAAATGCTATAATAACTAGACTAAGCAATTTCTGAAGAAATTGTGTGGGATGCTGAAAGCCGAATGCTAATACCTGAATGCTAAGCTGACTGCTAATAGCAGAATGCTAATGAAGAGTCAGAAAAAAAAAAAAAAGTTGCTCCATCGGGGATTTGAACCGGTGAACCACACGAAGGGCTGTCTTCGCTATGTAACTGGAGGTTTGAACCGTTTACATAATTGTCACGGGACATATGTGCAATGTACATTCGGCAGTGGGCTTTGAAACTGTGACCTCCTGCTTACTGTACATGCACTCTCCCAACTGCGCCACTGAGCAGTATCAGAAAGCCAGTCAAGATGGTCTGTTGTATGTGTGGAAGTGGGCGTGGAAAATGGGACTTAGAAAAACTTCAGTGTCAGTTCCATTAAAACTGAAGGGGGTAAAGTAGATCTTTAACATTAAATTATGCGAGTACTGTAAGTAATATGGAGTCAAACGATAAATACCCCGAAAGGCGTGAATTTTGTCAGCAAGTTGAAATTTGAACGGTGTAAATCGTAAGTATTATGTAGGAGTAGTTTGATTTCAAAAAGTGTTGAGAATAAAATGCTATAATAATAATAACTAGACTAAGCAATTTCTGAAGAAATTGCGTGGGATGCTGAAAGCCAAATGCTAATAGCTGAATGCTAAGCTGACTGCTAATAGCAGAATGCTAATGAAGAGTCAGAAGAAAAAAAAAGTTGCTCCATCGGGGATTTGAACCAGTGAACCACACGTAGGGATGTCTTCGCTATGTAACTGGCTCAAGCGCTTAACCCCGTGAGCTAACTTGACCTGTGAGCATCAGAGCGAATTGGCGTATTTGTATTTTAAAGTGTCACCTGATGAAAGCCATCAGCGCTAATTTGGGACACATGTGTTTGATCATGTCAGTATAACGCATTAACTGGTATGATAGTCAGTTGGTATACTTAAAGGGACACTTTACTTATTGATCCATTTTTAGCAGCAAAAAGTTGCTACTTTTTCAATAATTAATTTGGTGACGTGATTATTTTTTTATGTACATTTAATAACTTTTAAACCATTGTTAAAATGAATCGAACGCCGGCATGTTTGTTACACGTGACTAAATAACCCGGATGTTTACGTCACTAGTGTGTAAACGCTACACTATGGAAGCACTATGCAACGCAGCCGTGCATCTAGCGTCAAACCCGGAAGGATTAAACCTTATCGCTTCGAGCCAACACGACAAAATAACACTACCGAAGGAAAGTCTGCCTTGGATGTGAAAGTTGTGGCGCCAGATGGTCTTTTCGGGCACAAAATAAACTTTGACGAACGAGTGAATCAGGCGGGGGGTGAGTGGTGCTCGTGCGGGAGCTGCAGGAATGGACAATCCGCTAATGAATGTGTGCTGTCTGGAAATGAAAGAACTCGAGGATCGGTTCCTTGCGGACAATCTCAACTGCATCCTGGAACATCAGACATTCAACATGGCAATACTAAATAGACATTCTCAGGATAGCTTTGGTTGCGATGAAAGATGTGAAGAAGAAAAGTCTTGGAGGAGCAAATATCCAACAGGTAAAGTGACACACAGTACGAGCAATGCAAAACGTGTGGAACTGATGAAATATTTCAGGAAAAAGAAAAAATAGTAAAATTAAATGTATCGTCGTTACAGCACCCAACCTCCCCTAGCTGTTTTTTTTTTCTTTTTTGCGTAGCGTCCCACTGCGGTCAGGCCAGCCGCCACTCGAAAAGACGAAGTCAAGCCAGCCGCCCCAACGATTGTTAATACTGTGCATTACGGTAACGTGCCGACGTGCCCCTGCGTTGGCCACCTTCAAATGAATTATGAAATAAAACAGTCCGTGCAGTATAATAACCAATGCCCCCCCACCCCCGAAACATGCCTACCTTTCGCTTTAAATTTGCTTCGCTTCTCCGAGATCTTTCAGTGGCCGTAGTAAGACCTCGATTTGTGCCGGCTGTTGTGAGAGTGAAGGCTCCGTGTTGCTAGCAGTTGCGGCTCCTCCATCGGCTTGATTATTTCCCACGTCTGGTTCTTTAAAGATACTCGGTACTGCGTTGGGCTTTAGTATTAGGCGTGTGGCGTACCCCATCTCAAATTGTAACATATATTCGAAGTCCTCATGCCTGAAATGTTCGCTGCGCGCACGCCTGCTTGTCCTTCGGGAGGTTGACAGCACTTAGCAAACAAACCATTGTCTACTCAAGTAGCTTTTTTTTTTTTTTGGGGGGGGGGGGGGGGGGTCTCGCGGGTTTTTCCTTGCCGACGCCTTGCAAAATTTTGCAATACAGTAAGGCATAACTGACGTTTGTGTCTTCCTCGTTGTTATGTCTGCGTGAACTACTGTTCCCCAAGCGAGTATACACACTAGTGACGTCACCACTTGGGGGCGTTGCAACACGGAAGTACTTCTATGATGAAAAAAGTTAAATAAATCAATATAGGAGTGTATTCTTCAGCTCTTATGCATGTTTCGTAGCTATACTAACTATTTACTGCCAATCAAGCCATACATGTAAAATTAAAGGAGCCTTCCTTTAATATCCGTTTATGTAATTGCCACGGACATATGTGCAATGTACAGTCGGCAGTGGGCTTTGAACCTGCGACCTCCTGCTTTCAGCATCCCACAATAATAATAAGTAAGATGAAAGAATCTCAATAACATTCCCACAATTATGAGCAACACATTTCTAAATAGGCTGCAAGAGTATGGCGTTAGATTTGTGCCACAATTCCGTGCGTAACAAAATGTGTTTCGTACGTACAAAATGTGTTTCGTACGTACCAAAAATGTGTTTCGTACGTACAAAATGTGTTTCGTGCGTACAAAACAGTCCTCGCGCACGCTTGCTTCGTCTCTCCTCAACACGTACGAAACTTTGATTTACGCTTGCGATGCAAGGGTCGAGGCGTGATATTTGTGCCACAATTCTTAACCAATCAGGAGTCGGACAGGAAAGCAAATCCTGATTGGCTGTTTAATATCCAATCAGGCAGAACTTTGACAACGTGTCGTCACGCCGCGTTGCATCATGGGCGCTTCTTCGATTTTTTTTTTGATTTTTTTTTTAAACAAGCACTCGGTCCTTTCCTGTTTGACTTTTTGTCTGTATTTCTGCTGATTTTTATTTACTTAATCGAAGTTTTGTTATGTTACGGGATGAATCAGCTCCTAACTGCTTTCCTGCTTAGCGGAAGAAGGAGGGAAAACAAGTTTTAGCGCTCATGGTGATGTTGGATGACGGCATAAAATAGAAGAAAAAAAAAGAGAAGAGGCTAACCCGCTACTTACGTTTTCATTATGGTAAGTTACAAAATACTGTACTCTATTTAAGTCAGTAAATCCTATAGTTTTGTCCTCTTTTTGATCGTGCTACTATCATTACAATCTTAAACAATGCATGCCATCATGAGTGGTGTTGTATAAGAAGTAGAAAAGAAAATGTTAGACCATCCATTTTTCTTTAGTAATTAGTGCCTGGTACCACTAAAGGTATATCGTGAATAACAGAAAACATTGAATACATAAGAGCACTGTGTTTGGCAGTCCAATGCCATAGTTATTGACGTAAGAATTGAATTCATTTTGGTTACAAGACAACCATACACCATGACTAGCAGCTGTTGAAATAAACATGTTTGCCCAAAATAATTGTTTTACTAATGTGAAAACATGGTTGATCTTGTCATTTTTCCATAACAACAGATAGACAATTAAAAATCTGAGCGCTAACCTTGGGTTTTGTTTTTATTACCAGGCAACAAAGATGACAAAGGACCCAGAATGCACCTGATGACACCACAACAGAAGTGTCAAAAACACCACGAGAAGCAGAAGATGAAGAAGTGGAGTGGAAAAAATATTGATATCGCGCTATTGGCCCATGCAATATGCATATAACAGACATGCAATAAGTTTCATATGGAATTTTTTGCTTTTATCTGAATTTGACCAGTCAGCCACTTGCTAAAATGTGCACCACCATCCACTAGTTGAACATTATTCAAGTCATTACAATTAAATAACTCTGAATACATTTTACTGCATGAGAAATATAATTTGTTCATTAGATAATAAAATCATCATCAGTCATTTCTTTAGATCCATATTAAATATTGCAATATCTATTGCTATATTCAGCAAAATCGCGTATTGCATGATTTTCCAATTTTGTACAGCCCTAATTCCTGACGTTTTTGAGCCAGCTGATGAGACCAATTTGACTTAGTCATTAAAATGTCTGTAGGAAGAGTCAGAACGTGAAGCTTGAGCTTGACAGCAGAGAAATCAAGAGCTCCTGAAGAATGACAACATTAACATTGGACTATCATAATTTGAAGTTCGAATAGTTGTAATGGCCTGTTTTGCAGCATACCAAATCAAACATTTTTAAAATATTTTTTCTCCTGTAAGTTGTCGACACTTTTACTGAACTTATTTAAATGTGTCTTGCAAACAGTATCATTGACAATTAGAAAAATAAAAAGTGTCACACACACTGTATTCGGAACAACCTGTAAACAATAACCAAAATACTATTGCAGGTACAGTGCCAATGCAGTACATGACACATTTATGGTTTCAAGATTAAAGTGCGGAAGTGCACACACTGCACATTTGCCCATCATTGACCAAGAAGACCTCAGAGTACTGTACTCACGATGATGTATTGAGAATGCAAGACCCAAGAGGTTCCACAGATGAAAATATATTACACATTGTATTTGTAATTTACACTTAATGATGCATTATCGATCAACAAACAGCAAACTGTACATTTTGTTTTTAAATCAAATGAATCGTCCTCAGTTACAGTGCATCTTTGCAGTTTTTATTTCAAGTTTTACACACAGTAGGCATGGTAGACTGCTATTGTGGAGCCATCCATCGCCGTCCCATCCATCTCAGCTGTACTCTCTATCCTTAGACATCGTATTGATGACTGTGACCCGGATATAGAAACGATGCGCAATCTGGATTGGTTTACCTGGTAAATTGGAAACAAACAAAAGCTCAAGGTTATTAATTGTAAAACGTGAAACAATCATATCCATCCATCTTCATGTAGTTATGGGAAAACAATGTGACCATCCATGTTTCTACAGTTTCTTGTTCATGTTAAATGTCTAGTACAACTAAGGGTACTTCATAACCTCTGCAGCTATAATATGATGCTCTTTTGAGGGAGAACAGTCAGAAGACCTTTGCAATAATCAAGTCTACTGGAAATAAAAGCATGAGTCAGGTTCTTCTGGTATGGAGCATGCAACCCTTCGGTCGAAGTCTTTTAGGTGGTAAAAGGCTGCTTTAGTGATTTGTTTGAGATGGCATTTATGTGCACAAGTATACAGGTAATGACAACAAAATTAACTCGTGAATTGAATTCAAGAGCTGATATCTCGTAATTTTCCACGATTTTCTAATCAATATCACTAACGTACTTACAAATCAGTAACTATGGCATTGTGTTAACAGTGCTTTTGGACATTCCATGTTTTTTTCTGTCTGTTAGTTACACGATATACATTTGGTGGCACTAGGCACTAAAAATGCATAAGAAAATAAAGAAAGGGGGTGGCAATTTTTTTTTCTTCATCATAACTATGCACATCCATTGCCAATGTCGTGTATATAACTATTACATACAATTTTGATTGTCTTGGAAGCCTGTGTGTGATAGTGGCCAAGTTAAAAGATGCTACTTTTAAGCTACTTACCGTTATGAAAATGTTGAAAGTAGTCTTCGATTCGGAAGTTAGCGTCCCCCCCAACGGTCATCCAACGGTCCCATGAGGGCTAAAACTTGTCTTCCGCTAAGCAGGAAAGCAGTTGGGAGCTGCTTCACCCCGTAATATAACAAAACTTTTGTTAAGTAAATAAAAGTCAGCAGAAATGCAGATAAAATACAAACAGGAAAGCACCGAGTGCTAGTAAACAAAACAAAACATAACAAAAATCGAAGAAGCGCCCATGATGCAACGCGGCGTGACGACACGTTGTCAAAGTTCTGCCTGATTGGATATTAAACAGCCAATCAGGATTTGCTCTCCTGTCCGACTCCTGATTGGTTAAGAATTGTGGCACAAATATTACGCCTCGACCCTTGCATCGCAAGCGTAAATCAAAGTTTCGTACGTGTTGAGGAGAGACGTAGCAAGCGTGCGCGAGGACTGTTTTGTACGCACGAAACACATTTTGTACGTACGAAACACATTTTGTACGTACGAAACACATTTTGTACGTACGAAACACATTTTGTTACGCACGGAATTGTGGCACAAATCTAACGCCATACAAGAGTGGTTGAAGGATGAGCTTGTGAGGAGCGCCTCGTGTTTGTATCTACGTGTCCTCCAACAATAACGACCATATTGATCATTTTACCATGCACCAAAATATTCTCGTTTGTATGTCAAGTGTTTTGATGGGAAAGGGGCTCCTCTGTTTGCGATAGTGGCGGCATGAAATGATTGTGCAGAACACGTCACGGTGCACAAGAGCGCATGCTCAGGTACTGCGGTACGTACTGTACGTTTACCGTTTTGACCGTTTGGGAATGCTGAAAGCTGAATGCTAATAGCTGAATGCTAAGATTTGAATGCATGTGGAATGCTTATGAAGTAAATTGAGAGATATATTATGAAATTATGACCTCCTGGTTACCAGACAATGCACTTTACCAACTGTGCCAACTAAGTTATATGTATGGAAGTGGGCGTGGAAAGTGATACTTTACATTGAAAATGAATGGGGAAAAGTTGATATTAAACATTTAATTGCGTAAATACTGCGTGGCAAAAAAGTGTGGAGAATAAAAATCACAATAACATATATGGGAATGCTGAAGCATTCCCACAATGATGGCTCCTGCATTAGCGTAGGTTATTGATACTTGCGTACAAAATTGGGTTACATTGCTGTCTCAGGAATGGAACTCTGTTGTAAATGGAGGCCCCCTGTATATATTTTGTAATAACAATAATAACAACAACAACAACAGCAATAATAATAATAATAATAATAATAATAATAATAATAAATAAATAAATAAATAAAACAGGAATTAAACATGCTCTGATTTTGGCCTTATACTTTGAGCTATCATTTATCAGATATCAGGGTTGGGACAAGGAGGGTTCTTTAAATATGGGACAGTACATTGGAACCCCAGAACACAAACAGGTCAAACAACCCAAAGTTTGACCTCAGGTTTACAGGACTGTGTGAGCCAGAAGTCAAACAAGAATCCAGAACCCAACAACAATTATGACGAGATGAGACAAAACAAAGTGGAAAATCTGCTGTCATCTTATTGCTCTCCCTTGCTAGTCCAAATGAATTATTATCTTTTCTTGAGCTTTTCTATGCACAGTATTCCAAAGCCAATAATTACTTGAAATTGAACTGAAAATCCGAGTTAAAAACAAACGAGTCATTGAGGTACGAGGCTCTATTGTAGTCCGGGAAACTTTAAAGGAGACAACGATGGATCACCGGTGGAGCAGATCCAAATGGGTTTGTATAGGCATCCCACATTTATTAAATGGTACATGCCACACAAGCACAGTGAAGGAGCCACTTCACCTCTGGACTGTGACAGCAGTGGAGTGGCGCTGGAAGAGATGTGCGTTTGTGTGCGTGTCACAGCTTTGCTGTCATGCCTTGTTGAGCAGTTAAAGGATCCTAATCTAATGTGCTTTTTACAGAAGACCATTTTGATAGAAACTGTGTTGCTTGTGGAAAATGGAAACACTTTCTAAACACGTGCAAATTCAACAAGACAAGAAATAGGGAGTGTAAAATGTTCTATAATGTGTGTTTTTTGATGAAAGTATTTCACAGACATTAAAACTCCTTGGAGCTGTTTTAAATACGGAAAAAAATGCATAATATGTCTCCTTTTTAACATTTAGTTTCTTCACAATTAAGCCAGACATGCATATTAGTGTTTTAACATATTTATTGGCCTTTTTTTTTTTTAGAGCTATGTTGTAGTTGTGTGACTAAAAAAGAAAAAAAAAAATCCCTAAATTGTGATTCAAGTTTGGAGAGTTGGAATGGCACTTTGGATGGGCAAAAGAAAAAAAGGTGGACGTAAGAGAGAAAGAGCTCAATCCGCTCCTGTGTGGCGTCCCACCCCCTCCTCTCTCCAAGAGGAAGGACAGAGAAGAGGAAAACCACGCTTGCTCTCCCAGCACAGGACTCCGGGTAGTCTTGGAGCCTTGGGAGTTGTCGACAAATACACACAAAGTCAAATACTGCACAGCTGTCAAAATCCCACCAGGACTCTGGAGACTGGAGTATAGTAGAGAGTTGAAGACAAAATTCAAGATACAGCTCCCCTTTGCTACCTGTTTACCTCGTGGCGTATTTGGCACCTGCCAGAACGGCTGACGACACAGGCGGGACACAAGCCAGAGGAGCCGCTGATGATAAAGGTGAGACACACCTTTACTGTTGGGCCTTTGCCCTCTTATATCAACTGGCTTGTATGTCTTGCCATGCAGAGGTTTGTCTGTAATGAGTAACTGATGGAGGAAGTTAGGTGTCTGTTTGTCCGAGAGATAGCGAAGGTGTGTGGAGCTGAGTCCGATATCTGCATTCTTTTGCTCTAACAGAATGGGTCAACATGTTTCAAGTTTCAAGTCACATTAAATTAAGAACAGAAGAGCACCAATCCAATCTTTGACTTAATTTCCCCCTGATTGTTTGCTGCTTGTTATCTCCAAAATCCTCTAGTTCAAAATGACATCCATCCCCTTCCATGACTTCTCACGACCATTCATCTGCCTTGATAAACTTCACATTTGGATTTTCCATTCTTTTTCTACATGAAGCAGAGCATCAACATCTATTTCTATTCTCAGGTGATGATTTTCCCCTGTGGGAGGGCTTGCAGGTGTGTGTTTTGTCTGTCATCTTACCTCTTCAGCCCTGTAATCCCGGGTCTTGCTGGTCTTTTGAACATTCCCCACCCAAAGACACTTTAACCTGTTTTGTAACCCTTCCATTATCATACCACAGAAGTCCACATTAGCAACAGTGCAAATGTACATATTGAGGTTGACCCACTTGCATAAAGTAAAGCACTATTTTGTTGTGTTTTGTTGTGTTCTCAATAGATTGTCTAGTAACTTGTCCGGTGTATTGAGACATCAGACATCCTCCAAGAACTGAACTGTGAAATTTCCTGTTGGGGAAATGCCAGAAGGAAAAAACCTAGCTCACTAGTTAACCTGGTCTGACCTCAAAGCATTGCAAGATATGTAAACAAACAAAATGATGCGACGATTCTGGCTGCTAACATAATATGTTTTTTGCATTTGTGTTATTTGACCTTTATTGCTTCATACACAGATGATATTGTGAATGGAAGTTTCAATTACAATAGTTACATTGTGATAGATGGGATCAGTTCCAATGTACTTGGTGAGCACATTTTTTAACTTTCATATGGGAATTTTTGTGAGAATATTGTCATAGAGTGATGCATTAATGGGGCAAAGGTAATATCGAAACATGAAAACATGTTATAAAAACAAGGTCAAAGTACAGTCTGCCATTGCTATATGGAGCCGGAAATGTGTGAGATTGCTGGTCAAAATAAAAGACGAACACAATCTTTGGAGGACAGGCAGTATTGTGCACCTGCTCACATGATGCATTAGCCCTTGTGTTCAGTGTTCACATTGTTGCTGCAAAGTAGACATTTGTTTAACCCGCTGTCTGAGTTCAAGGTGCCTCTGCTGATTGCTCGCCGAGATCACCAAGGTAACTTTATGTTTGAGTTCATGACTGTCAGTGATCCACCACCACACCCTAGAAGCCATTAACCCCCATCTCAACCCCTTACTCGCTGTGAAAACCCATTAACCTTCTTCACTAACTCTCCCGTGTCAGGTCAGGCATCTAACTGGCCACACACGTTTGGATGATTTAAATCTTTCACGTATGCTATAAAAAAATAAAAATAAAAAATAAATATATATATATATATATATATATATATATACAGTGATACCTCGGCTCACGAACTTAATTGGTTCCCAGAGTGTGTGTAAGCCGAAAAGTTCTTCTTCCGAACATTTATTTCCCATAAGAAACCATTAAAATGAGAATAATCCGTTCCCAGGTCCCTATAAAACATAATTTTCTACTAAATAAGCCTTAAAACTACACAAAAATATACCTTATTTTATGTATAATAAATGTGCTATTGTATTGTAATTAAAGAAATAAATTGTACTGTATAATAAAGTCGTTTTATTTTACTTTGTGATGGTAGTTCTTAAGGATAGTAGCAATGGTAGACTTACTTCATTCGCGAGCGTTTCACCGCGTAGAGTGTTTATGGAACGGTTGCCGCTCATTCGCACTTTCGTGCTCACCGGAGCGGAGGAGGTGTGTCCCTTGGTGAACAAGGAAGTGGAGCACTTTAGCGAGTCAACAAAAAGTGAGCACCGCCAACTACTTTCACCTCTTTCCTGGGACTAAACAGCCGTGGCACGATTTTCTCCTTTTTTGAGGTACGTGATGGCACTTTCGCTTTTTTTAGTGGCGCGAACTCCATTGACTACAATGCAAACGCGCCGCCGAATCGCCATCCCTCGCTGGTAAGCATTAGGCTTAACACTAGCCTGTGGTGGGGTCTTTTTCAGTCCCATAATAGCAAAAGTACACTCAAAATGTCTATCAAACACAAACCGCGTCCGCACTAAAAGAAAGGGGGTGACGAACTGGGACGCCGTGAGCGTGCGTCAGCTTCTCGTGGCCGCCACCGTGGTGCTGTTCGACCGCGTGGTTTGGTTCGTCCGCCGAAAAGTAGTTCGTCAGCAGAGACTAAATTCTCGAGAATTTAATGTTCGTGAGGCGAAAAGTTCGTGAGCTAAAGCGTTCGTCAGCCGAGGTATCACTGTATATATGTATATATATATATATATATATATATATATATATATATATATATATATATATATATAGAGAGAGAGAGAGAGAGAGAGAGAGAGAGAGAGAGAGAGAGAGAGAGAACCAATGCAATCCAAGTTCCCTTTGTTTGAAATATTTAATAAGCGTGTCCGCCGTCTTGAAATATTGACTTTTTTTTTCTGTGCAGCCAGAGGGGACAGATGAGAGTCGAGGTTGTTCTCTCAGTTAAACAAAAAGCAAAAGGCTGTTCGTGCATCAAACTTTCATTGGGCTTCTTTATTTATTCTCCCATCTATGTATCTGCTTAATTATATGCACCAAGCAGATTGTATCGTTGATTTAAAAAAAACATGGCAAATGTGTCATTATTTTTATTAAGTCTTACCTTGTTCATCAAACACTGGATTAACTGTTCTTAGTTTCCTACATTAATCGGTTGAATTTGGCCTGATGTCCAGTTGCTTTCTCATCACAACTGTGCCATGCCTGAATGGGTTTGGGACTGCACAGACTGTTTGATTGATTTGGTTGCCCTCATACTCACACCTGAGCAAATGAACTAGCTTTGTACTTGTTAGCTTGTCTTTTTTTTTAAGTTAGCAGGGTATTTCCTGGGTCATGGAGGATGGAGTAACAGAGCTTAGAGGTGCCATTATTATTGTGAAGGTTTGCCAGTTACAGTTAATAATCCGGATGAACTCCAGGCAGATTTTTGTGAACATTAATGTTATATTCATGTGTGAATTTACTTTGCCGAGCATAAACGGCTGCTGTGAAATACTCAATTCAAGTCAACTTAACTCAACTTTATTCATAAAGTGCTTTAAAAAATGGCATTATACAGGGTGACTCACACACCAAAAAGGAGAACTTTTTAAAAGTCCAGTAAAACTAAGAGTAATGGAAGAAAAACATTTTATTTAAAGTAATTGAACCTTAAAACATGCCATTTACAATCAAACAATGATGGAATCCCAGCTGAGATGTTGCAGAGGTCAATGAAGAATCTCAACAGCAGATTTCCAGGGATTCGTACAGGAGGAAAAAAAAAAAAAGAAAGAAAGAAAGAGAAAATTCCAACATTGTTTCTTAAATGGCATGTTTTAAGGTTTCAATTACAATGAATAAAATATCCTGTTGGTTTTATTGGATTGTTAAAAAGTGGTTGTTTTTTTTTGGTCACCCTGTGTATGTATATATATATATATATATATATATATATATATATATATATATATATATATATATATATATATATATAACGCACCTACTGTATAATAAGGTGAAAATTCATCCGCTTTTAATCTTGGATAAGTTCCAGCCTGCACATGAAGTATGCAAGAGTGTCGAGTAGGTTAAAGCTCGAGCGCGAGATAATGCGTGTCATATTTTACCGGTGTCATATAATATGTGTAAATAAGATACACACCTGGGATATTATGATAACAAATGAGTTGAAGCTGAGGTCAAAGAAAGGGACACAGAGGAAGCATATTTTGGTGATGGTGAAGATAACGCTCTAATTAATAGCTTGAAGGGAAAACTGCATTATGTGTAAAGATGTGAAAAGATTTGAGTTTGATAAACATATTGAGCTTGATCAGAAATCCATAAAAGAACGTCATGAAAGCCTCCCATCCCATTAGAGTATCTACAGACATCAAAACAAATTAACTGCCTTAAGTACCTCAATATCCCAAATCCAGCTCATATTATGTTAATAGGTTTTTTTCTTTTCTTTTTTCCCCCCGAATAGTAGTACCAGGGGAAATGTATTTAGGTGTGTCTTCACAGATTTGGTGAAGGGTCAGCCTAGTTAATAACAGTGCTCTTGTCAACAGATAGGGAAATTATTTAAACTTGACGATTGGCCTGAGGTTTAGGTTGGGCTGAGGACATGCTGGCCAATCTTTCTTCACCATCAGCAGTGTTCACAGAGATGGATGTGTTACTTGAAGGCGAGCTACAGGGGATTATATTCTTGTGAAACCTCACACAAACGTTCAAGGCAACAAAGGGTATAACAGTGAAACATTGGTTTCTAGTGCTGGAAATGAGAAATATATCGTTTTCATCCCACAGTCATCACCAAGTCAGTGGTGGATGGTCTGGGTCAGCAAGGCCTTCCATGCTTGTTTGTGCCCAGAAGCACTTGTCTAATATCCAATAGGAGGCTTCGGTCACGTGATTCCGGCGCCGCACGAAATTCAACTGGGGGTCAGAAAGGAGGGAACACCCATTGAAAATGATGCAAAAGTGTTGGGTGAGCCTGAACGTATCAGCTCTAAAATTAGTAAAATGTGTCGGATATGATCCTTACACTCCACGTGGAAATGTGATTGTTCCGAACTCGTGTCAGATTTGCTTGGTGTGGAGGCACTTGACATCACGAACTATCTCGTCCTCCAGACATCGAACTACACCGCTAGCCAAATGAAGGCATATAAAAGCCTTGAGGCTTACAACCATTTCGTGTGTTGTTGGGTCAGTGAACTCGGATCAAAAGAAGCAGTAAATGATTGGCGTCTTGTTTTTGCTCGGGTGAGTAAATGTGATTCAGAATCATTCTCTTTTTAACTCAAATATACACAAACGTACCACTGGCGTCAGGCTACAAGCTAGCTTGCTAACTGTTACTTTACCTGCTATTTTCTACGTGTTGCTAACAAGGTTATTTTAGTTTAACTAAAACTAACCAAAAAATAAAACTAAAATTAAAAAAACAATTTCGTTAACGAAATGAATGAAAATGCTTTCTAAAAAATGAAAACTAAATGAAACTACATTTTATGTTTACAAAACTAACTAAAACTAACTATAATTATAGGGAAAATGTCCTTCGTTTTAGTCTTTTGGTGATTAATTTAATGCATGAGCCTTTGGGGATGATTTTAGGTAGATTTATTTTGATTAACAGAAATGATGTCATCTAGCAGCAGCCAATAGAAAAACACCTTCAGATGACATCGCTCCTATGGTGTTTTTTTTTTTTTTAAATATTGCGCACAAGTAATACACATTTCTTTTAAAAACTAAAATTAATACTGAAAATAACTAAAAATGAACTAAAACTAAGCATTTATTATATAACTAAAACTAATAAAAACTAACAGAACCACCCTGAAAACGAAACTTAACTAAATTGAGCATTGTCCGACTCCGCTCCTCTGGATTTCAGAAGAAGGTTTTTTAATCCAGGTCTGCCGTCTCCTTTCGGTAATTTTGTTTTTGAATTTTCGGGCCGCGAAAGTAGCTTTTATTATTTTTCTCGATTAGACCGGTTGGTACAGCCATAAACAGCACAAAACTTTGGCATTTTCTCAGCTTTTTCCTATTGGGAAATTACTTCGTGCCCCACATCTGGGGTTGGGCCGCTCGTCGTGATGTCACATAAAACGTCACATGAAACCCACCTATATTTGTCCCATGAAGTCGTATGAATTTATCCCTAACAGTTTATTCTTGTCATTTCGTAGCATATCTCTTGGCTGCACTGCTTCCAGTACGGATGTCCAATCAGATTTCACCCTTTATGTGTTGCCAAATCAATCTAATCTGCAGAGGGTCTTCAGAATCAGTAGTGCTGGCCAAAAAAAAAAAAAAAACTGTATTAGCAATGGGGCTGTTTCTTCAACTAGTCAGACTTCAAATATGTTCACATGATGTTGATGTTTTTCCGTCCTCTAATTCGTTGGTCCAAGTAAACCAAGTTCAACAAATGAGACACATCTGCAGTAATCTGCACATGAATACATTTATCAGACCGCCTCCCTGGTGAGGACGATGTCCAATATATGATTTCCTTTTCTGAATATTTTGGCGACATTAGTAGCTAAATATGTGGCACATTTTCTTGCTGTTACACTATCGAGCATTTCCGTTGAGTATTGATGGATTTTATAATTGTGACATGATGGCTGTTGTACGTAGACGTGTTTTGAAATGTTTAGGCATAATTCATGCATCAATCGGAACCCCCCCCCCCCCCCCCCCAAAAAAAAAACACTTATCTGCTTACAACATGTTCAGAATTCATATTACACAAAACTCTGTTCAATTTTCATCTTAGAAATGTTGAGGTATTTCCATGTGTGTTGTTGGTGTGTGTGTAATCGAGAAGGGGGAGGGTGCTGTCGTATCACCTTGAGCAGTGATGTACTGTTGAAGGTGAGGAGGAATTAGGAAGCTCTACACAGAGATGGGAAAGTAACGAGATTCTCACTCTCCCTGTCACAAAAGCGTGCACACACATGCACACATGCACTTAATGTTACACATAAGCAAGCACCCGCATAGTTTCAGTCACTGTCTGTTCCATCACAAGCACACACACGCACACACACCCCCACGATGTCCCATAGGGGAGCTCTAGAGGCTTATTCAAGGGATTTTGCTGTTCTGCAGTGTGCCTGTCAGATAAGGTGGGACGCGCCTCTGCCTCCATATCCTCCTCACCCCCAACTAGCCTGTCACTCAAGTCACCTGCCATCTTTTTGGAAGCATGGCATCCCCCCGCCGACTCTCGCAGACTCTGCTGAGTGTACAATATCCCCAGTACAAAGACTAAGATGATGCCAGTAATGATTAAGAGGGGCGTATAACATGAGGCTACAGTGTATTTGTATATTCTTCGTTGAGTTTCCAACTTTTGACCCTCAACCCCTTCTGAACACCAACATCCTGCAATAGCTGACTTCTTGCGTGCACTAGATGTTTTGTGTGAATTTAGAGCATATTTTTTTTCCTTATAAATTTGGTTGAATCCTGAATTACACAATTTACAAATCTAAACACATGTATGTTGTATATTACGAAGTACACTCTATCTTTCAGTCTTAAAGGTTCCACTGTAAGCCCTCCACAGACCTTCACCACCATTTACTTTGTGCAGGAAAAGACTAAAAAAAAATGTTTAAGACTAGCTGAGCGTCAACAAAGCAAACACAGACAACCCGAGATAATGAACGTTTTGAGCAGATGATTGACAAGCGTTATATTTTCATTTAATCTGATGAGATATTGTGGAACCATGTCTTTTAACCTTGTTAGCTTATCTTTACAACCTGTGAAGAACATAAACAGAGTTCATGACTCAAAACTGTCCATGAGCCCCATTATTAAGATAAACAGACACGTATGAGGTCAGAAATTGACCTTCTTGTCAGGCCGCTTGAAGGTTTCAAAACTCTAAAGGAATACTTGACTCATCATTGAACCATTAAGTTCATATATTATCCAGAATGAATTTGATATTTCATGCAGTTAATACCTTAAAAAAATCTACTTGCTGTCAATTGAAGATGACATCACCTGTGCTGAGGAAAAAGGTAACGACCAATCACGACTCACCTGTTTTATGAGTTTGGTCAGCAACCTGAGCCATGATTTTTTTTTCTGCAGAGTTAGTTGACAGCAAGTGGCAAAATTCATTTTGAAAGGTATTGTTTAGGAAAAATATTGAAGTTATCACATTAATTATAGACAACATATCATCTTACTCAATGAGTCAAGCATCACTTTAAATGTACATGAACATGAATGAGTGCAAAAAGACAGATTTACATTTTTGGTGCTAAATCTGTCAAACAGCTATCACCACCGGCTCACCTCTCTTTCATAACATTTGAGTCTGACAGATGGAAAAACAATGAAAAACATTTGGATTGCTATTGCAATGATGACAAAATATCAATAATGCTTGATTTTGATGGCTCCCAATGGCGAGTTGTGCATTAGTGAAGCTTGCCCAACGTCCTGTCAGTTTCTCTCCGACCCAGACAATTAGCTTTTCATTTCACTGAGGTCGCCCGCACTTGAGCTATCTGCTGAGCATAGTCATTTGAGACGCGTGCAGTATGTAGCTCGCTCCACGTGCCGAGTTTTCTGCCTTGTGAGCATGAGCTGTGGCCGACAGCAGCTCCTGTGTGACGGTGCTCATTTTTATTGGTCTCCCGGGGTTCAATCAAAATCTAAAAAGTGCATCAGCGACTGCTGCTCACATTTCCCACAAGCGAGAAGCATTACAAGTAAGTATAGGCTACTGTAAAATCTTGTGAAATAAGATTGCTATAAGATTCCACAATATAGCGGGAAATTCTGCAAAAAACAAGTAGTTAGTTTCCGTGATGCTCAGTGATGTAGACTGTAGCATCACAATTAGTTCATAATGATCAACAATAATCGGTTTCTGCCCGAACTGTATTACATCATTTACTCTCTGATTCTGTAAAACAAAAGAAGTGTGTGCATTACACTAATCAGAATTATGCTGAAATGATCAAATTCAACACATTTGCTTCAAATGTGCCCTTTGCCTTGGAGTGACTGAGAGCACTATCGTTACCAGCAGCATCCCACCCCCCAGGCTTCTCTTCCCCGCTACTCAGCCTCTTGGCAGCTCCACCAGGCAGGCTAATTGACTCAGGAGTCCCAGGAGGGGGTGGGATCATGCCACATTTCCAATTTGGCTTCCCCTCCTTTGAATAAAAGCTACATCCATCCTTCTTTTCAACCCCCCCGCCTATTAAATCAATGTTTCCCACCATTTACTTTACAAAAAATGCACACATACTTAGATTACAGTATGTGGAAATGACTCGTGTTAAAATGGGTCGCTTTCGAGGTGTTGTGCTTTTCATTGTTTTCCACAGCCAGTTGGCAATATCCTCATTCCAATATGGACTTGAAAGGAGAGACACACATAAAGTGAATCCTTTGGGGTTCACCTTCAGAGAGCATCCTCCTCCACAAACTGCACTTTGGGATGGGGATGGGCGTGCCTCACTCGGACTTGTGTGTGTGTGTTTTTGTCTCGCATGCAGGAACAATGTTTTGTCCCACGAACGACTAGCATACAGACAAAGAACAATGTCAGTCTGTAATTATTGCTGTATCAAGATTGTGAGTGGCTGCAAATGCTCTAGTAGTGGTAAAGGATTTTAGCTTGTTCAACACACACAGACACACAGGCACGGTGCAAGACAGCCTCAGGGCTTTAGTTCCAGGGCAGGAAGCATGTGAGGTGCAGTACGTATGAGCAGCAGCTTTAGCGACCATTAGCAAGATGACATTTTCAGATGCACAGATAAAGAATTTGGGTCGTCGGCTCGGACGGGGCTTGTGGAAAAGACATTTGACACGTGGTAGACTTGTGAGCACTTGGTGTTTGGGCTTGTGGAAAGAGGGGGTGGGGCGGGGTTTCTTTATACCTTTGCAACTTGAAATGCACACTATCAAATAATCCACCAATATGACCAGGAAACTGGTCAGTCATTCAGGTGTACATACGTACTCGGTCTGATATGCTTTGGGTCCAGACTACATATACAATATAAAAAATGTGTGTTCCCAGAACAAGTCAGGACCCAAGGAAGCTTGTAGCATTCCTGTGATTACAAGAAATAGAAAGTTGGCAAAAGAAATGAGAAGAAATAAGTCAGAAGCTACAAACCTAGTCAGTACAGCTTGTCAACCTCTGACTAAACCAGCGTCTCCCATTACCACTGTGAGACTAGCGCTACTAAATACAAGATCACTAGTTAACAAATCATTGTTGATTCATGACATTATTATGACATATGATCTTGACTTATTTCTCCTCAGTGAAACATGGCTAACAGAAGGTTCCTGCAACACTGTTCTCAATGAGGCAACACCAACACATTTTAGTTTCATGAACAAATGTCGTAATGGCAAAAAAGGCGGTGGACTTGCTGCCATTTTTAATCTCTATTTCAGTGTAAAGAAATTTCATTGGGAAGCTTTAATTCATTTGAATATCTTAGTCTTTTGGTAAAAGCTACTTTTGGTCTCTCACAACATGTAAAAGGTCCAACACACAGTCAAGGTCACATTCTTGATCTCGTCATCTCTAAAGGTGTTGACATTTTATCTGTTGAGGTGAAAGATCTGGCTATTTCAGATCATTCCTGTGTGTTTTTTGAATTACAAACAATCCCAGAAGCTCAAACAACTACTGTCTCTATTAAAAAAAAAAAAAAAAGGTACATAAATGAGAATACAAGCAACATGTTTATGGAATTAATGGCTGCATCACCAACTGTAAATGCAGAGACCGTTGATGGATGAATTCACCTCAAAAATCTCAAATGTTTTGGATGCTGTTGCTCCTATTAAAACAAAGACCATTTCATCCCGAACTAAAACACCTTGGAGGTGTGCTACCAACATAATGACTTTGAAATCTAAATGCAGAAAAGCAGAGCGAAAGTGGAGAAAAACTAAACTCCAAGTTCATTTTGACCTGTACAGACAATGTCTTTGTCATTTTAACCAAGAGTTAGTAATAGCTAGACAACAACACTTTTCTGAAATTATTAGTAGGAACCTCAACAATACACGCACTCTATTTGCCGTGGTTGACAAACTTACAAATCCCCCAAATCACACAGCGCCAGAACTCCTCTCAACAGATAAATGCAATGAATTTGCCTGCTACTTTAGTGAAAAAGTACAAGACATCAGGTCAAACATTGTTACAAACCAGCAAAATAACAAAATGATGCAGCACTTAAAATCACCTAGGAATAATTTAATTACATGACAGAATTTGACTCAGTGCATCAAAATACTGTAGTAGACTTGGTTCAGCAATTGAAACCTTCCACTAGCTGTCAATACCATCTGGCTTTTTCAAAACCATTGTGAAATCTGTTCAGATCTATTTACAACAAATAATTTATTGCTCACTTCAATCAGGTGAGCTTCCTAAATCTCTGAAAGTAGCCGCCGTCAAGCCCATTCTAAAAAAGAGAACACTGGATGTCTCCCTGCTAGCAAATTATAGACCAATCGCAAACCTTCCCTTCGTGACTAAAATAGTTGAAAAAGTGGTTTTTAATCAACTCAGAAATTTCTTGATCTTAAACTGACTTTTGGATAAATTCTAGTCAGGTTTCCGACCTCATCACAGTACAGAAACAGCTCTGATTAGAGTACTGAACGATATAAGATTGAGCAGTGATGCAGGGAAGGTATTGGTGCTCGTCTTGTTGGACCTCAGTGCAGCATTTGACACGATTGATCATAATATACTGTTAGACAGGCTGGAAACTTGGGTGGGATTAAATGGAACAGTCCTTAAATGGTTCAGCTCCTATTTGGAGGAAAGGAGTTACTTTGTGACCATTGGAAATTTTGAATCTGATCGAAAGGCCATGACATGTGGGGTCCCTCAAGGGTCAGTCCTTGGACCGCTGTTGTTCAGTCTGTATATGTTACCTTTGGGTCAAATGCTTCAGAACGCCAATGTTGACTATCATAGTTATGCAGATGACACACAACTGCATTTATCAATGTCCCCAAATGACAGCAGTTCTATTAACGTATTGTGTCATTCTCTAGAGCAAGTTAACAACTGGATGAACCAAAATTTCCTTCATACGAACGGAAACAAAACGGAGCTCATTGTTTTCGGCAATAAAGAAAAGAGGATTGCTGTTAAAAAAACAGCTTGAGTCACTGTCTTTAGAAACTAAAGACCAAGTTCGAAATCTTGGGGTACTAATAGACTCAGACCTGACCTTCAGCAATCATATTAAATTCATCACTAAAACAGCCTTTTACCAGCTGAAAAACATAACCAGACTGAAGGACTGCATGCTTCAAGCAGACCAAGAGAAGCACAGAAACAGAAACAGCTCTGATTAGAGTACTGAACGATATAAGATTGAGCAGTGATGCAGGGAAGGTATTGGTGCTCGTCTTGTTGGACCTCAGTGCAGCATTTGACACGATTGATCATAATATACTGTTAGACAGGCTGGAAACTTGGGTGGGATTAAATGGAACAGTCCTTAAATGGTTCAGCTCCTATTTGGAGGAAAGGAGTTACTTTGTGACCATTGGAAATTTTGAATCTGATCGAAAGGCCATGACATGTGGGGTCCCTCAAGGGTCAGTCCTTGGACCCCTGTTGTTCAGTCTGTATATGTTACCTTTGGGTCAAATGCTTCAGAACGCCAATGTTGACTATCATAGTTATGCAGATGACACACAACTGCATTTATCAATGTCCCCAAATGACAGCAGTTCTATTAACGTATTGTATCATTCTCTAGAGCAAGTTAACAACTGGATGAACCAAAATTTCCTTCATACGAACGAAAACAAAACGGAGCTCATTGTTTTCGGCAATAAAGAAAAGAGGATTGCTGTTAAAAAAAACAGCTTGAGTCACTGTCTTTAGAAACTAAAGACCAAGTTCGAAATCTTGGGGTACTAATAGACTCAGACCTGACCTTCAGCAATCATATTAAATTCATCACTAAAACAGCCTTTTACCAGCTGAAAAACATAACCAGACTGAAGGACTGCATGCTTCAAGCAGACCAAGAGAAGCTTATCCATGCTTTTATCTCCAGCAGACTAGATTACTGTAACGGTCTTCTGACTGGACTCTCTCAAAAGAACATGAGACAATTGCAGCTCATTCAGAATGCTGCAGCTCGAGTTCTGACCAAAACAAAGAAATCAGAACATATTACTCCAGTACTTAAGGATTTACACTGGCTCCCAGTCAGCTGTAGAATCGATTTTAAAGTTCTGCTACTCGTCTATAAATCACTAAATGGTTTGGGTCCTGAATATATCCAAGAAATGCTGATTGAGTACAAACCCAGCAGGGCTCTGAGATCTACAGACTTGGGCCAACTAGTGGAACCCAGAGTTCGAAGCAAACATGGTGAAGCTGCATTTAGCTATTATACTGCACCGGACCCGTCGCCATGGGCGGGCCTTGGGGGTCTGTGCCCGCCCTGTCAGTCAGCCGTGCCCGCCCTAGCAAGATGACTCACCAACTTTTCGTCCTATCAGTCACGTAAACTTGCGCCTTCTGTTTTAAGTAAAGCATGGCGTGCCAGCCAGCCACATACCTCCTTTCAAGTTTGGCTGTGATTGACAACTAAGCGAGCCAATGACAATCAGGATCAGGAGGATTGGGGTGGGGTGGGGGGAGACGCGCGCTCTGCAGACGTGCCTTAGCCACATCTACTTCCGGGTAGATAGTGCGCATTTGCCGGCTGGCGCTGGGACAAAGACTGAGCAGTGAGCACGTCGTGCCACTTTAATGGAAGCCACCAAATGCCAAACCTCGATCCAGGATGACACAGTTGACATCAATGGGAATCCTGAGTCCACTGGTTACGTTTACAAGTGAGTGTCAAACTTTTATTTTAATTAGTCAAGCCACACAGCACGGATGAATTGTAGCAATACACAGTATGCTGTTAACAGACCCAAGCAGTCACACATACACAACAACAACTAAGGAGCATAAAATTATTTATCACTAAAGCAGTTGCAGTACAATGTGAGTTGAATTCTCTTTTTCATTGCCAAGTTTGTTCATGTTGATGACTGTCACTAAGTTCTAATTAAAAAAAACAGCACTTTACACATCCTTTTGGATTGATATTCTGCTTAGTTTTTCACTGAACCCATATGTTGTTTCTGTATATCATCGACATAACTCAACCTTATTTCTAAATCACTTTAAAACAGCCATTGCTGCATACAAAGTGCTGTGCATCGAATAGAAATTAGTCTTTTAGTAGACACAAGTGAAATAAAATAACACAAAATAAAATTAATTAGAGTAAATATAAGTAGATAAGTATACACGCAAATAAAATACTAAAAAAAATAAAAAATCTGTACAAGTATAGAAATAAAATAACACAAAATACAGAAGGCACCATAAAAAAAGTAAAATGATGTGAAGTCTCATGCTGAGTCAAAGATCAAAGAATAGAGATGTCTGGCAAAAATGAAAGGAAATTTTGTCCATATCGTACACCCTAATCCAACACGCAAATGAAGGCAACTGCTAGCCAATTCCAGATAGACGGGGCTGGGTCAGAGAGTCATTCATTCGGACATAGTTGTTTACAGAAGTGAAGAGTGGATTTGTTTCAAATGAACTTTTGAGTTGAATAAATGCAAAATGAACTACACATTTTTTTTTCAGTTTGTCTTTTAGATTTCAGAACGAACTGCCGCTTTTAAGTGACAGAAAATATTTCTGAACACTTTTGCAGTTGTCACAATGCCGCTGTTCAACCTGATGAACATTAGATTTAGGTTGATAAAGTGTGCCCCCCCAAAAAAAGGTAATGCCCCCCCTACAATTTCTTTCTGGTGACGGGTCTGTGCTGCACACAGATGGAATAGGCTACCAACAGAAGTGAAGTCAGCCCCGAGTGTAAATGCTTTTAAACCAAGGTTAAAAACTTTGCTTTTTTCTTATACCTTTGATTAGGGACTTTTAAACAGCTTTAATTAAGTGTTTTTTTATTATTTTAAACTTCCTTAAAGTTTGTTGAATAATGTTTTAAGATTATTTTATGTTCTTTTTAGTACATTTTGTAACCTATTTTCATTTATTTTTCTTCCTCTGAATGTTAACTACTGTTTCTTGATGCTTATGTGTTGTCTTTCCTTGTGTAAAGCACATTGAGTTGCCTTGTGTATGAAATGTGCTATACAAATAAACTTGCCTTGCCTTGCTTTACATCAAACTAGTTGCTGTGTTTTACTGCTGAATGCACAACCAGAGAGTGAGTTTGTGTAAATTCTATTGGTTGGCCAATGACACAGCAGAGTAAAGGAATACCATATCAGCTAAATTCATTCTTTATTTCAATTAATAATTCCCGTTTAGAGAATAAGTACACTATAAAAACAGATTGGTCAAATCTACCAACAAAAATTAGTTAAATTTGTGCAATCTAGCTGGTAGTTATATGTCCGACAGATCCTTTGGTTAAAACAACAATTCTAGAATGGTAGGTGTTTTCAAACAATATACATTGTTGATTGGGCCAACCCATACAAATTGGTCATTCTGACCAAAAGATTGCTTAATCTGTGTGGGAGGCAAATGGGTCCCAGCCAAGGATTGAACCCACAACCTCCCACTCCCAGGGCTGAAACTCTACCACTAGGTCACAGAGTTGGCCCCACCTAGTGATCTATCTAGACACAGATTTCCATTTTTTAACGTAATCCAGAATACAATAAATTTCTAAATATATTTCCTAGTGATCTATCTAGACTTGCTTTCTATTGTAACCAATTTCATTGGTTTTTTGGCTAACCAATAAAATTGGTATGGCCTTAACCACCCGTAATGATCAATGTCTGACCAATCTATTAGTTAATCAAGCCAATATGAGCTTATATTTAAAAAAAAAGATGACTTGACTTGACTTAACCTACTTGGTATTTTTTTTTTTTTAACCAATCAATTTTTAGAGTGTAGTTCTAAGTTTAAGTGACAAATAAGCACATTAGGATTTTACTTGTATCGTCTTGTTTTAGCATTATGCCAACCTGCACAGTTCAAGCAGTTATGACTAAATTAACAAAACCGGAGACTTTATTATCAAAATAAATAAATAAATAAATAAATAAATAAATACATGCTAAATTAATGTTCTGACAGTTAAATGTTTTCGTTCAATGAAGAAAATGATAAGATAAAGACACACACGGACAGTGCAAGACAGCCTCAGGGGCTCATGTTAGTTGTTTTCAACATTTGAATTTCACGGTTAACAGAATGAAATGCAAGCATGGAATAAGCAAGCAGGACATTTGCCTTTAGAGTGTGGATGAGTTTCACATTGGAATCAGAACCAAAAACTGCAACTTGACTTTTTGTTCCACATTGCACCGCTTATCCTCAACATGGTCTCAGGCCTGTTAGAGATCTGTCAATTGATCCCCCCCACCCCCAAATGCATGCATGCATAAACAAACCCCAACCCAAACTAAATACAAATGGACAGATGTCCCACTCTCCATTTTTTTTTTTTTTTTTAATCTGTTGGGTGTCTCCCGATATATATATTTTTTTGTCCACAGCTGATTCCAATCTAAAGCTTAAGAACTTTTTAAAGTCTTTACATGTTGCGCTACTATTGACCCAAATCAGATCATGCCACTTCAGAAGAATAAGTTGGCAGTCGAGAGAATTTAAGTAATAAGTTCCAACAATGTCATGAGCTGACAGCCTTTTTAAGAGTCATCAACTGTCAACAGGACTATTGATAATCATGTTAATTTCCTTCTCAACTTTTACAACAAACCTTTCTTCCCTCAGCTATTGCACCCTCGATGGCCTGAAGAATGAAGTCACTGAGTGTCACAAAGGAGTGTCGACATAAAAGATGCACAAAGACACGGACATGTGTTTTTAATTGCCAAACTTATGTAGATGGCAGTCTTTCATGTGACCACTGACTATGAAGTGGAAAAGAGAATTGGCTCTTGTCTCATGTGGGTGAGGGGCCTTCAAACAGCCATCATATAATACCCCATATGTTTATGTACCATACATCACTGCATTTAACATCCGGCATATTTCTCCAAGGGGAAATTTTAAAGGAGAATAAAGCGAAATAATGTAATGCTCTCTCAGCCCAATGTTGAAGGCACTCAAACATACAATTTCATGCAAGGCTTCTATGATGCTGTGAGTACACTTAATTATGTTGTAATTTTTAACACCATCTACACGGGAAATCATAGAAATCTAATTTGTTCCATGGTTCAACTGTCTCCATCGTAAAAAGCTTATGAATTGAACATTACGGTCTAACTGCACATAGGTGGAGGTTTCTTTCTTTTGGTATTTTCCTAGACAAACGTAGAAATGTGCAACTTGTGGTAGGGAATGCAGCTGACCAGCCAATTGAAGCGACTCCCTCGTTCCCTTTAAATTCAGCACAGATATACAATAGATTGAGCACAGATATACAAAGAACGCAAAGTACATTAAAAAAGAACAGCAAGAAGAATTTCCACTTGCACCGCACCCCCACCACCCATAGTTGTGTCACACGGACAGGGGGATTCTATTAAAACATTTTTAAGATGATAATGATAATTTGTTCAATTAAGTAATTTCTACAATGATTCAGAGGGATTGTACCACGCTGTTGTCATATTCATGAATGAAATATGGTGGCATCCACCACACATGTCAGAGGAGCTCAAAATCTGTCTGCCTGCGCCTCGATCAGAACCACCAAAATGGCGTTACACCACAATTTAGACCTGTTTCAGCTAGACTGAAACATAGTCTATTTTTGGTCACCAAATTGTCATGTGTGACGGGTTGTGCAAAAGAATACACCGGTAGTACGTGACCTTACGTACTATGAAAATATTGCCCAAAATGTGTTTAACAAGATTTAAATAATGTAGAAAATAAGTCAGTTACTGTCAATAATGGCTCATGTATTTAGCTCCCCCCCCCCCCAGCATTTTCAACTGTTTTACTAATGTTTTTACACTTGTCTGAAAGTTAAGAAAACCACCATAAAAAACTAAAATAATCCTCCAGCATTTTCATAACAAGTGACACTGGAGTCTTACTACTTATGCGAATCCACCAACATCCTATGTAGATTCTTATGGCAAGCCCTTTGAGCATTTATTCCATATCCTTGATATCAGACAGTAGTGTTTCTCAACTAGTGCAGTCTTCGTCAGAACTAGTTGGACATTCAGCCATACTTGTTATGCACTTTGTAGTACTACTTGTACAAAAACACTGACGTCACTCATTTTCTGCAACTTGTGCCACTTTTATCTAACTAGTGCTGACACAAGTCTAACTAGTGACACATACAAGCATGCATGTAGTGCCAAACTCGCAGCTAGTCTTCTTTTTTTATGCACTAGTTGCCTACTGGACCAAACACGTAATGATCAAAAGCTTACTAGTTAACTAGTAAGGCACACAAGCTCTAACATGTTTACTAGTTGACTGTGAATTATTCTAACATGTTAACTAGTTACCTCTGATTTCCTGCACTAGCTAACTAGTAAGAGCTGAAATACCTACTTGTTAACTAGTGAATGATAAAACAGTGACATGTTAACTAGTGAACGCCTCTTAAAGTCTACATGTTGAACTCGTGACACTCAAACGTTTTACCAGTTAACTAGTGATGCCCAAAATTTCCACTAGTTACACTAGTGAGACATTTTCACTGAACTAGTTCAACTAGTGAGGTCCAAAATGTTCACTAATAGAACCAGTGGATGCCAACATGCTCACAAGTCAACTAGTTTTACAGTCTTTTAAATTTGCTAGTTAGCTACGATGCCCAAATGTTCACTAGTAGAACAAGTGAAAACCAAATTGCTCACTAGTGGCACAAGTTACGGTAAATGCTAATTAGGAGGCCGGACAGTGCCATAAGTGGGTAACTCCTATTGGCTCTCTGATCAGAGCTCAACCCAGGAAAATTTTAACCCTGGAAAGCCTGATTTTGAGCTTCCACAGCCGTTTACTATGGAATCAGAATCCTGCCAATACTCGAAACCTCGTAACCTCGATTTGAAACCTCGTAACTTCGGTTTGAATCTCTGAAAACGTTTTTGAATGACTGAAAAAATGTTTCGAATCTCCCCAAAAAAATTTTGAATCTCCAAAAATATTTTTTGAATGACTAAAAAAATCACAGAAAAAGATTTAAAATAAAAATAAAAAAAAGCTAAGAAAAGACATTTTTTTTAAAGTATGACTTTACAGTGTTTCACCCACAAATTTTCAGAGGTTCAAAACGGTCACCAGCCAAGTTTCAAAAATGGCATTTTGGTATTGTTCTCCCTAGGCATGTATTTGTTTCCCGTTTTTGAAACCTGTAAACTCTGAACGTTCTCAAAACGTTGAAAAAATATTTCCAAACCTGAAAAGTGGGTTTGAATCTCCTAAAAGCACATTAAATCATTCAAAAAGACAACATTTTTTTCCCTAATTTAATTTTACAGTGTTTCACCCACAAATTTTCAGAGGTTCAAAACGGTCACCAGCGAAGTTTCAAAAATGGCATTTTGGCATTGTTCTCCCGAGGCATTTATATGTTTCCCATTTTTGAAACCTGTAAATTGTGATCATTTTTTTTACGGTTGAAACACTGAAAATGTTTTCCAATGTTATTTTTAAACTGTGATTCAGTCAATTGCACAACAGCGACACTCACAGGACCACGGAAGAACACTGACAATACTTTGGGGGTCTGGCGTTAGAACACTGCCAAAACTCCTCGAATCCTCGTAACTTCATACTTGAAACTTGAAGCCACGCGGTGGTCATGTGGTTGGGAGTAGGAAGCGGAAGTGAACCTAAGTCTGTCCAATCGTCTTTTCTGTTTGCTGAGCAAGGTGGGTCTAACACTTTGTGGCCAACTGGACTGCCCCTTGTATCTATTCAAAATCAATACAGTGCAGTCACTTTCCACTTTATATGCTATACTAAATAAAAAGGAATCCAGTGCAACAGTTCCGAAATAAATTCTCCCTTCTTTTGGATTTGAATTTTCAGTTGTTGTTAAATCTGTTCAAACTGCGGATGGTGTACGATTGGCTGATGGGCTGTCCGAAGTTACAACTTGTCTGGTGCATCCTGGGTAATGTAGGCGGCGTAAGAACACGTCTGTACAATTAAATGTTCAAAGTGCTTGCTTGGTAAGCAAGCACTTTGCATATTTATTCCTTAAAGTGTCCACTAGAGGGCAGTTTGAGCTTGACATCAAGGATATCAAGCATGTCAAGTGCACATAAGGATGTCAACATGCACACTGAGCTTGATATCCGTGATATCAAGCTCAACGTGCCCACTAGTAGGCTAATGGACACATTACATTGACCTTACAAGTTAACAAGTATGCTTACATTGAGCTTACAAGTTAACAAGTAAGCTTACATTGAGCTGACAAGTTAACAAGTAAGCGTACATTGAGTGTACATGTTAATAAGTAAGCGTACATTGAGTGTACATGTTAACAAGTAAGCTTACATTGAGCGTAAAGTGGTACCTCTACTTACGAAATTAATTGGTTCTGGAAGAAAGTTCTTAGGTAGAAAATTTTGTAAGTAGAAACGCATTTTCCATGTAAATGCCCTAATCCCTTCCAAGCCTCCCAAAATTCAGACATAAATGTTTTATAAAGCATAAAAATGCATCAAAACAAGTAACAAATACATGTTCCAATTAGATTATTGCACAATAAATGAGAGTTGTGCGTAATGTAAAAAACAAAGAATAGAGTAAAGGATAAAAATGATGGTCATTTACCTTTTTAACTGCTGTCCTCATTGTTTTTTGCCCTCTTTGTTTCATGTTCTCTCTCAGAAGTGTTTTTTTTTTTGTGCCTGATGTTTTGTAAAGAACTGATCCAAGGATGTTTTTTTTTTTTTTTTTTTTTTAAATAATGCTTCGTAAATGTCCAAGGCACACATCATCTTAGTGAGCAAACGCCCGACTGGTGAACACTTTTTCTGGCCGATTCTTTTAAACAAATTCTGAAACGTCATGAAACTTCCGGTATGGCGAGGCATCTTTTTTCCAAAAAAAGGTCCGTCTCGTCGCAATTAAAAACTTACTATACCTTCATCAATCACCAATTGTTTGAATTTTTGCACAAATTCGTCGGCCGTTAGTTCATACATTTACGAAAAACTATCGGAACACCTCATGGGCCGCGGGATGAATGATGAGGACGCTGTATTGACACCGATCTAGTAGCTCATGGATACCTATGGTAAAGGTTCCTCTTCGCCAATGGGATGCCAGAAAGATGCACAATCACCGAGCTAGTATTTACGCTCATAGATACCTATGGTAGAGGTTCCTCTTCGCCAATGGGATGCCAGAAAGATGCACAAACACCGATCTAGTATTTACGCTCATAGATACCTATGGTAGAAAATAGCCATAGCTGAAAGTATGTTGCGTTCGGTAATGTATTTTTACCTTTCGTATCTAGAAATTTCTTTCGTAACAAGAGGCAATATTTTCCCGTTGAGGCGTTTCGTATCTCGAAAATTTCGTATGAAGAGACGTTCGTAAGTAGAGGTTCCACTGTATATGTTAACAAGTAAGCGTACATTGAGCGTACATGTGAACGAGTAAGCTTACATTCAGCTTACATGTTAACAAGTAAGCTTACATTCAGCTTACATGTTAACAAGTAAGCGTACATTGAGCGTACATGTTAACAAGTAAGCTTACATTGAGCGTACATGTTAACAAGTAAGCGTACATTCAGTGTACATGTTAACAAATAAGCCCAAAAATGACTGCTACATCACTAGTTCGAGTCTCTTCTGACACCACTAAAGTGTCCATTTTTAAGTTTACTTGTTAACTTATAAGCTCAATGTAAGCTTACTTGTTAACATGTATGCTCAAAGTAAGCTTACTTGTTAACATGTAAGCTCAATTTAGGCTTACTTGTTAACTTGTACGGTTTATTTTCTTTATTGAGTTATTGCGGTCCAGGCACATAAGGGTTACAGCTTCAAGACATCTAATTTGAATATTGACCAATCAAAATCTTGTCCCGCCTGCTTCGTTTGCATGGAGTCCACTAGTGAACGTGTTGCCGTTTGAGTCGCATTAACGGCTTCTATGGTCTATTGTTGCATTTTGCATGTTGACGTGCAAGGGCCGAATGTCCACCATCACCAGTTGCGTTTCTTCTTACGTTAGTGTTTCACTTGTAAGGTTTAAAATTGATTACTAGTTAACAAGTAATGAATAAAATGTCCACTAGTTACACTAGTTGGGAACTTCCCAACCTTACTAGCTGACTAGTAAGGTATAAAATGTGATCTTGTGAACTAGTAAATGCAAATATACCCACTTGTGGCACTAGTTGGGCTCGTTTTGACCTCACTTGTTAACTAGTGAATCACTTGATTTCTCTCTTGCAAGCTAGTTACATCCAGACTGGGTCACTAGTTAACTAGTGACACTGATGTTTATTTAACTAGTTAACTAGTGGAAGTAATTTTCTTTCACAAGTCAGACCAAGAAATGAACTTGTACAAGATTTGCCAGAACACGTTTGAAATTTTCCTACATGTTGGGTGTGTCTTTTAACTAGTGGACCCTTATGTAGCACTGGTAAGCAACTGTGCACAACTAGTATAACAAATACCTAACATGTAGTGATTTTTTGTTGCACTAGTTGATGTTTCTAGTATAATAGGTGTCATTTACATCATACTAGTTTAACAAAAATGCTTACTTGTTGACATGTGCGCACAACTAGTGAACTTTCAAGGTGTTGTAACTGGCAAACATGTCAACTAGTGAAATGTAATTATTTTCACAGGTTAACTAGTTGTGTGCACATGCCACCTAGTGAGCAATTGTGTGAAACTTGCACACTTGTCTGTTAGGGGTTCCGGTGGAACCGGGGGGCGGATCCCAAAAATGCAGAACACAGAGCGACATTGAAGGATTTATTTTACAAGGGTAGGAACAAAAAGCGCTGAACGAAGCCAGGAGAAAAACAGTTAACAGAAAACGCTTGCAAAAGCTGCAAGGAAGATAGTAACAAAAATATATCCGAGGGCTACAAAACCGTGTACACGAATAAACAAAAACTAAACACAAAACACGCTATACAAAGCGGATAACCAAAGACGACGTAGAAAACACGTGAATAACAATTCTCAAGCATAAAGCTGAGGAAACACAAAACTACGGAGCAGAAACGGCTCAACGCGAGAATAACAAACACTCAAGCATAAAAGCTGAGGAAACAACAGAAAACTATGAATACGAAGATAACTAGAAACAAGAGACAAGGCTATATGATCAAAAGAATTCACACGAGGTCAGAATAATGCACAAAGCGAAGGCGTAGCAAGGTCAATACTCCGACGAGGAGTGTCGGCAGTCACAGTCCTTAAGAAGGCTAGATTGAGGATGGGAAACAGGTGCGGCGCAGGAGGACACGCCCCATCCCTCAATTAGAGGCTAATAGAAAAAAAACAAAAACACACAGCCTGAGGGCACAATCACAACACTGTCAAAGTCTGTACAAGTTCAGTCTTGAGGCCGACACGTGAGACAAAATGCCTTCTAGTAGTAAACTAGTGATAAGAAAATCTGTGTCACTAGTTTACTAGTTACACACTCGCTAGCCAGATAGTTTACTTGTAAGAAAACATGTGTTTCACTAGTTAACAAGTTCCATAATAATGAGCCCAACTTGTGTAACTAGTGGATATATCTGCATTTACTAGTTAACTAGTGAACATTTTGAGCCTCACTAGCTTGTAAGGTCCAAATATATGCAAGTAGTTGTGTGGTATGGGTTTCTGCATTCACTGGTTAACATGTAACCGTAATAGGGATCCACTTGTTAACAAGCTCCAATTCCTCAGGACAACTTGTAAACTAGTGTACAACATGCAATTAAAGGGGGTGGGATAATGACAAATTCTGAATCTTGATTGGTGTATTTTAACTGCAGAGCCAATAGGAATCCTGGATGCACATTTGTCCCACCTCCTCATTATTTTTTTGGTGTAACTATTGGACGAGTGAACATGTTGTCATCCACTAGTTCTACTAGTGAACATTTTGGACCTCACTAGTTGAACTAGTTCAGTCACAATGTCTCACTAGTTTAACTAGTGGATATTTGGGGCATCAGTTGTAAAACATTTGTGTGTCACTAGTTCAACATGTAGACTTCAATAGCCTTTCGCTAGTTAACGTGTCAGTGTTTTGTCTTTCACAACTAGTGAGTGTTTCAGCTCTCACAACCTAACTAGTGCAAGAAAATCATAGGATACATGTCACTAGTGAGAAGAATTCACGCTGGACTAATTAACACGTTGCTGAAAATGAGTGGCTAGTCAGAGTTTCTGTGCAACTAGTATGACAAAGTGACAAAGCTAGTCTGGCTAATTGTCCAACTAGTGCTGACAAAGACTGAACTAGTTAGAAACACTACTGTCTGATATCAAGGATATGGAATAAATATACTCAAAGGGCTTGCCATAGATTCTTCTCTTTGCACTTTCCTTTTGTCTTAACACCCTTTGTTGAGGCTGTGTGCATGTGTCACAAAACACTGCCAAAAGCAAAGAAAAAGCTTGTCAATTCTGCCCTTTCCCCCATAACTTAATCATACTGTGACATTTGACATAATACTGCACAGATGGCGAAATTGCCACATGTCAATGAAATCTTTCATTAGCATGTCACACACAAGAACACTTAAACCACACTATGGGATTTTAGCGATCCCTGTTAATATGTTCGTGGCCATCATGTCACACATGGTGCTTTGCAGATGTTTGCATTATGTGTGTTCATGTCATTCTGAGAGTCGGGATAGCAAGTAGGGTGATGAGCGCTTGTGTAAGCAAGATTCCTCTTAAAGCGCGCCAAGCATAGTGCATAAACCTAACAACCTTCCCAATTGTGATCTCATTTGTACTTTATTCTATGTGCTGACTCTACTCTCACATGAGGACCTGAGACTCAATAACATTGACATTTTACGGCTATATAATAGTCAACAAGTACACAAGGCTAGCGTTCCATAACATTGATGTAACAGACTATTTTGACTACACAGTAATTCACAGTTGTAAATATTGAACAGGATCAACATGTATAATTGGCCATTTCAGTTGACATTTATGATCATGATCGGCCTCAGGAAGGGGGAAAAGAAACAAAAAAAAACACTCTTAATTCAACCCACACTACGAGATCATCGCTGAAGACAATCGTTTAGAGATATACAACAATCTGGCATTTGAGCATTGACCATCTGTAGCGATAATTGGGTCGTCTTTTGGACGAATTAATAATCTGGACGTTACAGAGGTAAATTGTATTTACCTCGATAACCTCTGGGGCACCACGTTGTTTTTGCTTTGGGTTAACAGGAGCAAACAACGACCAAAATCCTTCTTTCATCAGTCATTGATAATCTAAAGTCGCCACACTCGATATTCAGTGGTTCGTTGTACTAACAAAAGAATAATAATCCACTCGGAAACACAGATGACTTAGGCGGAATACAGTTCATAAAACATGCATTTATTCACGATTGCTACACTACAGAATCAAAATACTGCCTATCTAACTATTCTACCGTCAGAAGAAAAGAAATAAAATAAAGCGAATGAAAATAAGGAAGGAATGCGAATGAATAAAGAAACAGGGAAAAGAGAAAATTTGACCTGCCAGATTTGTGATGTTTCAAACGTAAGTGGCACACACTGGATACGCCGAGGTAGAAATCAAGCGCACTTACGAGACTTGGAGTTGCGTAGAAACAAACAGAAGTGGCGGCCTTTTTGACAAGGGGGAAAAATAGTCAATGTTCGTTGAAAAAGGCAAGAAAAAAAAAGGGTTTATTCCACAGAGCAAGGGAGCCACGCCAGGGGCCTGACGTAGTTGCGCGGCTCGTCCCTTGATTGGTTGGTCGACTTGGCGAGGTTGGTTCTGCCGGACGGCTGCCCGGTTCCAGGTGGAGTTCGGTCCGCTACGCGCCTGCGTACGGGGAAGGCCAGCCGTTGGAGGTGAGCTAGCACCGCGGCGGTGCGCCACCGAATAGCAGGTGAGGTGCTGAGCGGCTGAGGTGCGCAACCTTGAGGCCGGCGGTGCGTTGCAAGTGTACCCGGGACCGCGAAGGTCGGGCGGGTAAGCACCGATAGTGGAACAAAAAAACAAAACAACAAAACAAAAGAGTCTTTAGTCAGCGTTGCAGTTTGCACTTGCTTTGGCGTGGCGTGGAGCGAGGATCCGATCTCGTTAACGGATCCTGCCAGGAAAGAAAAAGGCCACGTGGTTTGCAAGTTTGAACAAAGAGTTCGAGCAGCCTGGGACGCTTGCGGGTCGTGCCAGGGAGTTTTTTTGTTGAGGCTTGTGAGAGCAGGAAGAGGGCAAGAGAGCGGGCGGAGGTCTGCTCATCCTTTTATAGTCTCTGGGTGGGGCGAGCAGGTGAAGGCACACCCTTCTGTTCGCTCGCGCAGACTTTAAAAGGAAAATTATTAAAAAGATTAATAATTTGGCATTAAATTTGGTCAGTCTGGCAAATCAGTTTTCCCACACAAACCGTTTAACACGCATCGTAATTAATGCATCATAAACTCACTTGTGAGGTAACTTCTACTTGTCTAATCTGACTGAACTGAGAGATATTGATTATCTTGCATTCTTTATGGAGGACACATGAAATAGGATGTTCATACACACAAAGATATAACATGAATCATTCGTAGTTCAGTTGTCTGTCAAGAATTATCATGGTATAGATGTGTAAAATGCGGTTACTTATGTGAATTGTCACTAAGGATAGTTCCAAGTTTCGCCACTTGGAGGTGTTGTTGCTCCATCTAGACGTTCCAGGAAGGGCGAGGCGCCAGAGTATCCTTTTGTGATTGATAAGAAGTCATGAACATTCCTTTGATCGGTCATTTGTGTATTCCAAACCATTGGAGCCATTTGTTCGGGCTCCGAGAAGACTGCTTGAAATACACTCCTTCGGCAGACGCATAAATTCCTTTGTCACCTGGTCAGCGGCTTCAAAAGAGTTTTGTTGGTGGCTGGGTAACCACCTGTAGGGCTGACCAGGCTGGATCCTGTCTGGGCAGTGGCATATTCATGCACTGCAGAGAATTTGCTTTAAGAGAAGCAAACTAAAAAAAAAATTAGAGGGTGAAATGGACCTAGGCAATAGTTGTTACAGACCCCCCTTCGTCAAGCGGGATGAATCTTCAGGATGTCCAGGTTGGCGGGTCCAGATGATGCGTGGCCAGGGTCCAGGCCACGGTCAGACGGCCGGAGTCCCACTCACGCTCTGCTGCAACACTCAAGACATACCACTGGTGCCACTTTTCCCTAACCTCTGCCTGGTTATGTGTATGCAGGGTATGTCTGTGTGTTTTCAATGTGTCTCTATGTGTATTCAGTTAACAGTGTGTCTAACTTGGTACTGTGTCAGCTAACTGAGGGACTCGGGTCCCAAAACAGGCGCGGGGCCTGGGAAAGACGCAAGACGCGAAATTCCAAACAAAAGAAAAGGAAGAAAACTTTTCCTAAGGCTATAAGGCTAGTATCATATAATGAGTAACTAGGGGAAAACGAACAGCAAATTAAAGAAAAGAGAGAGAGAACGAAAAAGAGGCTTTCGCCTTCTAAAACTCAAAAAACCCGGGACTATACTCAGGCTATAACTCTCTTATAAAAATAGGGAGGTTGTCTCAGGCACCTGCGTGTCGGTGCAAATCTCCACCCCTGGGGGTGTTCGTCATAAAGAAAAAAGTCTTAGGTCGGTTAGCGCGACACTATCGTTGCTAGGTACTTAGCTATCGCATCTTCCTATAGCGTAATTAAACGCCCAAAAAGTCGTGCGCTATCCAAGAATAACTGAAGGAAAAGGGAAAAAAAAAGGGGAGGAGGGGAGAAAAAGAAATGAAAGGAAAAAAAAAAATCAGAGTATCCTCGGCAGTCACGCTGGACTAAGGGAAGGAAGGCAAAGGGCTTAGTTAGATTAGCTAGACTCACTAACGCTTTAAAAAGAGTACTCTGACCTGCTTTTGAAGGCCTTAAGTACGGGGGAGCTTTTTATAGTTAGCAAAAACTGATTTCACGCAGCATACCATTCATAAGTATTATAACACCTTGAGTGTAAATAATCTTTTGAATTTGAGTTGCAAATCGTTTTGTAGTTGTCTAGTCTAATTCTGCATAATGCTATTGGTGTTACAGCTAGGACCGTATCCTTAAGTGTTGCACCAAGCGTCTGCAAATAAGTAGAAAAACACAGTATGCTAACTTCTCGCAATCATTCGTAATGTCAACTTCCGCTTACCCGCAGGACTTAAATCGGGAAATATGTCCTGATCGACTCTCCAACTAAAGGGTTAGAAATTCCCCTTTTTCCTCACCAGCTCTAAGGCGTCAGCGTGAGGAGACGGGAATTAAATAAGCCGATATATCAAAGTGGATTCACCTAGGTTTGTTCACTGTCTTCTTATCATGAGGCCAATCCGTTTTCATACACCTATCAATCCTGAGGGAGTAACCACACACACAGAGCCCAGGAATGCTAGCATGTACACCTCACTTATATTGGCAGCTCCACTTCTCTGAGTTGTTTGCATTTGTTATTGACCTAGTAATTTAATAATCCTTGTTAGAATCATACGGATTTGTTACATATCAAGCTGGAGTATTAGACTTTATTAATACAGATGGAAGCATTGGTTAGAGGTTATTCAAATGCACTTACCTTCTCCCAAACGTCCGTTACTGTTGTCCTCCTCGAAGAGGGGAAAAATTAATATTAATGCGGACTTATAAAATGTCCAAAATAAAATCAAAACAAATAATAAGGACTTATAAAACGTCCAAATATAAAAATCAAATCAAAACAAATAATAAGGACTTATGAAACGTCCCAAATAAAAATAAAATCAAAACAAATAATAAGGACTTATGAAACGTCCAAAATAAAAATAAAATCAAAACAAATAATAAGGACTTATCAAACGTCCAAATATAAAAATAAAATCAAAAACAAATAATAAGGTCTTATAAAACGACCTCGGACTCATAAAACGTCCAAAAATAAATATAATAAAAATTAAAACAAACCAAACAAACTAATTAAATCACAATTAGTTTTTAAATCATTTTATTTGGACTTATAGAACGTCCAAAAAAAATAAAAAATAAAACCAAAAATAAATAAAATAAAGATTAAAACAAAACAATAAAATGATTGATTCAAAAATTGTCTTTTAAACAATTTTATTGACAATAAAAGATAACCAATATAAATCATCAAAATCACATTTAATGATAAAACTTTAAATCAATAAAAATAAAATAAAATAAAATAAAATAAAGACAGGAGATTAAGAATAATATAACCTTTTACAATAAGCTTTATAAGATTGATCATTTCTCAAAAAAGCTTAAGACCTGATTGACAATAAGATGTTTTTGGCAAGAATAATTTTAAAGATATGAGAGTGTATTAAATGGCCCCTACCCTAACACGCGATTAGTCATTCATATCTTCCTATTATACATCATTATTGCTAAAAGATTTGTACATTACCAATCAGAGAAGAAGAATTCCAGTCACGGCTTAATCCCAGTCCTTCGTAAAAAATCCAAAGTCCCAGGCAGGCAGCTATAATCCTTCTTCGAGAATGCACTCTGTCCAGACCATCGCAGGGTGAAGAAAAAGGAGCCCCGATCGTAGCTGGTGACGGCTTTTTATCCTCTTGGGTCAGACCACTGACTTCTTCCGTGAATGTCCTTCCACCTCCAGAAATATCAAAGCGCACGTTGGGACTCATTTTCAGTAATTTTCCACAGACGAGCCATGAAGATGAAGTCATACATTCTTTACAAATGTGTCATGGATACACAACGTTGAATGATGAGTCATACATGAAAATATGTCAAGGTCTTCAGCTCTATTCGACAATGATGAACGTTAAAATAAATAACATCATAGATATATTAATTAAGCAAGCATGAATAACATATATATACATGACATGTTAAATCCCAAATTCTCTCACGGCACTTAATAGGTTAATTCTAGTTCTCTGTTGCACATCTTGTATATATCTTTGTTAAATCAAACAATACATACAGATAATCTTTTCAATGCAGTTACAGCAATATTATCAGCGATAAAAGACAGTATTACTTATAAATAAAAGAAAAGAGAAAAAAAGAAAAGACAGCAAAACTTCATAGTTGGCTTTCAATGTGCTACAAACATTGATCCAAAAATCAGGTTAACAATTGTCGAATATAGATTGTGTTGTGTATTATTATTTAATTCAGGATATCATTTATTTACACTCAATTTGTATCTTATATGGAATGTCCGGGCAATGCTGAGTGGGTGGCTTAGTTGTACAGGTTTGGCGGCATCTGGTGGTTACTTTGAGGAACTACACCCAGAGGCCAAAGAATGATTTATCGATCCTACAGACACCAATTGGTCTCTAACTACGAATTGAGTCTAGTCCATTAATTTGTTATCTCATTTTACATGATATGACGTTTCATCTGACCCTGCTCAATCTACTCAATTCAACACCCCCTCCTAGATATCAATGGTGTCCAAACTGATCAACCGCAAAAGCCTCCAGCTCCAACCAGTCACCTGCATTCAACCCCCTTGTGTCATCCGGCAACGGAGACACCGGGGATTCAGAAGGCAAGGAGTCGGACGGAGGATCAGTAAGAGGAGACCACAGGCCCAGTTCACCTATCATCAGGGAGGGAGATAACCCCGTTCCACCCCCATCCTCGCCTTGCACACCCTCCAGGTCATCAGTGATCGATGTAACCGTGGGGGAGGGTGATCTCAACAGTGGCACAACCTTACCAACTGGAACATCCTGTCGGGCGGCACTGGGTTCCCCAGGCTCGTCAACCCGGTCCAGGAAGGGCGAGGAGGGCGTTACAGGCTCGTAGGGCCACTCATCCCGATTGGATCCGACCTGTCTCAAAGGAGTGGCGGCTACACAGAAGCCAGCCAAGGTGTTGAATGTCAAGCGCCGAGCACCGTCAGGCAGGCGCCATATCATGCGCATTAAAGGGAAAGTTCCCCCGATAAATTCACCCTCAACGTTAAAATAATAACGTATCTCTTTCAAGCGACTTTGAACCAAACCTTCCAACTTACTTGAGCCCGCGAGGTCAGCAAAGCCAGGCCATATCCAGGAACCCCACTGGATATCAATGAAGAGATCACTGACGAAATTTAGAAAAAGCCCGTCTGGTATGAGCCACATTTCTCTACCCTCATCCACTGCGGGCAAAGGATAGCAGCAGTGTCCATAGAAAGCGTCCCCCACCACCCAAGCGGACGTGAGGAGATCACTTCCACAGAAGACACACTGCGGCTGATCCTGGTTATCCTGTTAACCACACATCCAAAATTCGACAATTCTTAGACCTGAGGGAAACCTAAAATATTGCGGCTCCCAATATATACATTCTAATCTTAGTCTAAGTTTCCATCCGCATCTACTCCATCAATGCGGAACACCTCTACCACGGGAGAGCGAGAGTGTGGTCGCTCTTCCGAGTAGCGGAACCTCTTGGCGGGAGAGTAAAAAAAAAAAATTACATAGATAAAAACCCAAATTACTAAAACCAAGTGGTCGACCAGACATAACCAAAGGAGAATTAAAATTATTCCCCACACTACTAACTTAGTTGTTCGCTATATCCGACACAACAATAAAAAAGCCATATTATAAAAATTATCCAATATTCCACTTCATTACTCACGTTTTGAAGGGCGCCTGGTCTTCCAATAATACCTTTACCCAAAGCATTACAAGCCATGGTTAGTTGTTGGTTACTGTTCCGCCAAAAGATTTCAGTGAGAAGTGAGGAAGTCAGGGCTAGGGCGTCTTATCTATAATTGGATCGATCCCGCCCTTTTCTGAAGCCCATCCTCACTTCTCAATAATTTCCCCTTAGTCGGCCCCCCCATTTTTTCTGCAGCTGGTTGGCCAATAACTGAGCTTTAACCTTATTTGGTGAGGTTTTCTCTTTATAATTTCGGTGGGTAGATAATGCCAAGATTCCTCTTTTGATAACTGCAACAGCTATAACTGCTGACAGGACAATTCCTGACACTAGCAGGAACCATAGTCCTACATCATATAATAAACCATACAGCCCTGTACTTATCCCAATAACCGCCGTCTCTGCTACATCTTCTACAACTTCCCCGGCTGTAGTGGCCACAGTTTTTACTACACCTTTTATTGCCAATCCTATTCTCTCATACCAAGTACATACATGTTCTCCCTTATGATCATATTCGTCACTGTGTCCACAATGCAGCCATCTTTCAGCAGGTTCGTGGCATGTGCCAGGGCCATAAATTTTATTAAATCCCAGCCAATCAAACCCTGTAACTATATCCCCTTTACAAAGGGTCTTCCTAAATGCGTGACCTTCTAAGATCTTCATAAAATAGAGTCAGGAGGCTTGGGGATCATTCTTAATCCTACCATTTTCGATAAGTCATGATCTTTGTCCCATCGCGTACAATATTCTCTACCTGCAGCTTGACTCCGGATCCATTGATTACTATTATCCTTGATCCATACTGCCCCCTCATAGTTGGCATAATTCTCATCGCGATAACGTACATTACAAAAATTCTGAAATCGGGAGACTTTATAACAGGGTATACGTGCTAATACAATTGTGCATTCATTAAAATTTTTCACGGACTCTCCCCCCTTACACAACATTTCCCATGGTCTTGGATTAGCATATAAGGCTGGTCTTTCAATGTCAGGCCAAATATCGTTCTCTTTAGAGTACACCGTCGCCATATATTGATATTTAATCCAATAATTCTCCGACTCTCCTAAGCAAGGTATCACATCCTGAACCATCTCATCTTTATTGAGCCCCCACCACGTCTTACTCTCATCTCTCGTGTGTCCTTCTTTCCATGCTTGTAGCACTCCTTTAATCGTTAGGTTTGTGTTCAACCCTGTACAGTTATATATCCAATGAGTCAAAGGTGGCGTTCCTGTCTCCACCAAGGGGCATCGTGGTGAAATTCCACTTATCCACTCCTTCCTATGCAATCTGTTATACATTCTCAATGCTACACATTGGTCAATTTTATCAAAATCCCCTTTTGGGACATTATATAAATCATCCGGTGTAGGAATACGTTGAGCCCACATCCGTGCCCATACTACTTTTAACTCATTTATTCCCAAAGTTTTATTAAAGGTTGATTTCAATATATATGTATCTCTTTTCCATATCCATGGAAAGGAATCATTTAGCCATACTTCATGTTTCACTTCTATTTTCTTTTGATCTAATACATTTCCGGCATATAATCTAATAAAGGGACTCAGGATTAAATTTACATCACCCCTAAGCCCTATATCGGAGAGTGTAATTCTATTACCCTCATCTGCATAACAAAACATATGATAGGGCTCAAAACAATATTTCATCATATTCCAATCACAATGGCTATTATTATACGACTGGGCCTTTTCTAACATTAACTTGCATCCTGGCCGTCGCGTTATTACTAATTTTTTCTGTGATATTGGTACAGGCTTTTCAAATTTTGCAAACCGACGTAATTTAAGAAATTTAGGTGACCTACCTGACGATGAAGTAGGAGTACCTGGCAAGTAATCTGTGGTCCCGTTGGTCCCTGGCTCCTCGCACCGAAAGGTTATACAGTTCCAACATCGTTCCCATGCCGGGCGAAATTCGGTACAGGTGTCATTCCGTGGGGCCGCCGGGTAGGTAAAGTCAGAGGCGTCATGGTCTGTCTTCAGCCAGTATCCACCTGTTGCATCTGGCAGTCTTGCACAATATTCGTTGAAGTACCAAGCAGGTTCTTCCTTCCCGATCTGGACCCAGTTCTTTCTGATGATTCTTTGTTCTTGCTTCTCCAGACATAACAAGGTAATATTGACTGTGAAGTCGCTTGTTGTGTTATCAACTCGTAAAATCACTGGATGTGCACACTTGCTTTTTGATTTCGCAGGATATATAATACTTCTTCTCAAGACCTCTAGGGTTTCATTATAATATGTGCTGTTAAAGGTGCGAAGATAGGAATTTATTACTGCTATCTTCTCCCTTCTCCATTCTACCCCACAGGGTTTTTCCTCGACAGCACCGCAGGCTCCCCTATTCTTTCCCTTCTTCCTTCTCCATTCCTCACAAACATGCTTCACCTCCACCTTCCAACACGTCTGGTTGGTTACTTTAGTGGTGCCATGTCGTATTTCTACTAGGTCGAGGGGATTAATCGGGGCTGTGCTAGCGATGCTAGATTTTTGTCTCATCAAATAATATATCAAAAATATTACCATAAAACAAAGTTTGATAGTTATCAAAACCTTTCCATACCTCCAATTTTGTCGCTGGCGGTTAATAGCTTTAGGTTGTTCATCAACTGTGTCCGGTGGGTCTTCTAGCTTAGTACTAGAGCTTAGCTCTAGTATTACTAGCTTGCTACAACCTTGCTCTTCCTCCATCTCGTAGCTCCGTTTCATGCTTTCTTCTTTTGGTCTTGTCCTTTAAGGACTGTTGCGTTTTAACATCTCATTAGCTCCTCCTCCTTTTCTTGGGGGTTGGCCTTCATTACACAATTATCTTATCTTTTTACAAAAACTTATTTTCTTTTAAAATAGGCGTTGTTTTTTTTTGTTTTTTTTTCCCTTCTTAATTTATTGATAATCAATTTTCCTAGCTTTTTTGATCTTTTGACCACTTATCTTCATCATGTCTGGCCCTTCCCTCCATTCCGCCTTTGACCTCGCGGCTGGAGTTTCCAATACTTTACCCATCTCCATCTGTTCCTCCTGGGGAAAAACGGAATGAGGGGCCTTTCTACACTTTCTCACCAATTCCTTCCATCTAGGTGATTTATATTGACATGGATTTGCCTCGTTAAAACTAGGACATCCACGTAGCGACCAATGTCTTTTGTGGTCGCCGACTACATGTCCTTCACCGGTACAACCCGGGTATGGACATCCTTGCCACCATTTTTCCTTTGGGCGACCTCTAAGGTCAGATTTTCCCCTGACATGGGTCACTCGTTCTTGCCCGAGCCTTCCCTCACTTAATAAACTCGCATTAAGTTTTTCTAGCTTTTCTGTGGCCACCTGGGCTAATGCCATCATCTTCTCATTACCACTAGGCCTTATTTTTTCACTCTTTTCATCTCTATAGGTTCTACCACTATACATTCTTATCTGTGCACTACTATGGCACTCCCCATAAAAAATACATTTGGGGTGAAGCCGCTTGGCCTCCTCCTCCGTACTCATTGACACTTCCATTCCCAATGAGTATATACCCTCATAAGGTTTCATGGCCATCATTATTTTTACTTTTATCCAGTATCCTGTGTCAGACCTCGTATCTTGTTGAGGCGACACCACTGGACTCACCCTTACTACTGCTGTTTTAGCCTTATATTCCATTTTATCCAATGTAGCGTACATTAACACATTACTACTACACATACTACTAATATTTATTACCCTTTCTTGTGGGACGTCAGGTAATGTTTCCATCGGAATATCCCCTCGGGCTAACACACCATTGATTACTGTGGCCCAGGGTACCCCTGGTTCAACTACACACTTAGGTTCAACATATATTCGAGTTGGCGTCGCCTTCGAGCCAACAATAAGCGGAGCCGGGCGATACTCACCTCCTTCTGGCGGCCAGTTGTTGTAAAGCAGCGCCTGAAATCTCGAGTCGCACGTCCTCTCGTTTATCTCCATAGGCCAATAGGTCAGCAAATCGGAACTCAGCGACTTTATCGGGGTTTCCGCTCTAGTTAACTGCCACCCTTCGGCTTCCCCAGCTCTTATCAGTGAACCTCTTCCCATTCTCATCCAACAATGTTGACAATACAATACCTTCTCTCCATCCCACATACATTTACAATACTGTGCATCTGTATTCTCTTGCGGGGCTGAATCCCACTGAACATGCACTTTTATTCTAGGTAGGCTCTTTATTCTACAATACCCACATACCTGTATTTCAAATATCTCAGCCGTGCCTACCTCGCTCAAATCCGGCTTAAGCTCGTCCAACCAGCCTTCGTCGGATATCTGTTCCACATTCCACTGGCTCCTCGACTCTTCGCTTCCACTACAAATTATGCAGGTCAAGATAGCCGGTTGCCAACTAAAATCTTCTACTCTATTAACAATATATCCTCTTATTGCATTTATCCAAAGATTAAATGCCCTACCAACCATTATTTCCTTTTCAGTCCTCCGCACGATGACAGCTCCTTTCACCATAACGAGCTTGACAAAGGGCGGAGTGGCTTGTTCCATCTTTTAATTATTTGTCTTACTCCTTAGCTTTAGGCTGAATTAACTGGCATTGGTTTTAGCTGCTCTACCCCTTGGAGTCCCTTCTTTTTTAATCGCACTGTATTTCTGTCTAAAACTTCTTCAATGATGTCAGATTGGTCATACTTTGCTTTTACTGCCTGACTATCAGATGGACCATGAGATTTTATCCACACTCTCTGTCCTACCTGAAATGGGCACTTTCCTTTCTGAGTGTTTTCTGTACTTTGCATTCGTCCTACCTCAGGAGCGACAAAGGGGCGCTGGTTTAACTCCTCTGAAGGGGAAGGTCTATCTGCTCTGCTCCTCCCATTCAAGTCCTTGACCAACTCCACCAATTTTTCACTCCATTCTTTTCTATTAGCATTTTTCCCGAGCCAACTTTTAACTAGGCCAATGGTTCGTTCAGCCACGCCATTAGCTTGAGGGGTGTAAGGCGGAGAGTAAGTCCTTATTATTCCCCACTTTTGACACCACCTGTCTATTGTAGCGTTTTTGAAATGAGTTCCATTGTCAGTTCTTAACTCTCTCGGTATGCCTAACCACATACAACCCTCTTCCAGTGTTTTTAGTACGCTATTAGCATTCGCATTACGTACCACTTTTAATCCAAAATGTCCTGACATCGAATCTACAAGCACAACAAGATACTTCTCACCTTTAGTGCCGTTTACTCCCATGGGGCCTGCTACGTCCATGCAAACTGATGCCCATGGAACAGTGCTTTTAATCGTCAATCCGTCCACTCGTTGCCCTCGGCGTCCTGCATTATACTTATTACACAACTCGCAATTTCGTATAACTGAACGGATTTTCTTTTCTGGGATCCAAAGTTCCAGTTTCTCCAGCTCTCTCTTTGTGGGCAAGGCACCTCCATGGCCTAGCGCTTCATGTACGGCCTTAGTCACCTCACACACAAACTCATCTGGGACCACTTTTCCTCCTTTGGGGGTATTGTCCCATTTTTCTGCTCCTACAATTACCAATCTTCTCTCTTGGACGTATTTATCTATTTCATCATTTCCTCTCCAGTGAGCCCCCTCCTTGACGTGGGCTTTCTGATGAACAACATCGATAGTCATATTTAACCTTAACTCGGCTATTTTCTTCCATAACTCAGCATGAGCGATTTCTTTACTCCTCGCCCCTTCAAACCCATTTTCTTCCCAAATGGATAAGTCCTCTTTGAGCGCCTGAGCACAATAGTGACTATCGGTTATAAGTCTTACTCGACTCACGTGTAATCTTATGGCCTCTAACAATCCTTCTAACACCGCTGTAGCCTCTCCTGCTTGGGCACTGCCAGGAGTCTGACCTTTCCTGCGGCATATCTCTTTACCATTGTGTTTCAGGATGAAGCCCCAGTGGGCATACTGGTCTTCACCCTTTTTGGATCCATCTGTATATAGAATCCATTCATATGGTCTCTCCTCACTATTTACAGTATTCGCCTGTTTTTTAGACATGGATTTCGCTGGTCCTATCTCTAGGTCAGGGTCAAGCAGGATATCTTCCCACCTCCCCCATCTCACATTCGTCGCTTTAGTACTTTCTAGTGTGTCTTTACGCAGGTATCGATGTACTTGACTCTGCGTAACAACTTTTATACCTTGTCCCTGGGCTAGGTCTTTTAATGTTCCCCAATATTTAGCAAGAACCGCTAATTCTCTCTCCTCCTGGGGAAACTTTTTCTCAACATTATTTATAGTATAAGTCCATAGTGTCACTAAGCCGGCACCTTCATTACTAACACTTACCATTGCATTATCTTCATCACATTGTATCTCGGCAACCAACCTGACTTCCAAGCTCCTCGGTTCGAGGCGTATAGCATTTTTTACTGCGTTTTTAAGCCCTTCTAAATTCTCTTGGTCTTTAGCTGACCAAGGCCAATCTTTTGTTTTCTTTTCATTAGGATTCTTACGCAATCGGGCATAAAGGGGTCTCGCAAATTTCTGATAATATGGAACATAATCTCGAACATAATTACACAGTCCTAATATTTTCTGTAGCTCGTTCTCGGACGTTGGAGGCAAAATCTGTTCTATTTTCTCTCGATACGCTTGCGACAGCCCCAAGTCTTCAGACACTTGGAATCCCAAGTAATCTACCTCAAACCTGGCCAGCTGACACTTCTTAAGATTTAGTTTTAATCCTGCCTCCGTCACTCGTTCGATTACGGCCTGCAGAATCTCCAAATGTTCCTCCTCCGTGTCACTAGCGATGAACACATCATCGATGTAAACTGTGACTGGGAGACCTTCCAAAATATGCAAGACAGCTGATTGAAATACATTCGGGGAGTTCTTATATCCTTGCGGCAACCTCTGCCAAACGTATGCTTTTCCTTTATGCGTGAACGCTGTTTTCCCTTGTGATGCTTTGGCAATTCTCAGGGAAAAGAATCCATTTGCAAGGTCAATACATGATTTATACTTCTTTACTCTTAATGTTTTTAAAGACGCCTGGGGGTTTATGAGGCTCGCTCGGTTAGCCACCGTTCGGCGGTTTAGAGCTTTAAAGTTAATGACTGGCCTCCATCCCCCTCCTACCGCTTCAGGTTTTTTAACAGCTTGAATTGGGCTATTGGTAATAGGGTTTAGTTCTTCACGAATAATGCCAAGTGCTAATAATTCTTTTACAATTACCTCCATTTCGGCCACTGCTCCGGGGTTGAGGGGATATTGCCTCACTGGCGGATGTACCCCCCCCAATTATAATATGCACATAATTTGCGCCTAAATCACCGCAATCATTCTTAAAATGTGCGATGGCGGCTTTGTCTAGAATTTCACCTAATTTCTTTTTCCCTTCCAGTGTTAATACACTGTCTTGGATTTGTTGGGCTTTTACGGCAAGTACATCTACTGATTTATACCATTCTTGGTTGGGTATTATTTTTGTAGGGCCTACTTTCACTAATTTAGGTTTTAGTTTTTCCCATCTCTTTTTCGCAACTTGCCTTTTATTTTTAGGTATCTTCATTTCTTCTGCATCTTTTAATGTCAACAAATTGTATGGTCCTAACACCCACACAATTCCCTTCCAAATCCCTACCGGCATTTTGGCAATCGAGCCATCAGCTACCATTACTTTTAGGTGTCCGATTCGTTTTAAGGCTCTACGGGTCATGGACACCTCGGCCCCTGTGTCTACTAAATAGGGCACTCCCTCCACCTTAGCATAAAGGTTATCCCCTATTCTGTAAACCCCTTCTAGGGTGACCCGTGCCTTTGTTTCCATTATTTCCCAGGCCCCCCGGAGGCTGCAGCTTTGCGAGCCTCGAGGAAGGCCTTCCTTTCTTCTGGGTTCAGTTTGTCAAATTCTTCTTTGGGCATATATGCTGGACCTGGTCTTCGCACTGCTGGCTGTTGTCTTGGTTGGGGCCTCGTCTGCTGTTCTGGCTGGGTGGCCTGTCTCTGATTCCAGTTCGTTCTCTGCTGCTGAGGTCTCACGTAGGGGACAGTCTGAACTGGTTGCTGAGCTCCCTGCTGGACCTGCTGTTCGCTCCCTCGGGTGCGACTAGCGACTGGTCCGGTTCTCCTTTTCTCAGCGTTATGCTTAGTTAGGCGATCCCACTTCTTAACGGAGGCTTCAATTTTCAGCGTCGTGCTATTTGGGGCCATTTTCACAAAGACAGCTTCGTTCCCTCTGTCCTTGACAATCATCCGCAGCACTTTGATATACCTATTTGGAGATATAACTTCCTTAATTTTGTGCCACACATTTAGCAGTGAAACGTCCCTTTTGAGTTGCTCTCTAGCCCTGCTAATATGGGCATCTTCATCCTCATCTTCGCCGTCCACCCATCTTTCGTAGACCTGTTGTGGTGTTTCGTTTGGTCCGACAGGGCTAGCGATGATGTACTGAAGCCATAGTTTCTTAGCACCATCTCCTCCTGGGGCGTCTCTAATCATAGGCCATGTCTCAACTAAATACTCTTTAGCTGTCTCTAGCCTACCTTTTTGGCGAACCAACTCCTTCAAGGTCTTAAATTGTTGCACCTCCCCCTCCATGTCATGTGGTTGGGGTACTGGGTTTGGTACTATTGTAGTTGATCCCAGCTGTGTCACATATTGGGACTGTTGGTTCAAAGAGGTTCTTGGGGCGGCTGGTACCGTTACAGTAACCGCTGCTCCATCGTTAGGATAGGGGCGATCTACTTGCCCTGCCTCGGGTACGTAAGCTCTTCGCCCATCCTTTGTCTCGATCCATCCCAGGTTAAGATCTCTAGCTACCCTTGCTGAGGATTGGTACACGTCAAACGTAGGTTGAGGATTTTTCTTTCTTTTACTAACTGGTCTTGTAACTATTTTCGGGTTCTGGCCGGGGTTGCCCGGGTCATCTTCTGATGAGGTTGAGTCTTGGTCTTCGTCAGCGGGGTTAGCGCCAATCGCGGTCGAAACAGGAGCTTGCTCTTCATCGTCTTCCTCTTCGCTCCCATCTCCTGGCATCGCTAACGGTCCCATCGAGTTTACATTTCCCATATGCCTTTTTTGCGAAACCTGTGGCAGGGGCACCGGCGTTATGGGGGGTTGTCCCGGAAAGAGCTCCCGTGCTGTTCCAGGGGTAGACGTGACGGGGCTAAAGGTTTTTTCCCTTTGGGGTTTGTCTGCTCGGTCCCGCTTGCTCTTCGTCCTCCACCTCCCGGGCAGCTTCTGACTTCCTTCCACTTACCGGGAGAGGCACGGGAGATGTTTTAACTGGGGATGATGACTGGGGTGAGTCCCTGGGTTCTCCGTTTATTGATTGCTGGAGCTGGCGTCGTTCACGATCCATCTGTCTAGTACGGGTTAAAATCTCGCCTGTCACTGATTTAACTCGTTCCTCTCTCTGCTTTTTTGATATTACTATCACAAATTCTACTCCCGATGGTGTTGTTACAGGAGTCTTAGCTCTTAGAGTGAACGCTGCTACTGCTATGGACTCAGCCAGTTGCCACTGCATCTTTCCAGTTTTAATCCAATTTACAGCCATCACTATTCTCTCCGCTCCTTCTCCTAACGCTTTGTCGACCCCCCTCTCCAATGCTTTTGCCATCTCGTCCGCATATTGTGACTGATCGATTTTGGGGTTCCACTCTGTCCCTGGCACGTGTATTATCATGCCGTAGGGAGTGTTCCCACCACTAGTTTTTGCCGCTATTATTGGCCGCTGATTATCTTTTTGTAATTCTTGTTTAACCTCTAATTCATATTCTTGTCCCGCTTCCTGCTTTAAAATGTTTCCAAGCGCTTTACTATGCGGTTTTAGTGATCTATCTGTTATTATCACTATAGCATCCCCCCGTATTTGCCAGGGGCTTCCCACATAGTGGCACAATATTACACCATTCCCGATTGAAACCTTTTTTGTTTCCTCCGGCAGCCCACCCAGGGGCGCCGTTCTTATCAGGGGAGTCATTTTTACAATTTTTCCTGGGCTTTCATTTTCTGATGCTCCTGCATCCTCCTCATGGACACATGAGCCCATATCAACAAAGCCCTCTTCACCAACGGCCTCAGCTGGCCTTTTCCGCATTTTTTGTAACTCTTTCTGCTTTTGATCAAATCCCGACTGCTCCCAGAGGTTGAAGCTTAATTCTTCAGCCCCCTTGGGATTTGCTAATTCCACCCTTATCTGCATTTTCTCAGCGAGGGATTTAATCGTAGAGTCCCACTGGACTCCGGTGCTAGTTACTTCCACTGCGTTATACACATCCAACAACACAGTCCACCAGTGGACCCAAAGGCCCACCGTCCCAGAGGTGCATCCCTCTTGGGGGTGGTTTACCACTACTGTTGCTATGCCCATTATTTCGGGAAATTCACTCACAAACACCCCCGTTTCCTTCACCGACCTTTCCACCTCCGCTGGGAGGTCCGTCGGAAGGATTGAAGGGTTGTTTACTTCCAGGTGCCTTCTTGCTGCTGGTGGCCATCGATCTACACCTTCGCCCAGTAGCATAACCACTACTGGTATATCTGGTTGTTCTAGAGGATGGGGTGCAGGCATTAACCCGGCTACCCCCTCTGTAGGGCTGGGGGGCTTTCCCCTCCCATTTCTCCCTATTATTCTTTCCATTACTTCACTAGCGTGTTCTATAGCCCGCTTTGCTTTCTTATTGTAGGAGTGGAGCTATCTATTTCCGAAGCCTTCCCCGCGCGCTTTGGGTTCAGGGACGTACTTTAGCTCCTGGTTACTCAGCTCCGTACCCGTGTACGTTGCCTCTACCTCTATCGGGACTACCGCCTTCGGGTTTCCTACCTTTACTCGTCGGCGGATGTCCTCTCTCAAACGGTGGGGTGTGTTGTCCTTTCGGGTCGGTTGTAATCCTTCCCGCTTCTCTTCTCCGGGATCTGGATGTCTTCTTGTTCCAATGGACACGTCTGCTAGGAACCGAAAAAGGCTGCCTCCACTAGAACATTAGTCTAGTGGAAACCCCTACCTTTTCTCCCCTTGGTTCTCGACGACTTTCTTCTTGTGCCAATGGACACTCCTGTCAGGAACCGAAAAAGGCTGCTTCCACTAGAACATTAGTCTAGTGGAAACCCCTACCTTTTCTCCTTGGTTCTCGACAACTTTCTTCTTGTGCCAATGGACACTCCTGTCGGGAACCGAAAAAGGCTGCTTCCACTAGAACATTAGTCTAGTGGAAACCCCTACCTTTTCTCCTTGGTTCTCGACAACTTTCTTCTTGTGCCAATGGACACTCCTGTCAGGAACCGAAAAAGGCTGCTTCCACTAGAACATTAGTCTAGTGGAAACCCCTACCTTTTCTCCTTGGTTCTCGACAACTTTCTTCTTGTGCCAATGGACACTCCTGTCGGAGACCGAAAACTTAAAATTTTTCCAAAAACTCCAGGAGAAAAGGCAAGAGACAGGGAATCAGGGTTAGGTTTGCAGCGTCAGCCTCTGACACTGAGTCCGCTATCCAAGAAAAGGGACTATAAATATTTTCAGGCACCCCGCAATAACTAAGCAAAGAGTATGGTAGTTTTGCTACAAATGGATACCTGAGATAACAAACCAATAAAATGGGCAACCGCACCCAATATGGAAAGCCTAAATAGCGCAAACCATAGTTTAACATCACAAGTCTAGAAGAGACTGCCTCTCTCCGAGCAGCCTCTCAACATTACTTCTAACTGTTCAAGCCCTCCTTCTTTTTGTGGACTGGCCTGAACCACCCCTTGACTCAGCCCCTCCCTCAGGAAAGCGCGGCGCAGCGCGCTCTGCCAAGTACACTATCAGTACCTTCACAGCTGACCAGAGCAGCAGGTCGCTGTTAAAGCCCATTCACTTTGAATGGCCTTCTCACACTCAACCTCTTTTAGAGTGCAAGTCTCCTGGGGGAGCCAGTCACCGTTTCTTTAACACAAAATAGTACAATCAACTTCAACTCAAAAATCACACTAGATTTTCACAATTAAAGAAGCTCTTTTCCATGAAACACTATACATCAAAGAGACTATTTTGTGTTAGCTCAGGGTCGTATGACATGACAATTTATCAGCGAGTTCGCTATCAGCTCCAAGCACTGTGCCCTCCGCTCAGAGCCGCGCTCACTCGGGTTCCGGTTTTGGGCCTCGATCGATCCCGATTTTGACAAAAATGAGTCAATCGAAGCCCCACGTTATGGGCGCCACATGTCAACTTCCGCTTACCCGCAGGACTTAAATCGGGAAATATGTCCTGATCGACTCTCCAACTAAAGGGTTAGAAATTCCCCTTTTTCCTCACCAGCTCTAAGGCGTCAGCGTGAGGAGACGGGAATTAAATAAGCCGATATATCAAAGTGGATTCACCTAGGTTTGTTCACTGTCTTCTTATCATGAGGCCAATCCGTTTTCATACACCTATCAATCCTGAGTGAGTAACCACACACACAGAGCCCAGGAATGCTAGCATGTACACCTCACTTATATTGGCAGCTCCACTTCTCTGAGTTGTTTGCATTTGTTATTGACCTAGTAATTTAATAATCCTTGTTAGAATCATACGGATTTGTTACATATCAAGCTGGAGTATTAGACTTTATTAATACAGATGGAAGCATTGGTTAGAGGTTATTCAAATGCACTTACCTTCTCCCAAACGTCCGTTACTGTTGTCCTCCTCGAAGAGGGGAAAAATTAATATTAATGCGGACTTATAAAATGTCCAAAATAAAATCAAAACAAATAATAAGGACTTATAAAACGTCCAAATATAAAAATAAAATCAAAACAAATAATAAGGACTTATGAAACGTCCAAAATAAAAATAAAATCAAAACAAATAATAAGGACTTATGAAACGTCCAAAATAAAAATAAAATCAAAACAAATAATGACTTATCAAACGTCCAAATATAAAAATAAAATCAAAAACAAATAATAAGGTCTTATAAAACGACCTCGGACTCATAAAACATCCAAAAATAAATATAATAAAAATTAAAACAAACCAAACAAACTAATTAAATCACAATTAGTTTTTAAATCATATTATTTGGACTTATAGAACGTCCAAAAAAATAAAAAAAATAAAACCAAAAATAAATAAAATAAAGATTAAAACAAAACAATAAAATGATTGATTCAAAAATTGTCTTTTAAACAATTTTATTGACAATAAAAGATAACCAATATAAATCATCAAAATCACATTTAATGATAAAACTTTAAATCAATAAAAATAAAATAAAATAAAGACAGGAGATTAAGAATAATATAACCTTTTACAATAAGCTTTATAAGATTGATCATTTCTCAAAAAAGCTTAAGACCTGATTGACAATAAGATGTTTTTGGCAAGAATAATTTTAAAGATATGAGAGTGTATTAAATGGCCCCTACCCTAACACGCGATTAGTCATTCATATCTTCCTATTATACATCATTATTGCTAAAAGATTTGTACATTACCAATCAGAGAAGAAGAATTCCAGTCACGGCTTAATCCCAGTCCTTCGTAAAAAATCCAAAGTCCCAGGCAGGCAGCTATAATCCTTCTTCGAGAATGCACTCTGTCCAGACCATCGCAGGGTGAAGAAAAAGGAGCCCCGATCGTAGCTGGTGACGGCTTTTTATCCTCTTGGGTCAGACCACTGACTTCTTCCGTGAATGTCCTTCCGCCTCCAGAAATATCAAAGCGCACGTTGGGACTCATTTTCAGTAATTTTCCACAGACGAGCCATGAAGATGAAGTCATACATTCTTTACAAATGTGTCATGGATACACAACGTTGAATGATGAGTCATACATGAAAATATGTCAAGGTCTTCAGCTCTATTCGACAATGATGAACGTTAAAATAAATAACATCATAGATATATTAATTAAGCAAGCATGAATAACATATATATACATGACATGTTAAATCCCAAATTCTCTCACGGCACTTAACAGGTTAATTCTAGTTCTCTGTTGCACATCTTGTATATATCTTTGTTAAATCAAACAATACATACAGATAATCTTTTCAATGCAGTTACAGCAATATTATCAGCGATAAAAGACAGTATCACTTATAAATAAAAGAAAAGAGGAAAAAAAGAAAAGACAGCAAAACTTCATAGTTGGCTTTCAATGTGCTACAAACATTGATCCAAAAATCAGGTTAACAATTGTCGAATATAGATTGTGTTGTGTATTATTATTTAATTCAGGATATCATTTATTTACACTCAATTTGTATCTTATATGGAATGTCCGGGCAATGCTGAGTGGGTGGCTTAGTTGTACAGGTTTGGCGGCATCTGGTGGTTACTTTGAGGAACTACACCCAGAGGCCAAAGAATGATTTATCGATCCTACAGACACCAATTGGTCTCTAACTACGAATTGAGTCTAGTCCATTAATTTGTTATCTCATTTTACATGATATGACGTTTCATCTGACCCTGCTCAATCTACTCAATTCAACAGTAAGCAATCCTGGTTATTCAATCAAGGCAATTTCCACTGCAAGTCCGGGTTCAACCGTTTCTGGTCAGCTCACCACAGCGGTCATGCACAACATCAGGGTTGTCATCATATCACACCATCCTCTAGCCACCAACAAAGACAAGCGGATTAGCGTCGCTCAGTATGGTATCACTTAGGGGTTCGGTAGGTGCAGCGGGGTGTTGACCCCCCCTTTTGCACGTCTGATACTCAGCTAGGTCGGTCGACGGAGTTTGGCGCGTCTGTCGAGGGTGTCGGTTGGGTCGCTGACTTGGAGTCAGCTGGTGACCCCCCTTTGTCAGTTTCGCGCGTATGCTGGTCCTGAGATTCGCTCGACCGCGTTCCCAGACGTTCAAAACCGCAGTGACTTTTGATCTGATTTCGGTGGACCCATCTCAGTTGGTCCCCCTGACGTCCTTTATTCATCCTAATTTGATAGGCGACGGGTGACAGTTTGTCGACGATTTCGTATGGTCCTGACCACCGGGGAAGAAATTTTCGGGCGATGCCCCTCTGGGCACGCGGAGTAGTAGCATTTGGGTGCGCGAACAAGTAGTACCATACTCGATCACCTATTTCGAACTCGGTTCGTGAGGCTTTCCTATCGTAGTAGGTTTTCTGACCTTCTGCACTTTGCTTAAGCCGTTGTTGAGCAAATGCAAACGTGGCTCGGAGGTGGGCTTGCAAGTCCTCCACGTACTGGGAGGCCGTGTATGCCGTGGCTAGGTTTGTTTCTCCTGGCTGGTACATCAGGTGCAGGGGGAGCGTCATTCGCCGTCCGGTCATCATTTCAAAGGGGGCCACCCCTGTGGATTCGTGAGGGGTGGCTCGAATCGCCATGAGGATCAGTGGGAGTCGGGTGTCCCAGTCCCGATGGTTGGAAACAACAAACTTTTTCAGCAAATTTACCACGGTGCGATTAGTCCGCTCCACCTGTCCTGATGACTGCGGGTGATGGCTAATATGCAACTGGGCCTTGATTCCGAGCATTTGCCAAAGTTGTTGCATTACCTCGGCTGTGAAGTGGGTTCCCCTGTCTGAGTTAACCCGTGAGGGCAACCCAAAGCGGGAGAACACGTGGTTCATCAGCAGGCATGCAGTGGTGTGTGCGGTGTCGTTTGGAGCAGGCAGGCATTCTACCCACTTGGTGAACGCGCAGACTACTGTAAGAAAGTATTTGTTCCCTCTCAGAGATCTGACCAGTGGTCCCACCCAATCAATTTTCAGATCAGACCATGGGAAGTTGACTCCTTTCTGTTGGAGTGGTGCTCGGTGACTTGGGTTTGCTGGCTGAAACTGGCAGCAAACCAGGCATCCTTTGATGTAGGTTGCTACATCATTATGCATGCGCGGCCAGTATGCCACCTGTTGTAGTGCAGTGACAGTGGCCTTGAATCCGCGGTGGCCTGCATAAGGCGCGTCGTGGGCGTATGTTAGCAAGACCCCCCTTTGGCTCCGTGGAACCACCAACCGCAGGGCAGGTGGAGACCCGGAGTCATAAACCAGAAGGCCCTTAACGAGACGCAGCCTTTGCAGCACGGAGAGCAAGTCTCTGAAGTCGCTGTCGTCACTCAACGCGTCAGGCGGCACGGGGTTGGCGACAGGATCAGAAAGGTGCTGAATTATTTTGAAAAGCGCGGGGTCGCCGGCCTGTTGGGCGACCAAGTCGGAGGTTCGGACGGGCGGTACGCACGCCACGGGCCCCGTAGGGGTTCGTGTGGGGGCGTCGCGAGACTCAGCGGCGGCCGCAGCGCGGCGGCGCGTGAGAACGTGGACCTCCAGGGTGGGCTGGGTGGGCAGCCAAGCTGTATCAAATGTCCAAGGAGTCCCGTTGAGGGCCCCTTGTTTGGCTAACGTGTCCGTTAGGTCGTTAAAATGTTTGTCAGGTCCTGGGACTTTTGAGTGTCCCCGGACCTTTTTCCAATAGACATGCATATCATTGGAGGAAACCAAATGGTCGCATGTCAAGATGAGGTCGCGGTGTTTAACGGGTTTCTTCGCTGACGTAAGGAAACCATTTCGACGCCACACCGGTAGATGACAGGTGAAGGCGAGGCGGGCATAGTTTGAGTCAGTGCAGATAACCAGCACCGCGACACCGTTTTCAACTGCCAATTTGAGTGTAATCAGGATGCCAGCGATTTCCGCATATTGAGAAGAGTGGGGGCCCAATTGGAATTGCAGTGGTTTGCACGGTGTGTCATTGACCCAAGCGATGCCCACCCCAGCCTGCAGCTGGGTTTGGTGGTGGTAAGAGCAGCCATCCACGTAAGCTGTAGGCATGTCTTTGCAGACATGTTCCTCAAAATAGCGGTGACGCGTGAATTCCGGCATCGGTGCCACGGCGACGTCTGTCGGCGGGGTCGGGGAAGTTGACACACAGTTCTGGCAAATTGCTAGATCGGTACCCAGTGGTAACTTTGCGTTTTTCGTGTACCGGACTCGAACATCGTAACTTTGTAACGCCATAAGCCAGCCGGCAATGCGCGCGTTCGTTACAACGCCGTCTCGAATGCGTTGGTTGTTAAGAAAAGTAACCGGATGATGGTTAGTATCAATCGTTACTTTTTGGCATCCAATGTAGTTTGAGAAATGTTTGATTGCCCATACTGTGGAAAGCAGGGCTTTTTCGCAGTCGGAGTATTTCAACTCGGGGCCGTTCAACGTTTTACTGGCGTACGCCACGACGCGTTTATCCTGGTCGTACATTTGGTATAGACCCGCACTCAAACAATGGTCGGAGAATCCTGCTTCCAAGGAAAATTCCTTGTTGCTATCGGGGTACGCGAGACAGGGGGCGGAGCCCAGCTTTTGTTTTAGCATATTCAACGCGTTGCTTTGTTCGTCACCCCAATCGAAGGGCGTGTCTTTCTTCAGCAGTTTAGTAAGAGGGCGTGCTATGTCAGCAAAGTGTTCAATGAACTGGCGCGAATAGTTGCACACGCCAAGGAAGCTGCGCAATTTTGACACATCGGTGGGGGTTTTGATGTCAAGAAGGCCTTGAATACGGCTGGATTGTGGTTCAATCCCGTTCGGCCCAACCAAGATCCCCACGTAGTTGACCTTCGTGCGACACCACTGACCTTTCAGGAGGGACAGTTTGGCACCTGCAGAAGACAGCTGTCCAAGAACGTGGTCGATTTCCATCAAATGGTCATCCAAAGAGGAGCTCCTCATCATAATGTCATCGACATAAATGAGGTTGCCCCTGGCGGCGGCGTCAGGGCACGCCTTGTTGAGGAAGATGTTAAATTCGGCTGGCGAGTTGGCATAGCCGAATGGACACCGGTTGAAAGTGTACTGTTTGTTGCCAAAGGTGAATGCCAACTTGTATTGATCCCTGGGATCTACTGGGATCGTCCAGAACCCCGAAGCCACATCGATGGTGGTGAAGAATTTGGCATCTCGAACCTTGGGAAGTTCCTGTTCAAGTTGTGTCATGGGCCATCGCGAAAGATGAACCTGTTGGTTCAGTTTGCGATAGTCAATGGTTGGTCTCCATGTACCGTTTGGCTTCAAGACTGGCCACAATGGAGCCGAATAGGTGCTGTTACAGGGGCGAATGATGCCCTTTTCCAGCATGGCGTCGATAGTCTTCTGTACTGGTTCGTAAGAAGCTATCGGAATCTTGTACTGGCGCACGAAAGTTGGAGGAGCGCCGGGCTGAGTCGGGATGCGGACTACATGTAGTGCCGTCAACCCGCAATCCAAGGAGTCCTTGGCAAAAGAGGGTGTGTATTTCATTAACACGGTGCGCAAACGTTCGCGGTCCTGTTCGGACCGGAGCGCGTCGGCGCGGTGCAGAACTTCTTGGAGGTGCGCCTCGAACTCTGGGTACGGTTGAAGGTCCCCATTTGGAGTCGTGGTTGGTTGAGGTCTCTCTGGGTTTCCAGAGGGAATGCTAGAGGGCGTTGTAGGCAACGCGCTCAAGGCATAAATCACCAGTTGTTGGTCTGTCCCCAGGTCCACCCGGGTGATGTCTTCATCGTTGGTGGGACCGGCAGGGTTGACCGTAACGAGCTGAGATGGCCTGGTGAGTCTTCGGCCACCGGTGTCTTCAGTCAAGAACAAGTCAGATGGAATGTGTCCAACCACAGGCACCGTTAGAGTGAAGTCGTGGAAGTCGGAACGGATGAGCAGGCCCAGACGGGTTGCTTTTGGTATGCGAACGTCGTACGAAAGGGGGTTGTGAACCAAGATCAGAGTGGTGAGAGAGGCGTCCACGATGGGCGTGGCCTCCAAGAGTAACGACAGGTTCATGAATTCCGCTGAAGGTTGAAAGAAGGCGGAGCGAGCATTCAAGACCTGGTTAGCTCGTGCCACCAAGCGAACCGGAATGTTGATCGTGGTCGCCGGAGCGATCACTTCATCCTCGTTTAAGACTTCGCAAGCATCTGGGATGGTCTGTCCGGACTTCATGTTTGGAAGACTGGGAACACAAGCTAGAGGTTCCGAGTTGGTGAGGGACCACAGCACGTTGTTGATGGTGTCCACCTGGACGGCAAGACGAACAAGCAAATCTGCACCCACGAAGAGGGTGTGAGGCGCGTCCGGGACAACCAAGAAGTAGTGGGTCAGTGAGTGCTGCTTCCACTGAAGGTTTAAGGCGCACACGCCCACTGCAGTTATTGTGAGAGGGGGTTCCGTGTTCAACGGAAACCGGCAAGACTTGGAGACGAAAAGAATGTTCGGGTCGAGATCTCGCAAGTTGTCAGCGAATGCTGCAGAAATGGCTGATTTGTCAGCCCACAAGGCGAGGACAGCGTCAAGAACAGGTGCACCTTGCACGTGGACACCTCCGATGATGCGTGGGACGTACCCTGCATCAGGCGGTGGTGGGTCAAGGTCACAAAGAAAGGTGTCATGGCTTCTCAGCCGGTCCTTTGTCGGGGACGCGAGGGGTCCTGCCTTGGACTGAGTGGTGTCCCAGCTCCCTGTGGGGGCGTCTGCTTCCCCGTGGGGTGGCTGCGCCCGAGTCACAGTGCAGAGCTGAGCCTGGTCAGGGCCCGAAGGAAATGTCGGCAGGGCCTCCCGCACCTGGGCCCAAATCTGGAGTCTCTGGTAGTCTATGATGGGTTGGAAGCGGAACAACAGGTCTTGGCCAATAAGAAGGGGGACTGACTCAATGGGTCCCACATAGACTGGATGGATGAATTCCATGGGGCCAATAGACCAGTGTACCATCGCGACAGATTCCAGCTTTATGTTAGTAGGTGAGAAGGCGCTAACGGTGAGTGGGCACCGCCGTAGGCGGAGCGGTCGACTGTTAGCTTGTGACGCGGCGCGGAGTTGTTCGAACACCGTGTTGGACATCACCGTGATGTCTGCGGCAGGATCTACAAGGGCTTCGTAGGTTAGAGCTCGCTCCAGGGTGACGCTCAGATAGAATTTACGAGCTATCCCCCTGGTGGTGAGATCACCTAAAAGCTGTTGGAACGGTCTCACGTCATCGGTTGATCGCGATACATGCGGGTCTGCTGTATTTGGATCAGCCTGCAGTACCAATATTGTTGAGTCAGAAGGCAGTTTAGTAGGTGTCTGAGTGTCGGCTACTGGAGGCCCCTCTGGTGACCTCTGCTGGTGGGTCACTTCAGTGGGCATCCGGCCGTCGGTTAGTCATAAAGGCGGGTCTTTTGACGAGTCTTTTGACAATTTCAGGAGTGCCTTCAATATGCCGTTGGCAACTGCGTGGTGGTCAGTCTCGGAGTCGGCTTGGCGGTTCCGGGACTCGCGGCAGAAATCGGTTGCTTGCGCGCGTTCGACTTTATCACGTTTTGGATGATAGCGCGAATCGGGCTTACCTTTAGCAACTTTGGAGCGTTGGCGGTCGTCAGCTTGCTTTTCTCCGTCCGCTTTCTCGTCACGCGAGTAGTCGGTTTTGGAGCGCGGTTTCCGGTTTCGCGGGGCGCGGGACTGTTTTGACTTTTTGGGTTTAGTCTGGTCTTCCCTCGGAGCAAAGGAGCAAGCTCCCTCCAGCTCTGAAGGAGGACCCACGTCCACTTTATAAATTCCTGCGTCGCCTGCCTTGGGGGCGGATAATTTTAGCTTTGCATAGCCCCTAGCTGCTAAGTCACGTAGCTGCGAGCTATTCAGTGTCTCAGGACACAAAGCCAGTCCCAAGTAGTGGTTAAGGTTTTGTTGGAGGTTTCGGACAAACAACGTTTTAAAACCAGGATCTTCCTCCATGTTGGGCTCGTTACGAGTCCCAAAATAGGCATCGCGAAGACGACTATAGAAAGCCTGAGGAGCCTCCTGCTTTCCCTGTTTGACGAACATGGCGACTTCCATGCCCGACAACCCAGGAGAACCGTCAAACTCGCGTGAGATGGCTTGGTGCAGTGCCAAGGGGTCAGACAACACATCAGCGGGCTGCCGTTCCAGCAGTCTGTTGACTGCTCGGCTGGACGTCATTTTGATCAAGTACAACTTATCTTCCACGGTTGCCATTGGGAACCGCTGGAGATGATAGTTGATGTCTTTCAAGTACTCTGTTGTGTTGTGGGACCCCCCTGGTTTTGGTTCGAATTTGGTTATATTTCGAGCCAGCTTGTCAAAATCTTTCCAGGCCACGCCCATTTGTCCCTCCAACGGGGGAGTCGACATGGGTCCACGTTGGAAACTGTCATCACCTGATGGCCCGAAAGCGTGTGGGGAGGCGGCCATTGGAGGTGCCAGGCCTAAAGCGGCGGTGGTCACTGGCGGCGTCCTCCAGGCGGTTCCGGACTCAGGTGGCAGTTTGAGCTGTGGTGCTGTGGCTCTGGGATCAGGAGGTCTGTGTGGGGGTGGAGCTCCCGGCCGGGAGGCTCCTCGGGAGACCTCATGCAACTGCTGCGCACGTTGCAACTCATGTTTAATATGAGCTAACTGTCTCATATTCCTGCTGGCATTGTCGGAGGCGGGTAACCTCGGCTTGAGTCAATGCTAATTTGGTTCGCAGGTCATATGAGCGGTCCACTTCGGCATTACGTTCCTCCCTAAAGGTCTGTACCTGAACTTGGAGGCGCTTCACTTCGTCGGTTGACTGAGCTAGCGACGAACTAACCCGAGAGTAATTAGCTTCTGCTAGCCGAAGTTGGTCTTTTGACGGTCGTTCAGTCAAGTCAGTCACCTCTACTTTTAGTTTGCGAATTTCATTTGCCGCGGATCTCAGCAGTTTTTCTTGCTCTCGATTTGTCTCTTCGGCGGACGCGAGAGCTTGGGTTAACTCACCAATCTTTTGATGGGAGTCGGGAGTGAAAGCAGACTCATCTGCATCACTGCCCAGATTTTCGGCTAGCGCCGCATCTGCGCGGGCTTCTGCCTCATCCAGCTGTGCTTTAACGTCATCCAGCTGGGTCTCCATGACCTTCACTCGGTCGTGGGCGGCTTCAAGCTGTGCCGTGGCGTCACGGCTCTGCTGTCGTGCCATGTCAAGTTGGTGTTTCACTTGACAGTCCTTGGCATCGCTCAGCTTCAACTGCGCGGCAAGGTTCAAAGTCAGACATCCGAGCATTCGAATGAGTGACTTGTCCTTTGGGGCTTTCGTCTCAGCGTCACTCATGAGCTGTGCGAGGTTATCATTTAGCGTATTAACATCCGCATCCCTAATAGACTCAGCGTATCCAGGTAAGAAGTCCTTGGTCAGCTTCTGCACCAGTTGAGCTAAGGTCTAAGTTCTCACAGGGGCTGGGAGTCTCTCGGGGTGCTGCCATATTGTCAATAGCTTTTAGACGATCAACTTATACTAGCGTTTAATAGTTAGTTAATTAGCGTACGCAGTTAGCTAACTACCGCTATCAAGTATTATCGTCAACAATACACACTGGGTTCAAATTATCAAAAGGGAAATTGCCACAAAAGCAAAAGATTTGTAGTGGGCTATGCAACCCACAGCTTACACTATAGTTGTGAAAAATCAATTCCAGTTATCAAAACCAACAAAAACAAACAGCAACAAAAATAAAATAATAAATAAAGAAAAATAAAAAAATTAATAATACTAACTTCAACTTGATTCACTCAGCAAAGAATAGCTTAAATGAGGGACAGAGTAACTCTGAAATGTTACAGCGGTCAATCCCAAAAGCTAAATAAAAAAAAATTTCAAAAAAAAAAACATTTTTTTTTTTTTTTTTGGAAGTCGAGTTAAAAGTTGAAATTAAAATTAAATTAAATAAACAACAAAGCAAAAAAGGGGAAAATTAACTTAAAAGGGGTTAATAGTCTTAGTCAAATGACTGATTACAGTGTCAGTACAGTTTTATGCGAATGTCTTGTGGACGGGGTTTTTGGGACACCAAAACTGCAAAACTGTACAGAAATATTAGAGCTGCCTCTCTAATAATAGCTCATTCGAACTCACACCTTCTTATTAACTAGACACAACCGAAAAACAAAAACAAAAGAACAAACAAAACAAAACAAAAATTAAAAATAATGGATAAAAATGAGAAGAAAAACAAATAAAAGGGAAGGAAATAATAATAATAATACTAGGTCTACCAAATCAACTAAACAAACACAAAACCCTAAATTAAGTAGAATGTTAAGTCGAGAATACAGCTAGTTAGCCTAGTATGAAACTGGATAAGAGGGAATATGAAAAAAAAAGAGAAAAAAGAGAAAAACACAACAGTGTAAATAGTTCCTTTATATTAATTTGACCCAGCAGTATGTTTTGTTGATGCAACCGTAATTGCTCTCACGCTAAGCAGCGTAAAAGACTAGAATGCGGTGGCTATTACTATAATCGTTAAACGCAAGCAGTCAATTAAGCCTACAACTGCGTTTAATCGGACGTGGATAAATTTTTTATTATCCTTGCGTACTAACAGTACTAACAATCACTAAGTACAACGCTCGACACGGAAAACAATTCAAAAAGCAATGTGAAGTGACATTGAATCAGAATTGTCGCGGAGCAAGGAACACCGGCGTTAAAGCAGCAGTGGGGGGGGGGGGGGCGTCAGTTGTCTATTGACAGTGGAGCAAGCTCGAGTGATCTGTGTCACTCCAAGCACTGAATGACAGCTGACAGCTTGCAGGATTCACTCCCTTTCAGGGCGTCTGCAGGCGTGGCTCAAACTCGCCAACGAGAAGGGAGGGGGAGGTACTCAACCACGCCTCCACGAGCCACACAGCTCTTCACAAGGACTATGGCGCCACCTTGTGGAAATGCGCACACGGTACAGGTAAGCAGCTAACGTCTTAGCGCTCTGTTTATCCGCTCGCCACGAGCTGCAACTTTGAGTCGGCGGCTACAAAAGCTCAGTCACGACTCAAACTTCTCCCACAAGCTAGGTGTAGGAGGAACACGGGGAAAGTGACTCGGACGTCGTTTACGTTGCTCGCGGTTAGCTACTCCGAAGCACGTAACTCGAGTCGGGTCAACGCGACGCACGTAGGCTGTCACCTGACTTCCCACAATTTCCGGAAACACAACAACACAAAGACAAACAACTTCAAATTCAGCCAGCTGAAATCTAAAAGTTGCACAACTCGAGCTCTATCACGTACGTTTTCAAATACAAGCCACCATTTCCTCAAACGGTGACCGGCTCTTACCTAACTTCCAACAATCAATCCCGTTACTCTCGTTTACTTATCGCAAACCACTGCGGTGGTGACACACGCAATATGGCGGCTTAATAGACGCTTGATTCAAAGCTGAAGGGAAAAGTCAGTGCAGTTCTATGTAAGAAGAAATGTTTACCTTCTTACACAGAGACAAATGATTAGGTACACTACGTGAAATGTGTTTTACTTTTCACGTCCAAAGTCTTGTATTTTCGAGTGGATCTTCTTATGTTTTGTAGCCTCACACGGCCGGCACCATTATGTAGCGATAATTGGGTCGTCTTTTGGACGAATTAATAATCTGGACGTTACAGAGGTAAATTGTATTTACCTCGATAACCTCTGGGGCACCACGTTGTTTGCTCCTGTTAACCCAAAGCAAAAACAACGTGGTGCCCCAGAGGTTATCGAGGTAAATACAATTTACCTCTGTAACGTCCAGATTATTAATTCGTCCAAAAGACGACCCAATTATCGCTACACCATCCAAAGCTCAAATTTGGCCCGATTCGGTGTCAAATGTGAGATTTCAAACAAGTTGCATAAACCAAGGACACCAAGAGGACACAAGTGAGTGAATTCTTCCATGTATTTAGTTACTGGCCTCTCCTCCTCCACACTCCTTTTCCTCTCCTCCTGACATGAAATAGTCATTAGGTGTGGTGGTAATCCAGTGCAGACGTCTTTCCACATTAACAAATGTGTAATCTGAAATGTCAGGACTGTGTGCAAGTGGCCAGTGTGTTCATATACTACAGTATACAGCACCATGGATGTGCGTCAGTGTCCCGAAGTTTGCAGCTCTGTCCGGATTCCAGCTATTTGTGTTTCCAACGTCAGGCAGTTCGCACGACAAGGTTTCCTGTTCTAAACTCGACAGGTGCTAAATAATAAAAGCATAAAGAACATGCGAGATGGGAGAGAGAGAAAGAAAAGCGCACGAGGACAAGACCAAGGAAGGCAAGAAGTGTGGGGAGAAGGAAGACAGAATAAAGTGAGTCAGCCAGTGGAAGGAAATGTTTGTCCTTAAATCCAAAACAAAACTTTGTGCTTGGTCTGAGCAGCTGATAGCAAGCAGAGTAAAAATAGTCGCACAACACTTTTAATTACTAGCGGCAGACAGAAGGCGAGTTCGTGTTGTGAGATGAGCTTTAAGGCAAAGTGATTTGGAATTTGACTTGTGGTTGAATGAGGCAAATAATCTCTTTTGAAATTCACAGTCTTAACACAAACCGTGACAGACAGACTGCAGGGTATGGAATAAAGTAGAAACAAGGCAAACAACACTGTGAGAAATATCACTAGAATGACTGAGTACTTCTTGTGTCTGCATTTGTTGATGCATATACATGGTCAACATCACAGATCGTCGCCGTATACAACATCTATGGGGTCTTGTAATATGTGACATTAGCATTGTAAGCTATCCCTGTTTTTTCAAACAACCTCAAAGTTAGCCTATCCATCCTTTTATCAGTTTCTTATTCTTAGATTACTGGACAGCTTGCTGAGAAATGGCTGGAATTTTGAATGGGTCATTAGCCATAATTTGAGTTTGTAGTCATATCAAACTGTGACTCCTCAGAAATGTCAGCGTGTGGAATAATTCATGTTCTAAGTCAAAGTTCATACACATCCTACCACAGATGGAAATCCCCTAGCAGATTTAGTTTTTTGTTGTTGTTTTTTTTAACCCTAGAGCAGGGAAGCTGTATTTGAAAGATCCATTCATTAAGTGGGTTAGGGTCACCTTACCTTTTTATACCTCCAAACGCACATTTGGCGTCTGCGTAATTGCTCTCATAATGCGTAGCACTCATTGCGGACTTGCAACTGTCTGTCTTGGCGCTGCTTGTCCAGTCTTTACTGTTGCTCTTAGTCACAATTTATCAGCCATCATCTTCTACGATTGGCAATTCCTTCCCCAAGTTGCACTCAATGATTGTTTCATACAATTTCATGGGCTCTCCACATCCAACTACTTTTTCTAGTTTGTACAGTGCTTCCATGGTGTGTTGTGCCAACCCACAAGTGTTGTTTCCTTTACGTATAGTATTCTGTGGATCTGGCCATTATTTTCCACTGGAGCATTCTGTCTCTGGGAGTTGTGCTCGCAGCGACAGAGCGATTGCCGCCGCTTTGCTTGGACCATCAATTGGTTCTCTGGCTGGCCATCCATCAGCTTCCAATCATCAGTGCAAATCAATCAATATGTGCCTAATAAAGAACTCCACTGTTATTAACAAGGCACATGCTCTGAATGACTGAGTGACTTCCATTTCGTGACCGAGACTTAGCAATGCTGTTTCGAATTGATATACTTAGAACTCCCTCGGACTGGGAACGTAATGCCTGAGAAGTCGCGATGGTGGCTTGGCTGTCTTCTTGAAGAACCATTTCTCTTGCCAGTTGGTGAGCACATATGCTTTATTCTGCTTTGAGCTACAATTTGTCACATTGGTTTGTATAAGCCATTTCCTTGGGTCTTCATCTATTTTCCTCCTGGACCTGGGCTTGCTTTCATCTGAAATTACTTCCTTCATAAAACGGGTCACAGTTTTAATAGCTGGGATTTTGACATAGATGATGGCTCTACTGTTCTGCCAAAGACTACCAAACATAACGGAATGTTTCACCCCCCCATGACATGATATTACTCACTCACTGTGCAGACCTGCTCATCAGTGACTATAAATGTGTCTCCTACACTCTCCCACCCCATACTGAGTCCCTGTCATCTTTCGTCCATTCCACTCATAGAAACCCGGGTTGACCTTCGAGCAATGCCTCACCTTTGACACTCATATAAAACATCTGTCCAATTCATATTTTTTTCCACCCACACAACTTCAGTAAATTCTCTTTTCAGTAGTCTCCGCTCAGGAAATGGATACGCTCATTCATGCTTTTGTTTCTTCCCGCTAACTCAATGCTGTTTTCTCCTGGATCGCCCACAAGCCATCCAGAATGCGGCCACTTGGCTGTGTACAAAGGCAATTACCAACAGCCCATGGTTCTGCTGTCAAATTCAATATATCACGTTTCTCAAACCAGACCGTCACTAACGACCCAACTCTTTGGTAAACTTACTTGCTATTTGAAGTGCATTTGGTGTTTTACATTTGTGTCATTTCCCAGGCTTTAAATTTAATGTCGTCAGGTACATTGTGCATACACGTATAGGATGAAAGCGCTCCGCTCAAGATTATAATCGAGCATATAATGACAGTGTATCTACACAAAGGATTAGTTATCAGCCAGTGTGGCGCTTCATTGATTTAAATCACATCAGAGACAGCTGTACGCAGAGGCCTGTCTGTAACTCTCTACACATGCATAAAACACCCTCCCACACACATATGCATACAAACTCACATAACACCTGGACACAGGGAATCCTACCCCAAGGGCATCTTTGTGCAGGGCAGCTGGGAAAGAGAAAAAGAGACCAAATTGAGTGCTGAACGTCATAAAGAAACTTCACAGTTTCCTCACTGCTGCACTAATGCGAAGTGACTGATCAGAAGCAGCTGATCTTCACTGGCTCTGTGACCACATCAAAGACATCCATTAAGTTCATTAACATAATGCTTAACAAGTCATTGTTATTTTCTCCCTTTGTGGGTCTCTACCTTTCGTTTTAAAATGTAATTGCCCCTTAATTCAATTTGGTGAACACACATTTTCAGTAAGAGTGTTAAGCCGCAAAGACGTGGTCAGCGTGAAGGAACTAAATGCTAACCAATTTCATCTTGCTATAATAGCATGTCTCAAAAATAAACAATATCTGATCGTTTTGGTGTGTTTGTCCACACACGGCACATATATATAACCGAAGGGATTTTAGCACCGATGTTTGCACTAACACAGCATGAGAAGTGTCCTGGCTTGTCCACTAAAATTGGCGATCTGGTGTCACCATGGCAACTAGAAATTCCTCTTCTTACAAGCCAGTGTCCCATCCAAATGTTTTGAAGTAATAACTGACTCTGAACACTTTTGAGACCAACTCATTCACTGCCAGTCATTATAGAAAATTTTTACATTTCCAATACTCGCGTGATATTACATTCAATAATTATATATAAACCGAATCTACCAAATAACAGAATAGACTCCCTACTTTTTGTCCCGTCCCGTTCTTTTATAATTGACAGCAGAAAAATGTAGGTTTGCCAAAATACAGCCATTACTCCCATGGACTCTGAAACGGTGTTTATTTCCTATAAAATGGGGCAATTATGTCATCTACCGGTGGTTGGGCATCAGTAAAGTTGTTTCCAAGTTTGATATTTACAGTGGAGCATGCTCAGATTCGCCCCCATTTAGCACCGCTCTAAAAAATACAATTGACAAGTATACTTGTCAAAGGCAGTGAATGAGTTAAAATGGAGCTACTCTGCATGAATTGGCTGTAATTATTAAATGGCAAATGGTAAATATTGGTGAAACTGAAGCTGAAACTTCAATCACATTTTGTTTGCTTTATTTGAAGTACATTGTGCTGTTATAAAGAGGCAACGTTATTGAAACAGCCATTGTCCAGCTGAGCTACTTCTGGGAGTCAATTATTCTTGCCTATTAATAGCTACATAAAACAATTTGACAATATCTGGAGAATTATTAATCATTTTTTAATCAACATAATGCTCTAAGTGCTTGCAAAGACATCGAGCCTATGAGAGCTTGGCAGGAGTCCATCGTGGAGACAATGACTGGTATGCGTGTGCACGTGTTAGGTGTGGGTGGGGGTGCGTGTGTATGAGTGTGTGTGTTAATGGGGATCCATGGATAAGGAGTCTGAGTCTTTCCCCTCCACATTCTTTCTGACATGAGAATCTCTCTCTCTCTCTCCTTCTCTCTCTCTCTCTCTCTCTCTCTCTCTCTCTCTCTCTCTCTCTCTCTCTCTCTCTCTCTCTCTCTCAGCTGTCAATACCCTCTTTCTCCTCATCCTTCTTCCCTCCTTCAGAGTCCACACTACTCCAATCAAATCAAATTGCCAATGTGTCTGTCACATGACCCGAGGTAACCATCTCATCTTCTCTGTTGAGCCTATTTCACTTAGCAGCTCTGCAAGGGAGACAAGATTTGACATTCAGTATCCACTAATTCACCCTGTGTATGTTTGTGTATGTGTTTTCCTGACCACGCCTGCGTTTGAATACTCTCTTTTTGAAAAACGTGAAATAGAGAATATTATAGAACATGAAAGGATGGATAGTTGAGCAAGTCTAGCGCAAAGCGCAATCTAACTGTGGGTGGCGTTTTCTTTATTTTGCTATTTGGTATTTTGCTGGACTAGTGCAGATAGAAAAGGGCGTTTAATGTGTTGTGCGCTGTTGTGGGAGGGTCACAGTCGGACACTTCGGTCAATCAAAACGGTTTCCAGCTCCTTCCCTTTAAATTCAGCGCAGAGAGAGGTGCGAGGTCTGCATGGCGAAAAGACTCCCAGAAGTCCATGTAGGAGATCGGCGTTTGCAAAGTTCTACAGTAAAAGGACCCACAAGAAGGTGGATTATGTAAAGTTGGCTGTTGTGCATTAGGTGACCAGGTGTCCACCTTAATTCCACCCTAATTGTGCGTTCATGTGTGACACTGCCCAGCCATTTTGTGAAATATATTTGCAACAAAAGTTTGTTTGGATTTGGCAGAGGTTTGCACTTTAAGCTTGCTTTTTTTTTTTTTCTTTTTTTTTTTTTAAATATAACGTTCAGCTACTTTCTAATTTATTATTTTCAGTAGTGTTGTTCCGATACCGTTTTCTTAGCCCCCGATACCGATACCCAGCTTTGCAGTATCGGCCGATACAGAAAAATCTGTCCTGCTATTGGTTCAGAGCATTCAAGGGCCAATAGGATATCATAGATTGGCATGCAGTGAACATATCACATACCAGTGAATGTCGTGCACGAGCAAGACACAAGATGCTGCATCCAAAATCCTATATTAGCATTGGAATTAATGGTATCGGCATGTTACTTGTGAGTAGTCACCGATACCGATACAACTGTTTTAATGCAGTATCGGCACCTCTGCCGATACCAGTATCGGTATCGGAACAACACTAATTTTTAGCGAGGGCTACCTTCTCAGAAATCAGGATAATGTGATAAGAAGAAGATTTTAACTTTGATTATAGTACTAATAAATTTCCATTAAATTTTGTCAATGGCGGAATTACTTTTCTTGAAGAAATTACATAATTTGTATAATTAGGGCTCCACACTTAATTCTAGACTTCCAGAACTTTTGATTCTTTCATAGGATTTTGTTCCATTTCAATTTGAGATTATATATATATATATATATATATATATATATATATATATATATATATATATATATATATATATATATATATATATATATATATATATATATATGGGCGGCACGGTAGTCGAGTGGTTAGCACGTCCGCTTCCCAGTTCTGAGGTCTCCGGTTCGAGTCCAGGCTCGGACCTTCCTGGGTGGAGTTTGCATGTTCTCCCCGTGCCCGCGTGGGTCTTCTCCGGGTACTCCGGTCTCCTCCCACATTCCAAAGACATGCATGGCAGGTTAATTGGGCGCTCCGAATTGTCCCTAGGTGTGCTTGTGCGTGTGTGTGGATGGTTGTTCGTCTCCGTGTGCCCTGCGATTGGTTGGCAACCAGTCCAGGGTGTCCCCCGCCTACTGCCCAGAGCCAGCTGAGATAGGCGCCATATATATATATCCATCCATCCATTTTCTTGACCGCTTATTCCTCACAAGGGTCGCGGGGGGTGCTGGCGCCTATCTCAGCTGGCTCTGGGCAGTAGGCAGGGGACACCCTGGACTGGTTGCCGGTCAATCACAGTATATATATATATATATATATATATATATATATATATATATATTAGGGCTGTCAAAGTTAAAGCGTTAATGGATTAATTAATCACAGAAAATTGTCGCATTAATCACGTATTAATGCAGATTAATCGCACTATTTTTTTCGAGTGCACTTGAGCCTTGACCGTAACCGCGGATGGTTACATTGAAGGCTGCGCAGGTCAGTGATTAGGTGAATGCACAGCATTTCCTCCGCCTGTTGTTCCAAAATTTGCGGGGTGACTCCAGTCAGTGGTAATTTCCGCTTTAAAAAACACCCCAATGGGACTATAGATTAATAAAAAGTAATTTGAGTTTAATTAATAATTACTGAATTGCACCCAATTGATATGATGGTGTTGTGTTTTGAGCAATACACGCATGCATGCAATTGCATACATGCATTTAATCAATGTTTGCAAATGACATTCAGATAATAAAATGCGTTAATGTCAAAATATTACAGTATTATGTATTTATTTCATATTAGGCGAATACGTAAGTAATTTAGCTGATTAATCGTGATTAATCAAAATTAAAACGTGTGATTAATCAGATTAAAAATTGTAATCATTTGACAGCATTAATATATATATATATATATATATATATATATATATATATATATATATATATATATATATATATATATATATATATATATATATATATATATATGTACAAGATTTCAGGCATGTTGACACTTTTGGAAATGAAGTGAGCTGAGGATAAGGGGATTTGTCACAAATCCCATCTGTCATCTTCCTAAGTGGTCTCATATCTCAGCCTGCATGGTTGGATTATAGTTCTATACTCAGAAGATGATAAGTACATTACAGCGGGTCGGAACCTTCTACAGATATCATTTTTATTTCTTATATGACTCATTATAAATTGGTAGAAAAAGAAGGAATGGATTTCAAGGTAGTCTATTACAGTGTTTCTCAACCCTGGTCCTCGAGGCATTATCCAGCCTGGTTTCCATGTCTCCCTATTTCCAACACAGGTGATTCCAATGACAGCTCATTAGCAAGCTCTGGAGAAGCCTGATAACGATCCTCACCTGCGTTGGAACCGGGAGACATGGAAAACAGGCTGGATAGTGTGCCCCCGAGCACCAGGAAGTTGACACATTTCCCATATAACAGACTCATTCTAATCTTCATATTATTGGTGCTGACTATCCATCTCGCTTGTGACACTATTTGTCATGGAACTGTGTAGAGTTATTCCTTCCGCCAAGCCTCTATTGGGCTGAAAAACCTGTGGACTTCCACCAAAGAGCCATAGCTTTATTTACATTGAAACCCCATGAGCTTCTGATGCTGTGTCACCAGGTTTGAGTAAAGGGGCGATTTTCATTCATAACATAATCATTCTGTGATGGGGTGAATGAGGTGACAGTTCTAAAGAACAGTGACTGCATTGAAGGTAGAAAAGACCTATAGAAGTGAAGCCTATTTAATTATACAGACCTGTTTCATCTACCTATCTGAACTCTACAACATTATCCTTGACCCTCTCCCTCATTGATCTATGACTTTTTTTTTTTTGTATGGCCACTCATTACATCCTGGTGGAATACCAGTAACAAAACTGATTGCAACACCAAATACAGGATTTTATATTGCTTATAGGTTTAGCACAATGATATGAAATTGATGCAGTCAATGTTTCCGAGTTCCGGTGGGGCGCTGTGGGGACCCGCCGGCCTCGTTCTGCGGCTGGGGCGGGGGTGTTCCGGGCGTCTGGGTCGGCTCGCCAACCAGTGTCCGCTCGGGTAGTGTGGTGGTGGCCTTGGTGCTGCCGCGGCCTGGGGATTCCGGGGGGGGGGGGGGGGGGGGGGGGGGGGTGCTTGCTTTGCTGGGCCGCGGTTGACGGCTTCTTTCTTTGGTGGCGGTCCTTATGCATGCCAGATCCATCGCACCAGCATCTACTGAAACTCAAACAGAATTCGCCTCTCCCTCCCACAGCCCCTTGAATCAGTGGGTGCTGGTGTCTGTGGATCTCACTTTGCTTTATCTATCCTTCCCTCCTTCCTCTCTTTAGTTTTTCCTCTGGTCACTTGAGATCTCAATTTATTGGAAGTTTGAGGTTTCTGGGGTTGGCATAAGACTCTGGTTTTGTAACCACGCAGGAGGGGTTTGGTTGGTGCTGGATTTCACTTTGATGGATTGGATGTACTGGCTTCTATGGATCTCACTCTGCCTCATCGATCCTTCCCTCCTTCCTCTCTTTAGTTTTTCCTCTGGTCTCTTGAGATCTCGTGAATTTGTTGGAATTTAGATGCTTCCGGGGTTGGCGTAAGACTTTGATTTTGTAACCATGGGGAAGGCAGGAAGTGTTTGGTCGGTGCTGGATTTCACTTTGATTTATCTTTCTTTTCTCTTTATTTTTTCTGAGCTTTTCTCTGGTCTCCTGAGCATTTGAAACTCACGACTCTGGCGAGACACTGAAGTACCTGCTTAAGGTGAAGGGTAATGGGATTTTTATAAGGTTTTAGGTGAATTAATGAGTATAAATTTATACGTATTTGCACGCACACGCACACAAACGCACGCACGCAAACGCACGCACACATACACACACACACAAAAAAAAAAGAGCAATGATGATAAGACGTTGAATCGGTAAGACTACCGAATGAACAATTCTGAGCTCTTAGGAAAAAAAAATAGACCAAAAATGTTTTTTTATTGGGGAAACATGAACAGAACTCTTGTAAGAAGGTAGGACTTTTTTAGTGGTTGTTCTTTTCTATTCGTAACTTGTGCCATTCTTTTCTGTATAAATATGAGCCAACATATACCAGAAACACATTTGAAGCATGACATTAGAACATTATTTTGGGGAGCAGAGGGTGAAAAAACTCTAAGGAAATGTTTAATTCTGTACTTTGTAAATAGTACAACAACAAATGAATTTATGTCGCACAACACATCCACCCCCCCAAAAAAAAAAAAAAAAACAAAAAAAGAAAAAAAAACAACTCTTGTTATCCCAGAACAACAATTTAAAAAGAAGGAAGCAGAAATTCTATTCGACTCTTTGTGGTCACATATCCCACATTACTTTAAGAGAGCAACAGCAGTTTGACGGTTAAAAGGCCCTGTACCAATCAAACCCGCTTAACATTAACAGCACCATCTCGTTCACATAATTGTGTGAAGGCTGGAGGCCTTCACACATATGTTATTCTACACCATTCCCGTGATTGTGTGAAGGCTGGAGGCCTTCACACATATGTTATTCTACACCATTCCCGTTATTCTTATTGTGTGAAGGCTGGAGGCCTTCACACATATGTTATTCTACACCATTCCCGTTATTAGGGCCCGAGCAGCGACCGCTGCGAGGTCCCTATTGTTTTTGTAAAAATTATTATTATTAGGGCCCGAGCAGCTACCGCTGCGAGGTCCCTATTGTTTTTCGATCGGATTATTAGGGCCCGAGCAGCGACCGCTGCGAGGTCCCTATTGTTTTTGTAAAAATTATTATTAGGGCCGAGCAGCGACCGCTGCGAGGTCCCTATTGTTTTTGTAAAAATTATTATTAGGGCCCGAGCAGCGACCGCTGCGAGGTCCCTATTGTTTTTGTAAAAATTATTATTATTATTATTAGGGCCCGAGCAGCGACCGCTGCGAGGTCCCTATTGTTCCTGAAGGAATTCTTATTATTATTCTTCTTCTTCTTCTTCTTCTTTTTCTTTGTTATTATTCTTTTCCGCAAACAACCACATTTTTGAGGCACTAAACATGAACGAAAACTCACCAAACTTTACACGCAGATCGGGTCTGGCGAAAAATTTGATATTTTAAAGTCGCCATACATGATAACAGAAAAATGGCTCTGTAGCGCCACCTACATAGGTTTAACGGATCCCTGTCCCGCTACGATTGTCCTATGGCTACGAAAATTGTGTGGCACCCGTAGCACATCCAGATGAACAAAAACCTCTTTGATATGTGTACCCTAAAATAGACAGGAAGTGAGGTATGAGTATTTGAATGTCCAATTTTGGCCCATTTTTGCACATTTACAGGGGTCATACTTTTGCCCGCTTCTCCTACACGGTTAACCCGATTGACTTCAAACTTGGGATGTACCATCTCAACACCTGGGACAACATCATGGTAAAAAATCTAAAGTTTTTGACATACTATATGACGGTGGCGGGGCATCAAATTTACAGTTTCAAAATTCTTACTTAACGAAGCATTGCCGGTGGTACGTTTAATCTAGAGCTACGAAAATTGGTACACATATGTAACAGACTATGATCTACAAAAAAGCCTGTTGGTGCCATATGCTAAACCTAACAGGAAGTCCGCCAGAGGCGAGGCATCAAATTTTGTGTTTCAAAATTCTAACTTAATGAAGCATTCCCGGCTGTACATTTCACCTAGAGTTACCAATATTTGAAGACATATGTAACAGCCCTCAAGGTACAAAAAACTCTTTTTGAACCATATGCTAAACCGAACAGGAAGTCCGCCATTTTGATTTACTTTGGAACGTGTTGCCATTTTTTGGGCCATTTCATAGGGGTCTTATTTTAACGAACTCCTCCTACAGAGTTTATCCGATCATCTCCAAACTTGGTGTGATTCATCTTAAGATGTTGAAGATGAAAAGTTATTGAAAGCTTTTTATTTTGTCGCACGCTGTTGCCGTGGCATGCACAGTTTGCAAAGGAAAAAATTACTTCTTAATGAAGCATTCCCAGTTGTACGAAGCAGCTAGAGCTACGAAAATTTGGAGACAAATGTAACAGCCCACGATGTACAAAAAAGTCTCTTGGTGCCATGTGCTAAACCCAACAGGAAGTCCCGTAGGGGCCGGGCATCACATTTTGAGCTAAAAAACTCCTCTTTAACGAAGCATTCCCGGTTGTACGTTTCACCTAGCGCTATGATAATTTAGAGGCATACATAAGAGCCCACGATGTACAAAAAAGTCTCTTGGAACCATGTGCTAAACCAAACAGGAAGTCCGCCATTTTGATTTATGATGGGATTTGTAGCCTTTTTTTGTGGCCTTTTTTAGGGGTCATATTTTAACTCCTCCTACAAAATTCATCCGACCGTGTTCAAACTTGATGTGTTTCATCTTAAGATGTTTAAGATGCAAATTTATCGAAAGTTTTTTATTTTGTCGCACGCTGCTGCTATAGCGATGCATTGGTTGCCAAGTAAAGTGCTGCTTTGTTTTTTTTTATCTATACATGTGTGAAAACTCGTAAAACTTTGCACACACATCAGACTTGTCATTAACATGAATTTTTAGAGATTTCTTGTGCAATTTGCAATAAATCGCACCCTCTATACATTTTTTATGGAGCATTTCCGATTGGATGATTCAAGCGCGAAATAACTAAAGATGACTTGACTTGACCTAGATTTGTGAAAACTCAGAGGCATACCTATTATATTATTATTATTTTTTGTACCTTACAAGATTATCTCTTGTGCCACATTAAACCCCTTTGCAGGCCTGAGCCAAACCACGGTCCATACATTTGATACCACTGCTTTATTTCAATGGTCAAGTACTTCATAACCACACCTACTTATGCTTGTCCTTGCATATATAGTAGACAACAAAGAGCTCTTTCAACAAAAGACATTTCCATCTACAAAGTCATACAAGGTAAGCACTCTATAAATTCTGCAATCACTACACTTCTATTCCTAAATTATCACTTCAAATACCAACAATGGTTAATACAGCTACAAATTTCTTGTATGTTTATGAAGTATGATACTGTATTTATTTCTACTCCTTTGCTTTTCTACAGAACATGAACAAATCACCAAGCAAATTCTCTTTTGATAAAGACCCTCTAATCATCTCCATACGCAAAGATTGCCAACTTTTTTCCGTAAGTATACAATACATAAACTAAACAGGACAACTTTCTCAATCATATACAGTATGCCATACATATATGTATTAAGTTCTCATTTATTAACAGGTTTGTTAAAGGCACCTTTAGTGTGTTTTTCTGTTTGTAATGTTTCTCCACGAGCACGTCTAGCCATTGATATCATGTAGAACACATATGCTAACCTTTTAGAGACAATTGAAGCTTACTTGCACAGTAGCCACTATCTTAACCACTTAATTCACATGTCTACTTGACAACTTATTACATGTAGTGAAATGGTACTTTGTGCGTCTTATGCTTTTTTCTGAACACTGCTTTTCAACTCTTTCCTTAAAACCAATACATGCGGTACTGTTATACTGTATAAATATATATGTCCGTGTGTATATATTTGTATATTCTTTCAAATAAACTCGTTTTGACACACACAGCCATTGAGTAACATGCAACACGACCACAACGTTTTGCACCAACACGTTACACTTACATAACCATTTATGTACCTGTCGTATCCTTACTTTTATTCATCATTTCATCACACAATCCTAAAACATTGCTTTTTGACCCAGATGATTCAACTATACCATTTTTGCGTGTCTTATTACTTACTAGCTATATTATTTATTAACGGGCAAAAACTATGAATATAAGATCACCGTCGAATATTACGTCTGTAATATCCATATACAGTGCATTACATAATATGCATTTGTATTAAGACACTACCATGCTAAAAATATGCACACGACTGTTCTGTAAACTACACCTAAGACAACCAAACTTCACAGATCTAACATGATTCTTCATTCTTTTTTGTTCTACAGATGTATCAAATGCTGCCACACAGACAGAAGAAGCCACTGAGGACATGCACGAAGACGATGATCACAATATAACAGGACAGGTTAACCCCCCTGAAGTTTTAGCCCGCAGGTCAAAGCGTCCTAGGACTAATTCATCCATGGAGGTTACATTATCCTAAGACAGACTATGTGCTAACCCAAACTCTTTGACCCCAAGGGATTCATCTGTCCCAGAAAACTTTTACACTAAAGAGTTTATCTGTCCTAGGGCGCTGTTAACCCCAGGTTAAAGTGTTATTTAATCTGTCCTGTTACAACAGCTATACATAAACAGCTGCATTCCTCTCCTGTTCCATCTCTCGCACTTCTTTCGTCTCTTTTTCTCCTCTACTTATACCTATGCTTGCTCATGTGCTTTTTTCCCCTTTAGATGATGTCATTGGTTAGCCTGCTTCAAAGCTAAATTTTTTCTTGAATAACTGTCACACATTTACTGTTTGCTGGACCCTACAAAACTGTCACAATACTTCACTATGTCATGAATACATATGTGTTGCACAGCGACACCACATTAAGAGTCATCAAAAAGCTTTTTATTTGATCACACACCATCTCTGTGCCATGCAATGTTTTCAAATGAACAGATGCTGGTTTTGAATATCAAACGAGCGACTTTTCATGAAACTTTGCACACACATCAGAAAATCCACACTTTTGAATTTATTTTGGGAATTGTGCATCATTTTTGGCCTTTTACTGCACCTTTTTACACACAAGGCAAGGCAAATGCATTTCTATTTTCCATGGTCCTTATCTATTTAACAGTACCCCAACGTGCAAGTCCCCCGACTTGCATATACCCCAACGTGGCCCGGGTTGCGAGGGCCCTTTATAGCTGCTCGCAGCTCTAGTTATTATTATTCTTCTTCTTTATTCTCCGCAAACGATCGCGATTTTGGGTACCTAAACATTCACGAAAACTCACCGAACTTTGCACACTCCTCAGGCCCGGCGAAAAATTTGATATTATTAAGTCGTCATAACAATGCGACTCGATAGCGCCCCCTAGCGTAGAAAAATAAAAACCAAGCCCGGCACGTTTGAGCTAGAGCAACAAAAATCGGCAGGCACGTGTAGCACCCCAAGACGCATAAAAAAGTCTATTGGGACCATGTAGCTAAAATGTACAGGAAGTGAGCTATGAATTTTTTAATGTCCAATTTTGGCCTATTTTGGCACATTCACTGTGGTCATGCTTTTTCCCCCTTTGCAAACATTTTTCATCCAATTGACTTCAAACTTGGCATTTATCATCTCAAGACCTGAGAGAACAACTGGGCAAAACATCTTGCCTTTTTGAAATACTATATGACGGGGGCGGGGCATCAAATATTGCCTTTAAAATTTCATTTGTCCAGAAAGAGCAAATGCTTAATAACTCCCATGTTCAAGCTCCAAAAAATCTCAAACTTCTCAGGCAACGTAATAGTCACGGCCTGAAAACATCTATATGATAAAATTCAGTTATACATATAGCGCCACCTAGTGGTTACAATAAATGTCATACTTTACGTTTTTAGCTACTGTGCTGAGCTTGTTGAAGGGATCCATTTGAAAATTGGTCAGAAAAGCCTTAAGATGTTGATCATGCCCCACACCGAATATTGTAACTTTTCGCCAAAGGGCGTGGCCGCTACGGTGACGCAAAGTCTGAAGATTTTTCGTGAAAATAAAAGCTGCATTAACTTGACCGAGATGATCCTATCTTCTCAAAATTTCACACATTTGATGAGAGTCCAGCCCGAAAGACATCTACTGACTTATATTTCATCTAACTGATAGCGCCACCTAGTGGCAATTTTTTTTCTTACGAGTTTTCTTCTACGTTTTTCTCCAAACACGTTAACTGGACCTACCTCATATTTGCTCAGATGAGGGTTTCGGCCTTCATGATGTCACAACACGAAGTTTGTGAGTTTTCGCGAATTGCTGTGGGTGTGGCTAAGCGCTGTTCGCCAAGAAAACAACGCCAGTTTTGAGGGTCTAAACATGCACAGAAACTCATGAAACTTGGCACACACATCTGGCCTGGTAAAATGAGCAATATTTTATTGTTGATTGTGCTATTTTTACAAAAATGACTCAATAGCGCCCCCGAGAAGTTTTTAACGAAGCAGCCCCGGTTGTACGTTTAAGCAAGAACGACGAATATTTTTAGGTGTATGAGGGAGCCCAAGACCTACAAAAAAGTCTCTTGGACCCATATGCTAAAATGAACAGGAAGTGAGCTACGAATTTTTGAATGTCCCATTTTTGACTATTTTTGCACATTCACAGGGGGCAGACTTTTGCCCACTTCTCCTACACGTTTCATCTGACTGAGTTAAGACTTGACCTGGACCATGTCAAGACCTGAGCCAACGACAGGGGGAAAAATCTTGACCTTTCGAAATACTATATGATGAAGGCGGGGCATCAAAATTTGTGTTTCGCACTGAAAAAGGATATGCTTAATAACTCCCCGGTACATGCTCCAAAAAATCCCAAACTTGACATGCATGTTTATCGTCAAGGCCTGAAGCTATCTCTATGACAACATTCAGTTATATATGCAGCGCCACCTAGCCCTTGAGGCATAAAAAAAAAAATACCCCACATACGGTATTTTGTACAAAAAATGTAAACTCATTCTAAGTGTGATAACTAAGTCATTTATGAATATTCTTTTAGTTTCCACCACTCAAAATGTTCACTGGCATCAGACTTATCCAAACATATATATATTTTTATTTATTTTTGATAGCCTCTGTGGACATTAAAAGCAATATCGTGAATGAAGGATATGCTTAATAACTCCACGGTACATGCTCCAAAAAAAATCCCACACTTTACATGTATGCTTATAATCAAGGCCTGAAGGTATCTCGATGACAACATTCAGTTATAAATACAGCGCCACCTAGCCCTTGAGGCTTATATAAAAAAAAAAAACCACATACGGTATTTTGTACAAAAAATGTAAACTCATTCTAAGTGTGATGACTAAGTCATTTATGAATATTCTTTTAGTTTCCACCACTCAAATTGTTCACTGGCTTCACACCGATCCAAACGTATGTACGTTTCCATTTTGTTTTATTCATTTTTGATTGCCCCTTTGGACAATAAAAGTAACATTGTGCAATGAGTACAACGAGCGATGATGTGTATATACACTTTTACAAAAAATACCAATCAGGGCAACTCATTGCCTAAAAATAAAAAAGGACGCTGATTTTTGCAGGTCTTAACAATCACCAAAACCCGTTGAGCTTGACACACACACTGGCAAAAAATATTCTACATGTAAAGGTTTATTATGCCATTTTCAAAGAAATTTTGCTTCCAATATGCCAGTACCCCAACGTGCCAGTACCCCAACGTGCAAGTACCCCAACGTGCAAGGACCCCAACGTGGCCCGGGCTGCGAGGGCCCTTTATAGCTGCTCGCAGCTCTAGTTATTATTATTAGGGCCCGAGCAGCGACCGCTGCGAGGTCCCTATTGTTCCTGAAGGAATTCTTATTATTATTCTTCTTCTTCTTCTTTTTCTTTGTTATTATTCTTTTCCGCAAACAACCACATTTTTGAGGCACTAAACGTGAACGAAAACTCACCAAACTTTACACGCAGATCGGGCCTGGCGAAAAATTTTATATTTTAAAGTCGCCATACATGATAACAGAAAAATGGCTCTGTAGCGCCACCTACATAGGTTTAACGGATCCCTGTCCCGCTACGATTGTCCTATGGCTACGAAAATTGTGTGGCACCTGTAGCACATCCAGATGAACAAAAACCTCTTTGATATGTGTACCCTAAAATAGACAGGAAGTGAGGTATGAGTATTTGAATGTCCAATTTTGGCCCATTTTTGCACATTTACAGGGGTCATACTTTTGCCCGCTTCTCCTACACGGTTAACCCGATTGACTTCAAACTTGGGCTGTACCATCTCAACACCTGGGACAACATCATGGTAAAAAATCTAAAGTTTTTGACATACTATATGACGGTGGCGGGGCATCAAATTTACAGTTTCAAAATTCTTACTTAACGAAGCATTGCCGGTGGTACGTTTAATTGAGAGCCACGAAAATTGGTACACATATGTAACAGACTATGATCTACAAAAAAGCCTGTTGGTGCCATATGCTAAACCTAACAGGAAGTCCGCCAGAGGCGAGGCATCAAATTTTGTGTTTCAAAATTCTTATTTAATGAAGCATTCCCGGCTGTACATTTCACCTAGAGTTACCAACATTTGAAGACATATGTAACAGCCCTCAAGGTACAAAAAACTCTTTTTGAACCATATGCTAAACCGAACAGGAAGTCCGCCATTTTGATTTACTTTGGAACGTGTTGCCATTTTTTGGGCCATTTCATAGGGGTCTTATTTTAACGAACTCCTCCTACAGAGTTTATCCGATCATCTCCAAACTTGGTGTGATTCATCTTAAGATGTTGAAGATGAAAAGTTATTGAAAGCTTTTTATTTCGTCGCACGCTGTTGCCGTGGCATGCACAGTTTGCAAAGGAAAAAATTCCCTCTTAATGAAGCATTCCCAGTTGTACGAAGCAGCGAGAGCTACGAAAATTTAGAGACAAATTTAACAGCCCACGATGTCCAAAAAAGTCTCTTGGTGCCATGTGCTAAACCCAACAGGAAGTCCCGTAGGGGCCGGTCATCACATTTTGAGGTAAAAAACTCCTCTTTAACGAAGCATTCCCGGTTGTACGTTTCACCTAGCGCTATGATAATTTAGAGGCATACATAAGAGCCCACGATGTACAAAAAAGTCTCTTGGAACCATCTGCTAAACCAAACAGGAAGTCCGCCATTTTGATTTACGTTGGGATTTGTAGCCATTTTTTGTGGCCTTTTTTAGGGGTCATATTTTAACGAACTCCTCCTACAAAATTTATCCGACTGTCTTCAAACTTGGTGTGCTTCATCTTAAGATGTTTAAGATACAAAGTTATCGAAAGTGTTTTATTTTGTCGCACGCCGTTGCCATAGCGGTGCATTGTTTGCCAAGTAAAATGCTGCTTTTTTTTTTTTATCTAAACATGTACAAAAACTCATGAAACTTTACACACACATCAGGCTTGTCATAAGCATAAATATTTTAGAGTTTTTCTGCAATTTTCAATAAATGGCTCAATAGCGCCATCTCGACATTTTTATGAAGCTTTTGGAAATGTATGATTCAGCTAGATGTGAAAAAATTTGGATACCTATCAGCCTAAGACTTACAAAAAAAGTTTCTAAAGCCATATGCTAAACCAAACAGGAAGTCTGCCATTTTGATTAACTTTGGTATTTGTTGCCATTTTTGGGGCCTTTTATAGGCGTCATATATTCTTTGGCGCGTTTCATCTTAAGATATTTAAGATGAAAAGTTATTGAAATTTTTTATTTTGTTGCACGCCTTTGCTGTAGCGATGCATCGTTTGCAAAGAAAAATGTTTTTTATATGATTCAGCTAGATGTGTGAATATTGGGAGGCATACCTATCAGCCTAATACCTCCAAAAAGTATTCTATAGCCATGTGCCAATCCATTTTGATTTTAAATTGTGCATCATTTTTGGCCTTCCATTAAACTTTGCATGTCTAAAACATTTACAATTTAGACGGTTTCCTATGAAACAGTACCCCAATATGCCAGTCCCCCGACATGCAAATACCCCAACGTGGCCCGGGTTGCGAGGGCCCTTTATAGCTGCTCGCAGCTCTAGTTCTTCTTCTTCTTCTTTATTCTCCGCAAACGATCGCGATTTTGGGTACCTAAACATTCACGAAAACTCACCGAACTTTGCACACTCCTCAGGCCCGGCGAAAAATTTGATATTATTAAGTCGTCATAACAATGCGACTCGATAGCGGCCCCTAGCGTAGAAAAATAAAAACCAAGCCCGGCACGTTTGAGCTAGAGCAACAAAAATTGGCAGGCACGTGTAGCACCCCGAGACGCACAAAAAAGTCTATTGGGACCATGTAGCTAAAATGTACAGGAAGTGAGCTATGAATTTTTTTATGTCCAATTTTGGCCTATTTTGGCACATTCACTGTGGTCATGCTTTTTCCCCCTTTGCAAACATTTTTCATCCAATTGACTTCAAACTTGGCATTTATCATCTCAAGACCTGAGAGAACAACTGGGCAAAACATCTTGCCTTTTTGAAATACTATATGACGGGGGCGGGGCATCAAATATTGCCTTTAAAATTTCATTTGTCCAGAAAGAGCAAATGCTTAATAACTCCCATGTTCAAGCTCCAAAAAATCTCAAACTTCTCAGGCAACGTAATAGTCACGGCCTGAAAACATCTATATGATAAAATTCAGTTATACATATAGCGCCACCTAGTGGTTACAATAAATGTCATACTTTACGTTTTTAGCTACTGTGCTGAGCTTGTTGAAGGGATCCATTTGAAAATTGGTCAGAAAAGCCTTAAGATGTTGATCATGCCCCACACCGAATATTGTAACTTTTCGCCAAAGGGCGTGGCCGCTACGGTGACGCAAAGTCTGAAGATTTTTCGTGAAAATAAAAGCTGCATTAACTTGACCGAGATGATCCTATCTTCTCAAAATTTCACACATTTGATGAGAGTCCAGCCCTAAAGACATCTACTGACTTATATTTCATCTAACTGATAGCGCCACCTAGTGGCAATTTTTTTTCTTACGAATTTTCTTCTACGTTTTTCTCCAAACACGTTAACTGGACCTACCTCATATTTGCTCAGATGAGGGTTTCGGCCTTCATGATGTCGCAACACGAAGTTTGTGAGTTTTCGCGAATTGCTGTGGGTGTGGCTAAGCGCTGTTCGCCAAGAAAATAACGCCAGTTTTGAGGGTCTAAACATGCACAGAAACTCATGAAACTTGGCACACACATCTGGCCTGGTAAAATTAGCAATATTTTATTGTTGATTGTGCTATTTTTACAAAAATGACTCAATAGCGCCCCCTAGAAGTTTTTAACGAAGCAGCCCCGGTTGTACGTTTAAGCAAGAACGACGAATATTTTTAGGTGTATGAGGGAGCCCAAGACCTACAAAAAAGTCTCTTGGACCCATATGCTAAAATGAACAGGAAGTGAGCTACGAATTTTTGAATGTCCCATTTTTGACAATTTTTGCACATTCACAGGGCGCAGACTTTTGCCCACTTCTCCTACACGTTTCATCTGACTGAGTTAAGACTTGACCTGGACCATGTCAAGACCTGAGCCAACGACAGGGGGAAAAATCTTGACCTTTCGAAATACTATATGATGAAGGCGGGGTATCAAAATTTGTGTTTCGCACTGAAAAAGGATATGCTTAATAACTCCCCGGTACATGCTCCAAAAAATCCCAAACTTGACATGTATGTTTATCGTCAAGGCCTGAAGCTATCTCTATGACAACATTCAGTTATATATGCAGCGCCACCTAGCCCTTGAGGCATAAAAAAAAAATACCCCACATACGGTATTTTGTACAAAAAATGTCAACTCATTCTGAGTGTGATAACTAAGTCATTTATGAATATTCTTTTAGTTTCCACCACTGAAAATGTTCACTGGCATCAGACTTATCCAAACATATATATATTTTTATTTATTTTTGATAGCCTCTGTGGACATTAAAAGCAATATCGTGAATGAAGGATATGCTTAATAACTCCATGCTCCAAAAAAAATCCCACACTTGACATGTATGCTTATAATCAAGGCCTGAAGGTATCTCGATGACAACATTCAGTTATAAATACAGCGCCACCTAGCCCTTGAGGCTTATATAAAAAAAAAAAAACCACATACGGTATTTTGTACAAAAAAATTTAAACTCATTCTAAGTGTGATGACTAAGTCATTTCTGAATATTCTTTTAGTTTCCACCACTCAAATTGTTCACTGGCTTCACACCGATCCAAACGTATGTACGTTTCCATTTTGTTTTATTCATTTTTGATTGCCCCTTTGGACAATAAAAGTAACATTGTGCAATGAGTACAACGAGCGATGATGTATATATACACTTTTACAAAAAATATCAATCAGGGCAACTCATTGCCTAAAAATAAAAAAGGACGCCGATTTTTGCAGGTCTTAACAATCACCAAAACCCGTTGAGCTTGACACACACTGGCAAAAAAAATATTCTACATGTAAACGTTTATTATGCCATTTTCAAAGAAATTTTGCTTCCAATATGCCAGTACCCCAACGTGCCAGTACCCTAACGTGCAAGTACCCCAACGTGCAAGGACTCCAACGTGGCCCGGGCTGCGAGGGCCCTTTATAGCTGCTCGCAGCTCTAGTTATTATTATTCTTCTTCTTCTTCTTCTTCTTCTTCTTCTTTATTCTCCGCAAACAATCGCGATTTTGGGTACCTAAATATTCACGAAAACTCACCGAACTTTGCACACTCCTCAGGTCCGGCGAAAAATTTGATATTATGAAGTCGTTATAACAACGCGACTCTATAGCGCCCCCTAGCATAGAAAAATAAAAACCAAGCCCGGCACGTTTGAGCTAGAGCAACGTAAATTGGCAGGCACGTGTATCACCCCGAGACGCACAAAAAAGTCTATTGGGACCATGTAGCTAAAATGTACAGGAAGTGAGCTATGAATTTTTTAATGTCCAATTTTGGCCTATTTTGGCACATTCACTGTGGTCATGCTTTTTCCCCCTATGCAAACATTTTTCATCCCATTGACTTTAAACTTGGTATTTATCATCTCAAGACCTAAGAGAACAGCTGGGCAAAAAGTCTTGCCTTTTCGAAATACTATATGACGGGGGCGGGGCATCAAATATTGCCTTTAAAATTTCATTTGTCCAGAAAGAGCAAATGCTGAATAACTCCCATGTACAAGCTCCAAAAAATCTCAAACTTCTCAGGCAACGTAATAGTCACGGCCTGAAAACATCTATATGACAAAATTCAGTTATACATATAGCGCCACCTAGTGGTTACAATAAATGTCATACTTTACGTTTTTAGCTACTGTGCTGAGCTCGTTGAAGGGATCCAGTTGAAAATTGGTCAGAAAAGCCTTAAGATGTTGATGATGCCCCACACTGAATATTGTAACTTTTCGCCAAAGGGCGTGGCCGCTACTGTGACGCAAAGTCTGAAGATTTTTCGTGACAATAAAAGCTGCATTAACTTGACCGAGATGATCCTATCTTCTCAAAATTTCACACACTTGATGAGAGTCCAGCTCTAAAGACATCTACTAACTTACATTTCATCTAACTGATAGCGCCACCTAGTGGCAATTTTTTTTCTTACGAATTTTCTTCTACGTTTTTCTCCAAACACGTTAACTGGACCTACCTCATATTTGCTCAGATGAGGGTTTCGGCCTTCATGATGTCACAACACGAAGTTTGTGAGTTTTCGCGAATTGCTGTGGGCGTGGCTAAGCGCTGTTCGCCAAGAAAACAACGCCAGTTTTGAGGGTCTAAACATGCACAGAAACTCCTGAAACTTGGCACACACATCTGGCCTGGTAAAATGAGCAATATTTTATTGTTGATTGTGCTATTTTTACAAAAATGACTCAATAGCGCCCCCTCGAAATTTTTAACGAAGCAGCCCCGGTTGTACGTTTAAGCAAGAACGACGAATATTTTCAGGTCTATGAGGGAGCCCAAGACCTACAAAAAAGTCTCTTGTACCCATATGCTAAAATGAACAGGAAGTGAGCTACGAATTTTTGAATGTCCCATTTTTGACGATTTTTGCACATTCACAGGGGGCAGACTTTTGCCCACCTCTCCTACACGTTTCATCCGACTGAGTTAAGACTTGGCCTGGACCATGTCAAGACCTGAGCCAACGACAGGGGGAAAAATTTTGACTTTTCGAAATACTATATGATGAGGGCGGGGCATCAAAATTTGTGTTTCGCAATGAAAAAGGATATGCTTGATAACTCCCCGGTACATGCTCCAAAAAATCCCAAACTTGACATGTATGTTTATCGTCAAGGCCTGAAGTTATCTCTATGACAACATTCAGTTATATATGCAGCGCCACCTAGCCCTTGAGGCATGAAAAAAAAATACCCCACATACGGTATTTTGTACAAAAAATGTAAACTCATTCTAAGTGTGATAACGAAGTCATTTATGAATATTCTTTTAGTTTCCACCACTCAAAATGTTCACTGGCATCAGACTTATCCAAACATATATATATTTTTATTTATTTTTGATAGCCTCTATGGACATTAAAAGCAATATCGTGAATGAAGGATATGCTTAATAACTCCACGGTACATGCTCCAAAAAAAATCCCACACTTGACATGTATGCTTATAATCAAGGCCTGAAGGTATCTCTATGACAACATTCAGTTATAAATACAGCGCCACCTAGCCGTTGAGGCTTATATAAAAAAATTAAAAAAATACCCCACATACGGTATTTTGTACAAAAAATGTACACTCATTATAAGTGTGATAACTAAGTCATTTATGAATATTCTTTTAGTGTCCACCACTCAAATTGTTCACTGGCTTCACACCGATCCAAACGTATGTACGTTTCCATTTTGTTTTATTCATTTTTGATTGCCCCTTTGGACAATAAAACATTGTGCAATGAGTACAACGAGCGATGATGTGTATATACACTTTTACAAAAAAATACCAATCAGGGCAACTCATTGCCTAAAAATAAATAAGGACGCTGATTTTTGCAGGTCTTAACAATCACCAAAATCCGTTGAGCTTGACAGACACTGGCAAAAAAAATATTCTACATGTAAACGTTTATTATGCCATTTTCAAAGAAATTTTGCTTCCAATATGCCAGTACCCCAACGTGCCAGTACCCCAACGTGCAAGTACCCCAACGTGCAAGGACCCCAACGTGGCCCGGGCTGCGAGGGCCCTTTATAGCTGCTCGCAGCTCTAGTTATTCTTCTTCTTCTTCTTCTTCTTCTTCTTTATTCTCCGCAAACGATCGCGATTTTGGGTACCTAAACATTCACGAAAACTCACCGAACTTTGCACACTCCTCAGGCCCGGCGAAAAATTTGATATTATTAAGTCGTCATAACAATGCGACTCGATAGCGCCCCCTAGCGTAGAAAAATAAAAACCAAGCCCGGCACGTTTGAGCTAGAGCAACAAAAATTGGCAGGCACGTGTAGCACCGCGAGACGCACAAAAAAGTCTATTGGGACCATGTAGCTAAAATGTACAGGAAGTGAGCTATGAATTTTTTTATGTCCAATTTTGGCCTATTTTGGCACATTCACTGTGGTCATGCTTTTTCCCCCTTTGCAAAAATTTTTCATCCAATTGACTTCAAACTTGGCATTTATCATCTCAAGACCTGAGAGAAAAACTGGGCAAAACATCTTGCCTTTTTGAAATACTATATGACGGGGGCGGGGCATCAAATATTGCCTTTAAAATTTCATTTGTCCAGAAAGAGCAAATGCTTAATAACTCCCATGTTCAAGCTCCAAAAAATCTCAAACTTCTCAGGCAACGTAATAGTCACGGCCTGAAAACATCTATATGATAAAATTCAGTTATACATATAGCGCCACCTAGTGGTTACAATAAATGTCATACTTTACGTTTTTAGCTACTGTGCTGAGCTTGTTGAAGGGATCCATTTGAAAATTGGTCAGAAAAGGCTTAAGATGTTGATCATGCCCCACACCGAATATTGTAACTTTTCGCCAAAGGGCGTGGCCGCTACGGTGACGCAAAGTCTGAAGATTTTTCGTGAAAATAAAAGCTGCATTAACTTGACCGAGATGATCCTATCTTCTCAAAATTTCACACATTTGATGAGAGTCCAGCCCTAAAGACATCTACTGACTTATATTTCATCTAACTGATAGCGCCACCTAGTGGCAATTTTTTTTATTACGAATTTTCTTCTACGTTTTTCTCCAAACACGTTAACTGGATCTACCTCATATTTGCTCAGATGAGGGTTTCGGCCTTCATGATGTCACAACACGAAGTTTGTGAGTTTTCGCGAATTGCTGTGGGTGTGGCTAAGCGCTGTTCGCCAAGAAAACAACGCCAGTTTTGAGGGTCTAAACATGCACAGAAACTCATGAAACTTGGCACACACATCTGGCCTGGTAAAATGAGCAATATTTTATTGTTGATTGTGCTATTTTTACAAAAATGACTCAATAGCGCCCCCTACAAGTTTTTAACGAAGCAGCCCCGGTTGTACGTTTAAGCAAGAATGACGAATATTTTTAGGTGTATGAGGGAGCCCAAGACCTACAAAAAAGTCTCTTGGACCCATATGCTAAAATGAACAGGAAGTGAGCTACGAATTTTTGAATGTCCCATTTTTGACAATTTTTGCACATTCACAGGGCGCAGACTTTTGCCCACTTCTCCTACACGTTTCATCTGACTGAGTTAAGACTTGACCTGGACCATGTCAAGACCTGAGCCAACGACAGGGGGAAAAATCTTGACCTTTCGAAATACTATATGATGAAGGCGGGGCATCAAAATTTGTGTTTCGCACTGAAAAAGGATATGCTTAATAACTCCCCGGTACATGCTTCAAAAAATCCCAAACTTGACATGTATGTTTATCGTCAAGGCCTGAAGCTATCTCTATGACAACATTCAGTTATATATGCAGCGCCACCTAGCCCTTGAGGCATAAAAAAAAAATACCCCACATACGGTATTTTGTACAAAAAATGTAAACTCATTCTAAGTGTGATAACTAAGTCATTTATGAATATTCTTTTAGTTTCCACCACTCAAAATGTTCACTGGCATCAGACTTATCCAAACATATATATATTTTTATTTATTTTTGATAGCCTCTGTGGACATTAAAAGCAATATCGTGAATGAAGGATATGCTTAATAACTCCACGGTACATGCTCCAAAAAAAATCCCACACTTGACATGTATGCTTATAATCAAGGCCTGAAGGTATCTCGATGACAACATTCAGTTATAAATACAGCGCCACCTAGCCCTTGAGGCATAATATATATAAAAAAAAAAAAAAAAACACATACGGTATTTTGTACAAAAAATGAAAACTCATTCTAAGTGTGATAACTAAGTCATTTATGAATATTCTTTTAGTTTCCACCACTCAAATTGTTCACTGGCTTCATACCGATCCAAACGTATGTACGTTTCCATTTTGTGTTAGTCATTTTTGATTGCCCCTTTGGACAATAAAAGTAACATTGTGCAATTAGTACAACGAGCGATGATGTATATATACACTTTTACAAAAAATACCAATCAGGGCAACTCATTGCCTAAAAATAAATAAGGACGCTGATTTTTGCAGGTCTTAACAATCACCAAAACCCGTTGAGCTTGACACACACTGGCAAAAAAAATATTCTACATGTAAACGTTTATTATGCCATTTTCAAAGAAATTTTGCTTCCAATATGCCAGTACCCCAACGTGCCAGTACCCTAACGTGCAAGTACCCCAACGTGCAAGGACCCCAACGTGGCCCGGGCTGCGAGGGCCCTTTATAGCTGCTCGCAGCTCTAGTTATTATTATTAGGGCCCGAGCAGCGACCGCTGCGAGGTCCCTATTGTTTTTGTAAAAATTATTATTATTATTATTATTATTATTATTATTATTATTATTCTTTATTCTCCGCAAACGATCGCGATTTTGGGTACCTAAACATTCACGAAAACTCACCGAACTTTGCAGACTCCTCAGGCCCGGCGAAAAATTTGATATTATTAAGTCGTCATAACAATGCGACTCGATAGCGCCCCCTAGCGTAGAAAAATAAAAACCAAGCCCGGCACGTTTGAGCTAGAGCAAGAAAAATTGGCAGGCACGTGTAGCACCCCGAGACGCACAAAAAAGTCTATTGGGACGATGTAGCTAAAATGTACAGGAAGTGAGCTATGAATTTTTTTATGTCCAATTTTGGTATATTTTGGCACATTCACTGTGGTCATGCTTTTTCCCCCTTTGCAAACATTTTTCATCCAATTGACTTCAAACTTGGCATTTATCATCTCAAGACCGGAGAGAACAACTGGGCAAAACATCTTGCTTTTTTGAAATACTATATGACGGGGGCGGGGCATCAAATATTGCCTTTAAAATTTCATTTGTCCAGAAAGAGCAAATGCTTAATAACTCCCATGTTCAAGCTCCAAAAAATCTCAAACTTCTCAGGCAACGTAATAGTCACGGCCTGAAAACATCTATATGATAAAATTCAGTTATACATATAGCGCCACCTAGTGGTAACAATAAATGTCATACTTTACGTTTTTAGCTACTGTGCTGAGCTCGTTGAAGGGATCCATTTGAAAATTGGTCAGAAAAGCCTTAAGATGTTGATCATGCCCCACACCGAATATTGTAACTTTTCGCCAAAGGGCGTGGCCGCTACGGTGACGCAAAGTCTGAAGATCTTTCGTGAAAATAAAAGCTGCATTAACTTGACCGAGATGATCCTATCTTCTCAAAATTTCACACATTTGATGAGAGTCCAGCCCTAAAGACATCTACTGACTTATATTTCATCTAACTGATAGCGCCACCTAGTGGCAATTTTTTTTATTACGAATTTTCTTCTACGTTTTTCTCCAAACACGTTAACTGGACCTACCTCATATTTGCTCAGATGAGGGTTTCGGCCTTCATGATGTCACAACACGAAGTTTGTGAGTTTTCGCGAATTGCTGTGGGTGTGGCTAAGCGCTGTTCGCCAAGAAAACAACGCCAGTTTTGAGGGTCTAAACATGCACAGAAACTCCTGAAACTTGGCACACACATCTGGCCTGGTAAAATGAGCAATATTTTATTGTTGATTGTGCTATTTTTACAAAAATGACTCAATAGCGCCCCCTCGAAATTTTTAACGAAGCAGCCCCGGTTGTACGTTTAAGCAAGAACGACGAATATTTTTAGGTGTATGAGGGAGCCCAAGACCTACAAAAAAGTCTCTTGGACCCTTATGCTAAAATGAACAGGAAGTGAGCTACGAATTTTTGAATGTCCCATTTTTGACAATTTTTGCACATTCACAGGGGGCAGACTTTTGCCCACTTCTCCTACACGTTTCATCTGACTGAGTTAAGACTTGACCTGGACCATGTCAAGACCTGAGCCAACGACAGGGGGAAAAATCTTGACCTTTCGAAATACTATATGATGAAGGCGGGGCATCAAAATTTGTGTTTCGCAATGAAAAAGGATATGCTTGATAACTCCCCGGTACATGCTCCAAAAAATCCCAAACTTGACATGTATGTTTATCGTCAAGGCCTGAAGTTATCTCTATGACAACATTCAGTTATATATGCAGCGCCACCTAGCCCTTGAGGCATGAAAAAAAAATACCCCACATACGGTATTTTGTACAAAAAATGTACACTCATTCTAAGTGTGATAACGAAGTCATTTATGAATATTCTTTTAGTTTCCACCACTCAAAATGTTCACTGGCATCAGACTTATCCAAACATATATATATTTTTATTTATTTTTGATAGCCTCTATGGACATTAAAAGCAATATCGTGAATGAAGGATATGCTTAATAACTCCACGGTACATGCTCCAAAAAAAATCCCACACTTGACATGTATGCTTATAATCAAGGCCTGAAGGTATCTCTATGACAACATTCAGTTATAAATACAGCGCCACCTAGCCGTTGAGGCTTATATAAAAAAAAATTAAAAAATACCCCACATACGGTATTTTGTACAAAAAATGTACACTCATTCTAAGTGTGATAACTAAGTCATTTATGAATATTCTTTTAGTTTCCACCACTCAAATTGTTCACTGGCTTCACACCGATCCAAACGTATGTACGTTTCCATTTTGTTTTATTCATTTTTGATTGCCCCTTTGGACAATAAAAGTAAACATTGTGCAATGAGTACAACGAGCGATGATGTGTATATACACTTTTACAAAAAAATACCAATCAGGGCAACTCATTGCCTAAAAATAAATAAGGACGCTGATTTTTGCAGGTCTTAACAATCACCAAAATCCGTTGAGCTTGACAGACACTGGCAAAAAAAATATTCTACATGTAAACGTTTATTATGCCATTTTCAAAGAAATTTTGCTTCCAATATGCCAGTACCCCAACGTGCCAGTACCCCAACGTGCAAGTACCCCAACGTGCAAGGACCCCAACGTGGCCCGGGCTGCGAGGGCCCTTTATAGCTGCTCGCAGCTCTAGTTAGGGCCCGAGCAGCGACCGCTGCGAGGTCCCTATTGTTTTTGTAAAAATTATTATTATTATTATTATTATTATTATTATTATTAGGGCCCGAGCAGCGGCGGCGGCGGTGCCGCTGCGAGGCCCTATTGTTTTTGTAGGAATTCTTATTATTATTATTATTATTATTATTATTATTATTATTATTCTCCGCAAACAATCGCATTTTTGAGACGCTAAACGTGAACGAAAACTCACCAAACTTTACACGCACATCAGGCCTGGCGAAAAATTTGATATTTTAAAGTCGCCATACATGATAACAGAAAAATGGCTCCATAGCGCCACCTACATAGGTTAAACGGATCCCTGTCCCGCTACGATTGTCCTATGGCGACGAAAATTGTGTGGCACCCGTAGCACATCCAGATGAACAAAAACCTCTTTGATGTGTGTACCCTAAAATAGACAGAAAGTGAGGTATGATCATCTGAATGTCCAATTTTGGCCCAGTTTTGCACATTTACAGGGGTCATACTTTTGCCCGCTTCTCCTACACGGTTAACCCGATTGACTTCAAACTTGGGATGGACCATCTCAACACCTGGGACAACATCATTGTAAAAAATCTAAAGTTTTTGATATACTATATGATGGCGGCGACGCATCAAATTTAGAGTTTAAAAATTCTTACTTCACGAAGCATTGCCGGTTGTACGTTTAATCTGGAGCTATGAAAATTGGTACACATATGTAACAGGCTATGACCTACAAAAAACTCTTTTTGAACCATATGCTAAACCTCACAGGAAGTCCACCATTTTGATTTATTTTGGAACGTGTTGCCATTTTTTTGGCCATTTCATTGGGGTCTTATTTTAACGAACTCCTCCTACAGTGTTTATCCGATCATCTTCAAACTTGGTGTGATATTGAATCTAGATGGGAAATTATTTTCTAAAGTCTTAGCTAACAGATTGAGCCCGTTTCTGACTCGTCTGGTGCACCCTGACCAGACCGGATTTATACCCGGGAGGAATTCTTTTTCTAATCTTAGACGACTGTTTAACATTATATATTCTAAAATTGGACTTAACAAGGACCTAGCAGTTTTGTCATTAGATGCTGAAAAAGCATTTGACCAAATAGAATGGTCGTACTTATTTGAAATCTTACACAGGTATAAACTTGGTGATAATTTTATCTTAATGGTTAAATTGTTATATACCAACCCATCCTCTCGGGTTTTTACGAACCGAATATTCTCTCCACGTTTTACTTTACATAGGGGAACAAGACAGGGCTGTCCCCTGTCTCCTTTAATTTTTGCTCTCGCAATTGAACCGCTTGCAGAAAGCATTCGCTCGGACCCGTCAATTTTTGGTTTTGACACAGAGAACACATCAAATAAAATTTCGCTATATGCAGATGACGTGCTGCTATTTATCACTCAACCAGAAACCACCATCCCTGCTCTTTTGAGTAAAATAAACTTGTTTGGCTCGTTCTCCGGATATCGGATAAACTTGAATAAGAGTGAACTCTTGCCTGTACGCGTGATCAATTCCACTTGGTTACAAAGTCAACCTTTCAGTATCACCTGGAATCAATTTACATACTTAGGGATTCAAGTGACAAAACACTATACTTCTCTATTTAAGGAAAATTTTTCACCTTTAATGTCTAAATTGCAATCAGATATAACTTTCTGGGACATGCTTCCTATTTCATTGATTGGTCGGGTTAATGCTATAAAAATGATTTTTTTACCCCAAATTCTTTATTTATTTCAGAACCTTCCAGTGTTTCTGCCGAAATCTTTTTTTAAACGATTAAATTCTATTATTATTCCATTCTTATGGGGTTACAAAGTACATAGAATTGCCAGACGACATCTTAGCAAACCTAAAAAAGAAGGGGGACTGGCACTCCCAGACTTCTTGAAGTACTATTGGGCCTCACATATTCGGCTTATGAATTTTTGGATTGGTAAAAGTATGGAGTGTCTCTCGTGGCTGGAAATGGAACTGGAGGCCTGCCGACCTTATTCATTGGGCGCTCTTCTTCTGTCTCCTACACCAACTGGAAAGACACTATACCAGGACAGTGTTATGATTCATAATACTATACGAATTTTTAAACAAATTCAAACACATTTTAAGGTCAAGTCGCTATCGCTGATCATTCCAATTGCAGAGAATCCATCCTTCAAACCATCACTTTTAGACCACACATTTAAAACTTGGAGACGAAATGGTATTCACACCATTCGTGACTTATACTTTGAGGGGGGATTTGGCTCATTTAAGCAGGTTCAAGAAAAGTACAACCTTCCAAGTTGTGATTTTTTCAGATACCTACAGATAAGGGATTATGTGAGGAGACATCAGCTTGACAACGAGGCTTGTGCCCCCACCTATCTTGATATATGCCTTACATTTGACCCGAATTCAGAGAAGCTAATTTCTCGTATCTATGCTCACTTGTTATTGTTGGAGCCAGTTAAGTCTGTGTTATTAAAATCAAAGTGGGAGGAAGAATTAGGTGTGACCATCACAGAGGTACAATGGGAAGAAAGCCTGAAGTATATTAATAGATGCTCTCGTAATGCAAGGCACTGTTTAATCCAGTTTAAGGTATTGCATCGCCTCCATTTCTCTAGAGCAAGGTTACATGCCATCTATCCAGAGGTGTCCTCCACTTGTGTGAAATGTTCTTTGTCAGAGGACACTCTCAGTCATAGTTTTGTTCTGTGTCCGAAGGTTCGTGGATTCTGGACGGAAATTTTTGAAATGATGTCTGAAATCCTTCATAATCAGTTGGAACCTGAACCTTTGGTGATTATTTTTGGATGTTCTGATAACATTGTAAACTTGAGTCATGCAGAACGTTGTTTCGTTTCTTACTGTATTGTAATTGCAAAAAGATTGCTTCTAATCCACTGGAAAAAGAAGGACACACCATCACCAAGACACTGGCTAAGAGATCTTACAAACACACTTCATCTGGAAAGGATACGATTCATTCTCTCTGATAATCTCTCATCCTTTACCAAAATATGGCAACCACTCTGTGATTATCTTCACCTGTAACATATGAGGTTTGGGCATGTGTTTCTTTTTACACAAGTGATTTTTATGTATGTTGGGACAGATAGGCAGCTGGATGTTGTTTTTTGTTGTTGTTTTTTTTTTTTTTTTTTTTTTGTCTGTTTGTTTGTTTGTTTTTTTTCCTTTTTCTTAAGTAGTTTTTTTTTTTTTTTTTTTTTTTTTTTTTTTGTATTAATATAAATGTGCAGATGCATACTACTTTCTTTATTGGAATTTGTACTGTACTATTTTGTTTTCTGCTCAATAAAACATATGTTAACAAAAAAAAAACTTGGTGTGATTCATCTTAAGATGTTGAAGATGAAAAGTTATTGAAAGCTTTGTATTTCGTCGCACGCTGTTGTCATGGCATGCACTGTTTGCAAAGGAAAAAAAATATCCTTAAAGAAGCATTCCCATTTGTACGAAGCAGCGAGAGCTACGAAAATTTGTTGACATATGTAACAGCCCAAGATGTACAAAAAAGTCTCTTGGTGCCCTGTGCTAAACCCAACAGGAAGTCCCCCAGGGGCCGGGCATCACATTTTGAGCTAAAAAACTCCTCTTTAACAAAGCATACCCGGCTGTATGTTTCACCTAGAGTTACCAAAATTTGTAGAGGTATATAACAGCCCTCGAGGTACAAAAAACTCTTTTTGAACCATGTGCTAAACCTAACAGGACGTCCGCCATTTTGATTTACTTTGGAATGTGTTGCCATTTTTTGGGCCATTTCATAGGGGTCATATTTTAACGAACTCCTCCTACAGAGTTTATCCGATCATCTTCAAACTTGGTGTGACTCATCTTAAGATGTTGAGGATGAAAAGTTATTGAAAGCTCTTTATTTCGTCGCACGCTGTTGTCGTGGCATGCACTTTTTGCAAAGGAAAAAAATCCTTCTTAATGAAGCATTCCCAGTTGTACGAAGTAGCTAGAGCTACAAAAATTTGTAGACATATGTAACAGCCCACAATGTACAAAAAAGTCTCTTGGTGCCATGTGCTAAACCCAACAGGAAGTCCCCCAGGGGCCGGGCATCACATTTTGAGCTAGAAAACTCCTCTTTAACGAAGCATTCCCGGTTGTACGTTTCACCTAGCGCGATGATAATTTGCAGGCATACATAAGAGCCCACGATGTACAAAAAAGTCTCTTGGAACCATGTGCTAAACAAAACAGGAAGTCTGCCATTTTGATTTACGATGGGATTTGTTGCCATTTTTTGTGGCCTTTTTCAGGGGTCATATTTTAACGAACTCCTCGTACAAAGTTCATCCGACCGTCTTCAAACTTGGTGTGTTTCATCTTAAGATGTTTAAGATGCAAAGTTATCGAAAGTTTTTTATTTTGTCGCACGCTGCTGCTATAGCGATGCATTGTTTGCCAAGTAAAGTGCTGCTTTGTTTTTTTATCTATACATGTGTGAAAACTCATGAAACTTTGCAAACACATCAGACTTGTCATGAACATGAATTTTTAGAGATTTATTGTGCAATTTGCAATAAATAGCGCCCTCTAGACATTTTTATGAAGTATTTCCGATTGTATGATTCTGCTAGATTTGTGAAAATTAGGACAGACCCCTATAAGCCTAATACCTACAAAAAAGTATTATGTAGACATTTGCCAAACCAAAGAGGAAGTCCGCTATTTTGATTTTATTTTGGGAATTATACATCATTTTTGGCCTCTTTCATTAAACTTTGCACAGACAAGGCATGGAAAAAACTAACATTTTAAATGGTCCTTGTTCCATGTAACAGTACCCCAACGTGCCAGTACCCTGACGTGCAAGTAACCCAACGTTGTGCTCAATAGCGCCCTTTATGCATTTTTATGGAGCATTTCCAATTGTATGATTCAAGCGATACACAACTAAAGATGACTTGACCTAGATTTGTGAAAACTGGGAGGCATACCTATTAGCTTAAGACCTACAAAAAGTATTCTGTAGCCGTATGCTAAACCTAAAAGGAAGTCCGCCATTTTGAATTTATTTTGGGAATTGCACACCATCTTTGGCCTTTTGCACTCACAAAGCTTGTCAAAAACATTTTAGATGGTCCTTGTCCGATTTGACAGTACCCCAACGTGCCAGTACCCCGACGTGCAAGTACCCCAACGTGGCCCGGGTTGCGAGGGCCCTTTATAGCTGCTCGCAGCTCTAGTTATTATTATTATTCTTTATTCTCTGCAAACAATCGCGATTTTGGGTACCTAAATATTCACGAAAACTCACCGAACTTTGCACACTCCTCAGGTCCGGCGAAAAATTTGATATTATGAAGTCGTTATAACAACGCGACTCTATAGCGCCCCCTAGCATAGAAAAATAAAAACCAAGCCCAGCACGTTTGAGCTAGAGCAACGAAAATTGGCAGGCACGTGTAGCACCCCGAGACGCACAAAAAAGTCTACTGGGACCATGTAGCTAAAATGTACAGGAAGTGAGCTATGACATTTTTAATGTCCAATTTTGGCCTATTTTGGCACATTCACTGTGGTCATGCTTTTTCCCCCTATGCAAACATTTTTCATCCCATTGACTTCAAACTTGGTATTTATCATCTCAAGACCTAAGAGAACAGCTGGGCAAAACATCTTGCCTTTTTGAAATACTATATGACGGGGGCGGGGCATCAAATATTGCCTTTAAAATTTCATTTGTCCAGAAAGAGCAAATGCTTAATAACTCCCATGTTCAAGCTCCAAAAAATCTCAAACTTCTCAGGCAACGTAATAGTCACGGCCTGAAAACATCTATATGATAAAATTCAGTTATACATATAGCGCCACCTAGTGGTTACAATAAATGTCATACTTTACGTTTTTAGCTACTGTGCTGAGCTTGTTGAAGGGATCCATTTGAAAATTGGTCAGAAAAGGCTTAAGATGTTGATCATGCCCCACACCGAATATTGTAACTTTTCGCCAAAGGGCGTGGCCGCTACGGTGACGCAAAGTCTGAAGATTTTTCGTGAAAATAAAAGCTGCATTAACTTGACCGAGATGATCCTATCTTCTCAAAATTTCACACATTTGATGAGAGTCCAGCCCTAAAGACATCTACTGACTTATATTTCATCTAACTGATAGCGCCACCTAGTGGCAATTTTTTTTATTACGAATTTTCTTCTACGTTTTTCTCCAAACACGTTAACTGGACCTACCTCATATTTGCTCAGATGAGGGTTTCGGCCTTCATGATGTCACAACACGAAGTTTGTGAGTTTTCGCGAATTGCTGTGGGTGTGGCTAAGCGCTGTTCGCCAAGAAAACAACGCCGGTTTTGAGGGTCTAAACATGCACAGAAACTCATGAAACTTGGCACACACATCTGGCCTGGTAAAATGAGCAATATTTTATTGTTGATTGTGCTATTTTTACAAAAATGACTCAATAGCGCCCCCTAGAAGTTTTTAACGAAGCAGCCCCGGTTGTACGTTTAAGCAAGAACGACGAATATTTTTAGGTGTATGAGGGAGCCCAAGACCTACAAAAAAGTCTCTTGGACCCATATGCTAAAATGAACAGGAAGTGAGCTACGAATTTTTGAATGTCCCATTTTTGACAATTTTTGCACATTCACAGGGCGCAGACTTTTGCCCACTTCTCCTACACGTTTCATCTGACTGAGTTAAGACTTGACCTGGACCATGTCAAGACCTGAGCCAACGACAGGGGGAAAAATCTTGACCTTTCGAAATACTATATGATGAAGGCGGGGCATCAAAATTTGTGTTTCGCACTGAAAAAGGATATGCTTAATAACTCCCCGGTACATGCTCCAAAAAATCCCAAACTTGACATGTATGTTTATCGTCAAGGCCTGAAGCTATCTCTATGACAACATTCAGTTATATATGCAGCGCCACCTAGCCCTTGAGGCATAAAAAAAAAATACCCCACATACGGTATTTTGTACAAAAAATGTAAACTCATTCTAAGTGTGATAACTAAGTCATTTATGAATATTCTTTTAGTTTCCACCACTCAAAATGTTCACTGGCATCAGACTTATCCAAACATATATATATTTTTATTTATTTTTGATAGCCTCTGTGGACATTAAAAGCAATATCGTGAATGAAGGATATGCTTAATAACTCCACGGTACATGCTCCAAAAAAAATCCCACACTTTACATGTATGCTTATAATCAAGGCCTGAAGGTATCTCGATGACAACATTCAGTTATAAATACAGCGCCACCTAGCCCTTGAGGCTTATATAAAAAAAAAAACCACATACGGTATTTTGTACAAAAAAATGTAAACTCATTCTAAGTGTGATGACTAAGTCATTTCTGAATATTCTTTTAGTTTCCACCACTCAAATTGTTCACTGGCTTCACACCGATCCAAACGTATGTACGTTTCCATTTTGTTTTATTCATTTTTGATTGCCCCTTTGGACAATAAAAGTAACATTGTGCAATGAGTACAACGAGCGATGATGTATATATACACTTTTACAAAAAATACCAATCAGGGCAACTCATTGCCTAAAAATAAAAAAGGACGCTGATTTTTGCAGGTCTTAACAATCACCAAAACCCGTTGAGCTTGACACACACTGGCAAAAAAAATATTCTACATGTAAACGTTTATTATGCCATTTTCAAAGAAATTTTGCTTCCAATATGCCAGTACCCCAACGTGCCAGTACCCTAACGTGCAAGTAACCCAACGTGCAAGGACTCCAACGTGGCCCGGGCTGCGAGGGCCCTTTATAGCTGCTCGCAGCTCTAGTTATTATTATTATTCTTCTTCTTCTTTATTCTCCGCAAACGATCGCGATTTTGGGTACCTAAACATTCACGAAAACTCACCGAACTTTGCACACTCCTCAGGCCCGGCGAAAAATTTGATATTATTAAGTCGTCATAACAATGCGACTCGATAGCGCCCCCTAGCGTAGAAAAATAAAAACCAAGCCCGGTACGTTTGAGCTAGAGCAACAAAAATTGGCAGGCACGTGTAGCACCCCGAGACGCACAAAAAAGTCTATTGGGACCATGTAGCTAAAATGTACAGGAAGTGAGCTATGAATTTTTTTATGTCCAATTTTGGCCTATTTTGGCACATTCACTGTGGTCATGCTTTTTCCCCCTTTGCAAACATTTTTCATCCAATTGACTTCAAACTTGGCATTTATCATCTCAAGACCTGAGAGAAAAACTGGGCAAAACATCTTGCCTTTTTGAAATACTATATGACGGGGGCGGGGCATCAAATATTGCCTTTAAAATTTCATTTGTCCAGAAAGAGCAAATGCTTAATAACTCCCATGTTCAAGCTCCAAAAAATCTCAAACTTCTCAGGCAACGTAATAGTCACGGCCTGAAAACATCTATATGATAAAATTCAGTTATACATATAGCGCCACCTAGTGGTTACAATAAATGTCATACTTTACGTTTTTAGCTACTGTGCTGAGCTTGTTGAAGGGATCCATTTGAAAATTGGTCAGAAAAGGCTTAAGATGTTGATCATGCCCCACACCGAATATTGTAACTTTTCGCCAAAGGGCGTGGCCGCTACGGTGACGCAAAGTCTGAAGATTTTTCGTGAAAATAAAAGCTGCATTAACTTGACCGAGATGATCCTATCTTCTCAAAATTTCACACATTTGATGAGAGTCCAGCCCTAAAGACATCTACTGACTTATATTTCATCTAACTGATAGCGCCACCTAGTGGCAATTTTTTTTCTTACGAATTTTCTTCTACGTTTTTCTCCAAACACGTTAACTGGACCTACCTCATATTTGCTCAGATGAGGGTTTCGGCCTTCATGATGTCACAACACGAAGTTTGTGAGTTTTCGCGAATTGCTGTGGGTGTGGCTAAGCGCTGTTAGCCAAGAAAACAACGCCGGTTTTGAGGGTCTAAACATGCACAGAAACTCGTGAAACTTGGCACACACATCTGGCCTGGTAAAATGAGCAATATTTTATTGTTGATTGTGCTATTTTTACAAAAATGACTCAATAGCGCCCCCTAGAAGTTTTTAACGAAGCAGCCCCGGTTGTACGTTTAAGCAAGAACGACGAATATTTTTAGGTGTATGAGGGAGCCCAAGACCTACAAAAAAGTCTCTTGGACCCATATGCTAAAATGAACAGGAAGTGAGCTACGAATTTTTGAATGTCCCATTTTTGACAATTTTTGCACATTCACAGGGCGCAGACTTTTGCCCACTTCTCGTACACGTTTCATCTGACTGAGTTAAGACTTGACCTGGACCATGTCAAGACCTGAGCCAACGACAGGGGGAAAAATCTTGACCTTTCGAAATACTATATGATGAAGGCGGGGCATCAAAATTTGTGTTTCGCACTGAAAAAGGATATGCTTAATAACTCCCCGGTACATGCTCCAAAAAATCCCAAACTTGACATGTATGTTATCGTCAAGGCCTGAAGCTATCTCTATGACAACATTCAGTTATATATGCAGCGCCACCTAGCCCTTGAGGCATAAAAAAAAAATACCCCACATACGGTATTTTGTACAAAAAATGTAAACTCATTCTAAGTGTGATAACTAAGTCATTTATGAATATTCTTTTAGTTTCCACCACTCAAAATGTTCACTGGCATCAGACTTATCCAAACATATATATATTTTTATTTATTTTTGATAGCCTCTGTGGACATTAAAAGCAATATCGTGAATGAAGGATATGCTTAATAACTCCACGGTACATGCTCCAAAAAAAATCCCACACTTGACATGTATGCTTATAATCAAGGCCTGAAGGTATCTCTATGACAACATTCAGTTATAAATACAGCGCCACCTAGCCCTTGAGGTTTATATAAAAAAAAAGAAAAAATACCCCACATACGGTATTTTGTACAAAAAATGTACACTCATTCTAAGTGTGATAACTAAGTCATTTATGAATATTCTTTTAGTTTCCACCACTCAAATTGTTCACTGGCTTCACACCGATCCAAACGTATGTACGTTTCCATTTTGTTTTATTCATTTTTGATTGCCCCTTTGGACAATAAAAGTAACATTGTGCAATGAGTACAACGAGCGATGATGTGTATATACACTTTTACAAAAAAATACCAATCAGGGCAACTCATTGCCTAAAAATAAAAAAGGACGCTGATTTTTGCAGGTCTTAACAATCACCAAAACCCGTTGAGCTTGACACACACACTGGCAAAATAATATTCTACATGTAAACGTTTATTATGCCATTTTCAAAGAAATTTTGCTTCCAATATGCCAGTACCCCAATGTGCCAGTACCCCAACGTGCAAGGACCCCAACGTGGCCCGGGCTGCGAGGGCCCTTTATAGCTGCTCGCAGCTCTAGTTATTCTTCTTCTTCTTCTTCTTCTTCTTCTTTATTCTCTGCAAACGATCGCGATTTTGGGTACCTAAACATTCACGAAAACTCACCAAACTTTGCACACTCCTCAGGCCCGGCGAAAAATTTGATATTATGAAGTCGTCATAACAACGCGACTCTATAGCGCCCCCTAGCATAGTAAAATAAAAACCAAGCCCGGCACGTTTGAGCTAGAGCAACGAAAATTGGCAGGCACGTGTAGCACCCCGAGACGCACAAAAAAGTCTATTGGGACCATGTAGCTAAAATGTACAGGAAGTGAGCTATGAATTTTTTAATGTCCAATTTTGGGCTATTTTGGCACATTCACTGTGGTCATGCTTTTTCCCCCTTTGCAAACATTTTTCATCCAATTGACTTCAAACTTGGCATTTATTATCTCAAGACCTAAGAGAACAACTGGGCAAAAAATCTTGCCTTTTCGAAATACTATATGACGGGGGCGGGGCAGCAAATATTGCCTTTAAAATTTCATTTGTCCAGAAAGAGCAAATGCTGAATAACTCCCATGTACAAGCTCCAAAAAATCTCAAACTTCTCAGGCAACGTAATAGTCACGGCCTGAAAACATCTATATGACAAAATTCAGTTATACATATAGCGCCACCTAGTGGTTACAATAAATGTCATACTTTACGTTTTTAGCTACTGTGCTGAGCTCGTTGAAGGGATCCAGTTGAAAATTGGTCAGAAAAGCCTTAAGATGTTGATGATGCCCCACACCGAATATTGTAACTTTTCGCCAAAGGGTGTGGCCGCTACGGTGACGCAAAGTCTGAAGATTTTTCGTGACAAGAAAAGCTGCATTAACTTGACCGAGATGATCCTATCTTCTCAAAATTCCACACATTTGATGAGAGTCCAGCCCTAAAGACATCTACAAACTTATATTTCATCTAACTGATAGCGCCACCTAGTGGCATATTTTTTTCTTACGAATTTTCTTCTACGTTTTTCTCCAAACACGTTAACTGGACCTACCTCATATTTGCTCAGATGAGGGTTTCGGCCTTCATGATGTCACAACACGAAGTTTGTGAGTTTTCGCGAATTGCTGTGGGCGTGGCTAAGCGCTGTTCGCCAAGAAAACAACGCCAGTTTTGAGGGTCTAAACATGCGCAGAAACTCATGAAACTTGGCACACACATCTGGCCTGGTAAAATGAACAATATTTTATTGCTGATTGTGCTATTTTTACAAAAATAACTCAATAGCGCCCCCTAGGAATTTTTAATGAAGCAGCCCCGGTTGTACGTTTAAGCAAGATCTACGAAAATTCTTAGGTGTATGAGGGAGCCCAAGACCTACAAAAAAGTCTCCTGTACCCATATGCTAAAATGAACAGGAAGTGAGCTACGAATTTTTGAATGTCTCATTTTTTTCGATTTTTGCACATTCACAGGGGGCAGACTTTTGCCCACTTCTCCTACACGTTTCATCCGACTGAGTTAAGACTTGGCCTGGACCATGTCAAGACCTGAGCCAACGACAGGGGGAAAAATTTTGACTTTTCGAAATACTATATGATGAGGGCGGGGCATCAAAATTTGTGTTTCGCAATGAAAAAGGATATGCTTGATAACTCCCCGGTACATGCTCCAAAAAATCCCAAACTTGACATGTATGTTTATCGTCAAGGCCTGAAGTTATCTCTATGACAACATTCAGTTATATATGTAGCGCCACCTAGCCCTTGAGGCATGAAAAAAAAATACCCCACATACGGTATTTTGTACAAAAAATGTACACTCATTCTAAGTGTGATAACTAAGTCATTTATGAATATTCTTTTAGTTTCCACCACTCAAAATGTTCACTGGCATCAGACTTATCCAAACATATATATATTTTTATTTATTTTTGATAGCCTCTATGGACATTAAAAGCAATATCGTGAATGAAGGATATGCTTAATAACTCCACGGTACATGCTCCAAAAAAAATCCCACACTTGACATGTATGCTTATAATCAAGACCTGAAGGTATCTCTATGACAACATTCAGTTATAAATACAGCGCCACCTAGCCCTTGAGGCTTATATTAAAAAAAAGAAAAATACCCCACATACGGTATTTTGTACAAAAAATGTACACTCATTCTAAGTGTGATAACTAAGTCATTTATGAATATTCTTTTAGTTTCCACCACTCAAATTGTTCACTGGCTTCACACCGATCCAAACGTATGTACGTTTCCATTTTGTTTTATTCATTTTTGATTGCCCCTTTGGACAATAAAAGTAACATTGTGCAATGAGTACAATGAGCGATGATGTGCATATACACTTTTACAAAAAATACCAATCAGGGCAACTCATTGCCTAAAAATAAAAAAGGACGCTGATTTTTGCAGGTCTTAAGAATCACCAAAACCCGTTGAGCTTGACACACACACTGGCAAAAAAATATTGTACATGTAAACGTTTATTATGCCATTTTCAAAGAAATTTTGCTTCCAATATGCCAGTACCCCAACGTGCCAGTACCCCAACGTGCAAGGACCACAACGTGGCCCGGGCTGCGAGGGCCCTTTATAGCTGCTCGCAGCTCTAGTTATTATTATTATTATTATTATTCTCCGTAAACGATCACGATTTTGGGTACCTAAACATTTACGAAAACTCACCAAACTTTGCACACTCCTCAGGCCCGGCAAAAAATTTGATATTATGAAGTCGTCATAACAACGCGACTCTATAGCGCCCCCTAGCATAGAAAAATAAAAACCAAGCCCGGCATGTTTGAGCTAGAGCAACGAAAATTGGCAGGCACGTGTAGTACCCCGAGACGCACAAAAAAGTCTATTGGGACCATGTAGCTAAAATGTACAGGAAGTGAGCTATGAATTTTTTAATGTCCAATTTTGGCCTATTTTGGCACATTCACTGTGGTCATGCTTTTTCCCCCTTTGCAAACATTTTTCATCCAATTGACTTCAAACTTGGCATTTATCATCTCAAGACCTGAGAGAACAACTGGGGAAAAAATCTTGCCTTTTCGAAATACTATATGACGGGGGCGGGGCATCAAATATTGCCTTTAAAATTTCATTTGTCCAGAAAGAGCAAATGCTTAATAACTCCCATGTTCAAGCTCCAAAAAATCTCAAACTTATCAGGCAACTTAATAGTCACGGCCTGAAAACATCTATATGATAAAATTCAGTTATCCATGTAGCGCCACCTAGTGGTAACAATAATTGTCATACTTTACGTTTTTAGCTACTGTGCTGAGCTCGTTGAAGGGATCCAGTTGAAAATTGGTCAGAAAAGCCTTAAGATGTTGATCATGCCCCACACCGAATATTGTAACTTTTCGCCAAAGGGCGTGGCCGCTACGGTGCCGCAAAGTCTGAAGATTTCTCGTGACAACAAAAGCTGCATTAACTTGACCGAGATGATGCTATCTTCTCAAAATTTTACACAATTGATGAGAGTCCAGCCCTAAAGACATCTACAAACTTATATTTCATCTTACTGATAGCGCCACCTACTGGCAATTTTTTTTCTTACGATTTTTCTTCAATGTTTTTCTCCAACCATGTTAACTGGACCTACCTCATATTTGCTCAGATGAGGGTGTCGGCCTTCATGCTGTCACAACACGAAGTTTGTGAGTTTTCGCGAGTCGCTGTGGGCGTGGCTAAGCGCTGTTCGCCAAGAAAACAACGCCAATTTTGAGGGCCTAAACTGGCACAGAAACACACGAAACTTGGCACACACAGCTGGCCTGGCAAAATGAGCAATTTTTTATCGGCGATTGTGCTATTTTTACAAAAATGACTCAATAGCGCCTCCGAGAAATCTTTAACGAAACAGCCCCAGTTGTACGTTTAAGCAAGAACGACGAATATTTTTAGGTGTATGAGGGAGCCCAAGACCTACAAAAAAGTCTCTTGTACCCATATGCTAAAATGAACAGGAAGTGAGCTACGAATTTTTGAATGTCCCATTTTTGACGATTTTTGCACATTCACAGGGGGCAGACTTTTGCCCACTTCTCCTACACGTTTCATCCGACTGAGTTAAGACTTGGCCTGGACCATGTCAAGACCTGAGCCAACGACAGGGGGAAAAATTTTGACTTTTCAAAATACTATATGATGAGGGCGGGGCATCAAAATTTGTGTTTCGCAATGAAAAAGGATATGCTTGATAACTCCCCGGTACATGCTCCAAAAAATCCCAAACTTGACATGTATGTTTATCGTCAAGGCCTGAAGTTATCTCTATGACAACATTCAGTTATATATGCAGCGCCACCTAGCCCTTGAGGCATAAAAAAAAAATACCCCACATACGGTATTTTGTACAAAAAATGTAAACTCATTCTAAGTGTGATAACTAAGTCATTTATGAATATTCTTTTAGTTTCCACCACTCAAAATGTTCACTGGCATCAGACTTATCCAAACATATATATATTTTTATTTATTTTTTATAGCCTTTATGGACATTAAAAGCAATATCGTGAATGAAGGATATGCTTAATAACTCCACGGTACATGCTCCAAAAAAAATCCCACACTTGACATGTATGCTTATAATCAAGGCCTGAAGGTATCTCTATGACAACATTCAGTTATAAATACAGCGCCACCTAGCCCTTGAGGCATTTATATATATATATATATATATATATAAAAAAACTCACATACGGTGTTTTGTACAAAAAATGTACACTCATTCTAAGTGTGATAACTAAGTCATTTATGAATATTCTTTTAGTTCCCACCACTCAAATTGTTCACTGGCTTCACACCGATCCAAACGTATGTACGTTTCCATTTTGTTTTATTCATTTTTGATTGCCCCTTTGGACAATAAAAGTAACATTGTGCAATGAGTACAACGAGCGATGATGTGTATATACACTTTTACAAAAAATACCAATCAGGGCAACTCATTGCCTAAAAATAAAAAAGGACGCTGATTTTTGCAGGTCTTAACAACCACCAAAACCCGTTGAGCTTGACACACACTGGCAAAAAAAAATATTCTACATGTAAACGTTTATTATGCCATTTTCAAAGAAATTTTGCTTCCAATATGCCAGTACCCCAACGTGCAAGGACCCCAACGTGGCCCGGGCTGCGAGGGCCCTTTATAGCTGCTCGCAGCTCTAGTTATTATTAGGGCCCGAGCAGCGACCGCTGCGAGGTCCCTATTGTTTTTGTAAAAATTATTATTATTATTATTATTAGGGCCCGAGCAGCGACCGCTGCGAGGTCCCTATTGTTTTTGTAAAAATTATTATTAGGGCCCGAGCAGCGACCGCTGCGAGGTCCCTATTGTTTTTGTAAAAATTATTATTATTATTAGGGCCCGAGCAGCGACCGCTGCGAGGTCCCTATTGTTTTTGTAAAAATTATTATTATTATTATTATTATTATTATTCTTCTTCTTCTTCTTCTTCTTTATTCTCCGCAAACAATCGCGATTTTGGGTACCTAAATATTCACGAAAACTCACCAAACTTTGCACACTCCTCAGGTCCGGCGAAAAATTTGATATTATGAAGTCGTTATAACAACGCGACTCTATAGCGCCCCCTAGCGTAGAAAAATAAAAACCAAGCCCGACACGTTTGAGCTAGAGCAACGAAAATTGGCAGGCACGTGTAGCACCCCGAGACGCACAAAAAAGTCTATTGGGACCATGTAGCTAAAATGTACAGGAAGTGAGCTATGAATTTTTTAATGTCCAATTTTGGCCTATTTTGGCACATTCACTGTGGTCATGCTTTTTCCCCCTTTGCAAACATTTTTCATCCAATTGACTTCAAACTTGGCATTTATCATCTCAAGACCTAAGAGAACAGCTGGGCAAAACATCTTGCCTTTTCGAAATACTATACGACGGGGGCGGAGCATCAAATATTGCCTTTAAAATTTCATTTGTCCAGAAAGAGCAAATGCTTAATAACTCCCATGTTCAAGCTCCAAAAAATCTCAAACTACTCAGGCAACGTAATAGTCACAGCCTGAAAACATCTATATGACAAAATTCAGTTATACATATAGCGCCACCTAGTGGTTACAATAAATGTCATACTTTACGTTTTTAGCTACTGTGCTGAGCTTGTTGAAGGGATCCATTTGAAAATTGGTCAGAAAAGCCTTAAGATGTTGATCATGCCCCACACCGAATATTGTAACTTTTCGCCAAAGGGCGTGGCCGCTACGGTGACGCAAAGTCTGAAGATTTTTCGTGAAAATAAAAGCTGCATTAACTTGACCGAGATGATCCTATCTTCTCAAAATTTCACACATTTGATGAGAGTCCAGCCCTAAAGACATCTACTGACTTATATTTCATCTAACTGATAGCGCCACCTAGTGGCAATTTTTTTTCTTACGAATTTTCTTCTACGTTTTTCTCCAAACACGTTAACTGGACCTACCTCATATTTGCTCAGATGAGGGTTTCGGCCTTCATGATGTCACAACACGAAGTTTGTGAGTTTTCGCGAATTGCTGTGGGTGTGGCTAAGCGCTGTTCGCCAAGAAAACAACGCCAGTTTTGAGGGTCTAAACATGCACAGAAACTCATGAAACTTGGCACACACATCTGGCCTGGTAAAATGAGCAATATTCTATTGTTGATTGTGCTATTTTTACAAAAATGACTCAATAGCGCCCCCTCGAAATTTTTAACGAAGCAGCCCCGGTTGTACGTTTAAGCAAGAACGACGAATATTTTTAGGTGTATGAGGGAGCCCAAGACCTACAAAAAAGTCTCTTGTACCCATATGCTAAAATGAACAGGAAGTGAGCTACGAATTTTTGAATGTCCCATTTTTGACGATTTTTGCACATTCACAGGGGGCAGACTTTTGCCCACTTCTCCTACACGTTTCATCCGACTGAGTTAAGACTTGGCCTGGACCATGTCAAGACCTGAGCCAACGACAGGGGGAAAAATTTTGACTTTTCGAAATACTATATGATGAGGGCGGGGCATCAAAATTTGTGTTTCGCAATGTAAAAGGATATGCTTGATAACTCCCCGGGACATGCTCCAAAAAATCCCAAATTTGACATCTATGTTTATCGTCAAGGCCTGAAGTTATCTCTATGACAACATTCAGTTATATATGCAGCGCCACCTAGCCCTTGAGGCATGAAAAAAAAATACCCCACATACGGTATTTTGTACAAAAAATGTACACTCATTCTAAGTGTGATAACTAAGTCATTTATGAATATTCTTTTAGTTTCCACCACTCAAATTGTTTACTGGCTTCACACCGATCCAAACGTATGTACGTTTCCATTTTGTTTTATTCATTTTTGATTGCCCCTTTTGACAATAAAAGTAACATTGTGCAATGAGTACAACGAGCGATGATGTGTATATACACTTTTACAAAAAAATACCAATCAGGGCAACTCATTGCCTAAAAATAAAAAAGGACGCTGATTTTTGCAGGTCTTAACAATCACCAAAACCCGTTGAGCTTGACACACACACTGGCAAAAAAATATTCTACATGTAAACGTTTATTATGCCATTTTCAAAGAAATTTTGCTTCCAATATGCCAGTACCCCAATGTGCCAGTACCCCAACGTGCAAGTACCCCAACGTGCAAGGACCCCAACGTGGCCCGGGCTGCGAGGGCCCTTTATAGCTGCTCGCAGCTCTAGTTATTATTATTCTTCTTCTTCTTCTTCTTCTTCTTTATTCTCCGCAAACGATCGCGATTTTGGGTACCTAAACATTCACGAAAACTCACCGAACTTTGCACACTCCTCAGGCCCGGCGAAAAATTTGATATTATTAAGTCGTCATAACAATGCGACTCGATAGCGCCCCCTAGCGTAGAAAAATAAAAACCAAGCCCGGCACGTTTGAGCTAGAGCAACAAAAATTGGCAGGCACGTGTAGCACCCCGAGACGCACAAAAAAGTCTATTGGGACCATGTAGCTAAAATGTACAGGAAGTGAGCTATGAATTTTTTTATGTCCAATTTTGGCCTATTTTGGCACATTCACTGTGGTCATGCTTTTTCCCCCTTTGCAAACATTTTTCATCCAATTGACTTCAAACTTGGCATTTATCTTCTCAAGACCTGAGAGAACAACTGGGCAAAACATCTTGCCTTTTTGAAATACTATATGACGGGGGCGGGGCATCAAATATTGCCTTTAAAATTTCATTTGTCCAGAAAGAGCAAATGCTTAATAACTCCCATGTTCAAGCTCCAAAAAATCTCAAACTTCTCAGGCAACGTAATAGTCACGGCCTGAAAACATCTATATGATAAAATTCAGTTATACATATAGCGCCACCTAGTGGTTACAATAAATGTCATACTTTACGTTTTTAGCTACTGTGCTGAGCTTGTTGAAGGGATCCATTTGAAAATTGGTCAGAAAAGCCTTAAGATGTTGATCATGCCCCACACCGAATATTGTAACTTTTCGCCAAAGGGCATGGCCGCTACGGTGACGCAAAGTCTGAAGATTTTTCGTGAAAATAAAAGCTGCATTAACTTGACCGAGATGATCCTATCTTCTCAAAATTTCACACATTTGATGAGAGTCCAGCCCTAAAGACATCTACTGACTTATATTTCATCTAACTGATAGCGCCACCTAGTGGCAATTTTTTTTCTTACGAATTTTCTTCTACGTTTTTCTCCAAACACGTTAACTGGACCTACCTCATATTTGCTCAGTTGAGGGTTTCGGCCTTCATGATGTCACAACACGAAGTTTGTGAGTTTTCGCGAATTGCTGTGGGTGTGGCTAAGCGCTGTTCGCCAAGAAAATAACGCCAGTTTTGAGGGTCTAAACATGCACAGAAACTCATGAAACTTGGCACACACATCTGGCCTGGTAAAATTAGCAATATTTTATTGTTGATTGTGCTATTTTTACAAAAATGACTCAATAGCGCCCCCTAGAAGTTTTTAACGAAGCAGCCCCGGTTGTACGTTTAAGCAAGAACGACGAATATTTTTAGGTGTATGAGGGAGCCCAAGACCTACAAAAAAGTCTCTTGGACCCATATGCTAAAATGAACAGGAAATGAGCTACGAATTTTTGAATGTCCCATTTTTGACAATTTTTGCACATTCACAGGGGGCAGACTTTTGCCCACTTCTCCTACACGTTTCATCTGACTGAGTTAAGACTTGACCTGGACCATGTCAAGTCCTGAGCCAACGACAGGGGGAAAAATCTTGACCTTTCGAAATACTATATGATGAAGGCGGGGCATCAAAATTTGTGTTTCGCACTGAAAAAGGATATGCTTAATAACTCCCCGGTACATGCTCCAAAAAATCCCAAACTTGACATGTATGTTTATCGTCAAGGCCTGAAGCTATCTCTATGACAACATTCAGTTATATATGCAGCGCCACCTAGCCCTTGAGGCATAAAAAAAAAATACCCCACATACGGTATTTTGTACAAAAAATGTAAACTCATTCTAAGTGTGATAACTAAGTCATTTATGAATATTCTTTTAGTTTCCACCACTCAAAATGTTCACTGGCATCAGACTTATCCAAACATATATATATTTTTATTTATTTTTGATAGCCTCTGTGGACATTAAAAGCAATATCGTGAATGAAGGATATGCTTAATAACTCCACGGTACATGCTCCAAAAAAAATCCCACACTTGACATGTATGCTTATAATCAAGGCCTGAAGGTATCTCGATGACAACATTCAGTTATAAATACAGCGCCACCTAGCCCTTGAGGCTTATATAAAAAAAAAAAACCCACATACGGTATTTTGTACAAAAAAATGTAAACTCATTCTAAGTGTGATGACTAAGTCATATATGAATATTCTTTTAGTTTCCACCACTCAAATTGTTCACTGGCTTCACACCGATCCAAACGTATGTACGTTTCCATTTTGTTTTATTCATTTTTGATTGCCCCTTTGGACAATAAAAGTAACATTGTGCAATGAGTACAACGAGCGATGATGTGTATATACACTTTTACAAAAAATACCAATCAGGGCAACTCATTGCCTAAAAATAAAAAAGGACGCTGATTTTTGCAGGTCTTAACAACCACCAAAACCCGTTGAGCTTGACACACACTGGCAAAAAAAAATATTCTACATGTAAACGTTTATTATGCCATTTTCAAAGAAATTTTGCTTCCAATATGCCAGTACCCCAACGTGCAAGGACCCCAACGTGGCCCGGGCTGCGAGGGCCCTTTATAGCTGCTCGCAGCTCTAGTTATTATTATTATTATTATTATTATTATTCTTTATTCTCCGCAAACGATCGCGATTTTGGGTACCTAAACATTCACGAAAACTCACCGAACTTTGCGCACTCTTCGGGCCCGGCGAAAAATTTGATATTATGAAGGCGTCATAACAACGCGACTCTATAGCGCCCCCTAGCGTAGAAAAATAATAACCAAGCCCGGCACGTTTGAGCTGGAGCAACGAAAATTGGCAGGCACGTGTAGCACCCCGAGACGCACAAAAAAGTCTATTGGGACCATGTAGCTAAAATGTACAGGAAATGAGCTATGAATTTTTTAATGTCCAATTTTGGCCTATTTTGGCACGTTCACTGTGGTCATGCTTTTTCCCCCTTTGCAAACATTTTTCATCCAGTTGACTTCAAAATTGGCATTTATCATCTCAAGACCTGAGACAACAACTGGGCAAAAAACCTTGACTTTTTGAAATACTATATGACGGGGGCGGGGCATCAAATATTGCCTTGAAAATTTCATTTGTCCAGAAAGAGCAAATGCTTAATAACTCCCATGTTCAAGCTCCGAAAAATCTCAAACTTCTCAGACAACGTAATAGTCACGGCCTGAAAACATCTATATGATAAAATTCAGTTATACATATAGCGCCACCTAGTGGTAACAATAAATGTCATACTTTACGTTTTTAGCTACTGTGCTGAGCTCGTTGAAGGGATCCAGTTGAAAATTGGTCAGAAAAGCCTTAAGATTTTGATCATGCCCCACACCGAATATTGTAACTTTTCGCCAAAGGGCGTGGCCGCTACGGTGCCGCAAAGTCTGAAGATTTTTCGTGACAATAAAAGCTGCATTAACTTGACCGAGATGATCCTATCTTCTCAAAATTTCACACATTTGATGAGAGTCCAGCCCTAAAGACATCTACGAACTTATATTTCATCTTACTGATAGCGCCACCTAGTGGCATTTTTTTTTCTTACGAATTTTCTTCTACGTTTTTGTCCAAACACGTTATCTGGACCTACCTCAGATTTGCTCAGATGAGGGTTTCGGCCTTCATGATGTCACAACACGAAGTTTGTGAGTTTTCGTGAATTGCTGTGGGCGTGGCTAAGCGCTGTTCGCCAAGAAAACAACGCCGGTTTTGAGGGTCTAAACATGCACAGAAACTCATGAAACTTGGCACACACATCTGGCCTGGTAAAATTAGCAATATTTTAATGTTGATTGTGCTATTTTTACAAAAATGACTCAATAGCGCCCCCTAGAAAATTTTAACGAAGCAGCCCCGGTTGTACGTTTAAGCAAGAACGACAAATATTTTTAGGTGTATGAGGGAGCCCAAGACCTACAAAAAAGTCTCTTGGAACCATATGTTAAAATGAACAGGAAGTGAGCTACGAATTTTTGAATGTCCCATTTTTGATGATTTTTGCACATTTACAGGGGGCATACTTTTGCCCACTTCTTCTCCACGTTTCATCCGACTGAGTTAAGACTTGACCTGGACAATGTCAAGACCTGAGCCAACGACAGGGGGGAAAATTTTGACTTTTCGAAATACTATATGATGAGGGCGTGGCATCAAAATTTGTGTTTCGCAATGAAAAAGGATATGCTTGATAACTCCCCGGTACATGCTCCAAAAAATCCCAAACTTGACATGTATGTTTATCGTCAAGGCCTGAAGTTATCTCTATGACAACATTCAGTTATATATGCAGCGCCACCTAGCCCTTGAGGCATAAAAAAAAAATACCCCACATGCGGTATTTTGTACAAAAAATGTCAACTCATTCTAAGTGTGATAACTCAGTCATTTATGAATATTCTTTTAGTTTCCACCACTCAAAATGTTCACTGGCATCAGACTTATCCAAACATATATATATTTTTATTTATTTTTGATAGCCTCTGTGGACATTAAAAGCAATATCGTGAATGAAGGATATGCTTAATAACTCCACGATACATGCTCCAAAAAAAATCCCACACTTGACATGTATGCTTATAATCAAGGCCTGAAGGTATCTCTATGACAACATTCAGTTATAAATACAGCGCCACCTAGCCCTTGAGGCTTATATAAAAAATATTAAAAAAAATACCCCACATACGGTATTTTGTACAAAAAATGTACACTCATTCTAAGTGTGATAACTAAGTCATTTATGAATATTCTTTTAGTTTCCACCACTCAAATTGTTTACTGGCTTCACACCGATCCAAACGTATGTACGTTTCCATTTTGTTTTATTCATTTTTGATTGCCCCTTTGGACAATAAAAGTAAACATTGTGCAATGAGTACAACGAGCGATGATGTGTATATACACTTTTACAAAAAAATACCAATCAGGGCAACTCATTGCCTAAAAATAAATAAGGACGCTGATTTTTGCAGGTCTTAACAATCACCAAAATCCGTTGAGCTTGACAGACACTGGCAAAAAAAATATTCTACATGTAAACGTTTATTATGCCATTTTCAAAGAAATGTTGCTTCCAATATGCCAGTACCCCAACGTGCCAGTACCCCAACGTGCAAGTACCCCAACGTGCAAGGACCCCAACGTGGCCCGGGCTGCGAGGGCCCTTTATAGCTGCTCGCAGCTCTAGTTATTCTTCTTCTTCTTCTTCTTCTTCTTTATTCTCCGCAAACGATCGCGATTTTGGGTACCTAAACATTCACGAAAACTCACCGAACTTTGCGCACTCTTCGGGCCCGGCGAAAAATTTGATATTATGAAGTCGTCATAACAACGCGACTCTATAGCGCCCCCTAGCGTAGAAAAATAAAAACCAAGCCCGGCACGTTTGAGCTAGAGCAACAAAAATTGGCAGGCACGTGTAGCACCCCGAGACGCACAAAAAAGTCTATTGGGACCATGTAGCTAAAATGTACAGGAAATGAGCTATGAATTTTTTAATGTCCAATTTTGGCCTATTTTGGCACGTTCACTGTGGTCATGCTTTTTCCCCCTTTGCAAACATTTTTCATCCAGTTGACTTCAAAATTGGCATTTATCATCTCAAGACCTGAGACAACAACTGGGCAAAAAACCTTGACTTTTTGAAATACTATATGACGGGGGCGGGGCATCAAATATTGCCTTGAAAATTTCATTTGTCCAGAAAGAGCAAATGCTTAATAACTCCCATGTTCAAGCTCCGAAAAATCTCAAACTTCTCAGACAACGTAATAGTCACGGCCTGAAAACATCTATATGATAAAATTCAGTTATACATATAGCGCCACCTAGTGGTAACAATAAATGTCATACTTTACGTTTTTAGCTACTGTGCTGAGCTCGTTGAAGGGATCCAGTTGAAAATTGGTCAGAAAAGCCTTAAGATTTTGATCATGCCCCACACCGAATATTGTAACTTTTCGCCAAAGGGCGTGGCCGCTACGGTGCCGCAAAGTCTGAAGATTTTTCGTGACAATAAAAGCTGCATTAACTTGACCGAGATGATCCTATCTTCTCAAAATTTCACACATTTGATGAGAGTCCAGCCCTAAAGACATCTACGAACTTATATTTCATCTTACTGATAGCGCCACCTAGTGGCATTTTTTTTTCTTACGAATTTTCTTCTACGTTTTTGTCCAAACACGTTATCTGGACCTACCTCAGATTTGCTCAGATGAGGGTTTCGGCCTTCATGATGTCACAACACGAAGTTTGTGAGTTTTCGTGAATTGCTGTGGGCGTGGCTAAGCGCTGTTCGCCAAGAAAACAACGCCGGTTTTGAGGGTCTAAACATGCACAGAAACTCATGAAACTTGGCACACACATCTGGCCTGGTAAAATTAGCAATATTTTAATGTTGATTGTGCTATTTTTACAAAAATGACTCAATAGCGCCCCCTAGAAAATTTTAACGAAGCAGCCCCGGTTGTACGTTTAAGCAAGAACGACAAATATTTTTAGGTGTATGAGGGAGCCCAAGACCTACAAAAAAGTCTCTTGGAACCATATGTTAAAATGAACAGGAAGTGAGCTACGAATTTTTGAATGTCCCATTTTTGATGATTTTTGCACATTTACAGGGGGCATACTTTTGCCCACTTCTTCTCCACGTTTCATCCGACTGAGTTAAGACTTGACCTGGACAATGTCAAGACCTGAGCCAACGACAGGGGGGAAAATTTTGACTTTTCGAAATACTATATGATGAGGGCGTGGCATCAAAATTTGTGTTTCGCAATGAAAAAGGATATGCTTGATAACTCCCCGGTACATGCTCCAAAAAATCCCAAACTTGACATGTATGTTTATCGTCAAGGCCTGAAGTTATCTCTATGACAACATTCAGTTATATATGCAGCGCCACCTAGCCCTTGAGGCATAAAAAAAAAATACCCCACATGCGGTATTTTGTACAAAAAATGTCAACTCATTCTAAGTGTGATAACTCAGTCATTTATGAATATTCTTTTAGTTTCCACCACTCAAAATGTTCACTGGCATCAGACTTATCCAAACATATATATATTTTTATTTATTTTTGATAGCCTCTGTGGACATTAAAAGCAATATCGTGAATGAAGGATATGCTTAATAACTCCACGATACATGCTCCAAAAAAAATCCCACACTTGACATGTATGCTTATAATCAAGGCCTGAAGGTATCTCTATGACAACATTCAGTTATAAATACAGCGCCACCTAGCCCTTGAGGCTTATATAAAAAATATAAAAAAAAATACCCCACATACGGTATTTTGTACAAAAAATGTACACTCATTCTAAGTGTGATAACTAAGTCATTTATGAATATTCTTTTAGTTTCCACCACTCAAATTGTTTACTGGCTTCACACCGATCCAAACGTATGTACGTTTCCATTTTGTTTTATTCATTTTTGATTGCCCCTTTGGACAATAAAAGTAAACATTGTGCAATGAGTACAACGAGCGATGATGTGTATATACACTTTTACAAAAAAATACCAATCAGGGCAACTCATTGCCTAAAAATAAATAAGGACGCTGATTTTTGCAGGTCTTAACAATCACCAAAATCCGTTGAGCTTGACAGACACTGGCAAAAAAAATATTCTACATGTAAACGTTTATTATGCCATTTTCAAAGAAATGTTGCTTCCAATATGCCAGTACCCCAACGTGCCAGTACCCCAACGTGCAAGTACCCCAACGTGCAAGGACCCCAACGTGGCCCGGGCTGCGAGGGCCCTTTATAGCTGCTCGCAGCTCTAGTTATTCTTCTTCTTCTTCTTCTTCTTCTTTATTCTCCGCAAACGATCGCGATTTTGGGTACCTAAACATTCACGAAAACTCACCGAACTTTGCGCACTCTTCGGGCCCGGCGAAAAATTTGATATTATGAAGTCGTCATAACAACGCGACTCTATAGCGCCCCCTAGCGTAGAAAAATAAAAACCAAGCCCAGCACGTTTGAGCTAGAGCAACAAAAATTGGCAGGCACGTGTAGCACCCCGAGACGCACAAAAAAGTCTATTGGGACCATGTAGCTAAAATGTACAGGAAATGAGCTATGAATTTTTTAATGTCCAATTTTGGCCTATTTTGGCACATTCACTGTGGTCATGCTTTTTCCCCCTTTGCAAACATTTTTCATCCAGTTGACTTCAAAATTGGCATTTATCATCTCAAGACCTGAGACAACAACTGGGCAAAAAACCTTGACTTTTTGAAATACTATATGACGGGGGCGGGGCATCAAATATTGCCTTGAAAATTTCATTTGTCCAGAAAGAGCAAATGCTTAATAACTCCCATGTTCAAGCTCCGAAAAATCTCAAACTTCTCAGACAACGTAATAGTCACGGCCTGAAAACATCTATATGATAAAATTCAGTTATACATATAGCGCCACCTAGTGGTAACAATAAATGTCATACTTTACGTTTTTAGCTACTGTGCTGAGCTCGTTGAAGGGATCCAGTTGAAAATTGGTCAGAAAAGCCTTAAGATGTTGATCATGCCCCACACCGAATATTGTAACTTTTCGCCAAAGGGCGTGGCCGCTACGGTGACGCAAAGTCTGAAGATTTTTCGTGACAATAAAAGCTGCATTAACTTGACCGAGATGATCCTATCTTCTCAAAATTTCACACATTTGATGAGAGTCCAGCCCTAAAGACATCTACGAACTTATATTTCATCTTACTGATAGCGCCACCTAGTGGCATTTTTTTTTTCTTACGAATTTTCTTCTACGTTTTTGTCCAAACACGTTAACTGGACCTACCTCAGATTTGCTCAGATGAGGGTTTTGGCCTTCATGATGTCACAACACGAAGTTTGTGAGTTTTCGTGAATTGCTGTGGGCGTGGCTAAGCGCTGTTCGCCAAGAAAACAACGCCGGTTTTGAGGGTCTAACATGCACAGAAACTCATGAAACTTGGCACACACATCTGGCCTGGTAAAATGAGCAATATTTTAATGTTGATTGTGCTATTTTTACAAAAATGACTCAATAGCGCCCCCTAGAAATTTTTAACGAAGCAGCCCCGATTGTACGTTTAAGCAAGATCTACGAAAATTTTTAGGTGTATGAGGGAGCCCAAGACCTACAAAAAAGTCTCTTGGACCCATATGCTAAAATGAACAGGAAGTGAGCTATGAATTTTTGAATGTCCCATTTTTGACGATTTTTGCACATTTTCAGGGGGCATACTTTTGCCCACTTCTCCTACACATTTCATCCGACTGACTTTAGACTTGACCTGGACCATGTCAAGACCTGAGCCAACTACAGGCAGAAAAATCTTGACTTTTGGAAATACTATATGATGAGGGCGGGGCATCAAATTTTGTGTTTCGCACTGAAAAAGGATATGCTTAATAACTCCCCGGTACATGCTCCAAAAAATCCCAAACTTGACATGTATGTTTATAGTCAAAGCCTGAAGGTATCTCTATGACAAAATTCAGTTATATATGCAGCGCCACCTAGCCCTTCAGGCGTGAAAAAAAAATACCCCACATACGGTATTTTGTACAAAAAATGTCAACTCATTCTAAGTGTGATAACTCCCATGTTCAAGCTCCAAAAAATCTCAAACTTCTCAGGCAACGTAATAGTCACGGCCTGAAAGCATCTATATGATAAAATTCAGTTATACATATAGCGCCACCTAGTGGTAACAATAAATGTCATACTTTACGTTTTTAGCTACTGTGCCGAGCTCGTTGAAGGGATCCAGTTGAAAATTGGTCAGAAAAGCCTTAAGATGTTGATCATGCCCCACACCGAATATTGTAACTTTTCGCCAAAGGGCGTGGCCGCTACGGTGACGCAAAGTCCGAAAATTTTTCGTGACAATAAAAGCTGCATGAACTTGACCGAGATGATCCTATCTTCTCAAAATTTCACACATTTGATGAGAGTCCAGCCCTTAAGACATCTACGAACTTATATTTCATCTTACTGATAGCGCCACCTAGTGGCAATTTTTTTTCTTACGAATTTTCTTGTACATTTTTCTCCAAACACGTTAACTGGACCAACCTCATATTTGCTCAGATGAGGGTTTCGGCCTTCATGATGTCACAACACGAAGTTTGTGAGTTTTCGCGGATCGCTGTGGGCGTGGCTAAGCACTGTTCGCCAAGAAAACAACGCCAGTTTTGAGGGTCTAAACATGCGCAGAAACTCATGAAACTTGGCACACACATCTGGCCTGGTAAAATGAACAATATTTTATTGTTGATTGTACTATTTTTACAAAAATGACTCAATAGCACCCCCTAGAAATTTTTAACGAAGCAGCCCCGATTCTACGTTTAAGCAAGATCTACGAAAATGTTTACGTGTATGAGGGAGCCAAAGACCTACAAAAAAGTCTCTTAGACCCATATGCTAAAATGAACAGGAAGTGAGGTACGAATTTTTGAATGTCCCATTTTTGACGATTTTTGCACATTTTCAGGGGGCATACTTTTGCCCACTTCTCCTACATGTTTTATCCGACTGACTTATGACTTGACCTGGACCATGCCAAGACCTGAGCCAACAACAGACGGAAAAATCTTGACTTTTGGAAATACTATATGATGAGCGCGGGGCATCAAAATTTGTGTTTCGCACTGAAAAAGGATATGCTTAATAACTCCCCGATACATGCTCCAAAAAAATCCCAAACTTGACATGTATGTTTATCGTCAAGGCCTGAAGGTATCTCTATGACAACATTCAGTTATATATGCAGCGCCACCTCGCCCTTGAGGCAAAACAAAAAAATACCCCACATACGGTATTTTGTACAAAAAATGTAAACTCATTCTAAGTGTGATAACTAAGTCATTTATGAATATTCTTTTACTTTCCACCACTCAAAATGTTCACTGGCATTAGACTTATCCAAACATGTACTTTTTTATTTATTTTTGATAGCCTCTATGGACATTAAAAGCAATATCGTGAATGAAGGATATGCTTAATAACTCCACGGTACATGCTCCAAAAAAATCCCACACTTGACATGTATGTTTAGAGTCAAGGCTTGAAGGTATCCCTATGACAACATTCCATTATATATACAGCGCCACCTAGCCCTAGAGGCATAAAAAAAAATACACCAACTTAACGGTATTTTTACAAAAAAAAAAAAAATCCACATGTCAAGGTTTATCATGCCATTTTCAAAGAAATTCTGCTTCCAATGTGCCGTACCTAAACTTGCCAGTACCCCAACGTGCCAGTACCCCAACGTGCAAGTACCCCAACGTGCAAGTACCCCAACGTGGCCCGGGCTGCGAGGGCCCTTTATAGCTGCTCGCAGCTCTAGTTATTATTCTTCTTCTTCTTCTTCTTCTTCTTCTCCGTAAACGATCGCATTTTTGAGTACCTAAACATTCACGAAAACTCACCAAACTTTGCACACTCCTCAGGCCCGGCGAAAAATTTGATATTATGAAGTCGTCATAACAACGCGACTCTATAGCGCCCCCTAGCGTAGAAAAATAAAAACCAAGCCTGGCACGTTTGAGCTAGAGCAACGAAAATTGGCAGGCACGTGTAGCACCCCGAGACGCACAAAAAAGTCTATTGGGACCATGTAGCTAAAATGTACAGGAAATGAGCTATGAATTTTTTTATGTCCAATTTTGGCCTATTTTGGCACATTCACTGTGGTCATGCTTTTTCCCCCTCTGCAAACATTTTTCATCCAATTCACATCAAACTTGGCATTTATCATCTCAACACCTGAGAGAACAACTGGGCAAAAAGTCTTGCCTTTTCGAAATACTATATGATGGGGGCGGGGCATCAAATATTGTCTTTAAAATTTCATTTGTCCAGAAAGAGCAAATGCTTAATAACTCCCATGTTCAAGCTCCAAAAAATCTCAAACTTCTCAGGCAACGTAATAGTCACGGCCTGAAAACATCTATATGATAAAATTCAGTTATACATATAGCACCACCTAGTGGTGACAATAAATGTCATACTTTACGTTTTTAGCTACTGCGCTGAGCTCGTTGAAGGGATCCAGTTGAAAGTTGGTCAGAAAAGCCTTAAGATGTTGATCATGCCCCACACCGAATATTGTAACTTTTCGCCAAAGGGCGTGGCCGCTACGGTGCCGCAAATTCTGAAGATTTTTCGTGACAATAAAAGCTGCATGAACTTGACCGAGATGATCCTATCTTCTCAAAATTTCACACATTTGATGAGAGTCCAGCCCTAAAGACATCTACGAACTTATATTTCATCTTACTGATACCGCCACCTAGTGGCAATTTTTTTTCTTACCAATTTTCTTGTACATTTTTTCTCCAAACACATTAACTGGACCAACCTCATATTTGCTCAGATGAGGGTTTCGGCCTTCATGATGTCACAACACGAAGTTTGTGAGTTTTCGCGAATCGCTGTGGGCGTGGCTAAGCACTGTTCGCCAAGAAAACAACGCCAGTTTTGAGGGTCTAAACATGCGCAGAAACTCATGAAACTTGGCACACACATCTGGCCTGGTAAAATGAACAATATTTTATTGTTGATTGTGCTATTTTTACAAAAATGACTCAATAGCGCCCCCTAGAAATTTTTAACGAAGCAGCCCCGATTGTACGTTTAAGCAAGATCTACGAAAATTTTTACGTGTATGAGGGAGCAAAAGACCTACAAAAAAGTCTCTTGGACCCATATGCTAAAATGAACAGGAAGTGAGCTACGAATTTTTGAATGTCCCATTTTTTACGATTTTTGCACATTTTCAGAGGGCATACTTTTGCCCACTTCTCCTACACGTTTTATCCGACTGACTTATGACTTGACCTGGACCATGCCAAGACCTGAGCCAACAACAGACGGAAAAATCTTGACTTTTGGAAATACTATATGATGAGGGCGGGGCATCAAAATTTGTGTTTCGCACTGAAAAAGGATATGCTTAATAACTCCCCGATACATGCTCCAAAAAATCCCACACTTGACATGTATGCTTATAATCAAGGCCTGAAGGTATCTCTATGACAACATTCAGTTATAAATACAGCGCCACCTAGCCCTTGAGGCTTATATAAAAAAAAATAAAAAATACCCCACATATGGTATTTTGTACAAAAAATGTACACTCATTCTAAGTGTGATAACTAAGTCATTTATGAATATTCTTTTAGTTTCCACCACTCAAATTGTTCACTGGCTTCACACCGATCCAAACGTATGTACGTTTCCATTTTGTTTTATTCATTTTTGATTGCCCCTTTGGACAATAAAAGTAAACATTGTGCAATGAGTACAACGAGCGATGATGTGTATATACACTTTTACAAAAAAATACCAATCAGGGCAACTCATTGCCTAAAAATAAATAAGGACGCTGATTTTTGCAGGTCTTAACAATCACCAAAATCCGTTGAGCTTGACAGACACTGGAAAAAAAAATATTCTACATGTAAACGTTTATTATGCCATTTTCAAAGAAATTTTGCTTCCAATATGCCAGTACCCCAACGTGCCAGTACCCCAACGTGCAAGTACCCCAACGTGCAAGGACCCCAACGTGGCCCGGGCTGCGAGGGCCCTTTATAGCTGCTCGCAGCTCTAGTTATTCTTCTTCTTCTTTATTCTCCGCAAACAATCGCGATTTTGGGTACCTAAATATTCACGAAAACTCACCGAACCTTGCACACTCCTCAGGTCCGGCGAAAAATTTGATATTATGAAGTCGTTATAACAACGCGACTCTATAGCGCCCCCTAGCGTAGAAAAATAAAAACCAAGCCCGGCACGTTTGAGCTAGAGCAACGAAAATTGGCAGGCACGTGTAGCACCCCGAGACGCACAAAAAAGTCTATTGGCACCATGTAGCTAAAATGTACAGGAAGTGAGCTATGAATTTTTTAATGTCCAATTTTGGCCTATTTTGGCACATTCACTGTAGTCATGCTTTTTCCCCCTTTGCAAACATTTTTCATCCAATTGACTTCAAACTTGGCATTTATCATCTCAAGACCTGAGAGAACAGCTGGGCAAAACATCTTGCCTTTTCGAAATACTATATGACGGGGGCGGAGCATCAAATATTGACTTTAAAATTTCATTTGTCCAGAAAGAGCAAATGCTGAATAACTCCCATGTACAAGCTCCAAAAAATCTCAAACTTCTCAGGCAACGTAATAGTCACGGCCTGAAAACATCTATATGACAAAATTCAGTTATACATATAGCGCCACCTAGTGGTTACAATAAATGTCATACTTTACGTTTTTAGCTACTGTGCTGAGCTCGTTGAAGGGATCCATTTGAAAATTGGTCAGAAAAGCCTTAAGATGTTGATCATGCCCCACACCGAATATTGTAACTTTTCGCCAAAGGGCGTGGCCGCTACGGTGACGCTAAGTCTGAAGATTTTTCGTGAAAATAAAAGCTGCATTAACTTGACCGAGATGATCCTATCTTCTCAAAATTTCACACATTTGATGAGAGTCCAGCCCTAAAGACATCTACTGACTTATATTTCATCTAACTGATAGCGCCACCTAGTGGCAATTTTTTTTCTTACGAATTTTCTTCTACGTTTTTCTCCAAACACGTTAACTGGACCTACCTCATATTTGCTCAGATGAGGGTTTCGGCCTTCATGATGTCACAACACGAAGTTTGTGAGTTTTCGCGAATTGCTGTGGGCGTGGCTAAGCGCTGTTCGCCAAGAAAACAACGCCAGTTTTGAGGGTCTAAACATGCACAGAAACTCATGAAACTTGGCACACACATCTGGCCTGGTAAAATGAGCAATATTTTATTGTTGATTGTGCTATTTTCACAAAAATTACTCAATAGCGCCCCCTAGAAGTTTTTAACGAAGCAGCCCCGGTTGTATGTTTAAGCAAGAACGACGAATATTTTTAGGTGTATGAGGGAGCCCAAGACCTACAAAAAAGTCTCTTGGACCCATATGCTAAAATGAACAGGAAGTGAGGTACGAATTTTTGAATGTCCCATTTTTGACGATTTTTGCACATTCACAGGGGGCAGACTTTTGCCCACTTCTCCTACACGTTTCATCCGACTGAGTTAAGACTTGGCCTGGACCATGTCAAGACCTGAGCCAACGACAGGGGGAAAAATTTTGTCTTTTCGAAATACTATATGATGAGGGCGGGGCATCAAATTTTGTGTTTCGCAATGAAAAAGGATATGCTTGATAACTCCCCGGTACATGCTCCAAAAAATCCCAAACTTGACATGTATGTTTATCGTCAAGGCCTGAAGTTATCTCTGTGACAACATTCAGTTATATATGCAGCGCCACCTAGCCCTTGAGGAATAAAAAAAAATACCCCACATACGGTATTTTGTACAAAAAATGTACACTCATTCTAAGTTTGATAACTCAGTCATTTATGAATATTCTTTTAGTTTCCACCACTCAAATTGTTCACTGGCTTCACACCGATCCAAACGTATGTACATTTCCATTTTGTTTTATTCATTTTTGATTGCCCCTTTGGACAATAAAAGTAACATTGTGCAATGAGTACAACGAGCGATGATGTGTATATACACTTTTACAAAAAATACCAATCAGGGCAACTCATTGCCTAAAAATAAAAAATAAGACGCTGATTTTTGCAGATCTTAACAATCACCAAAACCCATTGAGCTTGACACACTCATCACACCTGGCAAAAAAAAAAAAAAAAATCCACGTTTATCATGCCATTTTCAAAGAAATTCTGCTTCCAATGTGCCAGTACCCCAATGTGCAAGTTCCCCAACGTGCAAGTACCCCAACGTGGCCCGGGCTGCGAGGGCCCTTTATAGCTGCTCGCAGCTCTAGTTATTAGGGCCCGAGCAGCGACCGCTGCGAGGTCCCTATTGTTTTTGTAAAAATTATTATTATTATTATTATTAGGGCCCGAGCAGCGACCGCTGCGAGGTCCCTATTGTTTTTGTAAAAATTATTATTATTATTATTATTATTATTATTATTATTATTATTATTATTATTATTATTATTATTCTTTATTCTCCGCAAACGATCGCGATTTTGGGTACCTAAACATTCACGAAAACTCCCCGAACTTTGCACACTCCTCAGGCCCGGCGAAAAATTTGATATTATTAAGTCGTCATAACAATGCGACTCGATAGCGCCCCCTAGCGTAGAAAAATAAAAACCAAGCCCGGCACGTTTGAGCTAGAGCAACAAAAATTGGCAGGCACGTGTAGCACCCCGAGACGCACAAAAAAGTCTATTGGGACCATGTAGCTAAAATGTACAGGAAGTGAGTTATGAATTTTTTATGTCCAATTTTGGCCTATTTTGGCACATTCACTGTGGTCATGCTTTTTCCCCCTTTGCAAACATTTTTCATCCAATTGACTTCAACCTTGGCATTTATCATCTCAAGACCTGAGAGAACAACTGGGCAAAACATCTTGCCCTTTTGAAATACTATATGACGGGGGCAGGGCATCAAATATTGCCTTTAAAATTTCATTTGTCCAGAAAGAGCAAATGCTTAATAACTCCCATGTTCAAGCTCCAAAAAATCTCAAACTTCTCAGGCAACGTAATAGTCACGGCCTGAAAACATCTATATGATAAAATTCAGTTATACATATAGCGCCACCTAGTGGTTACAATAAATGTCATACTTTACGTTTTTAGCTACTGTGCTGAGCTTGTTGAAGGGATCCATTTGAAAATTGGTCAGAAAAGCCTTAAGATGTTGATCATGCCCCACACCGAATATTGTAACTTTTCGCCAAAGGGCGTGGCCGCTACGGTGACGCAAAGTCTGAAGATTTTTCGTGAAAATAAAAGCTGCATTAACTTGACCGAGATGATCCTATCGTCTCAAAATTTCACACATTTGATGAGAGTCCAGCCCTAAAGACATCTACTGACTTATATTTCATCTAACTGATAGCGCCACCTAGTGGCAATTTTTTTTCTTACGAATTTTCTTCTACGTTTTTCTCCAAACACGTTAACTGGACCTACCTCATATTTGCTCAGATGAGGGTTTCGGCCTTCATGATGTCACAACACGAAGTTTGTGAGTTTTCGCGAATTGCTGTGGGTGTGGCTAAGCGCTGTTCGCCAAGAAAACAACGCCAGTTTTGAGGGTCTAAACATGCACAGAAACTCATGAAACTTGGCACACACATCTGGCCTGGTAAAATGAGCCATATTTTATTGTTGATTGTGCTATTTTTACAAAAATGACTCAATAGCGCCCCCTAGAAGATTTTAACGAAGCAGCCCCGGTTGTACGTTTAAGCAAGAACGACGAATATTTTTAGGTGTATGAGGGAGCCCAAGACCTACAAAAAAGTCTCTTGGACCCATATGCTAAAATGAACAGGAAGTGAGCTACGAATTTTTGAATGTCCCATTTTTGACAATTTTTGCACATTCACAGGGGGCAGACTTTTGCCCACTTCTCCTACACGTTTCATCTGACTGAGTTAAGACTTGACCTGGACCATGTCAAGACCTGAGCCAACGACAGGGGGAAAAATCTTGACCTTTCGAAATACTATATGATGAAGGCGGGGCATCAAAATTTGTGTTTCGCACTGAAAAAGGATATGCTTAATAACTCCCCGGTACATGCTCCAAAAAATCCCAAACTTGACATGTATGTTTATCGTCAAGGCCTGAAGCTATCTCTATGACAACATTCAGTTATATATGCAGCGCCACCTAGCCCTTGAGGCATAAAAAAAAAATACCCGACATACGGTATTTTGTACAAAAAATGTAAACTCATTTTAAGTGTGATAACTAAGTCATTTATGAATATTCTTTTAGTTTCCACCACTCAAAATGTTCACTGGCATCAGACTTATCCAAACATATATATATTTTTATTTATTTTTGATAGCCTCTGTGGACATTAAAAGCAATATCGTGAATGAAGGATATGCTTAATAACTCCACGGTACATGCTCCAAAAAAAATCCCACACTTGACATGTATGCTTATAATCAAGGCCTGAAGGTATCTCGATGACAACATTCAGTTATAAATACAGCGCCACCTAGCCCTTGAGGCTTATATAAAAAAAAAAACCCACATACGGTATTTTGTACAAAAAAATGTAAACTCATTCTAAGTGTGATGACTAAGTCATTTATGAATATTCTTTTAGTTTCCACCACTCAAATTGTTCACTGGCTTCACACCGATCCAAACGTATGTACGTTTCCATTTTGTTTTATTCATTTTTGATTGCCCCTTTAGACAATAAAAGTAACATTGTGCAATGAGTACAACGAGCGATGATGTATATATACACTTTTACAAAAAATACCAATCAGGGCAACTCATTGCCTAAAAATAAAAAAGGACGCTGATTTTTGCAGGTCTTAACAATCACCAAAACCCGTTGAGCTTGACACACACTGGCAAAAAAAATATTCTACATGTAAACGTTTATTATGCCATTTTCAAAGAAATTTTGCTTCCAATATGCCAGTACCCCAACGTGCCAGTACCCTAACGTGCAAGTACCCCAACGTGCAAGGACCCCAACGTGGCCCGGGCTGCGAGGGCCCTTTATAGCTGCTCGCAGCTCTAGTTATTCTTCTTCTTCTTCTTCTTCTTCTTCTTTATTCTCCGCAAACAATCGCGATTTTGGGAACCTAAATATTCACGAAAACGCACCAAACTTTGCACACTCCTCAGGTCCAGCGAAAAATTTGATATTATGAAGTCGTTATAACAACGCGACTCTATAGCGCCCCCTAGCGTAGAAAAATAAAAACCAAGCCCGACACGTTTGAGCTAGAGCAACGAAAATTGGCAGGCACGTGTAGCACCCCGAGACGCACAAAAAAGTCTATTGGGACCATGTAGCTAAAATGTACAGGAAGTGAGCTATGAATTTTTTAATGTCCAATTTTGGCCTATTTTGGCACATTCACTGTGGTCATGCTTTTTCCCCCTTTGCAAACATTTTTCATCCAATTGACTTCAAACTTGGCATTTATCATCTCAAGACCTAAGAGAACAGCTGGGCAAAACATCTTGCCTTTTCGAAATACTATACGACGGGGGCGGAGCATCAAATATTGCCTTTAAAATTTCATTTGTCCAGAAAGAGCAAATGCTTAATAACTCCCATGTTCAAGCTCCAAAAAATCTCAAACTTCTCAGGCAACGTAATAGTCACAGCCTGAAAACATCTATATGACAAAATTCAGTTATACATATAGCGCCACCTAGTGGTTACAATAAATGTCATACTTTACGTTTTTAGCTACTGTGCTGAGCTTGTTGAAGGGATCCATTTGAAAATTGGTCAGAAAAGCCTTAAGATGTTGATCATGCCCCACACCGAATATTGTAACTTTTCGTCAAAGGGCGTGGCCGCTACGGTGACGCAAAATCTGAAGATTTTTCGTGAAAATAAAAGCTGCATTAACTTGACCGAGATGATCCTATCTTCTCAAAATTTCACACATTTGATGAGAGTCCAGCTCTAAAGACATCTACAAACTTACATTTCATCTAACTGATAGCGCCACCTAGTGGCAATTTTTTTTCTTACGAATTTTCTTCTACGTTTTTCTCCAAACACGTTAACTGGACCTACCTCATATTTGCTCAGAGGAGGGTTTCGGCCTTCATGATGTCACAACACGAAGTTTGTGAGTTTTCGCGAATTGCTGTAGGCGTGGCTAAGCGCTGTTCGCCAAGAAAACAACGCCAGTTTTGAGGGTCTAAACATGCACAGAAACTCCTGAAACTTGGCACACACATCTGGCCTGGTAAAATGAGCAATATTTTATTGTTGATTGTGCTATTTTTACAAAAATGACTCAATAGCGCCCCCTCGAAATTTTTAACAAAGCAGCCCCGGTTGTACGTTTAAGCAAGAACGCCGAATATTTTTAGGTGTATGAGGGAGCCCAAGACCTACAAAAAAGTCTCTTGTACCCATATGCTAAAATGAACAGGAAGTGAGCTACGAATTTTTGAATGTCCCATTTTTGACGATTTTTGCACATTCACAGGGGGCAGACTTTTGCCCACTTCTCCTACACGTTTCATCCGTACAACGAGCGATGATGTATATATACACTTTTACAAAAAAATACCAATCAGGGCAACTCATTGCCTAAAAATAAAAAAGGACGCTGATTTTTGCAGGTCTTAACAATCACCAAAACCCGTTGAGCTTGACACACACACTGGCAAAAAAATATTCTACATGTAAACGTTTATTATGCCATTTTCAAAGAAATTTTGCTTCCAATATGCCAGTACCCCAACGTGCCAGTACCCCAACGTGCAAGTACCCCAACGTGCAAGGACCCCAACGTGGCCCGGGCTGCGAGGGCCCTTTATAGCTGCTCGCAGCTCTAGTTGTGTGAAGGCTGGAGGCCTTCACACATATGTTATTCTACACCATTCCCGTTATTCTTATTAGGGCCCGAGCAGCGGCGGCACCGGCGGCGGTGCCGCTGCGAGGCCCTATTGTTTTTGTAGGAATTCTTATTATTTTTCTTCTCCGCAAACGATTGCATTTTTGAGACACTAAACGTTAACGAAAACTCACCAAACTTTACACACACGTCACGCCTGGCGAAAAATTTGATATTTTAAAGTCGCCATACATGATAACAGAAAAATGGCTCCTTAGCGCCCCCTACATAGGTTAAACGGATCCCAGGTCCGCTGCGATTGTCCTACGGCTATGAAAATTTTGTGGCACCTGTAGCACATCCAGATGAACAAAAACCTCTTTCATGTGTGTACCCTAAAATAGACAGTAAGTGAGGTATGAGTATTTAAATGTCCAATTTTGGCCCATTTTTGCACATTTACAGGGGTTATACTTTTGCCCGCTCCTCCTACACGGTTAACCCGATTGACTTCAAACTTGGGATGTACCATCTCAACACCTGGGACAACACCATGGTAAAAAATGTAAAGTTTTTGACATACTATATGACGGTGGCGGGGCATCAAATTTAGAGTTTCAAAATTCTTACTTAAAGCATTGCCGGTGGTACGTTTAACCTAGAGCTATGAAAATTGGTACACATATGTAACAGACTATGATCTACAAAAAAGCCTGTTGGTACCATATGCTAAACCTAACAGGAAGTCCGCCAGAGGCGAGGCATCAAATTTTGTGCTTCAAAATTCTTATTTAATAAAGCATTCCCGGCTGTACATTTCACCTAGAGTTACCAAAATTTGAAGACATATGTAACAGCCCTCGAAGTACAAAAAACTCTTTTTGAACCATATGCTAAACCAAACAGGAAGTCCGCCATTTTGATTTACTTTGAAACGTGTTGCCATTTTTTTGGCCATTTCATAGGGGTCTTATTTTAACGAACTCCTCCTACAGAGAGTTTCCGATCATCTCAAAACTTGGTGTGATTCATCTTAAGAGGTTGAAGATGAAAAGTTATTGAAAGCTTTTTATTTCGTCGCACGCTCTTGACGTGGCATGCACAGTTTGCAAAGGAAAAAAATTACTTCTTAATGAAGCATTCCCAGTTGTACGAAGCAGCTAGAGCTACGAAAATTTGGAGACAAATGTAACAGCCCACGATGTACAAAAAAGTCTCTTGGTGCCATGTGCTAAACCCAACTGGCTGGAGGCCTTCACACATATGTTATTCTACACCATTCCCGTTATTCTTATTAGGGCCCGAGCAGCGACCGCTGCGAGGTCCCTATTGTTCCTGAAGGAATTCTTATTAGGGCCCGAGCAGCGGCGGCGGCGGTGCCGATGCGAGGCCCTATTGTTTTTGTAGGAATTCTTATTATTATTATTATTATTATTATTATTATTATTATTCTCCGCAAACAATCGCATTTTTGAGACGCTAAACGTGAACGAAAACTCACCAAACTTTACACGCACATCAGGCCTGGCGAAAAATTTGATATTTTAAAGTTGCCATACATGATAACAGAAAAATGGCTCCATAGCGCCACCTACATAGGTTAAACGGATCCCTGTCCCGCTACGATTGTCCTATGGCGACGAAAATTGTGTGGCACCCGTAGCACATCCAGATGAACAAAAACCTCTTTGATGTGTGTACCCTAAAATAGTCAGAAAGTGAGGTATGATCATCTGAATGTCCAATTTTGGCCCAGTTTTGCACATTTACAGGGGTCATACTTTTGCCCGCTTCTCCTACACGGTTAACCTGATTGACTTCAAACTTGGGATGGACCATCTCAACACCTGGGGCAACATCATTGTAAAAAATCTAAAGTTTTTGGTATACTATATGACGGCGGCGACGCATCAAATTTAGAGTTTAAAAATTCTTACTTCACGAAGCATTGCCGGTTGTACGTTTAATCTAGAGCTACGAAAATTGGTACACATATGTAACAGGCTATGACCTACAAAAAACTCTTTTTGAACCATATGCTAAACCTCACAGGAAGTCCGCCATTTTGATTTATTTTGGAACGTGTTGCCATTTTTTTGGCCATTTCATTGGGGTCTTATTTTAACGAACTCCTCCTACAGTGTTTATCCGATCATCTTCAAACTTGGTGTGATTCATCTTAAGATGTTGAAGATGAAAAGTTATTGAAAGCTTTGTATTTCGTCGCACGCTGTTGTCATGGCATGCACTGTTTGCAAAGGAAAAAAAATATCCTTAAAGAAGCATTCCCATTTGTACGAAGCAGCGAGAGCTACGAAAATTTGTAGACATATGTAACAGCCCAAGATGTACAAAAAAGTCTCTTGGTGCCCTGTGCTAAACCCAAGAGGAAGTCCCCCAGGGGCCGGGCATCACATTTTGAGCTAAAAAACTCCTCTTTAACAAAGCATACCCGGCTGTACGTTTCACCTAGAGTTACCAAAATTTGTAGAGGTATATAACAGCCCTCGAGGTACAAAAAACTCTTTTTGAACCATATGCTAAACCTAACAGGACGTCCGCCATTTTGATTTACTTTGGAATGTGTTGCCATTTTTTGGGCCATTTCATAGGGGTCATATTTTAACGAACTCCTCCTACAGAGTTTATCCGATCATCTTCAAACTTGGTGTGACTCATCTTAAGATGTTGAGGATGAAAAGTTATTGAAAGCTCTTTATTTCTTCGCACGATGTTGTCGTGGTATGCACTTTTTGCAAAGGAAAAAAATCCTTCTTAATGAAGCATTCCCAGTTGTATGAAGTAGCTAGAGCTACAAAAATTTGTAGACATTTGTAACAGCCCACAATGTACAAAAAAGTCTCTTGGTGCCATGTGCTAAACCCAACAGGAAGTCCCCCAGGGGCCGGGCATCACATTTTGAGCTAGAAAACTCCTCTTTAACGAAGCATTCCCGGTTGTACGTTTCACCTAGCGCAATGATAATTTGCAGTCATACATAAGAGCCCACGATGTACAAAAAAGTCTCTTGGAACCATGTGCTAAACCAAACAGGAAGTCTGCCATTTTGATTTACGATGGGATTTGTTGCCATTTTTTGTGGCCTTTTTCAGGGGTCATATTTTAACGAACTCCTCGTACAAAGTTCATCCGACCGTCTTCAAACTTGGTGTGTTTCATCTTAAGATGTTTAAGATGCAAAGTTATCGAAAGTTTTTTATTTTGTCGCACGCTGCTGCTATAGCGATGCATTGTTTGCCAAGTAAAGTGCTGCTTTGTTTTTTTATCTATACATGTGTGAAAACTCATGAAACTTTGCTAACACATCAGACTTGTCATGAACATGAATTTTTAGAGATTTATTGTGCAATTTGCAATAAATAGCGCCCTCTAGACATTTTTATGAAGTATTTCCGATTGTATGATTCTGCTAGATTTGTGAAAATTAGGACAGACCCCTATCAGCCTAAGACCTACAAAAAAGTATGATGTAGCCATTTGCCAAACCAAAGAGGAAGTCCGCTATTTTGATTTTATTTTGGGAATTATACATCATTTTTGGCCTCTTTCATTAAACTTTGCACAGACAAGGCATGGAAAAAACTAACATTTTAAATGGTCCTTGTTCCATGTAACAGTACCCCAACGTGCCAGTACCCTGAAGTGCAAGTAACCCAACGTTGTGCTCAATAGCGCCCTCTATGCATTTTTATGGAGCATTTCCAATTGTATGATTCAAGCGATACACAACTAAAGATGACTTGACCTAGATTTGTGAAAACTGGGAGGCATACCTATTAGCTTAAGACCTACAAAAAGTATTCTGTAGCCGTATGCTAAACCTAAAAGGAAGTCCGCCATTTTGAATTTATTTTGGGAATTGCACACCATCTTTGGCCTTTTGCACTCACAAAGCTTGTCAAAAACATTTTAGATGGTCCTTGTCCGATTTGACAGTACCCCAACGTGCCAGTACCCCGACGTGCAAGTACCCCAACGTGGCCCAGGTTGCGAGGGCCCTTTATAGCTGCTCGCAGCTCTAGTTATTATTCTTCTTCTTCTTCTTCTTTTTCTTTGTTATTATTCTTTTCCGCAAACAACCACATTTTTGAGGCAGTAAACATGAACGAAAACTCACCAAACTTTACACGCAGATCGGGTCTGGCGAAAAATTTGATATTTTAAAGTCGCCATACATGATAACAGAAAAATGGCTCTGTAGCGCCACCTACATAGGTTTAACGGATCCCTGTCCCGCTACGATTGTCCTATGGCTACGAAAATTGTGTGGCACCTGTAGCACATCCAGATGAACAAAAACCTCTTTGATATGTGTACCCTAAAATAGACAGGAAGTGAGGTATGAGTATTTGAATGTCCAATTTTGGCCCATTTTTGCACATTTACAGGGGTCATACTGTTGCCCGCTTCTCCTACACGGTTAACCCGATTGACTTCAAACTTGGGCTGTACCATCTCAACACCTGGGACAACATCATGGTAAAAAATCTAAAGTTTTTGACATACTATATGACGGTGGCGGGGCATCAAATTTACAGTTTCAAAATTCTTACTTAACGAAGCATTGCCGGTGGTACGTTTAATCTAGAGCTACGAAAATTGGTACACATATGTAACAGACTATGATCTACAAAAAAGCCTGTTGGTGCCATATGCTAAACCTAACAGGAAGTCCGCCAGAGGCGAGGCATCAAATTTTGTGTTTAAAAATTCTAACTTAATGAAGCATTCCCGGCTGTACATTTCACCTAGAGTTACCAATATTTGAAGACATATGTAACAGCCCTCAAGGTACAAAAAACTCTTTTTGAACCATATGCTAAACCGAACAGGAAGTCCGCCATTTTGATTTACTTTGGAACGTGTTGCCATTTTTTGGGCCATTTCATAGGGGTCTTATTTTAACGAACTCCTCCTACTAATGAAGCATTCCCAGTTGTACGAAGCAGCTAGAGCCACGAAAATTTGGAGACAAATGTAACAGCCCACGATGTACAAAAAAGTCTCTTGGTGCCATGTGCTAAACCCAACAGGAAGTCCCGTAGGGGCCGGGCATCACATTTTGAGCTAAAAAACTCCTCTTTAACGAAGCATTCCCGGTTGTACGTTTCACCTAGCGCTATGATAATTTAGAGGCATACATAAGAGCCCACGATGTACAAAAAAGTCTCTTGGAACCATGTGCTAAACCAAACAGGAAGTCCGCCATTTTGATTTATGATGGGATTTGTAGCCTTTTTTTGTGGCCTTTTTTAGGGGTCATATTTTAACTCCTCCTACAAAATTCATCCGACCGTGTTCAAACTTGGTGTATTTCATCTTAAGATGTTTAAGATGCAAATTTATCGAAAGTTTTTTATTTTGTCGCACGCTGCTGCTATAGCGATGCATTGGTTGCCAAGTAAAGTGCTGCTTTGTTTTTTTTTTATCTATACATGTGTGAAAACTCGTGAAACTTTGCACACACATCAGACTTGTCATTAACATGAATTTTTAGAGATTTATTGTGCAATTTGCAATAAATCGCACCCTCTATACATTTTTTATGGAGCATTTCCGATTGGATGATTCAAGCGCGAAATAACTAAAGATGACTTGACTTGACCTAGATTTGTGAAAACTCAGAGGCATACCTATTATATTATTATTATTTTTTGTACCTTACAAGATTATCTCTTGTGCCACATTAAACCCCTTTGCAGGCCTGAGCCAAACCACGGTCCATACATTTGATACCACTGCTTTATTTCAATGGTCAAGTACTTCATAACCACACCTACTTATGCTTGTCCTTGCATATATAGTAGACAACAAAGAGCTCTTTCAACAAAAGACATTTCCATCTACAAAGTCATACAAGGTAAGCACTCTATAAATTCTGCAATCACTACACTTCTATTCCTAAATTATCACTTCAAATACCAACAATGGTTAATACAGCTACAAATTTCTTGTATGTTTATGAAGTATGATACTGTATTTATTTCTACTCCTTTGCTTTTCTACAGAACATGAACAAATCACCAAGCAAATTCTCTTTTGATAAAGACCCTCTAATCATCTCCATACGCAAAGATTGCCAACTTTTTTCCGTAAGTATACAATACATAAACTAAACAGGACAACTTTCTCAATCATATACAGTATGCCATACATATATGTATTAAGTTCTCATTTATTAACAGGTTTGTTAAAGGCACCTTTAGTGTGTTTTTCTGTTTGTAATGTTTCTCCACGAGCACGTCTAGCCATTGATATCATGTAGAACACATATGCTAACCTTTTAGAGACAATTGAAGCTGACTTGCACAGTAGCCACTATCTTAACCACTTAATTCACATGTCTACTTGACAACTTATTACATGTAGTGAAATGGTACTTTGTGCGTCTTATGCTTTTTTCTGAACACTGCTTTTCAACTCTTTCCTTAAAACCAATACATGCGGTACTGTTATACTGTATAAATATATATGTCCGTGTGTATATATTTGTATATTCTTTCAAATAAACTCGTTTTGACACACACAGCCATTGAGTAACATGCAACACGACCACAACGTTTTGCACCAACACGTTACCTCTGCTATTTAGAATCATGGAATCTAACATGACTGATTTTCATTGAATGCTTTGTCATTACAGTATGCATGCATTGATCATGCTTTCAGTCGCAACGACTTATACCAGCGCAGCCTTGATCTTCATTCCCAAATGAACCAACTAGTCCATGTGACTCGAGTCAATCGAGCACTTGAAAAACAGATAGACTTCAAAACCAAGCTTGTGAAAGAACTCCAGACTGCATTGGATATAAAGGATGCATGTGATGCATTTGTCCGTGATGGTAAGCTATATGACATGGAAGACACACAAACACTAACACAGCAAGCATCCCCATCCTACACATTGTGTATAATGAATGACATGTTTGACAATGGACATTTTTACATTTTTTTGTTAATGCACGTTCCTTTTTTTCTGTTAGGAATATCTTGAAGGTAACATTGGACTGTTAACTAAAACACTGACTGATTATTGAGCCTCAATTTCTCAATGTATATCATGTGAATACATACTACACTTGATTACTTTCAAATGTGACTGATATCATGTAGCTATGCTGTGATCTTGCCCTCTTTCATCCACTGATAGACACTTCAAAGTTCTTTTTTTTCTGTATCTTCTCAAAATAACTGACATATTCATGGAAAAGATTGTATTTAAATTCTATCATTATTAATTACTATTATTATGTTTATGTCTTTGCCCCTGATTATGATGTTTCTATACCATAGATTTTTTTTAAAAAATTTTTTGGACATACTGTGACATGACCTTTACAATACTAATTTTTACTAAGAAAAAATCAATCACACACCATAATATTTTATACTTATCCTGCATGTATCTGGACACACCATGCCAAATTTTACACTTACATAACCATTTATGTACCTGTCGTATCCTTACTTTTATTCATCATTTCATCACACAATCCTAAAACATTGCTTTTTGACCCAGAGGATTCAACTATACCATTTTTGCGTGTCTTATTACTTACTAGCTATATTATTTATTAACGGGCAAAAACTATGAATATAAGATCACCGTCAAATATTACGTCTGTAATATCCATATACAGTGCATTACATAATATGCATTTGTATTAAGACACTACCATGCTAAAAATATGCACACGACTGTTCTGGAAACTACACCTAAGACAACCAAACTTCACAGATCTAACATGATTCTTCATTCTTTTTTGTTCTACAGATGTATCAAATGCTGCCACACAGACAGAAGAAACCACTGAGGACATGCACGAAGACGATGATCACAATATAACAGGACAGGTTAACCCCCCTGAACTTTTAGCCCGCAGGTCAAAGCGTCCTAGGACTAATTCATCCATGGAGGTACATTATCCTAAGACAGACTATGTGCTAACCCAAACTCTTTGACCCCAAGGGATTCATCTGTCCCAGAAAACTTTTACACTAAAGAGTTGATCTGTCCTAGGGCGCTGTTAACCCCAGGTTAAAGTGTTATTTAATCTGTCCTGTTACAACAGCTATACATAAACAGCTGCATTCCTCTCCTGTTCCATCTCTCGCACTTCTTTCATCTCTTTTTCTCCTCTACTTATACCTATGCTTGCTCATGTGCTTTTTTCCCCTTTAGATGATGTCATTGGTTAGCCTGCTTCAAAGCTACATTTTTTCTTGAATAACTGTCACACATTTACTGTTTGCTGGACCCTACAAAACTGTCACAATACTTCACTATGTCATGAATACATATGTGTTGCACAGCGACACCACATTAAGAGTCATCAAAAAGCTTTTTATTTGATCACACACCATCTCTGTGCCATGCAATGTTTTCAAATAAACAGATGCTGGTTTTGAATATCAAACGAGCGACTTTTCATGAAACTTTGCACACACATCAGAAAGTCCACACTTTTGAATTTATTTTGGGAATTGTGCATCATTTTTGGCCTTTTACTGCACCTTTTTACACACAAGGCACGGCAAATGCATTTCTATTTTCCATGGTCCTTGTCTATTTAACAGTACCCCAACGTGCAAGTCCCCCGACTTGCATATACCCCAACGTGGCCCGGGTTGCGAGGGCCCTTTATAGCTGCTCGCAGCTCTAGTTGTGTGAAGGCTGGAGGCCTTCACACATATGTTATTCTACACCATTCCCGTTATTCTTATTCTATTTTATTCCTCGCACTTTTTTGTCCAGTTTCTTCTTCCACATTTTTCACCCGATTCACTCCGTTCCAATTTCAAACGATTCCAAATATTCGCGCCTACAGCGCTTCCATTTTTCTTATTCCCACGATTCACGTGTTACCCGCAATTCCTGATTTCGTACCCGATTTTTCCCCATGTATTCTTAATGGGAGATTCAAAATTTCACATTTCCTTCCACATTTTTCATCCGATTCACTTCGTTCAAACTTCAATATGTTCCATCATGAGCTCTTCCAGCTTTTCAGTTACAAAATTCACGCCTTACCCACAATTCACGATTTCGTACCCGAATATTTCCCACATTCTACATTTTTCATTTACTTCCACATTATTCATCCGATTGACTTCGTTCCAACTTCAATATATTCCAGCAATTCAAGCCATGAGCTCTTCCAGCTTTTCAGTTCCAAAATTCACGCCTTACCCACAATTCCCAATTTCGTACCCGAATATTTCCCAAATTCTATATTTCACATTTACTTCCACATTATTCATCCGATTGACGTCGTTTCAACTTCAATATATTCCACCAATTCAAGCCATGAGCTCTTCCAGCTTTTCAGTTCCAAAATTCACGCCTTACCCACAATTCCCAATTTCGTACCCAAATATTTCCCACATTCTACATTTTCCATTTACTTCCACATTATTTTTTCCGATTGACTTCGTTCCAACTTCAATATATTCCACCATTTCACGTCATGAACTCTTCCATCTTACCACCGAACTTACCACGCATGGCGGCCATTTTCCAAATTACCATGAATGGCGGCCATTTTGGATAAATGATTAGATATGCCCAGGATTCTCGCCAACCTGGACCCACAGGCCGGCGGCCATCTTGGCCAATGGATTAGGGACGCCGAGGATTTCCGCCACGTCGTCCACCGGGGGCGGCGGCCATCTTGGCCAATTGATTCGGGAAGCCTAGGATTTCCGCCACGTCGTCCACCGAGGGCGGCGGCCATCTTGGCCAATTGATTAGGGACGCCTAGGATTTCCGCCATTTCGAGCTAATTTCAATAGGAAGTGACCTAAACTCAACAGGAAGTGACCTGATTTTAACAGGAAGTGACCCGATTTCGACAGGAAGTGACCTCATATCAACAGGAAGTGACCTCATATCAATAGGAAGTGACCTCATATCAACAGAAAGTGACCTCATATCAACAGAAAGTGACCTAAAATCAACAGGAAGTGACATCATATCAACAGGAAGTGACCTAAAATCAACAGGAAGTGACCCGATTTCAACAGGAAGTGACCCGATTTCAACAGGAAGTGGCCTGAAATCAACAGGAAGTGACCTGATTTTAACAGGAAGTGACCTCATATCAACAGGAAGTGACCCGATTTCAACAGGAAGTGGCCTGAAATCAACAGGATGTGACCTGATTTTAACAGGAAGTGACCTGAATTTAACAGGAAGTGACCTCATATCAACAGGAAGTGACCCGATTTCAACAGGAAGTGGCCTGAAATCAACAGGAAGTGACCTGATTTTAACAGGAAGTGACCCGATTTCAACAGGAAGTGACCCAATTTCAACAGGAAATGACCTGATTTTAACAGGAAGTGACCTGATTTTAACAGGAAGTGACCTCAAATCAACAGGAAGTGACCTAAAATCAACAGGAAGTGACCCATTTCAACAGGAAGTGACCCGATTTAAACAGGAAGTGGCCTGAAATCAACAGGAAGTGAGCATGCTAGTGCTAAATTAGCATGCTAATGCTAGCTAATGCTAATGCTAGCTGAACATGCTAATGCTATTGCTAGCTTAGCATGCTAATGTTAGCTTAGCATGCTAATATTAAGTTTGCATGCTAATGCTAATGTTAGCTTAGTATGCTAATGCTAATTCTCGGATAGCATGCTAATGCTAAGGTTAGCATGCTAATGTTAATGCTAAGTTAGCATGTTAATGCTAATGTTAGCTTAGCATGCTAATGCTAATGCTAGATTAACATGCTAATGCTAATGTTAGCTTAGTATAATTCTAATGCTAAGTTAGCATGCTAATGCTAATGTTAGCATGCTCATGCTAATGTTAGAATGCTAATGCTAAGTTAGCTTCTAATGCTAATGTTAGATTAGCATGCTAATGTTAATGCTAGCTTAGCATCCTAATGCTAATGTTAGCTTAATGCAAATGTTAGCTTAGCATGCTAATGCTAACTTAGCATGCTAATGCTAATGTTAGCATGCTAATGCTCATGCTAAGTTAGCATGCTAATGTAAATGTTAGCTTAGCATGCTAATGCTAGCTTAGCATGCTAATGCTAATGTTAGCTTAGCATGCTAATGCTAATGTTAGCTTAGCATGCTAATGCTAATGTTAGCTTAGCATGCTAATGCTAATGTTAGCTTAGCATGCTAATGCTAGCTTAGTATACTAATGCAAATGTTACCTGATTTCAACAGAGTGACTATATTTTTCTCCATGTATTCTTAATGGGAGATTCAAAATTTCACATTTCCTTCCACATTTTTCATCCGATTCACTTCGTTCAAACTTCAATATGTTCCATCATGAGCTCTTCCAGCTTTTCAGTTCCAAAATTCACGCCTTACCCACAATTCACGATTTCGTACCCGAATATTTCCCACATTCTACATTTTTCATTTACTTCCACATTATTCATACGATTGACTTCGTTCCAACTTCAATATATTCCAGCAATTCAAGCCATGAGCTCTTCCAGCTTTTCAGTTCCAAAATTCACGCCTTACCCACAATTCCCAATTTCTTACCCAAATATTTCCCACATTCTACATTTTCCATTTACTTCCACATTATTTATCCGATTGACTTCGTTCCAACTTCAATATATTCCACCATTTCACCTCATGAGCTCTTCCATCTTACCACCTAACTTACCACGCATGGCGGCCATTTTCCAACTTACCATGCACGGCGGCCATTTTAGACAAATGATATGCCCAGGTTTCTCGCCAACCTGGCCTCCCAAGGCGGTGGCCATTTTGGCCAATTGATTAGGTATGCGTGTGATTCTTGCCAGGATATTCCCCGACCTGAACAGGAAGTGACCAATATCAACAGGAAGTGACCTCATATCAAATGCTAATGCTAATGTTAGCTTAACTAGCTAATGCTAATGTTAGCATGTTACTGCTAATGTTAGCTTAGCATAGCAATGCTAATGTTAGCTTAGAATGCTAATGCTAAGTTAGCATGCTAATGCTAATGTTAGCTTAGCATGCTAATGCTAAGTTAGCATATTAATTCTAATGTTAACTTAGCATGCTAATGCTAGCTTAGTATACTAATGCAAATGTGACCGGATTTCAACAGAGTGACTATTCCTCCATTGCTTAAGTTTGCCACTCTTTACACCATTGCGACTCGATTCTGCCCTCCTTACGTCATTGCTTACTTAATTCTACTCACTTTACTCCATTGCTTACCCGATTACTTGCTACTTCCTCCATTTCTTACTTGATTTCTTCCTTGTTTTCTTGTTTCTTGCTGATTTATTTTTACTTTTGTGGTATTTATCTTCCTTCAACTGCTTCTAGATTTCTGGATGAATTTAAACCATTCCAACTTCAGCATGTTAAGCTCATTCCATGTCATTCAGTATCATTCAACATCATTCAACATTATTCCAAATCATTCCACAGGTATTCATTCAGCTCTCCAGCCTTCAGGCTGGAGGCCTTCACACATATGTTATTCTACACCATTCCCGTTATTCTTATTCTTATTCTTATTCTATTTTATTCCTCGCACTTTTTTGTCCTGTTTCTACTTCCACATTTTTCACCCGATTCACTCCGTTCCAATTTCAAATGATTCCAAATATTCGCGCCTACATCGCTTCCATTTTTCTTATTCCCACGATTCACGTGTTACCCGCAATTCCCGATTTCGTACCCGATTTTTCCCCATGTATTCTTAATGGGAGATTCTAAATTTCACATTTCCTTCCACATTTTTCATCCGATTCACTTCGTTCCAACTTCAATATCTTCCATCATGAGCTCTTCCAGCTTTTCAGTTCCAAAATTCACACCTTACCAACAATTCACGATTTCGTACCCGAATATTTCCCACATTCTACATTTTTCATTTACTTCCACATTATTCATCCGATTGACGTCGTTCCAACTTCAATGTATTCCAGCAATTCAAGCCATGAGCTCTTCCAGCTTTTCAGTTCCAAAATTCATGCCTTACCCACAATTCCCGATTTCGTACCCGCATATTTCCCACATTCTACATTTCACATTTACTTCGATATTTTTCATCCGATTGATGTCGTTTCAACTTCAATATATTCCACCAATTCAAGCCATGAGCTCTTCCAGCTTTTCAGTTCCAAAATTCATGCCTTACCCACAATTCCTGATTTCGTACCCGCACATTACCCATATTCTACATTTTCCATTTACTTCCACATCATTCATCCAATTAACGTCGTTCCAACTTCAATATATTCCAGCATTTCAAGCCATTAGCTCTTCCAGCTTTTCAGTTCCAAAATTCACGCCTTGCCCACAATTCCCGATTTCATACCCGAATATTTCCCACATTCAACATTTTCCATTTACTTACACATTATTCATCCGATTGACGTCGTTCCAGCTTCAATATATTCCAGCAATTCAAGCCATGAGCTCTTCCAGCTTTTCAGTTCCAAAATTCACACCTTGCCCACAATTCCGGATTTGGTACCCGAATATTTCCCACATTCTATATTTCACATTTACTTCCACATTATTCATCCGATTGACTTCGTTCCAACTTCAATATATTCCAGCAATTCAAGCCATGAGCTCTTCCAGCTTTTCAGTTCCAAAATTCATGCCTTACCCACAATTCCCGATTTTGTACCCGAATATTTCCCACATTCTACATTTCACATTTACTTCGACATTTTTCATCCGATTGACGTCGTTTCAACTTCAATATATTCCACCAATTCAAGCCATGAGCTCTTCCAGCTTTTCAGTTCCAAAATTCACGCCTTACCCACAATTCCCGATTTCGTACCCAAATATTTCCCACATTCTACATTTTCCATTTACTTCCACATTATTTATCCGATTGACTTCGTTCCAACTTCAATATATTCCACCATTTCACGTCATGAGCTCTTTCATCTTACCACCGAACTTACCACGCATGGCGGCCATTTTCCAACTTACCATGCACGGCGGCCATTTTAGACAAATGATATGCCCAGGTTTCTCGCCAACCTGGCCTCCCAAGGCGGTGGCCATTTTGGCCAATTGATTAGGTATGCGTGTGATTCTTGCCAGGATATTCCCCGACCTGAACAGGAAGTGACCAATATCAACAGGAAGTGACCTCATATCCACAGGAAGTGACTTAATTTCAGCAGGAAGTGACCTAAAATCAACAGGAAGTGACCTAAAATCAACAGGAAGTGACCTGATTTTAACAGGAAATGACCCGATTTCAACAGGAAGTGACCTGATTTTAACAGGAAGTGACCTCATATCAACAGGAAGTGACTTAAAATCAACAGGAAGTGACCTGATTTCAACAGGAAGTGACTTAATTTCAACAGGAAGTGACCTAAAATCAACAGGAAGTGACCTGTTTTTAACAGGAAGTGACCCGATTTCAACAGGAAGTGACCCGATTTTGACAGGAAGTGACCTGATATCAACAGGAAGTGACTTAAAATCAACAGGAAGTGACCCAGTTTCAACAGGAAGTGACCCGAATTCAACAGGAAGTGACCCGATTTCAACAGGAAGTGGCCTGAAATCAACAGGAAGTGAGCATGCTAGTACTAAGCTAGCATGCTAATGCTAATGTTAGCTTAGCATGCTAATGCTAAGTTAGCATGCTAATTCTAATGTTAGCTTAGCATGCTAATGCTAAGTTAGCATGCTAATGCTAATGTTAGCATGCTAACATTAGAATTAAACCATTCCAACTTCAGCATGTTAAGCTCATTCCATGTCATTCAGTATCATTCAACATCATTCAACATCATTCAAAACCATTCAATATCATTCAATATCTTTCAATATCATTCATCATCATTCAACATTATTCCAAATCATTCCACAGGTATTCATTCAGCTCTCCAGCCTTCACACGCCATTTCCCCAGAAATGGCATTTCTAGTTGTGTGAAGGCTGGAGGCCTTCACACATATGTTATTCTACACCATTCCCGTTATTCTTATTATTATTATTATTCTTATTCTTATTCTATTTTATTCCTCGCACTTTTTTGTCCTGTTTCTACTTCCACATTTTTCACCCGATTCACTCCGTTCCAATTTCAAATGATTCCAAATATTCGCGTCTACATCGCTTCCATTTTTCTTATTCCCACGATTCACGTGTTACCCGCAATTCCCGATTTCGTACCCGATTTTTCCCCATGTATTCTTAATGGGAGATTCTAAATTTCACATTTCCTTCCACATTTTTCATCCGATTCACTTCGTTCCAACTTCAATATGTTCCATAATGAGCTTTTCAGTTCCAAAATTCACGCCTTACCCACAATTCACGATTTCGTACCCGAATATTTCCCACATTCTACATTTTTCATTTACTTCCACATTATTCATCCGATTGACTTCGTTCCAACTTCAATATATTCCAGCAATTCAAGCCATGAGCTATTCCAGCTTTTCAGTTCCAAAATTCACGCCTTGCCCACAATTCCCGATTTCGTACCCGAATATTTCCCACATTCTACATTTTCCATTTACTTCCACATTATTCATCCAATTGACGTCGTTCCAGCTTCAATATATTCCAGCATTTCAAGCCATTAGCTCTTCCAGCTTTTCAGTTCCAAAATTCACGCCTTGCCCACAATTCCTGATTTCATACCCGAATATTTCCCACATTCTACATCTTCCATTTACTTACACATTATTCATCCGATTGACGTTGTTTCAACTTCAATATATTCCAGCATTTCAAGCCATTAGCTCTTCCAGCTTTTCAGTTCCAAAATTCACGCCTTGCCCACAATTCCCGATTTCGTACCCGAATATTTCCCACATTCTACATTTTCCATTTACTTACACATTATTCATCCGATTGACGTCGTTCCAGCTTCAATATATTCCAGCAATTCAAGCCATGAGCTCTTCCAGCTTTTCAGTTCCAAAATTCACACCTTGCCCACAATTCCGGATTTCGTACCCGAATATTTCCCACATTCTATATTTCACATTTACTTCCACATTAGTCATCCGATTGACTTCGTTCCAACTTCAATATATTCCAGCAATTCAAGCCATGAGCTCTTCCAGCTTTTCAGTTCCAAAATTCATGCCTTACCCACAATTCCCGATTGCGTACCCGAATATTTCCCACATTCTACATTTCACATTTACTTCGACATTTTTCAACCGATTGACGTGGTTTCAACTTCAATATATTCCACCAATTCAAGCCATGAGCTCTTCCAGCTTTTCAGTTCCAAAATTCACGCCTTACCCACAATTCCCAATTTCGTACCCAAATATTTCCCACATTCTAAATTTTCCATTTACTTCCACATTATTTATCCGATTGACTTCGTGCCAACTTCAATATATTCCACCATTTCACGTCATGAGCTCTTCCATCTTACCACCTACCACGTATGGCGGCCATTTTCCAACTTACCATGCACGGCGGCCATTTTAGACAAATGATATGCCCAGGTTTCTCGCCAACCTGGCCTCCCAAGGCGGTGGCCATTTTGGCCAATTGATTAGGTATGCGTGTGATTCTTGCCAGGATATTCCCCGACCTGAACAGGAAGTGACCAATATCAACAGGAAGTGACCTCATATCAACAGGAAGTGACTTAATTTCAACAGGAAGTGACTTAATTTCAACAGGAAGTGACCTAAAATCAACAGGAAGTGACCTGATTTTAACAGGAAATGACCCGAATTCAACAGGAAGTGACCTGATTTTAACAGGAAGTGACTTCATGTCAACAGGAAGTGACTTAAAATCAACAGGAAGTGACCCGATTTCAACAGGAAGTGACTTAATTTCAACAGGAAGTGACATAAAATCAATAGGAAGTGACCTGTTTTTAACAGGAAGTGACCCGATTTCAACAGGAAGTGACCCAATTTTGACAGGAAGTGACCTGATATCAACAGGAAGTGACCCAATTTCAACAGGAAGTGACCCAATTTTGACAGGAAGTGACCTGATATCAACAGGAAGTGACCCAATTTCAACAGGAAGTGACCCGATTTCAACAGGAAGTGACCCAATTTTGACAGGAAGTGACCTAATATCAACAGGAAGTGACCCAATTTCAACAGGAAGTGACCCAATTTTGACAGGAAGTGACCTGATATCAACAGGAAGTGACCCAATTTCAACAGGAAGTGACCCGATTTCAACAGGAAGTGACCCGATTTCAACAGGAAGTGACCCAATTTCAACAGGAAGTGACCCGATTTCAACAGGAAGTGACCCAATTTTGACAGGAAGTGACCTGATATCAACAGGAAGTGACCCAATTTCAACAGGAAGTGACACAATTTTGACAGGAAGTGACCTGATATCAACAGGAAGTGACCCAATTTCAACAGGAAGTGACCCGATTTCAACAGGAAGTGACCCGATTTCAACAGGAAGTGGCCTGAAATCAACAGGAAGTGAGCATGCTAGTGCTAAGTTAGCATGCTAATGCTAGCTAATGCTAATGCTAGCTGAACATGCTAATGCTATTGCTAGCTTAGCATGCTAATGCTAATGTTAGCTCGGCATGCTAATGCTAATGTTAGCTTAGCATGTGAATGCTAATGTTAGCTTAGCATGCTAATGTTAAGTTAGCATGCTAATGCTAATGTTAGCTTAGCATGCTAATGCTAAGTTAGCATGCTAATGCTAATGCTAAGTTAGCATGCTAATGCTAATGTTAGCATGCTAATGCTAATGTTAGCTTAGCATGCTAATGCTCATGTTAGCATGCTAATGCTAATGTTAGCTTAGCATGCCAATGCTAATGTTAGCTTAGAATGCTAATGCTAAGTTAGCATGCTAATGCTAATGTTAGCTTAGCATGCTAATGCTAAGTTAGCATATTAATGCTAATGTTAACTTAGCATGCTAATGCTAGCTTAGTATACTAATGCAAATGTGACCTGATTTCAACAGAGTGACTATTACTCCATTGCTTAAGTTTGCCACTCCTTACACCATTGCGACTCGATTCTACCCTCCTTACTTCATTGCTTACTTAATTCTTCTCACTTTACTGCATTGCTTACCCGATTACTTGCTACTTCCTCCATTTCTTACTTGATTCCTTCCTTGTTTTCATGTTTCTTGCTGATTTATTTTTACTTTTGTGGTATTTATCTTCCTTCAACTGCTTCTAGATTTCTGGATGAATTTAAACCATTCCAACTTCAGCATGTTAAGCTCATTCCATGTCATTCAGTATCATTCAACATCATTCAATATAATTCAATATCTTTCAATATCATTCATCATCATTCAACATTATTCCAAATCACTCCACAGGTATTCATTCAGCTCTCCAGCCTTCACACGCCATTTCCCCAGAAATGGCATTTCTAGTTCTTCTTATTATTCTTATATTTTATTCCTCGCACTTTTTTGTCCAGCTTCTACTTCCACATTTTTCACCCGATTCACTCCGTTCCAATTTCAAACGATTCCAAATATTCGCGCCTAGAGCGCTTCCATTTTTCTTATTCCCACGATTCACGTGTTACCCGCAATTCCCGATTTCGTACCCGATTTTACCCCATGTATTCTTAATGGGAGATTCAAAATTTCACATTTCCTTCCACATTTTTCATCCGATTCACTTCGTTCCAACTTCAATATGTTCCATAATGAGCTTTTCAGTTCCAAAATTCACGCCTTACCCACAATTCACGATTTCGTACCCGAATATTTCCTACATTCTACATTTTTCATTTACTTCCACATTATTCATCCGATTGACTTCGTTCCAACTTCAATATATTCCAGCAATTCAAGCAATGAGCTCTTCCAGCTTTTCAGTTCCAAAATTCACGCCTTACCCACAATTCCCGATTTCGTACCCGCATATTACCCACATTCTACATTTTCCATTTACTTCCACATTATTCATCCAATTGACGTTGTTCCAGCTTCAATATATTCCACAATTTCAAGCCATTAGCTCTTCCAGCTTTTCAGTTCCAAAATTTACGCCTGACCCACAATTCCCGATTTCGTACCCGAATATTTCCCACATTCTACATTTTCCATTTACTTACACATTATTCATCCGATTGACGTCGTTCCAGCTTCAATATATTCCAGCAATTCAAGCCATGAGCTCTTCCAGCTTTTCAGTTCCAAAATTCACGCCTTGCCCACAATTCCCGATTTCGTACCCGAATATTTCCCACATTCTACATTTTCCATTTACTTACACATTATTCATCCGATTGACGTCGTTCCAGCTTCAATATATTCCAGCAATTCAAGCCATGAGCTCTTCCAGCTTTTCAGTTCCAAAATTCACACCTTGCCCACAATTCCGGATTTCGTACCCGAATATTTCCCACATTCTATATTTCACATTTACTTCCACATTAGTCATCCGATTGACTTCGTTCCAACTTCAATATATTCCAGCAATTCAAGCCATGAGCTCTTCCAGCTTTTCAGTTCCAAAATTCATGCCTTACCCACAATTCCCGATTGCGTACCCGAATATTTCCCACATTCTACATTTCACATTTACTTCGACATTTTTCAACCGATTGACGTGGTTTCAACTTCAATATATTCCACCAATTCAAGCCATGAGCTCTTCCAGCTTTTCAGTTCCAAAATTCACGCCTTACCCACAATTCCCAATTTCGTACCCAAATATTTCCCACATTCTACATTTTCCATTTACTTCCACATTATTTATCCGATTGACTTCGTTCCAACTTCAATATATTCCACCATTTCACGTCATGAGCTCTTCCATCTTACCACCTAACTTACCACGTATGGCGGCCATTTTCCAACTTACCATGCACGGCGGCCATTTTAGACAAATGATATGCCCAGGTTTCTCGCCAACCTGGCCTCCCAAGGCGGTGGCCATTTTGGCCAATTGATTAGGTATGCGTGTGATTCTTGCCAGGATATTCCCCGACCTGAACAGGAAGTGACCAATATCAACAGGAAGTGACCTCATATCAACAGGAAGTGACTTAATTTCAACAGGAAGTGACTTAATTTCAACAGGAAGTGACCTAAAATCAACAGGAAGTGACCTGATTTTAACAGGAAATGACCCGATTTCAACAGGAAGTGACCTGATTTTAACAGGAAGTGACTTCATGTCAACAGGAAGTGACTTCATGTCAACAGGAAGTGACCCGATTTCAACAGGAAGTGACTTAATTTCAACAGGAAGTGACCTAAAATCAACAGGAAGTGACCTGTTTTTAACAGGAAGTGACCCAATTTCAACAGGAAGTGACCCAATTTTGACAGGAAGTGACCTGATATCAACAGGAAGTGACCCAATTTCAACAGGAAGTGACCCAATTTTGACAGGAAGTGACCTGATATCAACAGGAAGTGACCCAATTTCAACAGGAAGTGATCCGATTTCAACAGGAAGTGGCCTGAAATCAACAGGAAGTGAGCATGCTAGTGCTAAGTTAGCATGCTAATGCTAGCTAATGCTAATTCTAGCTGAACATGCTAATGCTATTGCTAGCTTAGCATGCTAATGCTAATGTTAGTTCAGCATGCTAATGCTAATGTTAGCTTAGCATGTGAATGCTAATGTTAGCTTAGCATGCTAATGCTAATGTTAGCTTAGCATGCTAATGCTAAGTTAGCATGCTAATGCTAATGTTAGCTTAGCATGTTAATGCTAAGTTAGCATGCTAATGCTAATGTTAGCTTAGCATGCTAATGCTAATGTTAGCTTAGCATGCTAATGCTAATGCTAAGTTAGCATGCTAATGCTAATGTTAGCATGCTAATGCTAATGTTAGCTTAGCATGCTAATGCTAATGTTAGCATGCTAATGCTAATGTTAGCATGCTAATGCTAATGTTAGCTTAGCATGCTAATGCTAATGTTAGCATGCTAATGCTAATGTTAGCTTAGCATGCCAATGCTAATGTTAGCTTAGAATGCTAATGCTAAGTTAGCACGCTAATGCTAATGTTAGCTTAGCATGCTAATGCTAAGTTAGCACATTAATGCTAATGTTAACTTAGCATGCTAATGCTAGCTTAGTATACTAATGCAAATGTGACCTGATTTCAACAGAGTGACTATTACTCCATTGCTTAAGTTTGCCACTCCTTACACCATTGCGACTCGATTCTACCCTCCTTACTTCATTGCTTACTTAATTCTTCTCACTTTACTCCATTGCTTACCCGATTACTTGCTACTTCGTCCATTTCTTACTTGATTTCTTCCTTGTTTTCTTGTTTCTTGCTGATTTATTTTTACTTTTGTGGTATTTGTCTTCCTTCAACTGCTTCTAGATTTCTGGATGAATTTAAACCATTCCAACTTCAGCATGTTTAGCTCATTCCATGTCATTCAGTATCATTCAACATCATTCAATATCATTCAATATCATTCAATATCTTTCAATATCTTTCAATATCTTTCAATATCATTCATCATCATTCAACATTATTCCAAATCATTCCACAGGTATTCATTCAGCTCTCCAGCCTTCACACGCCATTTCCCCAGAAATGGCATTTCTAGTTGTGTGAAGGCTGGAGGCCTTCACACATATGTTATTCTACACCATTCCCGTTATTCTTATTATTGTGTGAAGGCTGGAGGCCTTCACACATATGTTATTCTACACCATTCCCGTTATTCTTATTCTTATTATTATTATTATATTTTATTCCTCGCACTTTTTTGTCCAGTTTCTTCTTCCACATTTTTCACCCGATTCACTCCGTTCCAATTTCAAACGATTCCAAATATTCACGCCTACAGCGCTTCCATTTTTCTTATTCCCACGATTCACGTGTTACCCACAATTCCCGATTTCGTACCCGATTTTTCCCCATTTATTCTTAATGGGAGATTCAAAATTTCACATTTCCTTCCACATTTTTCATCCGATTCACTTCGTTCCAACTTCAATATGTTCCATAATGAGCTTTTCAGTTCCAAAATTCACGCCTTACCCACAATTCACGATTTCGTACCCGAATATTTCCCACATTCTACATTTTTCATTTACTTCCACATTATTCATCCGATTGACTTCGTTCCAACTTCAATATATTCCAGCAATTCAAGCCATGAGCTCTTCCAGCTTTTCAGTTCCAAAATTCACACCTTGCCCACAATTCCGGATTTCGTACCCGAATATTTCCCACATTCTATATTTCACATTTCCTTCCACATTATTCATCCGATTGACTTCGTTCCAACTTCAATATATTCCAGCAATTCAAGCCATGAGCTCTTCCAGCTTTTCAGTTCCAAAATTCATGCCTTACCCACAATTCCCGATTGCGTACCCGAATATTTCCCACATTCTCCATTTCACATTTACTTCGACATTTTTCATCCGATTGATGTTGTTTCAACTTCAATATATTCCACCAATTCAAGCCATGAGCTCTTCCAGCTTTTCAGTTCCAAAATTCCCGCCTTACCCACAATTCCCAATTTCGTACCCAAATATTTCCCACATTCTACATTTTCCATTTACTTCCACATTATTTATCCGATTGACTTCGTTCCAACTTCAATATATTCCACCATTTCACGTCATGAGCTCTTCCATCTTACCACCTAACTTACCACGTATGGCGGCCATTTTCCAACTTACCATGCACGGCGGCCATTTTAGACAAATGATATGCCCAGGTTTCTCGCCAACCTGGCCTCCCAAGGCGGTGGCCATTTTGGCCAATTGATTAGGTATGCGTGTGATTCTTGCCAGGATATTCCCCGACCTGAACAGGAAGTGACCAATATCAACAGGAAGTGACCTCATATCAACAGGAAGTGACTTAATCTCAACAGGAAGACTTAATTTCAACAGGAAGTGACCTAAAATCAACAGGAAGTGACCTGATTTTAACAGGAAATGACCCGATTTCAACAGGAAGTGACCTGATTTTAACAGGAAGTGACCTCATATCAACAGGAAGTGACTTAAAATCAACAGGAAGTGACCCGATTTCAACAGGAAGTGACTTAATTTCAACAGGAAGTGGCCTAAAATCAACAGGAAGTGACCCGATTTCAACAGGAAGTGACCCAATTTTGACAGGAAGTGACCTGATATCAACAGGAAGTGACCCAATTTCAACAGGAAGTGACCCAATTTTGACAGGAAGTGACCTGATATCAACAGGAAGTGACACAATTTCAACAGGAAGTGACCCGATTTCAACAGGAAGTGACCCAATTTTGACAGGAAGTGACCTGATATCAACAGGAAGTGACCCAATTTCAACAGGAAGTGACCCAATTTTGACAGGAAGTGACCTGATTTCAACAGGAAGTGACCCAATTTCAACAGGAAGTGACCTGATATCAACAGGAAGTGACCCAATTTCAACAGGAAGTGACCCGATTTCAACAGGAAGTGACCCGATTTCAACAGGAAGTGGCCTGAAATCAACAGGAAGTGAGCATGCTAGTGCTAAGTTAGCATGCTAATGCTAGCTAATGCTAATGCTAGCTGAACATGCTAATGCTATTGCTAGCTTAGCATGCTAATGCTAATGTTAGCTCGGCATGCTAATGCTAATGTTAGCTTAGCATGTGAATACTAATGTTAGCTTAGCATGCTAATGCTAATGTTAGCTTAGCATGCTAATGCTAAGTTAGCATGCTAATGCTAATGTTAGCTTAGCATGTTAATGTTAAGTTAGCATGCTAATGCTAATGTTAGCTTAGCATGCTAATGCTAAGTTAGCATGCTAATGCTAAGTTAGCATGCTAATGCTAATGTTAGCATGCTAATGCTAATGTTAGCTTAGCATGCTAATGCTCATGTTAGCATGCTAATGCTAATGTTAGCTTAGCATGCCAATGCTAATGTTAGCTTAGAATGCTAATGCTAAGTTAGCATGCTAATGCTAATGTTAGCTTAGCATGCTAATGCTAAGTTAGCATATTAATGCTAATGTTAACTTAGCATGCTAATGCTAGCTTAGTATACTAATGCAAATGTGACCTGATTTCAACAGAGTGACTATTACTCAATTGCTTAAGTTTGCCACTCTTTACACCATTGCGACTCGATTCTACCCTCCTTACTTCATTGCTTACTTAATTCTTCTCACTTTACTCCATTGCTTACCCGATTACTTGCTACTTCCTCCATTTCTTACTTGATTCCTTCCTTGTTTTCATGTTTCTTGCTGATTTATTTTTACTTTTGTGGTATTTATCTTCCTTCAACTGCTTCTAGATTTCTGGATGAATTTAAACCATTCCAACTTCAGCATGTTAAGCTCATTCCATGTCATTCAGTATCATTCAACATCATTCAATATCATTCAATATCTTTCAATATCATTCATCATCATTCAACATTATTCCAAATCATTCCACAGGTATTCATTCAGCTCTCCAGCCTTCACACGCCATTTCCCCAGAAATGGCATTTCTAGTTGTGTGAAGGCTGGAGGCCTTCACACATATGTTATTCTACACCATTCCCGTTATTCTTATTATTATATTTTATTCCTCGCACTTTTTTGTCCAGTTTCTTCTTCCACATTTTTCACCCGATTCACTCCGTTCCAATTTCAAACGATTCCAAATATTCGCGCCTAGAGCGCTTCCATTTTTCTTATTCCCACGATTCACGTGTTACCCGCAATTCCCGATTTCGTACCCGATTTTTCCCCATGTATTCTTAATGGGAGATTCAAAATTTCACATTTCCTTCCACAGTTTTCATCCGATTCACTTCGTTCCAACTTCAATATGTTCCATCATGAGCTCTTCCAGCTTTTCAGTTCCAAAATTCACGCCTTACCCACAATTCACGATTTCGTACCCGAATATTTCCCACATTCTACATTTTTCATTTACTTCCACATTATTCATCCGATTGACTTCGTTACAACTTCAATATATTCCAGCAATTCAAGCCATGAGCTCTTCCAGCTTTTCAGTTCCAAAATTCACGCCTTGCCCACAATTCCCGATTTCGTACCCGAATATTTCCCACATTCTACATTTTCCATTTACTTCCACATTATTCATCCAATTGACGTCGTTCCAGCTTCAATATATTCCAGCATTTCAAGCCATTAGCTCTTCCAGCTTTTCAGTTCCAAAATTCACGCCTTGCCCACAATTCCTGATTTCGTACCCGAATATTTCCCACATTCTACATTTTCCATTTACTTCCACATTATTCATCCGATTGACGTCGTTTCAACTTCAATATATTCCACCACTTCAAGCCATGAGCTCTTCCAGCTTTTCAGTTCCAAAATTTACGCCTGACCCACAATTCCCGATTTCGTACCCGAATATTTCCCACATTCTACATTTTCCATTTACTTACACATTATTCATCCGATTGACGTCGTTCCAGCTTCAATATATTCCAGCATTTCAAGCCATTAGCTCTTCCAGCTTTTCAGTTCCAAAATTCACGCCTTGCCCACAATTCCCGATTTCGTACCCGAATATTTCCCACATTCTACATTTTCCATTTACTTACACATTATTCATCCGATTGACGTCGTTCCAGCTTCAATATGTTCCATCATGAGCTCTTCCAGCTTTTCAGTTCCAAAATTCACGCCTTACCCACAATTCACGATTTCGTACCCGAATATTTCCCACATTCTACATTTTTCATTTACTTCCACATTATTCATCCGATTGACTTCGTTACAACTTCAATATATTCCAGCAATTCAAGCCATGAGCTCTTCCAGCTTTTCAGTTCCAAAATTCACACCTTGCCCACAATTCCGGATTTCGTACCCGAATATTTCCCACATTCTATATTTCACATTTACTTCCACATTAGTCATCCGATTGACTTCGTTCCAACTTCAATATATTCCAGCAATTCAAGCCATGAGCTCTTCCAGCTTTTCAGTTCCAAAATTCATGCCTTACCCACAATTCCCGATTGCGTACCCGAATATTTCCCACATTCTACATTTCACATTTACTTCGACATTTTTCTACCGATTGACGTGGTTTCAACTTCAATATATTCCACCAATTCAAGCCATGAGCTCTTCCAGCTTTTCAGTTCCAAAATTCACGCCTTACCCACAATTCCCAATTTCGTACCCAAATATTTCCCACATTCTACATTTTCCATTTACTTCCACATTATTTATCCGATTGACTTCGTGCCAACTTCAATATATTCCACCATTTCACGTCATGAGCTCTTCCATCTTACCACCTAACTTACCACGTATGGCGGCCATTTTCCAACTTACCATGCACGGCGGCCATTTTAGACAAATGATATGCCCAGGTTTCTCGCCAACCTGGCCTCCCAAGGCGGTGGCCATTTTGGCCAATTGATTAGGTATGCGTGTGATTCTTGCCAGGATATTCCCCGACCTGAACAGGAAGTGACCAATATCAACAGGAAGTGACCTCATATCAACAGGAAGTGACTTAATTTCAACAGGAAGTGACTTAATTTCAATAGGAAGTGACCTAAAATCAACAGGAAGTGACCTGATTTTAACAGGAAATGACCCGATTTCAACAGGAAGTGACCTGATTTTAACAGGAGTGACTTCATGTCAACAGGAAGTGACTTAAAATCAACAGGAAGTGACCCGATTTCAACAGGAAGTGACTTTATTTCAACAGGAAGTGACCTAAAATCAACAGGAAGTGACCTGTTTTTAACAGGAAGTGACCCGATTTCAACAGGAAGTGACCCAATTTTGACAGGAAGTGACCTGATATCAACAGGAAGTGACCCAATTTCAACAGGAAGTGACCCAATTTTGACAGGAAGTGACCTGATATCAACAGGAAGTGACCCAATTTCAACAGGAAGTGACCCAATTTCAACAGGAAGTGACCCGATTTCAACAGGAAGTGGCCTGAAATCAACAGGAAGTGAGCATGCTAGTGCTAAGTTAGCATGCTAATGCTAGCTAATGCTAATTCTAGCTGAACATGCTAATGCTATTGCTAGCTTAGCATGCTAATGTTAGCTCAGCATGCTAATGCTAATGTTAGCTTAGCATGTGAATGCTTATGTTAGCTTAGCATGCTAATGCTAATGTTAGCTTAGCATGCTAATGCTAAGTTAGCATGCTAATGCTAATGTTAGCTTAGCATGTTAATGCTAAGTTAGCGTGCTAATGCTAATGTTAGCTTAGCATGCTAATGCTACTGTTAGCTTAGCATGCTAATGCTAATGCTAAGTTAGCATGCTAATGCTAATGTTAGCATGCTAATGCTAATGTTAGCATGCTAATGCTAATGCTAATGTTAGCATGCTAATGCTATTGTTAGCTTAGCATGCCAATGCTAATGTTAGCTTAGAATGCTAATGCTAAGTTAGCATGCTAATGCTAATGTTAGCTTAGCATGCTAATGCTAAGTTAGCATATTAATGCTAATGTTAACTTAGCATGCTAATGCTAGCTTAGTATACTAATGCAAATATGACCTGATTTCAACAGAGTGACTATTACTCCATTGCTTAAGTTTGCCACTCCTTACACCATTGCGACTCGATTCTACCCTCCTTACTTCATTGCTTACTTAATTCTTCTCACTTTACTCCATTGCTTACCCGATTACTTGCTACTTCGTCCATTTCTTACTTGATTTCTTCCTTGTTTTCTTGTTTTTGCTGATTTATTTTTACTTTTGTGGTATTTGTCTTCCTTCAACTGCTTCTAGATTTCTGGATGAATTTAAACCATTCCAACTTCAGCATGTTAAGCTCATTCCATGTCATTCAGTATCATTCAACATCATTCAATATCATTTAATATCATTCAATATCTTTCAATATCTTTCAATATCATTCATCATCATTCAACATTATTCCAAATCATTCCACAGGTATTCATTCAGCTCTCCAGCCTTCACACGCCATTTCCCCAGAAATGGCATTTCTAGTTCTTATTATTGTGTGAAGGCTGGAGGCCTTCACACATATGTTATTCTACACCATTCCCGTTATTCTTATTATTATTATTCTTATTCTTATTCTTATTCTATTTTATTCCTCGCACTTTTTTGTCCTGTTTCTACTTCCACATTTTTCACCCGATTCACTCCGTTCCAATTTCAAATGATTCCAAATATTCGCGTCTACATCGCTTCCATTTTTCTTATTCCCACGATTCACGTGTTACCCGCAATTCCCGATTTCGTACCCGATTTTTCCCCATGTATTCTTAATGGGAGATTCTAAATTTCACATTTCCTTCCACATTTTTCATCCGATTCACTTCGTTCCAACTTCAATATGTTCCATAATGAGCTTTTCAGTTCCAAAATTCACGCCTTACCCACAATTCACGATTTCGTACCTGAATATTTCCCACATTCTACATTTTTCATTTACTTCCACATTATTCATCCGATTGACTTCGTTCCAACTTCAATATATTCCAGCAATTCAAGCCATGAGCTATTCCAGCTTTTCAGTTCCAAAATTCACGCCTTGCCCACAATTCCCGATTTCGTACCCGAATATTTCCCACATTCTACATTTTCCATTTACTTCCACATTATTCATCCAATTGACGTCGTTCCAGCTTCAATATATTCCAGCATTTCAAGCCATTAGCTCTTCCAGCTTTTCAGTTCCAAAATTCACGCCTTGCCCACAATTCCTGATTTCATACCCGAATATTTCCCACATTCTACATCTTCCATTTACTTACACATTATTCATCCGATTGACGTTGTTTCAACTTCAATATATTCCAGCATTTCAAGCCATTAGCTCTTCCAGCTTTTCAGTTCCAAAATTCACGCCTTGCCCACAATTCCCGATTTCGTACCCGAATATTTCCCACATTCTACATTTTCCATTTACTTACACATTATTCATCCGATTGACGTCGTTCCAGCTTCAATATATTCCAGCAATTCAAGCCATGAGCTCTTCCAGCTTTTCAGTTCCAAAATTCACACCTTGCCCACAATTCCGGATTTCGTACCCGAATATTTCCCACATTCTATATTTCACATTTACTTCCACATTAGTCATCCGATTGACTTCGTTCCAACTTCAATATATTCCAGCAATTCAAGCCATGAGCTCTTCCAGCTTTTCAGTTCCAAAATTCATGCCTTACCCACAATTCCCGATTGCGTACCCGAATATTTCCCACATTCTACATTTCACATTTACTTCGACATTTTTCAACCGATTGACGTGGTTTCAACTTCAATATATTCCACCAATTCAAGCCATGAGCTCTTCCAGCTTTTCAGTTCCAAAATTCACGCCTTACCCACAATTCCCAATTTCGTACCCAAATATTTCCCACATTCTACATTTTCCATTTACTTCCACATTATTTATCCGATTGACTTCGTTCCAACTTCAATATATTCCACCATTTCACGTCATGAGCTCTTCCATCTTACCACCTAACTTACCACGTATGGCGGCCATTTTCCAACTTACCATGCACGGCGGCCATTTTAGACAAATGATATGCCCAGGTTTCTCGCCAACCTGGCCTCCCAAGGCAGTGGCCATTTTGGCCAATTGATTAGGTATGCGTGTGATTCTTGCCAGGATATTCCCCGACCTGAACAGGAAGTGACCAATATCAACAGGAAGTGACCTCATATCAACAGGAAGTGACTTAATTTCAACAGGAAGTGACCTAAAATCAACAGGAAGTGACCTGATTTTAACAGGAAATGACCCGATTTCAACAGGAAGTGACCTGATTTTAACAGGAAGTGACTTCATGTCAACAGGAAGTGACTTAAAATCAACAGGAAGTGACCCGATTTCAACAGGAAGTGACTTAATTTCAACAGGAAGTGACCTAAAATCAACAGGAAGTGACCTGTTTTTAACAGGAAGTGACCCGATTTCAACAGGAAGTGACCCAATTTTGACAGGAAGTGACCTGATATCAACAGGAAGTGACCCAATTTCAACAGGAAGTAACCCAATTTTGACAGGAAGTGACCTGATATCAACAGGAAGTGACATGATATCAACAGGAAGTGACCCAATTTCAACAGGAAGTGACCCGATTTCAACAGGAAGTGGCCTGAAATCAACAGGAAGTGAGCATGCTAGTGCTAAGTTAGCATGCTAATGCTAGCTAATGCTAATTCTAGCTGAACATGCTAATGCTATTGCTAGCTTAGCATGCTAATGCTAATGTTAGCTCAGCATGCTAATGCTAATGTTAGCTTAGCATGTGAATGCTAATGTTAGCTTAGCATGCTAATGCTAATGTTAGCTTAGCATGCTAATGCTAAGTTAGCATGCTAATGCTAATGTTAGCTTAGCATGTTAATGCTAAGTTAGCATGCTAATGCTAATGTTAGCTTAGCATGCTAATGCTAATGTTAGCTTAGCATGCTAATGCTAATGCTAAGTTAGCATGCTAATGCTAATGTTAGCTTAGCATGCTAATGCTAATGCTAAGTTAGCATGCTAATGCTAATGTTAGCATGCTAATGCTAATGTTAGCTTAGCATGCTAATGCTAATGTTAGCATGCTAATGCTAATTTTAGCTTAGCATGCCAATGTTAATGTTAGCTTAGAATGCTAATGCTAAGTTAGCATGCTAATGCTAATGCTAATGTTAGTTTAGCATGCTAATGCTAAGTTAGCATATTAATGCTAATGTTAACTTAGCATGCTAATGCTAGCTTAGTATACTAATGCAAATGTGGCCTGATTTCAACAGAGTGACTATTACTCCATTGCTTAAGTTTGCCACTCCTTACACCATTGCGACTCGATTCTACCCTCCTTACTTCATTGCTTACTTAATTCTTCTCACTTTACTCCATTGCTTACCCGATTACTTGCTACTTCGTCCATTTCTTACTTGATTTCTTCCTTGTTTTCTTGTTTCTTGCTGATTTATTTTTACTTTTGTGGTATTTATCTTCCTTCAACTGCTTCTAGATTTCTGGATGAATTTAAACCATTCCAACTTCAGCATGTTAAGCTCATTCCATGTCATTCAGTATCATTCAACATCATTCAATATCATTCAATATCTTTCAATATCTTTCAATATCATTCATCATCATTCAACATTATTCCAAATCATTCCACAGGTATTCATTCAGCTCTCCAGCCTTCACACGCCATTTCCCCAGAAATGGCATTTCTAGTTATTCTTATATTTTATTCCTCGCACTTTTTTGTCCAGTTTCTTCTTCCACATTTTTCACCCGATTCACTCCGTTCCAATTTCAAACGATTCCAAATATTCACGCCTACAGCGCTTCCATTTTTCTTATTCCCACGATTCACGTGTTACCCGCAATTCCCGATTTCGTACCCGATTTTTCCCCATGTATTCTTAATGGGAGATTCAAAATTTCACATTTCCTTCCACATTTTTCATCCGATTCACTTCGTTCCAACTTCAATATGTTCCATAATGAGCTTTTCAGTTCCAAAATTCACGCCTTACCCACAATTCACGATTTCGTACCCGAATTTTTCCCACATTCTATATTTCACATTTACTTCCACATTATTCATCCAATTGACTTCGTTCCAACTTCAATATATTCCAGCAATTCAAGCCATGAGCTCTTCCAGCTTTTCAGTTCCTAAATTCACGCCTTACCCACAATTCCGGATTTCGTACCCGAATATTTCCCACATTCTATATTTCACATTTCCTTCCACATTATTCATCCGATGACTTCGTTCCAACTTCAATATATTCCAGCAATTCAAGCCATGAGCTCTTCCAGCTTTTCAGTTCCAAAATTCATGCCTTACCCACAATTCCCGATTTCGTACCCGAATATTTGCCACATTCTAATTTCACATTTACTTCGACATTTTTCAACCGATTGACGTGGTTCCAACTTCAATATATTCCACCAATTCAAGCCATGAGCTCTTCCAGCTTTTCAGTTCCAAAATTCATGCCTTACCCACAATTCCCGATTTTGTACCCGAATATTTCCCACATTCTACATTTCACATTTACTTCGACATTTTTCATCCGATTGACGTCGTTTCAACTTCAATATATTCCACCAATTCAAGCCATGAGCTCTTCCAGCTTTTCAGTTCCAAAATTCACGCCTTACCCACAATTCCCGATTTCGTACCCAAATATTTCCCACATTCTACATTTTCCATTTACTTCCACATTATTTATCCGATTGACTTCGTTCCAACTTCAATATATTCCACCATTTCACGTCATGAGCTCTTTCATCTTACCACCGAACTTACCACGCATGGCGGCTATTTTCCAACTTACCATGCACGGCGGCCATTTTAGACAAATGATATGCCCTGGTTTCTCGCCAACCTGGCCTCCCAAGGCGGTGGCCATTTTGGCCAATTGATTCGGTATGCGTGTGATTCTTGCCAGGATATTCCCCGACCTGAACAGGAAGTGACCAATATCAACAGGAAGTGACCTCATATCCACAGGAAGTGACTTAATTTCAGCAGGAAGTGACCTAAAATCAACAGGAAGTGACCTAAAATCAACAGGAAGTGACCTGATTTTAACAGGAAATGACCCGATTTCAACAGGAGGTGACCTTATTTTAACAGGAAGTGACCTCATATCAACAGGAAGTGACTTAAAATCAACAGGAAGTGACCTGATTTCAACAGGAAGTGACTTAATTTCAACAGGAAGTGACCTAAAATCAACAGGAAGTGACCTGTTTTTAACAGGAAGTGACCCGATTTCAACAGGAAGTGACCCGATTTCAACAGGAAGTGACCCGATTTTGACAGGAAGTGACCTGATATCAACAGGAAGTGACTTAAAATCAACAGGAAGTGACCCAGTTTCAACAGGAAGTGACCCGAATTCAACAGGAAGTGACCCGATTTCAACAGGAAGTGGCCTGAAATCACCAGGAAGTGAGCATGCTAGTACTAAGTTAGCATGCTAATGCTAATGTTAGCTTAGCATGCTAATGCTAAGCTAGCATGCTAATGCTAATGTTAGCTTAGCATGCTAATGCTAAGTTAGCATGCTAATGCTAATGTTAGCATGCTAACATTAGAATTAAACCATTCCAACTTCAGCATGTTAAGCTCATTCCATGTCATTCAGTATCATTCAACATCATTCAACATCATTCAAAACCATTCAATATCATTCAATATCTTTCAATATCATTCATCATCATTCAACATTATTCCAAATCATTCCACAGGTATTCATTCAGCCCTCCAGCCTTCACACGCCATTTCCCCAGAAATGGCATTTCTAGTTCTTATTATTATTCTTATATTTTATTCCTCGCACTTTTTTGTCCAGCTTCTACTTCCACATTTTTCACCCGATTCACTCCGTTCCAATTTCAAACGATTCAAAATATTCGCGCCTAGAGCGCTTCCATTTTTCTTATTCCCACGATTCACGTGTTACCCGCAATTCCCGATTTCGTACCCGATTTTTCCCCATGTATTCTTAATGGGAGATTCAAAATTTCACATTTCCTTCCACATTTTTCATCCGATTCACTTCGTTCCAACTTCAATATGTTCCATAATGAGCTTTTCAGTTCCAAAATTCACGCCTTACCCACAATTCACGATTTCGTACCCGAATATTTCCTACATTCTACGTTTTTCATTTACTTCCACATTATTCATCCGATTGACTTCGTTCCAACTTCAATATATTCCAGCAATTCAAGCAATGAGCTCTTCCAGCTTTTCAGTTCCAAAATTCACGGCTTACCCACAATTCCCGATTTCGTACCCGCATATTACCCACATTCTACATTTTCCATTTACTTCCACATTATTCATCCAATTGACGTTGTTCCAGCTTCAATATATTCCACAATTTCAAGCCATTAGCTCTTCCAGCTTTTCAGTTCCAAAATTCACGCCTTACCCACAATCCCCGATTCCGTACCCGAATATTTCCCGCATTCTACATTTTCCATTTACTTCCACATTATTCATCCGATTGACTTCATTCCAGCTTCAATATATACCACCATTTCACGTCATGAGCTCTTCCAGCTTTTCAGTTCCTAAATTCACGCCTTACCCACAATTCACGATTTCGTACCCGCATATTACCCACATTCTACATTTTCCATTTACTTCCACATTATTCATCCAATTGACGTTGTTCCAGCTTCAATATATTCCACAATTTCAAGCCATTAGCTCTTCCAGCTTTTCAGTTCCAAAATTCACGCCTTACCCACAATTCACGATTTCGTACCCGAATTTTTCCCACATTCTATATTTCACATTTACTTCCACATTATTCATCCAATTGACTTCGTTCCAACTTCAATATATTCCAGCAATTCAAGCCATGAGCTCTTCCAGCTTTTCAGTTCCTAAATTCACGCCTTACCCACAATTCCGGATTTCGTACCCGAATATTTCCCACATTCTATATTTCACATTTCCTTCCACATTATTCATCCGATGACTTCGTTCCAACTTCAATATATTCCAGCAATTCAAGCCATGAGCTCTTCCAGCTTTTCAGTTCCAAAATTCATGCCTTACCCACAATTCCCGATTTCGTACCCGAATATTTGCCACATTCTAATTTCACATTTACTTCGACATTTTTCAACCGATTGACGTGGTTCCAACTTCAATATATTCCACCAATTCAAGCCATGAGCTCTTCCAGCTTTTCAGTTCCAAAATTCATGCCTTACCCACAATTCCCGATTTTGTACCCGAATATTTCCCACATTCTACATTTCACATTTACTTCGACATTTTTCATCCGATTGACGTCGTTTCAACTTCAATATATTCCACCAATTCAAGCCATGAGCTCTTCCAGCTTTTCAGTTCCAAAATTCACGCCTTACCCACAATTCCCGATTTCGTACCCAAATATTTCCCACATTCTACATTTTCCATTTACTTCCACATTATTTATCCGATTGACTTCGTTCCAACTTCAATATATTCCACCATTTCACGTCATGAGCTCTTTCATCTTACCACCGAACTTACCACGCATGGCGGCCATTTTCCAACTTACCATGCACGGCGGCCATTTTAGACAAATGATATGCCCTGGTTTCTCGCCAACCTGGCCTCCCAAGGCGGTGGCCATTTTGGCCAATTGATTCGGTATGCGTGTGATTCTTGCCAGGATATTCCCCGACCTGAACAGGAAGTGACCAATATCAACAGGAAGTGACCTCATATCCACAGGAAGTGACTTAATTTCAGCAGGAAGTGACCTAAAATCAACAGGAAGTGACCTAAAATCAACAGGAAGTGACCTGATTTTAACAGGAAATGACCCGATTTCAACAGGAGGTGACCTTATTTTAACAGGAAGTGACCTCATATCAACAGGAAGTGACTTAAAATCAACAGGAAGTGACCTGATTTCAACAGGAAGTGACTTAATTTCAACAGGAAGTGACCTAAAATCAACAGGAAGTGACCTGTTTTTAACAGGAAGTGACCCGATTTCAACAGGAAGTGACCCGATTTCAACAGGAAGTGACCCGATTTTGACAGGAAGTGACCTGATATCAACAGGAAGTGACTTAAAATCAACAGGAAGTGACCCAGTTTCAACAGGAAGTGACCCGAATTCAACAGGAAGTGACCCGATTTCAACAGGAAGTGGCCTGAAATCACCAGGAAGTGAGCATGCTAGTACTAAGTTAGCATGCTAATGCTAATGTTAGCTTAGCATGCTAATGCTAAGCTAGCATGCTAATGCTAATGTTAGCTTAGCATGCTAATGCTAAGTTAGCATGCTAATGCTAATGTTAGCATGCTAACATTAGAATTAAACCATTCCAACTTCAGCATGTTAAGCTCATTCCATGTCATTCAGTATCATTCAACATCATTCAACATCATTCAAAACCATTCAATATCATTCAATATCTTTCAATATCATTCATCATCATTCAACATTATTCCAAATCATTCCACAGGTATTCATTCAGCCCTCCAGCCTTCACACGCCATTTCCCCAGAAATGGCATTTCTAGTTCTTATTATTATTCTTATATTTTATTCCTCGCACTTTTTTGTCCAGCTTCTACTTCCACATTTTTCACCCGATTCACTCCGTTCCAATTTCAAACGATTCCAAATATTCGCGCCTAGAGCGCTTCCATTTTTCTTATTCCCACGATTCACGTGTTACCCGCAATTCCCGATTTCGTACCCGATTTTTCCCCATGTATTCTTAATGGGAGATTCAAAATTTCACATTTCCTTCCACATTTTTCATCCGATTCACTTCGTTCCAACTTCAATATGTTCCATAATGAGCTTTTCAGTTCCAAAATTCACGCCTTACCCACAATTCACGATTTCGTACCCGAATATTTCCTACATTCTACATTTTTCATTTACTTCCACATTATTCATCCGATTGACTTCGTTCCAACTTCAATATATTCCAGCAATTCAAGCAATGAGCTCTTCCAGCTTTTCAGTTCCAAAATTCACGCCTTACCCACAATTCCCGATTTCGTACCCGCATATTACCCACATTCTACATTTTCCATTTACTTCCACATTATTCATCCAATTGACGTTGTTCCAGCTTCAATATATTCCACAATTTCAAGCCATTAGCTCTTCCAGCTTTTCAGTTCCAAAATTCACGCCTTACCCACAATCCCCGATTCCGTACCCGAATATTTCCCGCATTCTACATTTTCCATTTACTTCCACATTATTCATCCGATTGACTTCATTCCAGCTTCAATATATACCACCATTTCACGTCATGAGCTCTTCCATCTTACCACCGAACTTACCACGTATGGCGGCCATTTTCCAACTTACCATGCACGGCGGCCATTTTAGACAAATGATATGCCCAGGTTTCTCGCCAACCTGGCCTCCCAAGGCGGTGGCCATTTTGGCCAATTGATTAGGTATGCGTGTGATTCTTGCCAGGATATTCCCCGACCTGAACAGGAAGTGACCAATATCAACAGGAAGTGACCTCATATCAACAGGAAGTGACTTAATTTCAACAGGAAGTGACTTAATTTCAACAGGAAGTGACCTAAAATCAACAGGAAGTGACCTGATTTTAACAGGAAATGACCCGATTTCAACAGGAAGTGACCTGATTTTAACAGGAAGTGACTTCATGTCAACAGGAAGTGACTTAAAATCAACAGGAAGTGACCCGATTTCAACAGGAAGTGACTTAATTTCAACAGGAAGTGACCTAAAATCAACAGGAAGTGACCTGTTTTTAACAGGAAGTGACCCAATTTCAACAGGAAGTGACCCAATTTTGACAGGAAGTGACCTGATATCAACAGGAAGTGACCTAATTTCAACAGGAAGTGACCCAATTTTGACAGGAAGTGACCTGATATCAACAGGAAGTGACCCAATTTCAACAGGAAGTGACCCGATTTCAACAGGAAGTGACCCGATTTCAACAGGAAGTGGCCTGAAATCAACAGGAAGTGAGCATGCTAGTGCTAAGTTAGCATGCTAATGCTAGCTAATGCTAATTCTAGCTGAACATGCTAATGCTATTGCTAGCTTAGCATGCTAATGCTAATGTTAGCTCAGCATGCTAATGCTAATGTTAGCTTAGCATGTGAATGCTAATGTTAGCTTAGCATGCTAATGCTAATGTTAGCTTAGCATGCTAATGCTAAGTTAGCATGCTAATGCTAATGTTAGCTTAGCATGTTAATGCTAAGTTAGCATGCCAATGCTAATGTTAGCTTAGCATGCTAATGCTAATGTTAGCTTAGCATGCTAATGCTAATGCTAAGTTAGCATGCTAATGCTAATGTTAGCATGCTAATGCTAATGTTAGCTTAGCATGCTAATGCTAATGTTAGCATGCTAATGCTAATGTTAGCTTAGCATGCCAATGCTAATGTTAGCTTAGAATGCTAATGCTAAGTTAGCATGCTAATGCTAATGTTAGCTTAGCATGCTAATGCTAAGTTAGCACATTAATGCTAATGTTAACTTAGCATGCTAATGCTAGCTTAGTATACTAATGCAAATGTGACCTGATTTCAACAGAGTGACTATTACTCCATTGCTTAAGTTTTCCACTCCTTACACCATTGCGACTCGATTCTACCCTCCTTACTTCATTGCTTACTTAATTCTTCTCACTTTACTCCATTGCTTACCCGATTACTTGCTACTTCGTCCATTTCTTACTTGATTTCTTCCTTGTTTTCTTGTTTCTTGCTGATTTATTTTTACTTTTGTGGTATTTGTCTTCCTTCAACTGCTTCTAGATTTCTGGATGAATTTAAACCATTCCAACTTCAGCATGTTTAGCTCATTCCATGTCATTCAGTATCATTCAACATCATTCAATATCATTCAATATCATTCAATATCTTTCAATATCATTCATCATCATTCAACATTATTCCAAATCATTCCACAGGTATTCATTCAGCTCTCCAGCCTTCACACGCCATTTCCCCAGAAATGGCATTTCTAGTTATTCTTATATTTTATTCCTCGCACTTTTTTGTCCAGTTTCTTCTTCCACATTTTTCACCCGATTCACTCCGTTCCAATTTCAAACGATTCCAAATATTCGCGCCTACAGCGCTTCCATTTTTCTTATTCCCACGATTCACGTGTTACCCGCAATTCCCGATTCCGTACCCGATTTTTCCCCATGTATTCTTAATGGGAGATTCAAAATTTCACATTTCCTTCCACATTTTTCATCCGATTCACTTCGTTCCAACTTCAATATGTTCCATCATGAGCTCTTCCAGCTTTTCAGTTCCAAAATTCACGCCTTACCCACAATTCACGATTTCGTACCCGAATATTTCCCACATTCTACATTTTTCATTTACTTCCACATTATTCATCCCATTGACTTCGTTCCAACTTCAATATATTCCAGCAATTCAAGCCATGAGCTCTTCCAGCTTTTCAGTTCCAAAATTCACGCCTTACCCACAATTCCCGATTTCGTACCCGCACATTACCCACATTCTACATTTTCCATTTACTTCCACATTATTCATCCAATTGATGTCGTTCCAGCTTCAATATATTCCAGCATTTCAAGCCATTAGCTCTTCCAGCTTTTCAGTTCCAAAATTCACGCCTTGCCCACAATTCCCGATTTCGTACCCGAATATTTCCCACATTCTACATTTTCCATTTACTTACACATTATTCATCCGATTGACGTCGTTCCAGCTTCAATATATTACAGCAATTCAAGCCATGAGCTCTTCCAGCTTTTCAGTTCCAAAATTCATGCCTTACCCACAATTCACGATTTCGTACCCGAATATTTCCCATATTCTACATTTTCCATTTACTTCCACGTTATTTATCCGATTGACTTCGTTCCAACTTCAATATATTCCAGGAATTCAAGCCATGAGCTCTTCCAGCTTTTCAGTTCCAAAATTCACGCCTTACCCACAATTCCCGATTTCGTACCCGCACATTACCCACATTCTACATTTTCCATTTACTTCCACATTATTCATCCAATTGACGTCGTTCCAGCTTCAATATATTCCAGCATTTCAAGCCATTAGCTCTTCCAGCTTTTCAGTTCCAAAATTCATGCCTTACCCACAATTCCCGATTTCGTACCCGAATATTTCCCACATTCTACATTTCACATTTACTTCGACATTTTTCATCCGATTGATATCGTTTCAACTTCAATATATTCTACCAATTCAAGCCATGAGCTCTTCCAGCTTTTCAGTTCCAAAATTCACACCTTGCCCACAAGTCCGGATTTCGTACCCGAATATTTCCCACATTCTATATTTCACATTTACTTTCACATTATTCATCCGATTGACTTCGTTCCAACTTCAATATATTCCAGCAATTCAAGCCATGAGCTCTTCCAGCTTTTCAGTTCCAAAATTCATGCTTTACCCATAATTCCCGATTTCGTACCCGAATATTTCCCACATTCTACATTTCACATTTACTTCGACATTTTTCATCTGATTGACGTCGTTTCAACTTCAATATATTCCAGCATTTCAAGCCATGAGCTCTTCCAGCTTTTCAGTTCCAAAATTCACGCCTTACCCACAATTCCCGATTTCGTACCCGCACATTACCCACATTCTATATTTCACATTTTATTCCACATTATTCATCCGATTGACGTCGTTCCAGCTTCAATATATTCCAGCATTTCAAGCCATGAGCTCTTCCAGCTTTTCAGTTCCAAAATTCACACCTTGCCCACAATTCCCGATTTCGTACCCGAATATTTCCCACATTCTATATTTCACATTTACTTCCACATTATTCATCCGATTGACGTCGTTTCAACTTCAATATATTCCACCAATTCAAGCCATGAGCTCTTCCAGCTTTTCAGTTCCAAAATTCACGCCTTACCCACAATTCCCAATTTCCTACCCAAATATTTCCCACATTCTACATTTTCCATTTACTTCCACATTATTTATCCGATTGACTTCGTTCCAACTTCAATATATTCCACCATTTCACATCTTGAGCTCTTCCATCTTACCAGCTAACTTACCACGCATGGCGGCCATTTTCCAACTTACCATGAATGGCGGCCATTTTGGATAAATGATTAGATATGCCCAGGATTCTCGCCAACCTGGACCCACAGGCCGGCGGCCATCTTGGCCAATGGATTAGGGACGCCTAGGATTTCCGCCACGTCGTCCACCGGGGGCGGCGGCCATCTTGGCCAATTGATTAGGGACGCCTAGGATTTCCGCCATTTCGACCTAATTTCAATAGGAAGTGACCTAGAATCAACAGGAAGTGACCTGATTTTAACAGGAAGTGACCCGATTTCAACAGGAAGTGACCTGATTTTAACAGGAAGTGACTTCATATCAACAGGAAGTGACTTCATATCAATAGGAAGTGACCTAAAATCAACAGGAAGTGACCTCATATCAACAGAAAGTGACCTAAAATCAACAGGAAGTGACCTCATATCAACAGGAAGTGACCTAAAATCAACAGGAAGTGACCCGATTTCAACAGGAAGTGGCCTGAAATCAACAGGAAGTGACCTGATTTTAACAGGAAGTGACCTGATTTTAACAGGAAGTGACCTCATATCAACAGGAAGTGACCCGATTTCAACAGGAAGTGGCCTGAAATCAACAGGAAGTGACCTGTTTTAACAGGAAGTGACCTGATTTTAACAGGAAGTGACCTCATATCAACAGGAAGTGACCCGATTTCAACAGGAAGTGACCCGATTTCAACAGGAAGTGGCCTGAAATCAACAGGAAGTGACTTGATTTTAACAGGAAGTGACACGATTTCAACAGGGAGTGACCCAATTTCAACAGGAAGTGACCTGATTTTAACAGGAAGTGACCTGATTTTAACAGGAAGTGACCTCACATCAACAGGAAGTGACCTAAAATCAACAGGAAGTGACCCATTTCAACAGGAAGTGACCCGATTTAAACAGGAAGTGGCCTGAAAACAACAGGAAGTGAGCATGCTAGTGCTAAATTAGCATGCTAATGCTAGCTAATGCTAATGCTAGCTGAACATGCTAATGCTATTGCTAGCTTAGCATGCTAATGCTAATGTTAGCTTAGCATGCTAATGCTAATTCTAGGTTAGCATGCTAATGCTAATGTTAGCATGCTAATGTTAATGCTAAGTTAGCATGCTAATGCTAATGTTAGCTTAGCATGCTAATGCTAATGCTAGCCTAGCATGCTAATGCTAATGCTAGCTTAGCATGCTAATGTTAGCTGAGCATGCTAATGCTAATGTTAGCTTAGCATGATAATGCTAATGCTAAGTTAGCATTCTAATGCTAATGCTAAGTTAGCATGCTAATGCTAATGTTAGCATGCTAATGCTAATGCTAAGTTAGCATGCTAATGCTAATGTTAGATTAGTATGCTAATGCTAATGTTAGCTTAGCATCCTAATGCTAATGTTAGCTTAATGCAAATGTTAGCTCAGCCTGCTAATGCTAATGTTAGCATGCTAATGCTAAGTTAGCATGCTAATGCAAATGTTAGCTTAGCATGCTAATGCTAATATTAGCTCAGCATGCTAATGCTAAGTTAGCATGCTAATGCTAAGTTAGCATGCGCTAATGGTAGCTTTGCATGCTAATGCTAAGTTAGCATATTAATGCTAATGTTAGCTTAGCATGCTAATATTAATGCTAATGTTAACTTAGCATGCTAATGCTAGCTTAGCAAGCCAATGCTCATGCTAGATTAGAACGCTAAAACTATATTAGCACACTATTGCTAATGTTAGCTTAGCATGCTAATGCTAGCTTAGTATAGTAATGCAAATGTGACCTGATTTCAACAGAGTGACTATTACTCCATTGCTTAAGTTTGCCACTCCTTACACCATTGCGACTCGATTCTACCCTCCTTACTTCATTGCTTACTCAATTCTTCTCACTTTACTCCATTGCTTACCCGATTACTTGCTACTTCCTCCATTTCTTACTTAATTTCTTCCTTGTTTTCTTGTTTCTTGCTGATTTACTTTTACTTTTGTGGTATTTATCTTCCTTCAACTGCTTCTAGATTTCTGGATGAATTTAAACCATTCCAACTTCAGCATGTTAAGCTCATTGCATGTCATTCAGTATCATTCAACATCATTCAACACCATTCAATATCATTCAATATCTTTCAATATCATTCATCATCATTCAATATTATTCCAAATCATTCCACAGGTATTCATTCAGCTCTCCAGCCTTCACACGCCATTTCCCCAGAAATGGCATTTCTAGTTCATTATATGAACACTATAACGTGCACATAGAGAGATGACCATTCATCCTGTCTAATTAATTACCACATTTAATGAGTCTAGCCTGCACACAGCCACTAATTGAACATGATACACTGAGTGTTTCATGCTAATTGGTTCTTTGATTGTGGCAAAGCTAACTTGCTCCATGCATCCAAAGCACATGAACTGATTGTGTTATTGTGCTACTGATTGTGGAATTAAGGAAATTAGAGAAAAGCAAATACTGGAACACTAGACGCCACTATTTTTGTTAAAAAAAAAAAAAAAAAAAAGATTAAAATCTTAAATGTCATGATCCGTGTTTTTGTTTAGAGCAAATTAAAGTAAAATAGTCAGAGGCAGTTGCAAGTAAAGCCCAGATAACAGGACACACAAACTGTGTTGTAAATATTTCCCATTTGTTCGCACGTTTACTGTAAACACGATCACAATTTCTCATTGAAAGCAAATGGCACAGACCACAGTCGCACTGTGCCCGCAGCAACGGAGTGGAATGCTAAAAATAAATGCAAGCCTTTGTAGGCGAACAGAAGGTCACTGGTTGTTAGTGTGGCCGCGTGTCACATTGTCGGAAAGACTTTGTGAGGCCTGTCTGATCTGATCCACATTGGTCACACCCGTGTCAAGAATTGGTTTGATATTTGCCATCAATGAGTGCTTATTTGTGCTGTTACTGCACACAGTGTCATTTTGTGGATCATAGTGACAAACAAGAAAATATATATACAATCTTTAACAACTATCACTTTTCTGAGCAGACTTTCTATGAGATTTTGGAGGGTGTCTGAGGGAATACTGTACATACTGTACCAGTATGTTCAATGGATCAAATTTTACAGTACTTGGAACAATCTATGCACATCAGGGAGCATTTGTTTTATATCTCCTCCAAATGGTATCATGCCTCTGTGCTTTGTTGACTGATGCCAAATTTGACACGTGCGTGTTTGTGTGTACCCTCTTTGGCTAGTACACAACTAATTTACAGCTTTGCCCCCCCCTCCCTTGCCTTTTGTCCTCAATGCAATGTCGTGTGACCACATATTTACAATGGCATTAGAAATCACCAATTTCATGAACTTTTTTTCACACACATGGCAAGGCAAGCAGTTTGTGGCCACAACTTCTGCTGACTGATTCGGTTTATCGTATGTTGGGTTTTCTCCAGCTGTACTCTTCCACGGGCCACTTTTGCTGTGCTTACTGTATTTGAAACATATTCCATAAGTGACATTTTTCTTTCACATGCTGTGGCCAGCCAACATTCCTTCACTATTCCTTCCAAAAGAGCATTGCAGGACTTGCTAGTTTGCATGCAATCGGGTATTCACCCGTGTACATGTGCGCTCCTGTACGTGCACGCGCGCACACTTGCTAATAAAAAGCTGCTGAAACAACTGGGAAGTATGCGAGGATGCCAAAAAGAGAAGAGGCTGAAAATTAACCGAAAAAAAAAGAACAAATATCTGCACAGTGCAAAGCAGATGTCGCAGCGAGAATCCCACTAATGATCAACAGATGAGTATAAAATAAGTCACATACACACTCGAACCCCGCTGCAGCTTTTGACTGCAGGTTTCGTTGTCACAATGGTTTTATATGAAAAGGAAAAAAAAGTAGAGCTGCACCAAACACTTACGTAGTGATGTTGTGCTTTACTGTGTTAAGAGAGGCCATATTGCGAAAGCTGTCTGGTATCTTTGTGTTAACAGCCTGGTGGTTCCCTTTACACAATGGGAAGGACAACAAACTTTCATGGATTGGACACTGTGGAGATATCATGCTGTGTGGTTTAAACCAGGTGTCCAACAACGTGATGCCTGAGGAATTACTCACACTGGGAAGAATGAGGAGAAAATAAGATTATAATTTCAAAGCATCCATCACGACACATGACTGCTGGTTAATGACTAAGATCTTGACTTGATTATTTTCACTATTTGGATGCCCGAATAGTAGTAATATGTTCAAATTGAAATGTCAGTGTTGCTTAGAAGTGGATCCCAACTTGTCATGGAAAATGTTAAAATTAAAAGTAGTAGTCCTATGTGTCATCCTAACCTGGAAATAGCCAGATTGATAATTGTGATTTACTCAAGGGACTTCTCCACGGTGATTTGCTTGGGAAAGGCGGGATATTCTGTGTAATACTTTGAGCTGATTGGACGATGCACCATCTTGTGCACGTCTACCTAACTTTTGTTTTGACCAATCACGGCAGCGGATGAAAATGTCATCTTCGTTCTTGTCTTAAAAACAAACAAACAAACAAACCAAAAAAACACAAACATCTTTACCAGCTAAAAATGCACGAAGTGCTTCTCTCTATTCACCATTCAACAAGGAAACGGTGAGTAATTCGGCGAGAACTGAATTAATTGTAGTGTCCATTCGTCCAAGTTAGGTTCGTTTGTTTCCACCAGCGTTGACGCTTCCTGGTTTCGTCACAGCTGCATATCCCACCCCCAAACACAATACAGCGCTGTTATTGGTCCATACAAAAAGTGTACAGATCGTTGAAAATCAGCAGGCCTGGTACAAGATGTAGGGTGTATTTCACAAAGGAGGTTCAACAGTGAAATTAACCTTGAACAACGAGTTGACATACCCTCCGATAGGAAACTCTGCGTTTTCGGTTCCAGTCCAGCTGATTCCAGTGAGTTATATCAACGCTGAGTGGTCTCACCTGGACTTAAGACTTCTTACTCCCAGAGTTAATAGACCGCCTCAATAGAGCCCCGATTTGTCGAGTCACCACGGAAACGGGGAAACCAAGCTCGGCACCGCCCTCTGCTTCAGTGTTGCTTTTTTATTTTTATTGCCCCTTTCAATCAAAAATCTTCATGCGATCATATATCGAATTTGAACACCGGCATGGTACGTCCTGGGGTGGGTGGTTCCGTTCCCGGCCTGAGTCCACTTCCTGGAATCCAACCTCAACCAAGGTCCAGTTCCAGGATTCCTACCGATCGGCTAAACCTGACCCGCGAAGCGGGCCCCAAACACGTCGAGGCCCCGCAAAGCGGGGCCGAGAACACCGGCATGGTGCGTCCCGGGGTGGGTGGTTCCGTTCCCGGCCTGAGTCCACTTCCGGGAATCCAACCCCATCCAAGGTCCAGTTCCAGGATTCCTACCGATCGGCTAAACCTGACCTGCGAAGCGGGCCCCAAACACGTCGAGGCCCCGCGAAGCGGGGCCGAGAACACCGGCATGGTGCGTCCCGGGGTTGGAGGTTCCGTTCCCGCCCTGAGTCGACTTCCAGGAATCCAACCCCATCCAAAGTCTTTATTAAAAAAAAAAAGAAAAAAAAGTGCAACACAGCAGAGGCACCCCATAGAGGAAGGCGGTGTGGAAGAACATTGCTGCTCCGGTCAATGCGTAAATTTAAATCTATAGTCCTTTGCAATCACAATATTACAGGGGAAACCTGTTGAATGACAGCTCATTAATTCATTTCATTTAGGTGCAATCCTGCGAGGGAGAAGCGCACTTGATGTAAAATGAAATATAAAAACATTATTCAAACGGGTATAAGAAAAATATGGAGCGCAATACTGCTCCGATGTGAGCGCATATGACTACGTTTGGTAATGTTGTAAATGTAAGGACGGATTAAGTTGTGCATGTAAGATGATGGACTGTGATGTGAAACGCGGTACCACTCAAAAAGGTGGAAATGCCAGATATAACATTGATAACATTCTCAAATATTTAATTGCCTGCGCAATTAAGCGGCACCTTCATCAATAGGTTGATTGTCAAAATGACATGCCATGTTTGTGACAAAAGTGGACTTTACGCTATAGACTACAGGCGTATTTACGCAAAAAGTCGCCGCAATGGACTGAATGAATGAGGAAATGAATTGTCGTGTGTGGCTGAAAGGAGGTGGGTACAGGGAAAAACTCGAGGTTCATTGTGACAAACCTGCTACCAACCAGGTTAGGTTGATGGACCATGTTACTATGGTAACTGCCAGAGAGTTTAAATGACTTCTTTTTATGAAACTGGCTGGAATTCCCTCTTATCCTCTGGTTTCAGTTACCTCCCTTTCTGAAACGGGTTTCCCACTTTTCAGGGTTTCTTTACCCAGGTTTCTCACTAAACCTGTTTTGTGAAATACACCCGTAGTCTCGGGAGTTTGTGAACTCACAAATACCGCAAAATACAGCTTGCAGAGCTAGCTTAGTGTCCATCAAAAATCTTTAAAAACTGTGCTGGCAGTAATAATAATAATAGTCTACATAACTTTTGAACATTTTAACAGTCGGAATGTCTACAAATATGTCAGTTATAAGATACTATACATGAAACACTTTTTTTTTTTTTTTTTTTTAACTGTCAGACAAGTATAAAATGAAGTAAGCCACATTTAATACCATTCGCGAGTCTTACTCCTGAAGCTGCTTCTTTTTTGTGTCTGTTGCCAAAAAATAAAAGCTAAACGTACCCTCACGATGAACAGTATTTTCAAAATGCATTTTATTTCTTTCAACATTCTGCATGCAAAGCATTCTGCATTACACAGTGACACAGCAGTGCCAATAAAGATTTATCCTGTAAACTGTTATAGAGCACATGTTGGCTAAAGGAAAGCTTCTGTTTGCCTTTTGAAAGGCAGTATAGACACTGTGGATAATAAATAACAGTGGCACTTAAGTTCCATGGGTTTGAAGATGAAATCGTAATATCTGTGTGATGAATCTTCATTACAAGCATGTGAGAACACTTTGTGAATGCAGATCAAGTTTGTGCTCTGGATGTCTTGAGACGTCTGCGTGCCCCAATGTGGCTACGCCAGCCTCATCGTCCTCAGCGTCTTGACTTCGTTATTTGCCATCTGGATGACAAAATATTGTTCTGTTCAAGTCCAGTATGATGTTTGTTGTTGGGGAAGGAACACTGATAAGATTGCATTGTCTGGAAACATTCATACAGTATACAGCCACTTGTAAGTCCTTCAGGCACAGACAAAGACCCAAAACTGGGGTTTGAGAAATTTATTTTCTCACAATTATGTGCAAAATGTTTGACTGGCTTGTCTTTTGTGTATTTTAGCAAAACAAAGAACAGTTTGCAATCAATTTCAGAGTACAAATAATAACCATCACTAATATCATCATTCAAGACATTTACTATTTCTCAATAGTGCTCCCTTTCTAAAATCTTCCACCACCACTTCTACCGTGTGTGATGTCATGGTGATAAGTAAACATGGAAGACAGTTTCTGGTGAACATACATACAAACATACATTAGAGCCCTCACCAAACCAAACAAATACTTATTTGTAAATATCATAGACAACTTAGTCTTCAAATTATCGAACATCAGTCACTTCTGTTGTCGTAAAGCAAGGTTCAAGGCATCATTTGAATATTTTGTTGGCACAAGGTCAATCACAGTGTATTTTTTTGGAGGGGTGAGTAGTGACTATATTCGCGCTTCATCCTCAAATCTCTTCACTTCGCATCTTCGTCTTCTTTCTTTAATGGTCAATTAATTTGTGACAGTCAATCTTTTGTCCCTTCAGTAAATCTATTCACCAGTCTTTGTCTCTCCTCATGCTGCTTAGTTTCCCCCCCCCCTCCTTGACACGTGTACTCTGTGAAGTGAGATGGTGGTTGTGGTGGAGGTAGTTTTTGAAGAGGCAAGCCAAAACAGAGGGAAATGACAGTTTGTTTGGCCAGGACAGTCTAATACTGAGAGTGTTCTAATCCTGTTCCACTTGGCCGACAACCTGCAACCTCAAGGCGGATGGATGGAGGAAGCCAGGGAACTGAGGCTGTGGTGGAGAAAATTATTTCATTATGTACAGTATGTGGGCTAAACTGCTTTGACCCAATTCACCATCATAAATCAAACAAACTACCAAGTTATTCTTGAAATAAACACATCACTATAGTTCCGTGAATTGTGGTCCAACAATTGAAGACACGCAGCTTCAAACGTTTGCGATAGCGTCAATGCTAACTTTATTGTTCTCTGTACAGTATTTGTAAGCAACATTTATTTTAAGACTAAAATAAACAAGTTGGCTTTGAATTCAGCAGATCGGTAAAATCATGGTATATAACTGAAAAACAAGTGGCGTCAATTATACACAAATTTTTGCTACTTGTGGGCCAGCCCTAAATTTGTGGGACTCAACTGTATTGTAACTATATTGCTCCAAAAAAATAACACAAATGCAAATGGAACGTGACAACATTTTGCCTGTATGAGTTCCGGACGTGTTGTACCTGTTTTGCATATACAATATATTGTTCCCAGAATGCATTGTGCGGCACAGTTAATGGTTATAAGGACGTTAATCCATGTCATATGTGTTTGTTTTTATCAGTACTGTAATTGAACATGCCATATTTAGCACATTTGTTTGATTTTTGTTGCCCTATGTTTTTATGTTTATTTTTTTTAAACAAACTATAACTTTAGGTTGTGTGTAAAATAATGACATTCAGGGCAATTCCATGTAGAAGTTGCATTGCTCATCTGAGGATTGCTTGTGCAGTTATGAATTTATGTTTTGATTGTAGATGGCTGATTTATTGGTATGATATTACTCATTTTTTTATGAGGTGCCCCTTTTTGCGGTTCTGATCCGGCCCACAGGTCATAAGTTTGATAGCCTTATCTGAACTTCTGTCACTTTAAATCACCTTATGATTTATCAAATGTTTTTAAATAAGCATGATACATGAATGTAGTGACTTTTGATTGTTGTGTTGATAACCCTTACGAAACGAAAATATATTTACCAATATATTATTTGAAATATATTGCAACATATTCAAATATATTATTTCCCAGTATATACAACAATATATTATATATTGTAAATATATGGAATTTTATATTAGTGATAATATATTACACAAGATATTATATCTTCATGTAATATATTGTAATATATTGCAAAATATCCAAAAAATTGCCGCTTTCCATATATCACAATATATTGAGTATAAGATATAATATATTTGTTTATATATTCCAAAATATATTTAATTATATATTCATAAATATCCAGTCATGCCTTGTAATTTATACAGGAAAATGTATTGGTAATATATGTAAAGATATAGTGTTGCATATATTTTCAATGTATGTGTCAATGTATTTTACATATATGGAGAAATATATGAACATATATGTAAAAATATATGAGAAAATATATGGTAGAATGTACCATAAATATGTAAAAATATGTGCATTAATATATTTATTACATTATAGAATAGGTGTGTAATTATATAGAAATGTGTAACAAACAGTATATGGGCAAATCATTAACACAGACTAATAGGCATTTATCAAAATTCACCTTTATTTCCTTTTAAAAGAAAAGCAAAAAAAAACTACAGGATTTTGAGGCAGACATGTACTTTGTTCACAGGAACAGCATTAAACAGTGCAAATTCTTGAAAGTGCAATCTTGTATAAGTACAAACAAATTTATTTATTATTATTATTTATTATCCTATAATAGTGCAATACACAAGTTGAAAATACTTATAAAGCTTACAATTTCCGCTTCACCTGATGTCTTAGCTCACAGATTCGATTATTGATGGACTTTCTCACATCAGCTTCTTTGGCCCCGGGAAACTGCTGGACAACAGCATCTGTTAAACAGAACAACACTGTGATTACCCACCCATGTCCTTCTGTTTTCTGTCCGTCTGCCCCACTGTCTGTGTATATTACTGGATAGCTGATAGCCCATACATGCCCGCGCAAGCAGTTGAAGACAAAGACTGCCATCTTACTCCTCCCATCTCGTGAGCAGACAACTGTATAAACTGTACGTATATGCACAGATTAGACATACACAGCTCGTAGGGTAGAGGTTGGCGGGATGGTCACTATTTTTTAACAAGTGGATGGTATATGCTGCTTTGAAGACCCCTTTTTCTTTTATTGCTCAGTTCCTTAGACCCCAATATTAGATTTGGCAGAGGAATCTTTTGTTGAATTACAGGTATAATTCTTAAATAAAAAATATACAAGTTTCCTTCTGTAAACATCATTAAGCATATCAATTGTACATTTACTTAAGGCAAGTTGTAAAATGTCTTAAGTCCTCGTTTATATTTAACAAATTCAAATCACAAGTCAGGCTCTTTCTACTAAGTACTGGGGGTGTGACTTGCCTAGTACCTGACGATTCGATCCATAGGTCACGATTCGATTCGATACCGATTAATCCCGATATGAATTTGCAAGTCGATTGTTGCGATTTTTTTACTCAAATTTAGAAAATACCATTCAGTAAACTTGTACACTGAAAGATTTCAGTCTTATAACTGTGAGCCACTGTATTTAACAAACAGGTTGTAACATTTTTCATGTTTGAACAGCATTGAAATAAAATATTAAGGCTTAATGTTCCATTAATATAACATTCTTCCATGCTAAAGGTGTGAAAGTTAGACGTTTTGTTGAATATTTTTCCATCAAAAATGGATGTTAAAAAATCGATTCGGCTGCCTATTGAATCGATTCGATTTTTTTTGTTAACACCCCTACAAGTACGGTCTCAAATGTTCTTCAATTTTGATTCTGTAAATGTATAGGATCATATGCTGAGAAACATTCCTAGAGAGGAGCAATATGTTAGCCTTGTGGCTACAAAAGTCGTGGCTTATCGGCTATCCAGTCATATATACAAATCAGTGCTCTGCCCCCACTACTTCAACATGGATGGGCAAACTCGGTCCTCGAGGGCCGGTGTCCTGCAGGTTTTGGAGGTTTCCCTCTTGCAACACAAACTGATTCCAATCAACAGGAGCTTGCTGATGAGCTAATCATATACCATCTGTGTTAGAGAAGGGAAACATCCAAAACCTGCAGGACTCCGGCCCTCGCAGACAGAGTTTGACCCATACGTCCTGCTCTGGTTCACTGTAAATGTAAAAAAAAAAAGAAAAAAAGTCCACACTCTCAGAGGTGCCCTCAAAACTACCTCTGACAAATTCTTACCTTTCAAAGCTTGAAGCTTCCTTGGGTCGAAAGCCTGTCGACGCTCTGAATTGGGATCCAACTTGCTGCGCCCTCCTTTCAGGTTCGACTTGAGGAGGACTTCTACATCAAAGAGACCCATCAGCAGCACCCGCGCCATACCATTGGGGGTGGTACAAGCTCTTGCACTCTCCCAACAATGTGCTGAGATAGTGACATCATCTTTGCCAATTTTCACCTGGCATAGACAAAAGTAAAATAAAAATTCAATTGAATTAGAATGTGAAGAGAAGAGAAAAACACCACAAGCAATAATGCTATAAGTTCTAATGTTAGAAATTCAAATACCAGTACTTACTTGTGTGGGTCCGCGAAGTATGCAAAGTGATGTTTCGCCGAGATAGTCACTCTCAGCATCTGGTCCAACAGCATCTTTGGTGGGGCGGTTGTCAACATTTTCGTTGGTCGCGGTGTTGTGGGAAACTAGCTTTTTCACCTCCACCAACAGAGCAGGAATTTCTATTTTTTTTTTAAAGTACAAGATTATACAGACAGTCAATAACTTTGTCCACGAAGCCACACATCAGTTGACATATCAAATAATTATAACTGGAGTAATTTAGAGTAGACACCGACTCCATGCACAGTTTATCATGCTCGTTCATCCTTTTATCCACAGTGGTCCTACCTATCTGACTACACATGCCAATAATTGGCGACTGCTTTTTAGATGTAGATAGCACATTAAGAATCAGCCTCAGGCTATAGTTGTCTAAATACCATATGATGTACAATAATAATGAATTACATAATGCTCAATACTCGCCTTTAACTACCATGCTTCACAGTTTTGAATTTTCTTTACATAAAGCCTTGATCTGGCTCTGCAGATCACTGATGAGGACGTCGTTTTCCTGGCTAGACAGCAGCTCTCAGTGTAGCCTCTTTTTCTATATTAATTAACAAATACAAATTTAATGTCAATGTTAACACCAATGTAATTGGAAAAAATATTACAGAATAAATGATTAAAATAGTCAAACAAGGATACACGTATGCTAAACTAAACAGAACAAACATTTTGGCGTTTTTTGTTTTGTTTTGTTTTTTTAAATAAGGCAACGCTAACTTGAAGGAGAAAAGTGATAAATTGTGCTTGAGAAGAGCGACTCACCTGCTAACTGAAGAACAACAGCATCTTCGACGGGCCATCCATTAGCAGGCTTCTTGCTGTTAGTTGTGCGACATTGAACAAGATACGTCGTGTTTGTAATGGCAACTGGGTCAAAATAAATTATCCAGTTGATAACGAGGGCGAAGTCCGAACCTATATTTTGACATTTTCTGCTCCGGGCAATTCTTTTACCGTCGCCGGGAGCGAGCTAATCGGCATACTCTAGTCTCGCGTTCAAATGTTTCTTCGCGCCTAACATTGCGCATGCGCCAAAGACATTGCGTGCGCTATGATTGGTTGTCATTCGCGCTGAGCACTCTGGTAAATGTAGTTATTTATATCTCATCCTATCAAACGAGCTAAAGCTACAGAGCAGCTAGGCTATGATAAACATTGAAAATGGACCGATCCAAATAGAAAAGAAAATATATTCCAAGAAGAACCAGATGTTTAATGTTGAAAATGTAGTTGGTATGAAAGGGAATTTCATAGTTGAATACAGATTTTTGATTTGATTTTTTTTTTTTTTTTTTTTTTTTTTTTTTTTTAAAGAAAATGTATGCTAATTGATCTGCCACAACATCCATGTCTGTATTCATGCATACGTCCAAGATCCAGTGTGGAGGGTTGAAAACAATGGAAGTATATTTCAAGGTGGCCAAAAATAAATATTTCATTATGCAATTTTTTTTGTCTTCATTGTATTTTCTCAATGTTGTACAGTTTATAGTGGGAATATGTGAGCGCACACGCATACACATATATTACAGTATATTGTTGTAACAATCTGTTACACGTAAAAATATAGTGCTCCTTTTGGTCTGGACTGCAATACATTTTTTATATTTATCAATATATACACATATATTGTCTATGCATATATTGCAATATATAGTGAAATATAAATACTAAATGTCATATATGGGAATATATCGCTAAATGTATTGCATGATATTTTGCTATATATTGCAATATATTTTCGTTTCGTAAGGGAATGCAACATGTGAAATAAGAGTGGCATCAACTAATTAAATTTGTCATCACCAGCAAGTTTGCTTCTTAAACGGGCTGCAGCAGAAAACTTTCCGAGGTCATTAGTTCTCAATTTCAGCCGGCGCAGGTCCATTAAATGAAAATGTATAATGAATGGTTCTGATCGTCCAGTGAGGAAATATCTTCATATACAACACCATGGTATTATATCATAGAAGCTTCAACGCAAATTACACTAAACAATTGTAGACAAAACAATTCCTGGAGTGCTCTTCTGCCTTACTCCTGAAGTTATTTCAATTGCCATGATATGGGTGTGTGGAGCGGGTGGATGAGGGGAGATGGATCCAAAGGCAGAGAGACATAACCGGAAGAGGACTGAGAGTAACTTTATTGATCAAGAGGGTGAAGGACAGGACGGGACGGAACATGTGCAGACTGGACATGATGTGTACAGACGTGGCATGACGTGGATAGACTTGGCATGGCATACTTGGCAGAACGCGTGGAGACTTGAGTTGACGTGCAGACTTGTGTTGATGTGGAGACACTTGACTAAACGTGGAGAGACTTGACTAGGCATGGAGAGACTTAACTAGACGAGGATAAACCTGACTAAACGTGGAGACACTTAACTAGACGTGGATGAACCTGACTAAACGTGGAGAAACATAGACATTGCGAAACTAAACTTGATAGCAAACATTACTAACAAAGCTCAGCACACCAGAACAAGACAAGACAATGCTACCATAATGTGTGAACCAACCCCCACTGACTAAATACAACACTAATGACGCACTAACAAGACACACCTGGGAAACAGCAGGCAGAGGGCACTAATAGGTCACACACACTGGGAAGGGAAGACACATGCAGGTGGACAAGGTTAACGATAACGAGACTAGGGGAGACAAAACCGGACAACAGACAACATAAACACCCAAAACTATACCAAAACCCAACCCCCCCAAAACCGAAACATGACATCAATAGACATACAGTATGTTTGACTTATCAAAAACATAATATCTATATTTCTGTAGAGTCACTAACAGAAATGTAAAATCAATTTTCTGTTGATCGAGGAGCTCCACATAATGAACGATAATGTCAAGATATCCTAAATATATGAGCTAATGTCTGAGAGAGCGGAACATTGTCATCCAGAAGCTTTGGTAATCCTGTGACATCTGATCAAACTGTACTTTGCTTCATGTTTTTGTTCAGGTTCCAGCTTTGATTTGTGTGTGTGTTTGCACACTCACCATGTTTGGAAGCTCCTCTATGGTAATCACAGATGTTGCCGCTGTGATAACAAGGCGTGTTGCCACGTTTCCGCGGTAACCTCAACTCATCAGCTTTCTTTGTGTACGTGATAGTGTGTTTGTGTGTGTCCTTTTGACCTGCATTGTCCCTCTAATAAATAAAATGTTACCTACCTGAGCTGGTATTGTCCTCTTGAAAGCTTTTGAACGTGACACTACATTTTAAAGGAACATTTATTAATAGTGTGCCCGTATGTAAACTCCTGTAATCTTCTGCGTGAAAGACAGATTAGCTTTAGAGCACAAATTCTAGTATTTTTGGTCAGCACAGAGCTAGTCAATAAGGAAGAAGCTCTCACTACCAGACTCAAGTGGTTATGTTGAGTGTTTGTATAACGTCCAATGAGTTATTCACCACAGTAAAGATGACACGGAGTAGGCTTTGCAACTACAATGTAGTTATCAGTTAAGATCTTACCTTCTTCTATTTCTTCTGCTACTCATACTTTTTCTTCTTTGTTTGTATTTTCCGCCAGTCTAAATACCCCGTGGCACCAAGCTGGCTCTTACAAGTCTGTCTTGATACATGGGCAGACATCTGGTTCGGGGGAGGATGTTTGCAATTGTCGGCAGAGACATTGATATGTTTGTGGTGTGTTGTGTTGGTCAACTTGAAAACACTGAATGAGCAGTAAAGAACACATTAGCAATAATTTAGTTGTGTGTGGTCTCATTAGAAAATTGTACATTGGAAAAACAAAAAACAAAACAAAACTGTGTGTGTGGGTAAATTGTTGGGGTTCCCTTTGCACAATAGTCTTTCTTTTCTTGCTAATATGCACAATATATTCATTTTTTCCATCCTCCTTCACATTCCAGGCTTTTTAGTCATTTCATGGAAGGGGATTCTTTCAGCTCATACAGTCTGCCGCAGACTTTTCTCATTCAATATGGCAGAAAATCGTGTGTGTGTGTGTGTTTGTGTGTGCCTGTGTGTAACAACCAAATTCTCATGTATGGCAAATGAAAGCATTCAGTCCACTCTTGCAATCTGCTGAAGCGTTTTGGATGTCAAATTGTGTGTTTGATGAACACCTGCAAGATGGACTATAGAGGACCAAAAAAAGCAACACCTGGATGATGGATATGTAAAAATATTGTTCATAAAATAATTGACATAAATTTGTCATGGTTTGGGTTGGGTTTTGGTTTGTTTTTTGTTTTTGCTCTGTCAGGTTTCTAGTTTTGAGTGGGTTTTGTTTGAGTTTATCCTCATGTTTCTTTAAGTTTCAGCCATGATCTGTTTTTTGTTTTGCTGTTCTTGTGTGCCTCCCTAGTCTTGTCAAGCATTGTCATGTCCACCTGTGTTTGCCTGTCCTTCCTCATGTATCAACAACTCAGCATCCTCTTCCACGTGTGTTTTGCCCAGCTGTGTCTAATTGTCAATTAGTGTATGTGCATTTTGTTTTTTGTCTCCCCGCTGTCCGTGTCAATTCATTGTGTTTCCCTCATGTCATGCTGCCCGTTTTTTGCCCTGAAGTTCCCCCCATGGTTTGCCTTGCTTGTTTTTTGGATGTTATTGTTTTTCTCAGCTAGATCATTGTTTACCTCCTTGTTTTGTTTAATTAAATCCCTTTTTGATTGCACCTCTGCCTCCTCGCCCTGTTTCCCTGCACCTGGGTCCTTTACCCTCCAACACTAACAAAATTAAAATACAACACACTATCAGCAAACAAAAGAAAACAATGCCCTAATCAATCAACATTTGAGTTCTGTATGGAATAATTAATGAACAGACATTTGCAGCAACAACCTCAGTACCAGTAGGCCGACTTCATGTTAGCATTTTTAATGTAGCATTTTGCCGATAGCTTACCAGAAAATTCAAGGAAATAACTTCTTTCTATTCAAAAGACAAATTAGTATCAGTTCAGGCAGATCAATCTGACACAAAAATTAAGGTTGACAACAAATAAATTGTAATTCTGCTAATAAGTGAAATTGCAGCATGGTAATAATGGACACACATTTGTTGGGTGTAAACAAATGCAGTGTCACTAAAGCACATGTGTCAAGATCTGGTCCTCGAGGGCCAGAGTCATGCATGTTTTCGAGGTATCTCTACTCCAACGCACCTGATTCAATGATCAGGATAATTATCAGGCTCCTGCAGAGGTTGCTGAGTCAGCTGTGTTGAAAGTGGGAACCTCGAAAACCTCCAGGATTGTGGCCCTCGAGGGATTCAGTTTGACACCTATGCTAAAGCATATATGGTTCCAGTTGTGTCGCTGATATGATCTGTTGACTCTCAACAACTCTTAACGGACCTACTGTACATGGGGGATTTCTGATAGCGGCACACTGTAAAGGCTTTGTCATGATATGGGCCAATATCAGCCGTCTCTCGGGACCCTCTTCACCTCAACAATCACTTGCTTTGCCTGCCCTGCTGCCGTGTCACTGCCTGCCTGCAAAAGTTGATTGTGAAGACATTGAAGTGGGTCGTACTAAATTGCTTCAAATGCCTCACTTGGGAAACGTGTTCCAGGAAGAACTCGTTTGTGGGCATGTGGCAATGTCAATGTGTGAATGAATGCTCAAATAATCTATTGCGCAAACAAAAAAAATGTTTCACATGGTACGGCTGTTTGGCTGATTATGTTTGCAGTATTACAAATCAATATTGCTATGGAGATGCCTTCTGAACTGCACACAAGCATTGTTTGTATGATGTCATCCCATATACACTGATATTATTACTGCATGATATTTTATGTGCAAAAAACAAAACAAAAAACCTTGTCATCAGCCAATCCCTCATTTGTGTGTATCCTCACAAGCTATGATAAACCTAACTGACTTAGGACATGTCTTTAGACACAATTTGTGTTTATACTACAAGAAGGGTAAGGGTGACGCATATGTGAGCTGGTAAATGTCAGTGTTCAGGCTTGTGTTTTTGTCTCCCAGACATTAACACTGTGATCTTAACTCAGCTCAGGTTTAATTAAAAGCATGAACACAATTAGAGGTTTGCTTTGGAGTCAGGAGTGCTGGCATATTCTTATTGAAGTCCAAATGAAATTGTATGTGGTCTGAATGCAAAGTTTGTTTGGGAATGGCATAGTGAGGCTTCAAGTGGATTTAATTTCATTTTTGCAGTGCATACAGAGACACCTTTATAAGCCAGTGTTCAGCCGACTAGATGTAATAATGGTGGGAACTAGTGCAGAAATGTGCATTCCACTGCGAAATAGTGCTTTGTATGTGTGTGCGTGTGTGCATGAAAAAGGCAAAGCCGTGGCAATGCAAGGTGTTCTAATCCACTTTGTGACCTTCAAAACCTGCTTTACAGCACATGTGGGAGGTTTTCCCTCAATATTTCTTTGTTTTGGATTATAATCATCTTCATTTGTATTTGATTCAGTCTTGTTAAGTCATTACACGCGTTCTGTAATAACTATTCCATAACAGAGATACACTCACACACACTTGGAACAATTCCTTTATTGCTGTTTGTAGACTACAAATATTTAAGTTAGACATCAAAAGGTGAATATGAGAAAACACATTTTAACATTCATTTTCATAAATTTATATCTGGATCTGATCTGTCTACTTGTTTGGACAGACAGATAATACATACTTGAAAGAACAGGCACATGTTTACGTTATGGGCCCTGTTTTCATGCCCAGCGCAAGATTAGCATAAATTTCAGGCTAACGTGGATGAATTTGCGCCACAACTTAGACCTGCTTCTAGGTGGTATAAATTATAGTCTAGTTTCAAGTGACCAAGTCTGCCAAATTCCCAAACAAGGTAAACTAGACTTGCCCCAACACGAAAATTAAGATGCGCCTATTTTTACACTGACCACAGGTAACTCTACGAAAATAGATATATGTGTAAGCGAATGGCCAAATGGATGTTTACATTATTTACATGTGAATGGACAGAGAGACAGACAGACATTTGAATTATGTGAACTTACAGATTCTGTGAGTAGGCTATTATGTGTGTATAAGACCACTGCAAAAATAATCATTTTGTAAATCTACAAACTACTGACAACATAACAAATGAAAACTAGAAATATTGACATTTAAAGAATTAATTTGAAGATAATGAAAAATGGTAATAATTCCATAAAATATGAGCGGCACAGAAGACACATGAATGAATTGACAGACTTAAAAGTATGTGTATGTCAGAAATACTTTATATTCACATTTAACCTTGTTTGACAAACTCACAGGTTGGTGGTATGTTTGGTGGTGGCCTTGAATCCCCTGTGACCCTTGCGACCGATTTGGGTGTGATGCATGCCTGTGAAGGTGTTAGTCCCATCTCTGAGCCTCCTGGCACCACAGTCAACCTCTTCTCACAAACCCCGCTTCCATTGCACTCCAGATCGCCCCACCTGTCAACTCCATCCTTTCAGTTGGGCGTGATCACATCAAAGACAAATAGGGAGGATTACATGTCCTGATGCCCTCCAGGTTTCCCAAGAAAGGAAGACCCCCCTTTTCTCTCTTTCTAACTGTAACACTCTTGCCCTTTTTTTTTGCCTTTGCTGCTCTTCTCTACTGGACCCCCAATAATCTCCTTGGTGTCAGGGGGTCAGGGGACCGTGTCATGGACTACCTGCCAGGACACATCACAGAAAGCTGTTGAGAGCTTGCACGCTCAGTTTCAAGACAAAGACAGATCCCCTGACACAACAGCTAATCTATTCCTTGAGACGACTGTGATAAGAACCTAGTTGTATTTTGTAAGAAAAGTACTATATTTGGTGGGAAACTGGCCTATTTTTGGCATATTTATTATGGCAATGGCTTAAACGACGTACACACATACAATCGCGTCCACTTCGTTGGGATCAATTCTGCAAAGACACCATCAGTGATCGCATCAGAGAAGATCCAAGGAGGGAATGCCCCTCCATCCATCAACCCAAAACAAGGCCTCATAGTCACTCACAACAAAACAACAACAAAATGACAACACATAAAATTTGCAACAGCAATGTAGTTAATAAACAAGCTAACAATTTCCCTAGTTTCTTCTATTCCTTCTACTTACTACTAGTTTCTTCTATTCCTTCGACTTTTTCTTTGTTTTATTCCCTTAAGGTCTGTATAACATGTGGCACCATGCTGCCTCTGACAGGTCTGTTTTGATACTACAGCAACCATCTGGTTTGAATGATGGGACTCGCAATTGTCGGTGGATATTGCACTTGAGTTGTCCATTTAGCTGGGTGGTTACCAATAAAGGATTATTGGCTTCATCTAGTGCAATGCACCATTTCTTCACAGTTGTCAGTCATGTCTGATTCTAAATGACTAAAATATAATTTCTAGGATCAGTGGATGAGATCAGCCTCCAGCACGGCTGTATCTCTTTACACTGTATATTTTTAGCCTGCATTTGAAGTAGAGGGAATGAAAACTTCAGCCAAATGTAAGTGTACCGCTACACTTGGGCCAGCTTTACCAAGCTGCTGAGACAATTACAATAATATCCTCACAAAAATGTTTGCGTCTTTGGCTCCTATGGAACAAACCATTTGCTGTACAGTACAGTATGTGTCAAATAAGCATTTGTATAGTTGAAGGACTGACGTAATCCACAGTTTGTGGGGATAGTGTAGGATGGTACATGCCGTACAGCAGTGGTCTCTTAACTTTGTCCTGTGAGGGCCACATAATGTTTCCCTTTTCTGATGGGGGGCCGGGGTTACTTTGTAACAGAAAAAAATGGCGATTGAAAGGGTGCCTAAACGTAAACGTTTATTGTTTTATAGAAAGCCACATATAACCAAATATTAACAACACTTTCCAGGATCTTCACAGAAAAAAAGTCCATTGAACATTAACTTTTTGTTGTGCCGTGCACAATCTTAACAGGTAAAAGTTCAATTGACTTGTCAAAGCAGAACCTCTCTTACTTAAATGACGAATATGAGCAGTCTCTCAAACATTTAGGTTCCATTTGGCTTGTCGGCACCATTGTTTGCTCCTTTCTCTCATCTACTTCCAAAGAGAAAATCACAAAGCAAGCAGGCTAAGAAATCAAACTTACGTGATACAGAACATCCATCCATCCATTTTCTTGACCGCTTATTCCTCACAAGGGTCGCGAGGAGTGTTGGAGCCTATCTCAGCTGGCTTTGGGCTGTAGGCGGGGTACACCTGTGGCAGGGCACACAGAGGCGAACAACCACTCACACCACAAGCTCATCTAGGGACAATTCAGAGGACTTAATTAACCTGCCAAGCATGTCTTTGGAATGCGGGAGGAGACCGGCGTACCCGGAGAAGACCCACACAGGCACGGGGAGAACATACTCCATCATACAGCAAACTCCATCCAGGAAGGCCGGAGCCTGGACCCGAACCCGAGTCTTCAGTACTGGGGGGCAGGTGTGCTATCCATCGTGCCGCCTGTTACAGCACATGTACCACAAAATATTTTACTACTTCCACCACTATTTGTGTTTGTGTTGTGTGTGTTTTTTTTTTTTTTTATCACAGTAGATTTTTATTATATTTGTTTTCTAAAACAAATATGATAAAATGTGACAAAATTTATAACCAGAATTACTCATTGTTTTTTTTTTTTTTTGGTACACTCGCTCACAAACACTCACACATACAAACATGGTCTCCCGAGTGTCGAAGCGAACCCACGCCTCCTGCATCGAAGGTAAGCGACGGTACCACACCGTCCCACCACTCAGAGCCCACTCATTCAAGTTGGAAAAGTGAGCATACCTGTGTATGTCCCCTGGATGGCTGTCAGCTCCTCGCGTATCTCAAAGTTTGCGCTAACGCCACAAATAAAGATAAGCAGCTGCGCTGTGGCCTGCGCATCTGTGCTGTCATCCAGTGCTAATGGGAAAAAGGCGATTTTTGTTGTCTTGTCCTGCAGCTGGCCGTATTGTGGCGGGATAGTTGCATTCAGAGCTGGGCACTTCAGTCTCCCGTCGGTTCCCGTAGTTGAGACGCCCGGCTTTCGCCAAGTGCTTCCGCATGTTCAGCGACTGATTTGACTCAAAAAATACCCGGAATGAGACAAAAACGAGAGGGACCGTCTGTACTCATCCTCATCGATGGACAGAAACGTGATTCAGTCGGTGCTCAGTACGTGTATTTAATCGAGGCTCACGTCATTGCCTGTGTCCAAATTCACAAGGCATGGTCCTGCGAAAGCCGAATTTGTCGGCTGCGTGACGTCACTCCCGGCGCAAGTCGACAGCACGCACGGACGTATGAATGGAGGGTCGGTCAATGCGCAACTGACACGCAGCATTGACAATCCGGACCATCAATGAACCATTGTGTATTCTCTAAAAAGTGGGCGTTGATAACGACGGAAAGCAACGTCAGAATGAAGGGTCATGGGCAATTGTGCATGTCAAGGATTATTATTATTATTTTTCAGTTTGGGGAGGGGGGGGGGGATGTTAAGGTGGACCGGGTTTGGCCCGTGGGCCATAGTTTGGGGACCCCTGCCTTACAGAGTAACAAAGTCTTACGTGGCCAACAGTATTTGAATCTGTTGTTCATTCCTTTGGTTTGGTTTATGATTTTCTAACCCTTTTTACCCTTCTACTGATGGAAACAATGTGGGAATGTCTCCATACATCATCTGATGAGTTTGCATGTTCTCCTCTGTCACAAACATCGGATTTGCGTGGTGGAGTGTGGAGAACCCAAATGCAGGGAAGCAGGAAGGCAAGGCAGGATGAATCTTCCCCCACCCCAAAATATTTTCAAAAACAAAAATGCAAACAAGGCACTGGGAACAATCATAATACTACGATAACCAAGTAAAAAAAAAAAAAGGTTCAAAGTACAAAGGAAACACAAGGTATAAACTTACAACAAAAATGAATATGACTGGATAAACGTCCATCCATCCATCCATTTTCTTGACCGCTTATTCCTCACAAGGGTCGCGGGGGCTGCTGGCGCCTATCTCAGCTGACTCTGGGCAGTAGGCGGGGGACACCCTGGACTGGTTGCCAACCAATCGCAGGGCACACAGAGACGAACAACCATCCACACTCACACGCACACCTAGGGACAATTCGGAGCGCCCAATTAACCTGCCATGCATGTCTTTGGAATGTGGGAGGAGACCGGAGTACCCGGAGAAGACCCACGCGGGCACGGGGAGAACATGCAAACTCCACCCAGGAAGGTCCGAGCCTGGACTCGAACCGGAGACCTCAGAACTGGGAAGCGGACGTGCTAACCACTCGACTACCGTGCCGCCCGTCTGGATAAACGTGAAACATGATATTAGCATGATCACACAAAGACTGAAAGAAAGCACAACTAATGCTGCTTTAAAGGAAGGTGGGAATTTGGTTATAATCACATAAATTATGTTTTGCCATTCAAGGTTTGTGTCTCCATTGTCCATTGAAGCTGGTCAGTGAAGTCGTGTACTCGGACTACTTGATGGATGAAATACACGGACTGACTTTCAACAAACTTCAACAAAAAGTTTAATATAGTCTTACTGACAAACCGACATAATTTGTGACAGATACCAATCATGTGGTGTATGATTACACACCATCAACCAAGAATTAGCAGTCAGACTGGACTTCTCCCACAAGCCAACTCATTCTATTTCTAATCACCAGAGTATTTAGAGAAGGGCACTCTGGATAAAGATCAACACAAACAGGACGTAGTAGCAGTGAAGCTCAGGGAAAGATTTACAGATAGGAGGCAATGACACATGCTGGTGTTGATAGCTTGTTACCTGATAAGCTTAACTTCACATGGAGTCGGGGAAAGCTAATTGGCGTTTGTGTCATATGAGGGATGACATCATCCTATGCATAAGTCCAAAGTACGGGTCTGGTGGGAAAAGAGTGATTGGGACGTCATCAAGCTGTCAAAACCAATTAAGCACATGTTCTTTTTGGCGACTCCCAATGAAGTGAGACTCATCAATGTGGCCATTCTTGCAGTGAAGAAGTGTAGAAATAAGTTAACTCATTCACTGCCATTGACGGCAAAAGTCATCAAATGATGCATTTTTGCTGGGCTGGCAGTGAATGTGTTAATCACTTTATATTAAGTCGTAAAAATATTTACGTTTAAGTGATCTGTTTTGAGATTTTTTTTAAGCAATGTAACTTGGGACATGAGTACGAGAAAAGGGGACGGATAGGGATGTTCAATACCACATTTGTTCAGACCGTTACCAGTATGAGTACTCAACTCTTGAGTAGTCAATGATATTGATACCAAGTACCGATACCACTTGTACTTTTGATATATAAACCCCTCCTCCCCAAAAAAGACAAATCATTAATTAATAAAAGACCTATATATCCCAATATAGCATTTTCTTAATAGTGCATGAAATTAATGGCAATTTTCTATTCTTCTAATTTCTCATTTCAAGTTCCTGATCATAAACCAGCCACAAGAGAGAAGCGAAAAAAGACATTTCTATACAGTAACGTTAAAGTGCCCACTTCCAATGGCAGTGTGTTACATCACCCAACTTTAGTCTTCATTCCATTGGCAGGTGCTAAACTTCGCCCGGCAACCCTCAAACAAACCCACAAAACGAACGCCCACCAGGCAAGGTATAACGCCCAGTGAGGGGTCATGAGTCTCACATTAGGGGGCCGGGGACTCACTGCAGTGTGTATGCGTGTATTGTCTGCACCTTATGTGTGTTGGTGTGTGTGCACGTTTTATTTTTATTTGCCTCTCCACCCCCTGCTGACCTGTCCGTCATAAAGCCGTCGTAATGTCTACAGGCTGTGATCCTCACAAAGACTTTTGTCTCAAGCCTCTCCGCTTTTGTAATAGAAAAGGAATCAGCTCCAATCATGGAAAAAAAAAAAAACAGTTTTGTGGAAAGTGAAGTGCTATGATCCTCACCATTGGAGTGACTTAGTTCAAATTTCTCCCTTGACGTGCTGAAAGGTTCTTCAAAACAAGAAAATTTCTAAATATTTGGTATGTTATATAAACCACAGAATTGCAAATAATTGTTTCGCTTACAGCATGTTTACATTTTGTGAGTTTATGACTGTCAACGATTTTGCAATGTGAGTCAAGCTTGTTATAGTTCACAAAAACAAATGAAGATAACCAAAACTAAAATTAAAAAAGAATTATAAATGAGTGTTTAAAATAAAATGAATAAATAAATAATATTTTTGCGGTTATGATAATGCTTTAAAAAAAATAACTAAATGAAACTACATTCTACGTGTCGTGAGCGCGGAAGTGTGGTGGTGGACCCAAATGCAGGAGGCGGACGAGTCAGAGGTGCGAAAAAAGAAGTAAAATTTAATCCAACAAAACCAAAGTAGCAAACAGGGCGTGGTGACAACGAATACAAAAATACCAGAGGGAAAACTATACAGGAGCAGACGAAAACACTGGCAACATGAACGTGGGGAAACAAGAATAATGAACCGACGACCACTGACACAAAACCCGATAACTAAATACACACACTAATTACACACGACGAGACACAGCTGGGCAAGACACAAGTGGAAGGGGGTGCTGATTGGATGGCACATGAGGATGGGCAGGTAAACACAGGTGGACATGGAAAGGCTTAACGATACTAGGAAAACCAGGAAATCAAAACATGACAAACTAAAAACCCAACAAAAACAAAGCAAAACCCACCCTAAACAGAACCAAAACATGACAGAACCACCCCTTCAAGGGACAGCTCCCAGATGTCCCATAAGGTCCATAAACAACAAAACAGGCGGGAGGGTGCACGGCCCACTATCAAGGGCAGTCCAAAAAAAACCAAACAAAATGCCAAAACCCTAGAGGTGGCCAGACGAGGAGTGCCCAGAGGGCCAGTCAGGTGGGCGTCCCGGACGCCAGACGAAGAGTGCCCAGAGGGGCCAGTCAGGTGGGCGTCCCGGACGCCAGACAAGAGAGTTCCGTCGGAGCCGGTCAGGAGGGCGTCCTCGACGCCCGACGAAGAGAGCCCGGCGGGGCCAGTCAGGAGGGCGTCCCCGACGCCCGACGAGGAGGGCCCGGCGGGGCCAGTCAGGAGGGCGTCCCCGACGCCCGACGAGGAGGGCCCGGCGGGGCCGGTCAGGAGGGCGTCCTCGACGCCCGACGAGGAGGGTCCGGCGGGGCCGGTCAGGAGGGCGTCCTCGACGCCCGACGAGAAGGGCCCGGCGGGGCCGGTCAGGAGGGCGTCCTCGACGCCCGATGAGAAGGGCCCGGAGGGGGCCGGTCAGGAGGGCGTCCCTGTCGCCCGACGAGGAGCAGAGGTGGCGGCGGGGTGTTCGCCGCCAGACGAGGAGCAGGAGGCGACGGCCTCAAGTCGTGCGCCACCCGGGTAGAAGCTGGTGGAGGCGGCCGCTGGTCGGGCGCCGCCGGAACTGGTGCAGGCGGAGGCGGCCGCCGGCCGGGCGCCGCCGGAACTGGTGCAGGCGAAGGCGGCCTCTGGCCGGGCGCCGCCGGAACTGGTGCAGGCGAAGGCGGCCTCTGGCCGGGCGCCGCCGGAACTGGTGCAGGCGAAGGCGGCCGCTGACCGGGCGCCGCCGGAACTGGTGCAGGCGAAGGCGGCCGCTGACCGGGCGCCGCCGGAACCGGTGGAGAAGGCGGCCGCTGGCCAGGCGCCGCCGGAACTGGTGCAGGCGAAGGCGGCCGCTGGCCGGGCGCCGCCGGAACTGGTGCAGGCGAAGACGGCCGCTGGCCGGGCGCCGCCGGAACTAGTGCAGGCGAAGACGGCCGCTGGCCGGGCGCCGCCGGAACTAGTGCAGGCGAAGAAATCAGAATCACTTAAATAACTGTAACGGGAATCATAAGGTGGTGAACTGGGTAAATAGGCTTTAACAGGTGAGGGGAACACGGAGACACAGGAACCCGAAAAGAAAGCTGAACCTACACCGAGGGAACGGGGTTGGTCAACAGGCTGATGGCGTCTGGGAGCCGGCCGACGTCGTGCCGATCGGCTCCGGCTGCTCCCTGCTGGGTCCTTTCGTGGTCGGTTCATTCTGTCGTGAGCGCGGAAGTGTGGTGGTGGACCCAAATGCAGGAGGCGGACGAGTCAGGCAGGCAGAGGTGCGAAAAAAGAAGTAAAATTTAATCCAACAAAACCAAAGTAGCAAACAGGGCGTGGTGACAACGAATACAAAAATACCAGAGGGAAAACTATACAGGAGCTGACGAAAACACTGGCAACATGAACGTGGGGAAACAAGAATAATGAACCGACGACCACTGACACAAAACCCGATAACTAAATACACACACTAATTACACAAGACGAGACACAGCTGGGCAAGACACAAGTGGAAGGGGGTGCTGATTGGATGGCACATGAGGATGGGCAGGTAAACACAGGTGGACATGGAAAGGCTTAACGATACTAGGAAAACCAGGAAATCAAAACATGACAAACTAAAAACCCAACAAAAACAAAGCAAAACCCACCCTAAACAGAACCAAAACATGACACTATGTTTATAAACCTAAATGAAATTAACTATAATCACAGCAAAATTGACCTTTGATTTAGTTTTTTTCCAATTAATTTCATATCTATTTGGGTTTATTTTAAATGTTTATTTTAAAGGTCACAAGATTGTGACCTTTTTTTTTCATTTGAAAAAACAATCCCTCTCTCTCTCTCTCTCTCTGTGTGTGTGTGTGTGTGTGTGTGTGTGTGTGTGTGTGTGTATATATATATATATATATATATATATATATATATATATATATATATATATATATATATATATATATATATATTAGGGGTGTGCTCAAAAAATCGATACGGCAATATATCCTTGCGGGCCTCATTACAATACACGTATCGATACACAGGCGGCAGAATCGATATTGCTTGTTAACTTTAAAGAGGCAGTTAACGTTTGCCGTTGCAGCTTGCATTGTAGCTAAAAAATAAAAACCAGCAGCGTCTTTGAAGTTAATTGCCTCCAATTAATGCAAAAATAGCTCACCAGTGATTGGAAACTCTGTCTTGCTAAGAAAAATTAAAGCAGAGGAAGAATATTAATATTTATTTACTTATAAACTTAACATTGCACATGTCTTAATGTACCAGTTTTCCTATATTTTGTTTAAAAATGAAGTAGAATGTGTTACGTGAAAAAAATGCTGTTTTTGTTTCCCCAAATATTCCAAATAAGCACATTTTAGAGCTGTAATTTTAATACGTTGATATTTTTGCTCATATCGGCTCATGCCTATTAATAATTGTTCCCGGTGTGTCTCTGAAAGCTGCAAATTTAGACCAGGCACACCACTTTGGTGGTAAACCAGAAGAGCTGCTATCAAAAATATTTTTTGTCAGTCAGCATAACAAACATATCCTTTAGGCATACATATGACTGTTACGAAAATACAAGAAAATTAATGTAACATATTGAGATACGTATACCCATGAAGATCAAGTATTGGAACACATATGTATCGCGATACGTATCGTATCGTGAGGTTGGCGGCAATACCCAGCCCTAATTGTGTGAAGGCTGGAGGCTTTCACACATATGTTATTCAATGTGTGAAGGCTGGTGGCCTTCACACATATGTTATTCATTCTTTCTTCTTCTTCTTCTTCTTCGTCTTCTTCTTCTTATTCCGCCCACTTTTTTGACGTATAACTACTTCCACATAATTCATCCGATTTTCGTCATTCCAATTTTAACATATTCCAAATATTCATGACATGCTTGCGTGCATTTTGTTTATTCCAAATATTCACCGTTTATCCACAATTTCCGATTTCGTACCCGATTTTTCCCCATTATTCTTAATGGGAGATTCTACATTTCACATTTACTTCCACCTTTTTCATTCGATTCACTTCATTCCAGTTTCAATATTTTCCAGTAATTCACACCATGAGCTCTTCAGTTCCAAAATTCACAATTTCCGATTTCGTAGCCGATTATTCCCACATTCTACATTTTGGAGATTCTACATTTCACATTTATTTCCACATTATTCATCTGATTCACTTCATTCCAACTTCAGTACATTCCAGTATTTCATGCTATGAGCTATTCCAGCTTTTCCGTTCCAAAATTCACAATTTCCGATTTCATAACCGATTATTCCCACATTACACTTTTCCATTTACTTCCACATTATTCATCTGATTTACTTCATTACAACTTCAGTACATTCCAGTATTTCATGCTATGAGCGATTCCAGCTTTTCAGTTCCAAAATTCACAATTTCCGATTTCGTAGCCGATTATTTCCACATTCTACATTTTCAATTTACTTCCACATTATTCATGCGATTTACTTCATTCCAACTTCAATATATATTCCAGTAATTCACGCCATGAGCACTTCCAGCTTCTCAATTCCAAAATTCACAATTTCCGATTTCATGTGTCGATTATTCCCACATTCTACATTTCACATTTACTTCCACATTATGCATCCGATTCACTTCATTCCAACTTTAGTACATTCCAGTAATTCATGCTATGAGCGATTCCTGCTTTTCAGTTCCAAAATTTACAATTTCCGATTTCGTAGCTGATTATTCCCACATTATACATTTTCCATTTACTTCCACATTATTCATCCGATTTACTTCATTCCAACTTCAATATATATTCCAGTAATTCACACCATAAGCTCTTCCAGCTTATCAGTTCCAAAATTCACAATTTCTGATTGCGTAGTCGATTATTCCCACATTCTATATTTTCCATTTACTTCCACATTATTCATCCGATTTGCTTCATTCCAACTTCAATATATTCCAGTAATTCACGCCATGAGCTCTTCCAGATTTTCAGTTCGAAAATTCACAATTTCCGATTTCGTAGCCGATTATTCCCACATTCTACACTTTCTATTTAATTCCACATTATTCATCCGATTTACTTCATTCCAACTTCAGTACATTCCAGTATTTCATGCTATGAGCGATTCCAGCTTTTCAGTTCCAAAATTCACAATTTCCGATTTCGTAGCAGATTATTCCCACATTATACATTTTCCATTTACTTCCACATTATTCATCCGTTTTACTTAATTCCAACATCAATATATATTCCAGTAATTCACACCATGAACTCTTCCAGCTTATCAGTTCCAAACTTCACAATTTCCGATTGCGTAGTCGATTATTCCCACATTCTACACTTTCTATTTAATTCCACATTATTCATCCTATTGAGACAAAAACGAGAGGGACCGTCTGTACATTCCAACTTCAGTACATTCCAGTATTTCATGCTATGAGCTATTCCAGCTTTTCAGTTCCAAAATTCACAATTTCCGATTTCGTAGCCGATTATTCCCACATTCTACACTTTCTATTTAATTCCACATTATTCATCCTATTTACTTCACTCCAACTTCAGTATATTCCAGTATTTCATGCTATGAGCTATTCCAGCTGTTCCGTTCCAAAATTCACAATTTCCAATTTCATAGCCGATTATTCCCACATTCTACATTTTCCATTTACTTCCACATTATTCATCCGATTTACTTCATTCCAACTTCAATATATATTCCAGCAAATTCACGCCATGAGCTCTTCCAGATTTTCAATTCCAAAATTCACAATTCCCGATTTCGTTGTCGATTATTCCCACATTCGACATTTACTTCCACGTTATTCATCCGATTGACGTCATTCCAACTTCAGTACATTCCAGTAATTCATGCTATGAGCTATTCCAGCTTTTCAGTTCCAAAATTCACAATTTCCGATTTCGTAGCCGATTATTCCCACATTCTACACTTTCTATTTAATTCCACATTATTCATCCTATTTACTTCATTCCAACTTCAATATAGTCCAGTAATTCAGGCCATGAGCTCTTCCAGCTTTTCAGTTCCAAAATTCACAATTTCCGATTTCGTAGCCGATTATTCCCACATTGTACACTTTCTATTTAATTCCACATTATTCATCCTATTTACTTCATTCCAACTTCAGTACATTCCAGTATTTCATGCTATGAGCTATTCCAGCTTTTCAGTTCCAAAATTCACAATTTCCAATTTCATAGCCGATTATTCCCACATTCTACACTTTCCATTTACTTCCACATTATTCATCCAATTTACTTCATTCCAACTTCAATATATATTCCAGTAATTCACGCCATGAGCTATTCCAGATTTTCAGTTCCAAAATTCACAATTCCCGATTTCATTGTCGATTATTCCCACATTCTAAATTTACTTCCACGTTATTCATCCGATTGACTTCATTACAACTTCAGTACACTCCAGTAATTCATGCTCTGAGCTATTAAAGCTTTTCAGTTCCAAAATTCACAATTTCCGATTTCATAGCCGATTATTCCCACATTCTACACTTTCTATTTAATTCCACATTATTCATCCGATTTACTTCATTCCAACTTCAATATATTCCAGTAATTCAGGCCATGAGCTCTTCCAGCTTTTCAGTTCCATAATTCACAATTACCGATTTCGTAGCCGATTATTCCCGCATTCTACAATTTCCATTTACTTCCACATTATTCATCCGATTTACTTCATTCCAACTTCAATCTATTCCAGTAATTCACGCCATGTTTTCTTCCAGCTTTTCAGTTCCAAAATTCACAATTTCCGATTTCGTAGCCGATTATTCCCACATTCTACACATTCTATTTAATTCCACATTATTCATCCTATTTATTTCATTCCAACTTCAGTACATTCCAGTATTTCATGCTATGAGCTATTCCAGCTTTTCAGTTCCAAAATTCACAATTTCCAATTTCGTAGTCGATTATTCCCACATAATACACTTTCTATTTAATTCCACATTATTCATCCTATTTACTTCATTCCAACTTCAGTACATTCCAGTAATTCATGCTATGAGCGATTCCAGCTTTTCAGTTCCAAAATTCACAATTTCCGATTTCATAGCCGATTAATTCCCACATTCTACACTTTCCATTTACTTCCACATTATTCATCCGATTTACTTCATTCCAACTTCAATATATATTCCAGTAATTCACGCCATGAGCTCTTCCAGATTTTCAGTTCCAAAATTCACAATTCCCGATTTCGTTGTCGATTATTCCCACATTCTACATTTACTTCCACGTTATTCATCCGATTTACTTCATTCCAACTTCAGTACATTCCAGTATTTCATGCTACGAGCTATTCCAGCTTTTCCGTTCCAAAATGTACAATTTCCGATTTCATAACCGATTATTCCCACATTATACTTTTCAATTTACTTCCACATTATTCATCCGATTTACTTCATTCCAACTTCAGTACATTCCAGTATTTCATGCTGTGAGCGATTCCAGCTTTTCAGTTCCAAAATTCACAATTTCCGATTTCGTAGCCGATTATTCCCACATTATACATTTTCCACTTACTTCCACATTATTCATCCGATTTACTTCATTCCGACTTCAGTACATTCCAGTAATTCATGCTATGAGCGATTCCTGCTTTTCAGTTCCACAATTTACAATTTTCGATTTCGTAGCCGATTATTTCCGCATTATACATTTTCCATTTACTTCCATATTATTCATCCTTTTGTATTCATGACATGCTTGGGTGCATTTTGTTTATTCCAAATATTCACCGTTTACCCACAATTTCCGATTTCGTACCTGATTTTTCCCCATTGACTTCTATTGGGAGATTTTACATTTCACATTTATTCCCACTCTTTTCATCCGATTCACTTCATTACAACTTCAATATATTCCAGTAATTCTCGCCATGACCTCTTCCAGCTTTTTCAGTTCCAAAATTCACAATTTCCGATTACGTTGCCGATTATTCCCACATTCAACATTTTGGAGATTCTCCATTTCACATTTACTTCCACATTATTCATCCGATTCACTTCATTCCAACTTCAGTACATTCCAGTAATTCATGCTATGAGCGATTCCTGCTTTTCAGTTCCACAATTTACAATTTTCGATTTCGTAGCCGATTATTTCCGCATTATACATTTTCCATTTACTTCCATATTATTCATCCTTTTTACTTCATTCCAACTTCAATATATTCCAGTAATTCAGGCCGTGAGCTCTTCCAGCTTTTCAGTTCCAAAATTCACAATTTCCGATTTCATAGCCGATTATTCCCACATTCTACACTTTCTATTTACTTCCACATTATTCATCCGATTTACTTCATTCCAACTTCAGTACATTCCAGTATTTCATGCTATGAGCGATTCCAGCTTTTCAGTTCCAAAATTCACAATTTCCGATTTCGTAGCTGATTATTCCCACATTATACATTTTCCATTTACTTCCACATTATTCATCCGATTTACTTCATTCCAACTTCAATATATATTCCAGTAATTCACACCATAAACTCTTCCAGCTTATCAGTTCCAAAATTCACAATTTCCGATTGCGTAGTCGATTATTCCCACATTCTATATTTTCCATTTACTTCCACATTATTCATCCGATTTACTTCATTCCAACTTCCATATATTCCAGTAATTCACGCCATGAGCTCTTCCAGATTTTCAGTTCCAAAATTCACAATTTCCAATTTCATAGCCGATTATTCCCACATTCTACACTTTCTATTTAATTCCACATTATTCATCCTATTTACTTCATTCCAACTTCAGTACATTCCAGTATTTCGTGCTGTGAGCTATTCCGGCTTTTCAGTTCCAAAATTCACAATTTCCAATTTCATAGCCGATTACTCCCACATTCTACATTTTCCATTTACTTCCACATTATTCATCCGATTTACTTCATTCCAACTTCAATATATTCCAGTAATTCAGGCCATGAGCTCTTCCAGCTTTTCAGTTCCATAGTTCACAATTTCCGATTTCGTAGCCGATTATTCCCACATTCTACACTTTCCATTTACTTCCACATTATTCATCTGATATACTTCATTCCAACTTCAATCTATTCCAGTATGTCACGCCATGAGCTCTTACAGCTTTTCAGTTCCAAAATTCACAATTTCCGATTACGTTGCCGATTATTCCCACATTCAACATTTTGGAGATTCTACATTTCACATTTACTTCCACATTATTCATCCGATTCACTTCATTCCAACTTCAGTACATTCCAGTAATTCATGCTATGAGCGATTCCTGCTTTTCAGTTCCACAATTTACAATTTTCGATTTCGTAGCCGATTATTTCCGCATTATACATTTTCCATTTACTTCCATATTATTCATCCTTTTTACTTTATTCCAACTTCAATATATTCCAGCAATTCAGGCCGTGAGTTCTTCCAGCTTTTCAGTTCCAAAATTCACAATTTCCGATTTCATAGCCGATTATTCCCACATTCTACACTTTCTATTTACTTCCACATTATTCATCCGATTTACTTCATTCCAACTTCAGTACATTCCAGTATTTCATGCTATGAACGATTCCAGCTTTTCAGTTCCAAAATTCACAATTTCCGATTTCGTAGCTGATTATTCCCACATTATACATTTTCCATTTACTTCCACATTATTCATCCGATTTACTTCATTCCAACTTCAATATATATTCCAGTAATTCACACCATAAGCTCTTCCAGCTTATCAGTTCCAAAATTCACAATTTCTGATTGCGTAGTCGATTATTCCCACATTCTATATTTTCCATTTACTTCCACATTATTCATCCGATTTGCTTCATTCCAACTTCAATATATTCCAGTAATTCACGCCATGAGCTCTTCCAGATTTTCAGTTCCAAAATTCACAATTTCCGATTTCGTAGCCGATTATTCCCACATTCTACACTTTCTATTTAATTCCACATTATTCATCCTATTTACTTCATTCCAACTTCAATATATATTCCAGTAATTCACACCATAGGCTCTTCCAGCTTATCAGTTCCAAAATTCACAATTTCTGATTGCGTAGTCGATTATTCCCACATTCTATATTTTCCATTTACTTCCACATTATTCATCCGATTTACTTCATTCCAACTTCCATATATTCCAGTAATTCACGCCATGAGCTCTTCCAGATTTTCAGTTCCAAAATTCACAATTTCCAATTTCATAGCCGATTATTCCCACATTCTACACTTTCTATTTAATTCCACATTATTCATCCTATTTACTTCATTCCAACTTCAGTACATTCCAGTATTTCGTGCTGTGAGCTATTCCGGCTTTTCAGTTCCAAAATTCACAATTTCCAATTTCATAGCCGATTACTCCCACATTCTACATTTTCCATTTACTTCCACATTATTCATCCGATTTACTTCATTCCAACTTCAATATATTCCAGTAATTCAGGCCTTGAGCTCTTCCAGCTTTTCAGTTCCATAATTCACAATTTCCGATTTCGTAGCCGATTATTCCCACATTCTACACTTTCCATTTACTTCCACATTATTCATCTGATATACTTCATTCCAACTTCAATCTATTCCAGTAATTCACGCCATGAGCTCTTACAGCTTTTCAGTTCCAAAATTCACAATTTCCGATTACGTTGCCGATTATTCCCATATTCAACATTTTGGAGATTCTACATTTCACATTTACTTCCACATTATTCATCCGATTCACTTCATTCCAACTTCAGTACATTTCAGTAATTCATGCTATGAGCGATTCCTGCTTTTCAGTTCCAAAATTTACAATTTTCGATTTCGTAGCCGATTATTTCCGCATTATACATTTTCCATTTACTTCCATATTATTCATCCTTTTTACTTCATTCCAACTTCAATATATTCCAGTAATTCAGGCCGTGAGCTCTTCCAGCTTTTCAGTTCCAAAATTCACAATTTCCGATTTCATAGCCGATTATTCCCACATTCTACACTTTCTATTTACTTCCACATTATTCATCCGATTTACTTCATTCCAACTTCAGTACATTCCAGTATTTCATGCTATGAGCGATTCCAGCTTTTCAGTTCCAAAATTCACAATTTCCGATTTCGTAGCTGATTATTCCCACATTATACATTTTCCATTTACTTCCACATTATTCATCCGATTTACTTCATTCCAACTTCAATATATATTCCAGTAATTCACACCATAAGCTCTTCCAGCTTATCAGTTCCAAAATTCACAATTTCTGATTGCGTAGTCGATTATTCCCACATTCTATATTTTCCATTTACTTCCACATTATTCATCCGATTTGCTTCATTCCAACTTCAATATATTCCAGTAATTCACGCCATGAGCTCTTCCAGATTTTCAGTTCGAAAATTCACAATTTCCGATTTCGTAGCCGATTATTCCCACATTCTACACTTTCTATTTAATTCCACATTATTCATCCTATTTACTTCATTCCAACTTCAGTACATTCCAGTGTTTCGTGCTGTGGGCTATTTTCAGTTCCAAAATTCACAATTTCCAATTTCATTGCCGATTACTCCCACATTATACATTTTCCATTTACTTCCACATTATTCATCCGATTTACTTCATTCCAACTTCAATATATTCCAGTAATTCAGGCCATGAGCTCTTCCAGCTTTTCAGTTCCATAATTCACAATTTCCGATTTCATAGCCGATTATTCCCACATTCTACACTTTCCATTTACTTCCACATTATTCATCTGATATACTTCATTCCAACTTCAATCTATTCCAGTAATTCACGCCATGAGCTCTTACAGCTTTTCAGTTCCAAAATTCACAATTTCCGATTTCGTAGCCGATTATTCCCACAATCTACACTTTCCATTTACTTCCACATTATTCATCCGATTTACTTCATTCCAACTTCAGTATATTCCAGTAATTCATGCTATGAGTTATTTCAGCTTTTCAGTTCCAAAATTCACAATTTCCGATTGCATAGTCGATTATTCCCACATTCTATATTTTCCATTTACTTCCACATTATTCATCCGATTTGCTTCATTCCAACTTCAATATATTCCAGTAATTCACGCCATGAGCTCTTCCAGATTTTCAGTTCCAAAATTCACAATTTCCGATTTCGTAGCCGATTATTCCCACATTCTACACTTTCTATTTAATTCCACATTATTCATCCTATTTACTTCATTCCAACTTCAATATATATTCCAGTAATTCACACCATAGGCTCTTCCAGCTTATCAGTTCCAAAATTCACAATTTCTGATTGCGTAGTCGATTATTCCCACATTCTATATTTTCCATTTACTTCCACATTATTCATCCGATTTACTTCATTCCAACTTCCATATATTCCAGTAATTCACGCCATGAGCTCTTCCAGATTTTCAGTTCCAAAATTCACAATTTCCAATTTCATAGCCGATTATTCCCACATTCTACACTTTCTATTTAATTCCACATTATTCATCCTATTTACTTCATTCCAACTTCAGTACATTCCAGTATTTCGTGCTGTGAGCTATTCCGGCTTTTCAGTTCCAAAATTCACAATTTCCAATTTCATAGCCGATTACTCCCACATTCTACATTTTCCATTTACTTCCACATTATTCATCCGATTTACTTCATTCCAACTTCAATATATTCCAGTAATTCAGGCCTTGAGCTCTTCCAGCTTTTCAGTTCCATAATTCACAATTTCCGATTTCGTAGCCGATTATTCCCACATTCTACACTTTCCATTTACTTCCACATTATTCATCTGATATACTTCATTCCAACTTCAATCTATTCCAGTAATTCACGCCATGAGCTCTTACAGCTTTTCAGTTCCAAAATTCACAATTTCCGATTACGTTGCCGATTATTCCCATATTCAACATTTTGGAGATTCTACATTTCACATTTACTTCCACATTATTCATCCGATTCACTTCATTCCAACTTCAGTACATTTCAGTAATTCATGCTATGAGCGATTCCTGCTTTTCAGTTCCAAAATTTACAATTTTCGATTTCGTAGCCGATTATTTCCGCATTATACATTTTCCATTTACTTCCATATTATTCATCCTTTTTACTTCATTCCAACTTCAATATATTCCAGTAATTCAGGCCGTGAGCTCTTCCAGCTTTTCAGTTCCAAAATTCACAATTTCCGATTTCATAGCCGATTATTCCCACATTCTACACTTTCCATTTACTTCCACATTATTCATCTGATATACTTCATTCCAACTTCAATCTATTCCAGTAATTCACGCCATGAGCTCTTACAGCTTTTCAGTTCCAAAATTCACAATTTCCGATTACGTTGCCGATTATTCCCATATTCAACATTTTGGAGATTCTACATTTCACATTTACTTCCACATTATTCATCCGATTCACTTCATTCCAACTTCAGTACATTTCAGTAATTCATGCTATGAGCGATTCCAGCTTTTCAGTTCCAAAATTCACAATTTCCGATTTCATAGCCGATTATTCCCACATTCTACACTTTCTATTTACTTCCACATTATTCATCCGATTTACTTCATTCCAACTTCAGTACATTCCAGTATTTCATGCTATGAGCGATTCCAGCTTTTCAGTTCCAAAATTCACAATTTCCGATTTCGTAGCTGATTATTCCCACATTATACATTTTCCATTTACTTCCACATTATTCATCCGATTTACTTCATTCCAACTTCAATATATATTCCAGTAATTCACACCATAAGCTCTTCCAGCTTATCAGTTCCAAAATTCACAATTTCTGATTGCGTAGTCGATTATTCCCACATTCTATATTTTCCATTTACTTCCACATTATTCATCCGATTTGCTTCATTCCAACTTCAATATATTCCAGTAATTCACGCCATGAGCTCTTCCAGATTTTCAGTTCGAAAATTCACAATTTCCGATTTCGTAGCCGATTATTCCCACATTCTACACTTTCTATTTAATTCCACATTATTCATCCTATTTACTTCATTCCAACTTCAGTACATTCCAGTGTTTCGTGCTGTGGGCTATTTTCAGTTCCAAAATTCACAATTTCCAATTTCATTGCCGATTACTCCCACATTATACATTTTCCATTTACTTCCACATTATTCATCCGATTTACTTCATTCCAACTTCAATATATTCCAGTAATTCAGGCCATGAGCTCTTCCAGCTTTTCAGTTCCATAATTCACAATTTCCGATTTCATAGCCGATTATTCCCACATTCTACACTTTCCATTTACTTCCACATTATTCATCTGATATACTTCATTCCAACTTCAATCTATTCCAGTAATTCACGCCATGAGCTCTTACAGCTTTTCAGTTCCAAAATTCACAATTTCCGATTTCGTAGCCGATTATTCCCACAATCTACACTTTCCATTTACTTCCACATTATTCATCCGATTTACTTCATTCCAACTTCAGTATATTCCAGTAATTCATGCTATGAGTTATTTCAGCTTTTCAGTTCCAAAATTCACAATTTCCGATTGCATAGTCGATTATTCCCACATTCTATATTTTCCATTTACTTCCACATTATTCATCCGATTTACTTCATTCCAACTTCAATATATTCCAGTAATTCACGCCATGAGCTCTTCCAGATTTTCAGTTCCAAAATTCACAATTCCCGATTTCGTTGTCGATTATTCCCACATTCTACATTTTCCATTTACTTCCATGTTATTCATCCTATTGACTTCATTCCAATTTCAGTACATTCCAGTAATTCATGCTATGAGCTATTCCAGCTTTTCAGTTCCAAAATTCACAATTTCCGATTGCGTAGTCGATTATTCCCACATTCTATATTTTCCATTTACTTCCACATTATTCATCCGATTTACTTCATTCCAACTTCCATATATTCCAGTAATTCACGCCATGAGCTCTTCCAGATTTTCAGTTCCAAAATTCACAATTTCCAATTTCATAGCCGATTATTCCCACATTCTACACTTTCTATTTAATTCCACATTATTCATCCTATTTACTTCATTCCAACTTCAGTACATTCCAGTATTTCGTGCTGTGAGCTATTCCGGCTTTTCAGTTCCAAAATTCACAATTTCCAATTTCATAGCCGATTACTCCCACATTCTACATTTTCCATTTACTTCCACATTATTCATCCGATTTACTTCATTCCAACTTCAATATATTCCAGTAATTCAGGCCTTGAGCTCTTCCAGCTTTTCAGTTCCATAGTTCACAATTTCCGATTTCGTAGCCGATTATTCCCACATTCTACACTTTCCATTTACTTCCACATTATTCATCTGATATACTTCATTCCAACTTCAATCTATTCCAGTAATTCACGCCATGAGCTCTTACAGCTTTTCAGTTCCAAAATTCACAATTTCCGATTACGTTGCCGATTATTCCCATATTCAACATTTTGGAGATTCTACATTTCACATTTACTTCCACATTATTCATCCGATTCACTTCATTCCAACTTCAGTACATTTCAGTAATTCATGCTATGAGCGATTCCTGCTTTTCAGTTCCAAAATTTACAATTTTCGATTTCGTAGCCGATTATTTCCGCATTATACATTTTCCATTTACTTCCATATTATTCATCCTTTTTACTTCATTCCAACTTCAATATATTCCAGTAATTCAGGCCGTGAGCTCTTCCAGCTTTTCAGTTCCAAAATTCACAATTTCCGATTTCATAGCCGATTATTCCCACATTCTACACTTTCTATTTACTTCCACATTATTCATCCGATTTACTTCATTCCAACTTCAGTACATTCCAGTATTTCATGCTATGAGCGATTCCAGCTTTTCAGTTCCAAAATTCACAATTTCCGATTTCGTAGCTGATTATTCCCACATTATACATTTTCCATTTACTTCCACATTATTCATCCGATTTACTTCATTCCAACTTCAATATATATTCCAGTAATTCACACCATAAGCTCTTCCAGCTTATCAGTTCCAAAATTCACAATTTCTGATTGCGTAGTCGATTATTCCCACATTCTATATTTTCCATTTACTTCCACATTATTCATCCGATTTGCTTCATTCCAACTTCAATATATTCCAGTAATTCACGCCATGAGCTCTTCCAGATTTTCAGTTCGAAAATTCACAATTTCCGATTTCGTAGCCGATTATTCCCACATTCTACACTTTCTATTTAATTCCACATTATTCATCCTATTTACTTCATTCCAACTTCAGTACATTCCAGTGTTTCGTGCTGTGGGCTATTTTCAGTTCCAAAATTCACAATTTCCAATTTCATTGCCGATTACTCCCACATTATACATTTTCCATTTACTTCCACATTATTCATCCGATTTACTTCATTCCAACTTCAATATATTCCAGTAATTCAGGCCATGAGCTCTTCCAGCTTTTCAGTTCCATAATTCACAATTTCCGATTTCATAGCCGATTATTCCCACATTCTACACTTTCCATTTACTTCCACATTATTCATCTGATATACTTCATTCCAACTTCAATCTATTCCAGTAATTCACGCCATGAGCTCTTACAGCTTTTCAGTTCCAAAATTCACAATTTCCGATTTCGTAGCCGATTATTCCCACAATCTACACTTTCCATTTACTTCCACATTATTCATCCGATTTACTTCATTCCAACTTCAGTATATTCCAGTAATTCATGCTATGAGTTATTTCAGCTTTTCAGTTCCAAAATTCACAATTTCCGATTGCATAGTCGATTATTCCCACATTCTATATTTTCCATTTACTTCCACATTATTCATCCGATTTACTTCATTCCAACTTCAATATATTCCAGTAATTCACGCCATGAGCTCTTCCAGATTTTCAGTTCCAAAATTCACAATTCCCGATTTCGTTGTCGATTATTCCCACATTCTACATTTTCCATTTACTTCCATGTTATTCATCCTATTGACTTCATTCCAATTTCAGTACATTCCAGTAATTCATGCTATGAGCTATTCCAGCTTTTCAGTTCCAAAATTCACAATTTCCGATTGCGTAGTCGATTATTCCCACATTCTACATTTTCCATTTACTTCCACATTATTCATCTTATTTACTTCATTCCAACTTCAATACATTCCAGTAATTCATGCTATGAGCTATTCCAGCTTTTCAGTTCCAAAATTCAAAATTTCCAATTTCATAGCCGATTATTCCCACATTCTACACTTTCCATTTACTTCCACATTCATCCGATTTACTTCATTCCAACTTTGATCTATTCCAGTAATTCACGTCATGAGCTCTTCCAGCTTTTCAGTTCCAAAATTCAAAATTTCCAATTTCATTGCCGATTACTCCCACATTATACATTTTCCATTTACTTCCACATTCATCCGATTTACTTCATTCCAACTTCGATCTATTCCAGTAATTCACGTCATGAGCTCTTCCAGCTTTTCAGTTCCAAAATTCAAAATTTCTGATTTCGTAGCCGATTATTCCCACATTCTACACTTTCCATTCAACACCATTCAATATCATTCAACATCATTCAACATTATTCCAAATCATTCCACAGGTATTCATTCAGCTCTCCAGCCTTCACATGCCATTTCTCCAGAAATGGCATTTTCTCGTTCTTTATTCTTCTTCTTATTCCGCCCACTTTTTTGACATGTAACTACTTCCACATAATTCATCCGATTTTCGTCATTCCAATTTTAACATATTCCAAATATTCATGACATGCTTCCGTGCATTTTGATTATTCCAAATATTCACCGTTTATCCACAATTTCCGATTTCGTACCCGATTTTTCCCCATTATTCTTAATGGGAGATTCTACATTTCACATTTACTTCCACCTTTTTCATTTGATTCACTTCATTCCAGTTTCAATATTTTCCAGTAATTCACACCATGAGCTCTTCCAGCTTTTCAGTTCCAAAATTCACAATTTCCGATTTCGTAGCCGATTATTCCCACATTCTACATTTTGGAGATTCTACATTTCACATTTATTTCCACATTATTCATCCGATTCACTTCATTCCAACTTCAATACATTCCAGTATTTCATGCTATGAGCGATTCCTGCTTTTCAGTTCCAAAATTTACAATTTCCGATTTCGTAGCCGATTATTCCCGCATTATAAATTTTCCATTTACTTCCACATTATTCATCCGATTTACTTCATTCCAACTTCAGTACATTCCAGTATTTAATGCTATGAGCTATTCCAGCTTTTCAGTTCCAAAATTCACAATTTCCGATTTCGTAGCCGATTATTCCCACATTATACATTTTCCATTTACTTCCACATTATTCATCCGATTTACTTCATTCCAACTTCAATATATTCCAGTAATTCAGGCCGTGAGCTCTTCTAGCTTTTCAGTTCCAAAATTCACAATTTCCGATTTCGTAGCCGATTATTCCCCCATTCTACACTTTCAATTTACTTCCACATTAGTCATCCGATTTACTTCATTCCAACTTCAGTACATTCCAGTATTTCATGCTATGAGCTATTCCAGCTTTCCCGTTCCAAAATTCACAATTTCCGATTTCATAACCGATTATTCCCACATTATACTTTTCCATTTACTTCCACATTATTAATCCGATTTACTTCATTCCAACTTCAGTACATTTCAGTAATTCATGCTATGAGCTATTCCAGCTTTTCAGTTCCAAAATTCACAATTTCCGATTTCGTAGCCGGTTATTCCCACATTCTACACTTTCTATTTACTTCCACATTATTCATCCGATTTACGTCATTCCAACTTCAATCTATTCCAGTAATTCATGCCAATTTGCTCTGATTTGGAACGAGCCCCATTAGCTCACCGGGTAAGTAACTCTCCTGAGGTTGCATTTTTACACCCAAGCCCGGGTTTGAACCTCGGTGGGGATTTTTTTGTTGTTGTCACCCCCAACTTTCATTTCAGACATGGATATTTTCCAATTGTTTCACATAAAACAATTAATGTACTAAACCTCAGTGCAATCACTTTATTATGCCCGTACTCCCTGTGGATCACTTGATAATACAAATTTGAAGCAAGGCTACAAGTCCGTCCTCCGTGGCTGAGCGGATAGCCCACGAAAACGCGAGTCATGACATCGTGGGTATGATCCCAGTCAGGCATGTATTTTTTTTTTTTTTAATAAACGTTAAAACAAATCTCTTGACAACAGCCATTTGCTCTTGTCAATATTGTAAAACGTGACTTGTTAATGCTAGTTAGTTACACTAAAAACAGACGCTGGACAAGAGTGTCAGCGCTCACGATAGAAGTATCACAATCGCTCGTCTCTTTTTTATTTATTTATTTATTTATTTGCAACACACAATAGAACGTTACCCTCGAAGCAGACACTCGGCAAGTGTCGAGCGCTCGCGACGAGAAGTGGCTCGATAAGTTGTGTCCACAGGATCCCAGTGAAAAGAGATACAATGCTGCCATCTGCTGGCCAGAGTTAGTGGGTGTTCTTTTTTTCATAGTTTATGACTGAAATGTTACTTGCATGTTTACATTTTATCAGCAAAAAAAACAAAAAAAACCCATATAAGATCATTATATTCAATGTGATCTAGCATGACTAAGTTTTTATCAACATTTTTTCCGGTTTCTAAGACACTTAAAATTGATTACTACAGGTTTGGAGCAAACCACAACATCCTTCCTGCGTGGGTAAGCGGCGAAACACTGCGGACACGAATTATAAGTTCACATGGTCGATCCTGGTGGAAGTCAGTTTTTTTTTGTTTGTTTTATTAGGGCCCGAGCAGCGACCGCTGGGAGGTCCCTATTGTTTTTCGTTCGAATTCTTCTTCTTCTTTTTCTTCTTCTTCTTCTCCGTAAACGATCGCATTTTTGAGGACCTAAACATTTACGAAAACTCACCAAACATTGCACACTCTTTGGGCCCGGCGAAAAATTTGATATTATGAAGTTGTCATAACAATGAGACTCTATAGCGACCCGTAGCGTAGAAAAATAAAAACCAATCCCGGCATGTTTGACCTAGAGCTACGAAACTTGGTAGGCACGTGTAGCACCCCGGGACGCACAAAAAGTCAATTGGTACCATGTAGCTAAAATGTATAGGAAGTGAGCTATGAATTTTTTTATGTCCAATTTTGGCACATTCACTGTGGTCATGCTTTTCCCCTCTTAGCAAACATTTTTCATTCAATTGACTCCAAACTTGGCATGTATCATCTCAAGACCTAAGACAACAAGTGGGCCAAAAATCTTGACTTTTCGGAATACTATATGACGGGGGCGGGGCATCAAATATTGCCTTTAAAATTTCATTTTTCCAGAAAGACAAAATGCTTAATAACTCCCATGGAAAAGCTCCAAAAAATCTCAAACTTCTCATGCAACTTAATAGTCCTGGCCTGACAACATATATACAATAAAATTCGGTTATACATATAGTCCCACCTAGTGGTAATAATAAATGTCACACTTTACGTTTTCAGCTACTGTGCCGAGCTCGTTGAAGGGATAGAGTTGAAAATTAGTCAGAAACGCCTTAACATGTTGATCATGCCCCACACCGAATATTGTAACTTTTCGCCAAAGGGCGTGGCCGTTACGGTGCCGCAAAGTCTGAAGATTTTTCGTGACAATAAAAGCTGCATTAACTTGACCCAGATGATCCTATCTTCTCAAAATTTCACACAATTGATGACAGTCCAGTCCTTAACTCATCTACAAACTTATATTTCATCTTACTGATAGCGCCACCTACTGGCGATTTTTTTTCTTAAGATTTTTCTTCAACGTTTTTCTCCAACCACGTTAACTGGACGTACCTCATATTTGCTCAGATGAGGGTTTCCGCCTTCATGATGTCACAACATGAAGTTTGTGAGTTTTCGGGAATCGATGTGGGCGTGGCTAAGCACTGTTCGCCAAGAAAACAATGCCACTTTTGAGGGTCTAAACTGGCACAGAAACACATGAAACTTGGCACACACATCTGGCCTGGCAAAATGAGCAATATTTTATCGTAGAATGTGCTATTTTTCCAAAAATGACTCAATAGCGCCCCATAGAATTTTTTAACGAAGCAGCCCCGCTTGTACGTTTAAGCAAGATCTATGAATATTTTTAGGTGTATGAGGGAGCCCAAGACCTACAAAAAAGTCTCTTGGACCCATATGCTAAAATGAACAGGAAGTGAGCTACGAATTTTTGAATGTCCCATTTTTGACGATTTTTGCACATTTACAGGGGGCATACTTTTGCCCACTTCTCGTACACGTTTCATCCGACTGACTTCAGACTTGACCTGGACCATGTCAAGACCTGACCCAACGACAGGGGGAAAAATCTTGACTTTTCGAAATACTATATGATGAGGGCAGGGCATCAAAATTTGGATTTTGCAATGAAAAAGGATATGCTTAATAACTCCCCAGTACATGCACCAAAAAATCCCAAACTTGAGATGTATGTTTATAGTCAAGGCCTGAAGCTATCTCTATGACAACATTCAGTTATATATGCAGCGCCACCTAGCCCTTGAGGCATGAAAAAAAAATACCCCACTTACGGTATTTTTACAAAAATTGTAAACACGTTTTGCAATGAAAAATGATATGCTTAATAACTCCCCGGTACATGCTCCAAAAAATCCCAAACTTGATGTAGCACTCTATTTTTGTTGCTGTTGTGATTTTTATTGTAAAGTTCACCTTGTTATTTCATTGCCTTGTAGAGAAGAGTTGATGCTGAACGATAATGTGATTTCCCATTTGAGCGGGACCTTGAACGCCTCAGTGACGTGTTTTTCTTTCGTGTGTGCATTCATTTGAGTTATATCGATGGACAGTCAATCAGAGTAACGTGGGGAATGATTATCAGCCAATCAGATGACTGTTGGGGTGGAACCTAAAAGAACGAGAGGGAAAGGAAAGTACGAGGGAGAAAAAGGAGAATTACGAGAGTGACACGGAGAAAGGACGAGAGATACCGTTTGCGTTTACAGTTAAGTGTTACTGGTTCAACTAAGGTAATTGCCTTGCTTTTGACCATTGATTTTACTTATCGAGAGAATCTGTCGTGTGAAAGTAATGTCCGTTAATTGTGCTGCGTCATTAGCTCAAACGAAGTTCTGCTATTAGCAGTTAGCTGCTGCTTAGCTCAACGTGGAAACAAGCTGAAGTGCGTGTGCGGGAAAGAGTGTTTCCCAACAAGCTTCTGAGTGAGTATGAAACCAGGAAAGGTGAATTCATGGACGTTTGAAAGACAGTGACTTTATGAAGGCTTGTGAATCTCGTTGATAGTGTGCTTCGGGATAAAGTGCTTCGTGACGCTGCTAGAAGTGCTCAGGACTTGTCGTTGACCGGGAGGCCTACTCTTCCGCCTGTGGACCACGCAAGGATTTCCGTGGCTAAGCTAACACGCTGCTCTGCAGGAGGTTTGAATATCGTTGCTTGGATCTGAAGGAATCTGTGAGTACCAGTATCTTTTCCTCGTGGATTACAAATGAGCTCCAACAAGCGCACCAACGAATGGTACCCAACGAACTGAACTATTAAACCCCGGGTCGTTATTTCTTTTCTGCCTTTTTTTTCCCCTTTTACTCTCATATTTCGTGTGTGTTCTGTAAATAAATATTCTCTAATTTCATAAGAGACTGTTTTTTTCCCCATGTTTCATGCAGCTGAAATCCAAATGATTTCACATGTCCTATGTCAAGCTAGGGTGCTAGAAATGTTGCATGAGTGATTGCATGGGAGTTTAATCTTACTGCACATAGTCATATAGTACAGCTATCTTGGCCTTTCTGTAACCTAGGCAGAGTCATATACCCTAGATGGAAAGTATTTGAAGATCCCATGTGTAGATTTTAGTAGCCATCACCAGTTCATCTCCCATGCAAATTTGTCCAACAAGTTGTAAAGGTGAGTGTCACAGCAACTTCTACAGAACCGAATTGAGTGAGGGGCTACATGTGTGAGGGGCTACATGTAGGGGCTCGTCCGGGATCTTCATTTACTGTGTGCATCTGTGAGTTTATTCATGATAAGGCTAAGCTCCTGTTAAACATAGAGGCGTAAATAACTATTGTGTTTGGAGAGTTGATTTTTTTTTTTTTTTTTTTTTTTTTTTCTCTGTGTTGAATTTGTGAACATGGAGTCAGGACAGATAATCAAATGGTGTAAAGACAAAGGTATTGATGCAAACACAGCTATTGTGCTCAGTGAGGTTTCTCTTGAATGCACGGATGATGTTATTTACAACGTGCTGGACAAAGCTAATATTTTTGGACGTTGTAAAATAAGAGGACGTTGTGTAGAACACAACAGACAGCTAGTATTAGTTGAAACAATCAATGACATGACTACCGCTAATATACCGGAACAGCTAAGAGCCGAAGATGACTTAAGACTGTGGGTAGTGAATGTCAGTGATACCCGACATCTCAGCATACCTAGTGAAGAGGAAAACTTTCAGGCCAAGCTAATGTCATTTCTAGCAAATGAAGGGAAGACTTTGGTCGATGTGGAAGGCATACTTAGTCCAAAATGTGCCCCAACCAAGACTCCAGACCTGAACAAAGAGCTTGTGAATGCAATCTCATCACTCGTTGAAAAATGTCAAACCTCGTCTGTGGATGGAGCAGGCTATCGTAAGCTGCGCTTTTTCACAGGAATGAAACCTACCCCTCATGGAGAAGAGGAGTATGATGGCTGGGCGGAACAGACTATTCACATGCTGAATGAGTGGCAATGTTCAGATATTATAAAGAAACAGAGAGTTGCGGAGAGCCTGAAAGGGCCAGCAGCAGACATAGTTCGGGGGCTGAGGGTTGCAAATGTGCATGCCACTTCAAATGATTATCTTCAAGCTTTGGAGACCGCTTTTGGGACCACAGATAGTGCAGCTGATCTCATGGTGAAGTTTCGTAACACTTTCCAGCAAGAAGATGAGAAACTGTCAGACTATCTCCTCAGACTGGACAAGCTATTGCATGCAGTATATCGTAAAGGTGGAATTGAGGTGACTGACATGAATCGAGCACGTATTGAACAAGTTGCAAGAGGTGCGCTGTCCCATGATCTAGTTGCTCTTCGTATTAGGATGACTTACAAACTCAAGCCTCCTCCAAGTTTCACTGAGCTTCTTCGTGATGTAAGAGAGGAAGAGGGAATGATTCTTGAAAGATGAAAAATGTGAGTTCATCTCCTCCAAGCAGGAAGGTAGGGTGTGCCACAGCATCTATTACACTTGCACAACCAGTGCCACCATCAGCACCAGCTGCAGCAGATGATTCAAGCATAGAGAGTCTGAGAAAAGAATTTCAAGGACTCAGGAAAGAGGTCGAACGCTTGGTTTCTGCCTCTGTTACTGCATCAGAAAATGCACCGCAGCCTCCAGTGCAGAATTATAGCAAGCCAGTGAATGGAAAGGAACGGTCTTATAAAACCCAGCATCGTGTTGATGTCTTCTGCTACAGGTGTGGAGAAGATGGTCATTTCCAGCGAGAATGTCAAAACCCAGAAAATCTTCGGAAAGTGAATAAGCGCCTTCTGCAAAGTAAAAAGCCATCGGGAAACTTCACAGGGGCTCAGTACTGGAACGGCCTGATGCTCCGGACAAGATACGTTCCACAAAGTGTCGCATGCTAAAACAAGAGAAGAGCGCTGTGCCAGAAGTTCTAGTTGGACCTAGTTCTGTTGTCTCTGTACAAATTGAAGGCATTTATGCAAAAGCTTTGCTTGACAGCGGGTCACAGGTTACCCTCCTATATCGCTCCTTTTATGACAAGTATTTAAAGCACTTTCCCTTGATTCCAGTTGAGTGCCTGGAGATTTGGGGCCTCAGTACAAAAGAGTACCCATATGATGGATACTTGTGCTTGAAACTTGAGTTTGCTGGAGATGTAGTTGGCGTAGCTGAGACCATTGAAACACTTGTGCTTGTGTGTCCTGATCCGGCATCGAAAAGTGATTTTTCCATTTTGGTTGGTACAAACACCTCCATAGTTAGGAAATTATTCAATTCTTGCAGAGAACATGAGGGAGACCACTTCTTGAATACTCTCACTGTTCATCCAGTCATAAGAGACGCTTATGAAAAATTACAAGACACCCCTGATGACCCAGATGAGACAAAGAGAGGAACAGTCTGGTTTGCACGAAACAAACCTTTCACCCTGTCACCTGGAGGAGTTGCTACAGTTCTTGGAATTCCAAAATTTCCTCGCAGTCTTCTGTGCCAAGATGTGCTGATTGACCGACCAGAAGAGGGATGTTTCCCTGAAGAACTTCTTGTCATGCCTGTTGTTGAGAAGTCGACTGCTGTCCACTGTCGGCGCATCACTGTCACTGTGAGAAATGTCTCTAGGCATGATGTTATGATAAAACGTGGCATGCCAATTGCTCACCTGTTTCCCATTGATGTGATAAATACTGTCCCTGAAAAGGAGGAGGCAAAGTTGTCTACACCTCACCTGTCACCCGCTTCCTTTAACTTTGGTAATTCTCCAATCCCTACGGAATGGAAGGAGAGATTGTGTCAAAAGTTGATGGAGAGAAAATAAGTTTTCTCTTGCACTGAGTTTGATGTTGGATGCGCAAAGAGCACACAGCACAGCATCCGTGTAAACGATGAGAGGCCATTCAGAGAACGTTCAAGAAGATTACCTCCTGGTGATCTGGAAGATGTGAGGAAACATCTCAGTGATCTTAAAGAGGCTGGAATAATTTCAGAGTCAAGAAGTCCCTATGCGTCTCCTATTGTTGTCGTTCGGAAGAAAAACGGAACTATACGCATGTGTGTGGACTATAGGACTCTAAACAAGTGAACGATCCCTGACCAATACACAGTCCCTCGAGTTGAAGATGCTCTGTCCTGCCTTAGTGGTAGCAAGTGCTTCAGTGTTCTTGATCTCAGAAGTGGCTATTATCAGATCCCATTGAGTGCTGCTGACAAAGAGAAAACAGCGTTCATCTGCCCAGCAGGCTTCTATCAATTTCAGCGGATGCCACAAGGGATTTGTGGAGCACCGGCCACTTTTCAACGAATCATGGAGAAGACTATTGGTGACATGAATCTCCTAGAAGTTTTGGTCTACCTCGACGATGTGATTGTTTTTGGAAAAACATTAGAGGAACATGAGCAAAGACTTCTTAAAGTGCTGGACAGGTTACAGGAGGAAGGATTAAAATTATCCCTGGATAAATGTCAGTTCTGTTGCTCTTCTGTGACTTATCTTGGACATATTGTGTCTAGCAATGGCATTGCTACCGACCCTTCAAAGATTGAAGCTGTGAAATCCTGGCCGCGACCAGACAATATCACTGCCCTTCGGTCTTTTCTTGGCTTCTGTGGATACTACAGGAGGTTTGTGAAGAATTTTTCCAGAGTCTGTCATCCACTCAATCAGTTGTTGCAAGGCTGTATTGTGGCAGGAAAGTCAGAAAAGAAGGCACCAGACAAGAAAAAAAAAAAAAATCTCAAAATCTGACTCTGAGACTAAACGGTGGTATCAACCCTCTGAACCGTTTGGATCCAGGTGGGATGAGAATTGCGAGAGAGCCTTTGAGATGCTGAAAGAGAATCTTACAAACGCGCCTGTCCTGGCTATCGCCGACCCAAAATTGCCTTATGTTTTACATGTTGATGCAAGCAGGGAAGGTTTGGGAGGAGTTCTCTACCAGAACCAGGGGGAAGGGTTACGACCTGTTGCTTTTGTCAGTAGAAGTCTCTCCCCATCAGAAAAAAACTATCCCACGCATACACTTGAATTTTTGGCGTTAAAGTAGGTTGTTACGAGCAAACTCCATGATTATCTCTATGGGGTCAAATTTGAGGTCCATACAGATAACAACCCACTGACGTGTGTCTTGACCACAGCGAAATTAGATGCGACTGGGCATCGATGGCTGGCGGAATTGTCAACATATGACTTTAGCTTAAAATATCGCCCTGGAAAACTGAACATCGATGCAGATGCGTTGTCACGGCGTCCCCACACAGATGAACAGAAAACTATGCCTGCTGCCACCGTCCAAGCTGTCTGTCATGTGTCAGAAGTCAGATCACCCCGTAACAGACGTTACAGAGCGATTGACCTTTTGGGCTCTTCCAAATATGCTGTGCCTCGAGCTTATTGTAACCTGTCTTTTCTGAACTCTCAGGAGCTGCCCAGAATGACATCAGCAGATATTTCAAAGTCTCAGCAAAAAGACCCATGTATTGGAGAAGTATGGAAATCTGTCAGTAAGAAGAGTCCTGATTTTGCGAACAAAGGAAAACACCCAGAGGTGTCATTGTTGCTGAAAGAATGGGAGAAGTTAAAATTTGAAGACTCTGTGCTGTACCATTTGAGTAAGCCTCCGAACAGACCAGTTTGCAAACAACTGTTGCTCCCGCAAGAGTTCAGAAAGACTGTGCTGGAGTCATTACATGATAGATCAGGTCATTTAGGTTGCGAAAAGACATATAGTTTGGTGCGAGAGCGATTTTATTGGCCCCGAATGAAATCACATATTGAAAAGTATTGCAAGAATTGTTCCAGGTGTATCCAGAGAAAGACATTGCCCAAGAGAGCTGCTGAGTTGTCACACCTTAGTAGTGAGGGACCGATGGATTTGGTGTGTATGGATTTTCTGTCGCTTGAACCCGACTCTAGAAACATATGTAATGTGCTGGTGGTGACTGATCATTACACACGATATGCCCAAGCTTTTGCTACAAAAGATCAAAAGGCCTCAACTGTGGCTAAAGTTCTGTGGGAACAGTATTTTGTCCATTATGGCCTCCCAAGAAGAGTGCACTCAGATCAGGGCAGAGATTTCGAAAGTCGTCTTATTCATGAACTCTTAAGCATGCTTGGCATAAAGAAATCACGAACTACGCCCTACCACCCTCAGGGAGACCCTCAGCCCGAGCGATTCAACAGGACGCTTCTTGACATGCTTGGAACCTTGGAGACACAGGAGAAAACTAAATGGAGTAGACACATCAGTCATCTGGTGCACGCATACAATTGCACACTAAATGAATCGACAGGATATTCTCCATATTTTCTCATGTTTGGACGGGAAGCCAGACTGCCAGTTGATGTGACGTTTGGAGTTTCAAGTGATGGATCTTCCACCAAATCCTACTTAAGATATGTCAAAACTATGAAACGTGAGCTTCAAGTTGCTTATCGGTTGGCTGAGATGATGGCGGAGAAGAAAAATTTAGGGAACAAGCGACGCTATGATCAGAGTGTCCGGTTCTGTCCGTTAGCCTCTGGAGACAGGGTCTTAATAAGGAATTTGGGACTGCAAGGGAAACACAAACTTGCTGATCGGTGGAAAGACACACCTTACTTAGTAGAGAGTAAACTGCCTGGTCTTCCTGTGTTCAAGTTGAAACCAGAAGATGGAAATGGCCCTGAAAGTGCTGCATCGTAACCACCTCTTACCCATTGGGCAGGATGTGCAACTACAACCAGCAAAGACTGAGACAACTTCGCCTGTGAGGAGAGCCAGTAAGCGTCTAAGAGCCAAGAAGACAGAGAATTACTTGCTTTCTTCTAGACAAGAGGAGTTGGAGTCTGCATTTGACTCAGAAGAGGATGAAATGGGAACATGGTATGACTGTTATCAGGCAAAGGATTCACAGGAAGTGAACCCTCAGACCACTGAAGTTTCAGAGCCTTGCAGTTTGAATTTGGATAGCACTGTATCCACAAGTTCCTCAGAGCAGGAAGCGTCTGTTGCCGAGCGACCTGCCACAGATGAGGATGCTGGATTTTCACTTCAGACTCAAGGCGCTGAAGAGATGACTGAAAGTGAAAGAGACACTGAGACACAGGACGTAGGTGACTCGAGTGAAGGTCATGACCGTGTTATAGAGTTCTCGAATGAGTCTACACGGCCTCAGAGACAAAGAAAAGCGGCAACCAGACTGACTTATGACATTTTAGGAAGCCCGACTTCTGTGTCAGTTAGTACACACAGTGTTACCCTCAAGGATGGTGGTGAAAAGAATGTTTGTTTGTCACTGTTTCCTCCTAAGAGATATACGAGTGCTCTTTACAAGTGGATAGCATAAAAGCAAATTTTACATCCTGTTTATGAACAATGTGATGTAGAAATTGTTCTGTTTTCTGTGTCATGGGGACATGACCATTTTGAGTGGGGGAAGAATGTAGCACTCTATTTTTGTTGCTGTTGTGATTTCTATTGTAAAGTTCACCTTGTTATTTCATTGCCTTGTAGAGAAGAGTTTTTTTTTTTTTTTTTTTTTTTAAAGTTTTTTATTGTAAAGTTCACCTTGTTATTTCATTGCCTTGTAGAGAAGAGTTGATGCTGAACGATACTGTGATTTCCCATTTGAGCGGGACCTTGAACGCCTCAGTGACGTGTTTTTCTTTCGTGTGTGCATTCATTTGAGTTATATCGATGGACAGTCAATCAGAGTAACGTGGGGAATGATTATCAGCCAATCAGATGACTGTTGGGGTGGAACCTAAAAGAACGAGAGGGAAAGGAAAGTACGAGGGAGAAAAAGGAGAATTACGAGAGTGACACGGAGAAAGGACGAGAGATACCGTTTGCGTTTACAGTTAAGTGTTACTGGTTCAACTAAGGTAATTGCCTTGCTTTTGACCATTGATTTTACTTATCGAGAGAATCTGTCGTGTGAAAGTAATGTCCGTTAATTGTGCTGCGTCATTAGCTCAAACGAAGTTCTGCTATTAGCAGTTAGCTGCTGCTTAGCTCAACGTGGAAACAAGCAGAAGTGCGTGTGCGGGAAAGAGTGTTTCCCAACAAGCTTCTGAGTGAGTATGAAACCAGGAAAGGTGAATTCATGGACGTTGGAAAGACAGTGACTTTATGAAGGCTTGTGAATCTTGTTGATAGTGTGCTTCGGGATAAAGTGCTTCGTGACGCTGCTAGAAGTGCTCAGGACTTGTCGTTGACCGGGAGGCCTACTCTTCCGCCTGTGGACCACGCAAGGATTTCCGTGGCTAAGCTAACACGCTGCTCTGCAGGAGGTTTGAATATCGTTGCTTGGATCTGAAGGAATCTGTGAGTACAAGTATCTTTTCCTCGTGGATTACAAATGAGCTCCAACAAGCGCGCCAACGAATGGTACCCAACGAACTGAACTATTAATCCCCGGGTCGTTATTTATTTTCTGCCTTTTTTTTCCCCTTTTACTCTCATATTTCGTGTGTGTTCTGTAAATAAATGTTCTCTAATTTCATAAGAGACTGTTTTTTTTTTTTCCATGTTTCATGCAGCTGAGATCCAAATGATTTCACATGTCCTATGTCAAGCTAGGGTGCTAGAAATGTTGCATGAAAGTGATTGCATGGGAGTTTAATCTTACTGCACATAGTCATATAGTACAGCTATCTTGGCCTTTCTGTAACCTAGGCAGAGTCATATACCCTAGTTGGAAAGTATTTGAAGATCCCATGTGTAGATTTTAGTAGCCATCACCAGTTCATCTCCCGTGCAAATTTGTCCAACAAGTTGTAAAGGTGAGTGTCACAGCAACTTCTACATATTCGTTTACTTTCCACCACTCAAAATGTTCACTGGCATCAGACCGATCCAAACATACGTACTTTTTTATTTTGTTTTATTTATTTTTGATAGCCTCTATGGACAATAACAGCAACATTGTGCAATGAGTACGAGCGATGATACTTTTACAAAAAATACAAATCAGGGCAACTCATTCCATAAAAATAAAAAAGTACACTGATTTTTGCAGATCTTAACATTCACCAAAACCCATTGAGCTTGACACACTCATCACACCTGGCAAAAGAAAAATCCACATGTAAAGGTTTATTTTGCCATTTTCAAAGAAACTCTGCTCCCAATGTGCCAGTACCCCAATGTGCAAGTACCCCAACGTGGCCCGGGCTGCGAGGGCCCTTTATAGCTGCTTGCAGCTCTAGTTTTTTTTATATTTCAAATATAAATAACGGCAATTTATTCACAATAGCATTGCAATTGCTAGTACGTGCAGCGATGTAGGTTCTGGTACCATTGCTTGGCGCCAGGCAGCGAATCCGAGAGACCATTTGTTTGTATAAGTGCACTACTAATAACAAAAAGAGAAAAGAAATCGCTGCGAGACCGTAAATAAAATGTGGATACTAAATACAATATTATGTATTGTCATAGTCATCTACATGTCCGTGATAGCTGAATGGTTAAAGCAATGGATTGGCCCGCGGGAGATCATGGTTCGATCCCTCGTTGGGAAACGTTTTAGCACAACTTTGATTTCATATAGTAGTCATTGTATAATTCTTTATAGTTGCGCTTTGTAATAATTTGACACAAAATATCTTCACAATAGTGTTTTTGTTTGACCATTTATGAGTTTTTAAAGTTTTAAATGAGCAATTTACATTCAAACCCAAAAACGTTGAATAATTTGCATTTCACTCCCAAACACGTGTACATGTTCGTTTTTTTTTGTTTTTTTTATTTTATTTTTTTTACACAAGAGCAGAGAGAAAGCTTTGACAAGCACCTTGAAGGAAAGTGGTGGCTTCAACCATTGGTAGTTATTAGGTTCCATGTTTCAAAATCGGCCAGCAGGTGGCAGCAGAGTATTAGCAATCAGCCAAGGCCATGTTGCAGACAATTCTTTTTGACAGTGTCCATTCAGTGTTCAGCATCAGATGTCACTTTTAAATATGACTACACCATAAGCCATGAGTTTTAGCCGGACAAGTTAGGTCATCGATATTATTGATACCTCGACAGTATCGATACCGGATCAATACTGGCACTAAAATATCAATCTAATTAGTTTAGTTTCAGTTTGGCTCAACTTTGTAGTAGATTGCATGAACACATACAATATTGTACTCAAAAAATATTCTTTTGTTTGTTTGGTTTATATTTGTTGTTGTTCACTACAATTCTATAAAATGTCACAATCATTTAACTACAAGTTACTACTTAATAATTACTAGTAATACGACTACTGTTTTTACGGCTACTACTACCACTACTACTATTATTACTAGTAATTAATAGGTAATTACTTTGTAATTTTCACAGTTTCTTTGTTTCCTTCATTAGCATTCAGCTATTAGCATTCGGCTTAGCATTCAGCTATTAGCATTCATTTCAGCATTCCCACGCAATTTCTCCAGAAATTGCTTAGTCTAGTTTCAGTTATTATTCCCCCCACTTTTTTGGGAGCTATCTACTTCCACATTTTTCACCCGATTCACTCCATTCCAATTTCAAACTATTCCAAAAATTCACGCAACGACTGCTTCCATTTTTCTCAGTTCAAAAATTCACGGCTTACCCACAATTCCCGATTTCGTACCCGATTTTTTCCCCATTATTCTTAATGGGAAATTCTTCATTTCAAATTTAATTCCACATTTTTCACCCTATTCACATCATTCCAGCTTCAATATATTCCAGCAATTCATGCCATGAGCAATTCCAGCTTTTCAGCTTAAAAATTCACACCTTACCCACAATCCCCGATTCCGTACCCGAATATTTCCCGCATTCTACATTTTCCATTTACTTCCACATTATTCATCCGATTCACATCATTCCAGCTTCAACATTTCCAGCAATTCATGCCATGAGGTATTCCAACTTTTCAGGTTCAAAATTCACACCTTACCCACAATTCCGGATTTTGTACCCGATTATTTCCCACATTCTACATTTTCCATTTACTTCCACATTATTCATCCGATTCACATCATTCCAGCTTCAATATATTCCAGCAATTCATGCCGTGAGTTATGCCAGCTTTTCAGGTTACAAATTTACACCTTACCTACAATTCCCGATTTCGTACCCGATTATTTCCCACATTCTACATTTTCCATTTACTTCCACATTATTCAACCGATTCACATCATTCCAGCTTCAATATATTCCACCAACTCACGCCATGAGCTCTTACAGCTTTTCAGTTCCAAAGTTCACGCGTTACCCATAATTCTCGATTTCATACACGATTATTTCCCATATTCTACATTTTCGATTAATTCCACATTATTCATCCGATTGACTTTATTCCAATTTGAATATATTCCATTTCACGCCATGAGCTCTTCCAGCTTTTCGGTTCCAAAATTCACACGTTACCCACAATTCTCGATTTCGCACCCGATTATTTCCCACATTCTCACATTCTACATTTTCTATTTACTTCCACATTATTCATCCGATTCACATCATTCCAGCTTCAATATATTCCAGCATTTCACGCCATGAGCTATTTCAGGTTCAAAATTCACACCTTACCCACAATTCCCGATTTCGTACCCAATTATTTCTCACATTATACATTTTCCATTTACTTCCACATCATTCATCCGATTCACATCATTCCAGCATTCAATATATTCCAGCAATTCATGCCATGAGCTATTCCAGCATTTAAGTTCCAAAATTCACGCGTTAACCACATTTCTCGATTTCGCACCCGATTATTTCCCACATTCTACATTTTCCATTTACTTCCACATTATTCATACGATTGACGTCATTCCAACTTCAATATATTCCAGCAATTCACGCCATGAGGTCTTCCAGCTTTTCAGTTCCAAAATTCACGCGTTACCCACAATTCTCGATTTCAGACCCGATTATTTCCCACATTCTACATTTTCCATTTACTTCCACATTATTCACCTGATTGATTGTATTCCAATTTCAATAAATTTCATTTCACGCCATGAGCTGTTCCAGCTTTTCGGTTTCAAAATTCACGCGTTACCCACAATTCTCGATTTTGCACGCGATTATTTCCCACATTCTCACATTATACATTTTCTATTTAGTTCCACATTATTCATCCGATTGACTTCATCCCAACTTCAATATATTCCAGTAATTCATGCCATGAGCTCTTCCAGCTTTTCATTTCCAAAATTCACACCATACCCACAATTCTCGATTTGGTACCCGAATATTTCCCACATTCTACATTTTCCATTTACTTCCACATTATTCATCCGATTGACGTCGTTCCAACGTCCATATATTCCAGCAATTCAACCCATGAGCTTTTCCAGCTTTTCAGTTCCAAAATTCACGCCTTACCCACAATTCCCGATTTCGTACCCGAATATTTCCCACATTCTACATTTTCCATTTACTTCCACATTATTCATCCGATTGACTTCATTCCAACTTAAATATCCATCCATCCATCCATTTTCTTGACCGCTTATTCCTCACAAGGGTCGCGGGGGCTGCTGGCGCCTATCTCAGCTGGCTCTGGGCAGTAGGCGGGGGACACCCTGGACTGGTTGCCAACCAATCGCAGGGCACACAGAGACGAACAACCATCCACACTCACACGCACACCTAGGGACAATTCGGAGCGCCCAATTAACCTGCCATGCATGTCTTTGGAATGTGGGAGGAGACCGGAGTACCCGGAGAAGACCCACGCGGGCACGGGGAGAACATGCAAACTCCACCCAGGAAGGTCCGAGCCTGGACTCAAACCGGAGACCTCAGAACTGGGAAGCGGACGTGCTAACCACTCGACTACCGTGCCGCCCCCAACTTAAATATATTCCACCAATTCAAGCCATGAGCTCTTCGAGCTTTTCAGTTCCAAAATTCACGCCTTACCCACAATCCCCGATTCCGTACCCGAATATTTCCCGCATTCTACATTTTCCATTTACTTCCACATTATTCATCCGATTGACTTCATTCCAGCTTCAATATATACCACCATTTCACGTCATGAGCTCTTCCATCTTACCACCTAACTTACCACGCATGGCGGCCATTTTCCAACTTACCATGAATGGCGGCCATTTTGGATAAATGATTAGATATGAACAGGATTCTCGCCAACCTGGACCCCCAGGCCGGCGGCCATCTTGGCCAATTGATTAGGTACGCCTAGGATTTCTGCCCCGTCGGCCACCGGGGGCGGCGGCCATCTTGGCCAATTGATTAGGTACGCCTCGGATTCTCGCCCCGTCAGCCACCGGGGGCGGCGGCCATCTTGGCCAATTGATTAGGGACGCCTAGGATTTCCGCCACATCGGCCACTGGGGGCGGCGGCCATCTTGGCCAATTGATTCGAGACGCCTAGGATTCCCGCCCCGTCGGCCACCGGGGGCGGCGGCCATCTTGGCCAATGGATTAGGTATGCCTAGGATTTTCAGCCCATCGCCGACCCGGGGGCGGCGGCCATCTTGGCCAATTGATTATGTATGTCATGTATTCTCACCAGGAACTGCCCGACCTGAACAGGAAGTGACCTGATTTCAACAGGAAGTGACCTAAAATGTACAGGAAGTGACCTCATATCAACAGTAAGTGACTTAAAATCAACAGGATTTGACCCTATTTCAACAGGAAGTGACCCAATTTCAACAGGAAGTGACTTAATATCAACAGGAAGTGACCCGATTTCAACAGGAAGTGACCTGTTTCAACAGGAAGTGAGCATGCTAGTGCTAAGTTAGCATGCTAATGCTAGCTTAACATACTAAAATTAATGCTGTTAATAAGCTAATGCTAGCTTAGCATGCTAATGTTAGCTGAGCATGCTAATGTTAGCTGAGCATGCTAATGCTAAGTTAGCATGCAAATTCTAAGTTAGCATGCTAATTCTAAGTTAGCATGTTAATGTTAATGTTAGCTTAGCATGCTAATGTCATCTTAGCATGCTAATGTTAGCTTAGCTAATGTTAGCTTAGCATGCTAATGCTAATTTTAGCTTAGTATGCTAATGCTAAATGTTAGCTTAGCATGCTAATGCTAAGTTAGCATACTCATGCTAATGTTAGCTTAGCATGCTAATGTTAGCATGCTAATGCTAATGTTAGCTTTGCATGCTAATGCTAATGATAGCTTAGCATACAAATGCTAATTCTACATTAGCATGCTAATGCTAATGTTAGCATGCTAATGCTAGCTTAGCATGCTAATGCTAATTTTAGCATGCTAACACTAATGCTAAGTTAACATGCTAATGTTAATGTAAGCATACTCATGCTAATGCTAAGTTAGCATGTTAATGTTAGCATGCTAATGATATTGCTAAGTTACCATGCTAATGCTAATGTTAGCTTTGCATGCTAATGTTAAGTTAGAATGCTAATGGGACCTGATTTCAAAAGTGACTCCATTGCTGACTCGATTCCTCAATCTTTACTCAATTTCGTATTCAATTTTTCACTCCTTACACCATTGCTACTCGATTCTACGGTCCTTGCTTCATTGCTTTCTCAATTTTTCTCACTTTACTCCATTGCTTACCCGATTAGTTGCAACTTCCTCCATTGCTTACTTGATTTCTTCCTTTTTTTCTTATTTCTTTGTTTCTTTCTGATATATTTTTTACTTTCTTTCAACTGCTTCGAGATTTCTGGATGAAACCAAACCATTCCAACTGAAGCATGTTCAGCTCATTCTCGGTCATTTTATATCATTCCTTGTCATTCAACATCATTCAATATCATTCAACATCATTCAATATCATTCAACATTATTCAATATCATTCAACATCATTCAATATTATTCAACATCATTCAATATCATTCAATATTCTATATCATTCAAATATTATTCAACATCATTCAATATCATTCTATATCATTCAATATCATTCAACATCATTCAATATTATTCAATATTATTCAAAATCATTCACCAGGTTTTCATTCAGCTCTCCAGCCTTCACACGCCATTTCTCCAGAAATGGCATTTTCTAGTGTGTATATATATATATATATATATATATATATATATATATATATATATATATATATATATATATATATATATATATATATACACATGTGACCCGCTCCATCAAATGGATGCATGTCGGCAGACTCAATCTGGCGATATTAGACAGTTGGACATTTTTTGTCCATTTTGAGATTTCTCCACAAATAGCTTCCTTGAGGTCGAGTTTCATTTCCAAGCAGCACAAAACTCAAAATTGTAATAGAAGTGTATGAAAACAAGCAATTATTAGACAGTATGCCTTGTAACTAGGGGGGCGTGTTTTTAGCCTGCTAGCAAGCTAGCACTGCCTCTTGCGCACCTTTTTAAAAACAACCCGACTTTCCTCGCCTCAGACGTAATTCACTACTGATTTATAAATATATATATATATATATATAGATATATATATATTTCTGCGATTGGCTGGCAACCAGTCCAGGGTGTCCCCCGCCTACTGCCCAGAGTCAGCTGAGATAGGCGCCAGCACCCCCCGCGACCCTTGTGAGGAATAAGCGGTCAAGAAAATGGATGGATGGATGTAAATATATATATATATATATATATATATATATATATATATATATATATATATTCTAAACTAAATATTAAGAAAAAAAATGTTACCACTTACAAGGTCGGTCCCACAAAAAATTAAACGATTAAAATAATCATTGATTTCAAATATACAATAATTAGATGTTTATTAGCCATGAAATTAGTTTTCTGAAACGTTACATTAGCACCAATGCTAGCGCTAACATAATCATAGGCGTCACTGTGGCAACAACAGACACGCTTCTCCTCATTACAAGCCAGTTTAGCAACCATGATTTTAAGGTACAGTGGTGAATTCTGTGCTTTGCCTCCATTGGAGTAATATTGTGTTATAGACAGTCATTCAGAATTTACCAAGTAATGATTTAAAAATAAAAAATATGACAGCTGGTTACAATGCAAGCCATACAGTAGTGTGCGGAAACGCACACACACATGCCCCTGCCCCTTTCCACTCCCCTTCCTCTTTCATCCCACCTTTCCCTCCTCCCTCTATCGCTCCATCCCTCCCTGCCTCTCCCCTCTTGAATTAAATCCATTATTCCTGCCTGCACTCCCTCGGAGCACTTCAGCGCCGTTCAGCTCCTGTCTGTGTACGTGCGTGCGCGCGTGACCCTCTCACAAGTGTATGTTAGGAAGACTTTTGTGTGTTTTTCTAAGTGGAGTCGGCGCTCATCAGTGGAAGTGACTGCAAGATTGGGGAGTACCTACTTTATTGGAAGCTTTTCTGAGATAAAAACTTAACTTTTCTTGCATTCAGCTGCTGTTTTTTTTTTTTTTTTTTTTTTTTTAAGCCTCTAGGTACCTTTTCTGTCACAGGATTTTCTTTCTTTCTTTTTTTTCCAACAAAACATTGGAATTTGTAATTTTTGTTTTTAAAGGAACCACTTCATGGCGTGACTGAGTTGGGTATCTGCACTGGAGTTGCTTGCCTTGATCCATTCGAACTTTCCTCTTCACGGACAAGGTGCACGATGGGTGTGAAAAATGAGAGAGGGAAATATTTGATCAGATTTTTTTAACAATGGATTTGCAAGGCTCATGTGGACACTGATCCCAATCTTGGAAGTACTGAACACTTTAAGTGGTGGCATTCCAGAAGCAAATGGACAGGTGAGTTTATTGTGACGATATTCAGTGGTGGAAAATTGCTATTAAGGGATCTTGTCTTGAGATTTCGTTTGGATTGGTTCCAGTCGGAAGCCGTGCTGAGCTCAGTGCTGCTTCTGGACTTAACATGGCAGGCATGGTGGTCCTGCACTGATTTATTTACTAACAACACTCCATCAGCATGACTTTGACATCAGTTATGCTTTATTCGAACTATTTTCACCCTCGCAGCTGCAGCTATAACAGCTTCCACACTTCTTCTGGGAAGGCTTTGTACATACGAAACGTTGGCGTGTGTCTATATTTTGTCATGAAAAGAGGTTGGACCAGAGGAAGGGTCTGCCGCTATGTTTGATGGGCTTGCTCTTTGGCACCAAACTCATAACAGGACGTGTTTATGGACCATGTTTTCCGATGTCCAGATAAAGTTAGAAGCATACAAGTGCCAAGATGAATAATTAAGAATTAGTGGCAAGTAATCAGCATCGTAACAGTTTTGTGCCGACACTTATCTCAGTCAGGGTTTCTGGGTAATACCGTAGAGTACTTGATTAAAATTATCACAATTTCTGTCTCAGAAAGTCTTCACATGCATTTGATGTGCTGCTTTAAGATGTGAAACAAAGAAAGATAAACCACATGCCAACGGAGCAAGAATTTGCAAAAAACAGTATTTCCTTCCAGTCATAAACCAAATCAGAAGGTTGCATAGTCATAGGACAGTCACATCTATCTGGGAAAAATTATTCATGATGTAATGCATCTAGTGCATTAGTGCATTTTGTCAGGAGACCCACAAACAACAAGCATAGCTCAACAGCCATACGCAAAAGTGACTACAAGTCTTTCTGGGATTTAAGCCTAGATGAAAACGAGAAAGTGAGACGTTGAGAGGCAGCATGCCCGACGGTTCTTGAAAGAGCCACAGAGGAGAACATGAGCGTGTTCTGCTACTTGCTGGTAAAGAGCCATCTGGACCACAATACTTGATGGAAACTTTCCCAGACTACAAACCAGCCGCTTGCATTTGTTTGTCAGATCAAGTCAGTTTTGGTTGCATCAGACGCTGATAACAAATCCTGAAATGATATGACACTTTACCTTAATAGGACATACACTATTATTATGAGAGCAAACAAACAAACAAAAAAAAGCAACTTGGGAAGTAAGGCAATGAGATGAAAACCTTTCCATACTAAAGAGCGGATGCTGTACTTATCCCAAAGCAATTTTCCATGTGCTTTAAAGTAGTTTTCTCTGCTTTTCCTTTCTACACTCTGTCAGCATATTTCAGCACTGATGTGGTTTTGTTGCTGATTCCTTGATTTGGGATTTAATCAGACATCCCAACATGACAGGACTTTGGAGCACGTTTTCCATCCCTGAAAGGCACCAATGAATGAAGTAGTGAGGCTTTACAGTTAGCTGGACTCTTGTACTCCCTCTAGTGGCCACAGGAGCTCCCCCAAGCAGGTGGCCTTCACGCACTTCCTTCCTTATACATCCTTGTATAACATTTTATTTTGTTAAGGTTGTGTATGAGTTGTAGGGGAAGAAAGGGGGAAAACATGCAATTTAATAATTTGTGTATTTTTCCCTTTCAAACACAACAATAATAATACAAACTGACACATGATCATTCCTTTCCAGTTTTAAGCATGTTTCCTTAATAATCCACTTAGTGGCCCTCTGTTTCACTTTTCCCCCTCGTCCCTCTGTCTTTTCATTTGTTGAACACAAGGAGGCTATGTCGTGTTGCGTTGCAGGCTGGGAAACTCGCTTTCTCCCATAAGGCCACACAATTGGCCCTTTTCTCTCAGTTACCTTTTGTCTCGACTCCCGCTCCTTCTCTCATGCACGCTGGCAGATTGCAAGGGCTGAAAGAGGCGGGATGTCACGATTGTCATATTCTTCTCCATGTGAAAGTGTGTAGCTTAACGACCAATGGAAATATGTTTTCTTACATTGCATTTTAAAGAGCATCGCCATTGTGTTTATTAAAGCAGCTATATGGAAGATTTAAAATTTAAAATCTCTACTGCAACCTGTGGCCGAAAACAAACTGCACACTCGTACACGCTGCGCACACTCGTACGTGCACGACCTCAATACTGAAGACTGGGCTCTTCATATCCAATTAAACTATGTTTTCAGAGGTAAGAAGTTTTATAATATTATACAAAGCTGGCCACTTCACAGAATGAGACTCTCGATCCCCACTAAACAATTGCAGATCATATTGCTTTAGTCGGTCGAAGTCCGGTCCTGTGCTGTACTCCAAAACGATGTGCAAATTACGTCAATTAATTGGACCTCATTCCGATGTTATTATGCAGTTGTAGCGAGTAGTGACGGGAGTCGGAGGCAGAGTGTTGAAGTCCGGAGCCAAAGACCGGCGATTTATTGACATCAGCTTCTCAGCGTTCAACAGCAACAACAACTCACTCTGCGCGAGGCTCACAGACCTACCAACATTTTGTTCTTTTATCCTTTCATCCTTTCATCCATCCAACTCCTCCTTCGTCCCAAGGTTCCGTGGGTGAATTATGTTCTCATCACCACACAAGCCCCCCCAGAATTCACCCATAATCAAACTCCGGATGACGGGGTGGCAAAACTGCCCGACCCCTGCGGGTAAAGTACCCAGGGAGCGCGGGCGGGAGGGGCACAGCAGAAACATCAGAACCGTCCCGCGCACCAACTGGCGGGGATGCAGGAACAACTGGAAGGGACCCCGCACGGTCTCCCAGGTGCAGCCTAGGGGGGCGGCCGCGGCACAGCCTGTCAACAGAAACAGTTTTGGAACGGCCCCCAAGTGCGTCGTAAAGCGGGTGCATCACATGGGCAGCGTGGCGGATGAACCTGTGGTAAAAAGTCACCATCCCGAGGAACTCGCGGAGACCCTGGGCCGTCTGGGGTGGAGGAAAAGCGGCAACAGCTTCCACTTTTGCCGGGAGCGGGGTGGCGCCGTCCTCGTTGATGAGGTGGCCGAGGAATTGGATGGAGGGCACACCAAAGACACATTTAGCACGGTTAATAATCAGTCCAGCCTGGCTGAGCTTGGAGAAAAGCTGCCGGAGGTGTGAAAGGTGTTCTCCGATGGAGGAGCTGGCCACTAGTATGTCATCCAAGTAGACGAAGAGGAACGGCATGTCCCGGAGAACAGAGTCCATGAGACGCTGAAAAGACTGGGCCGCGTTTTTAAGGCCGAATGGCATCCTGAGAAACTCGAACAGTCCGAAAGGTGTTATCACAGCAGTCTTAGGCACATCGGCGGGGTGTACCGGAACTTGGTGATAGCCCCGTACCAAGTCCACCTTGGAAAACACCTTCGCACCTGCCAGGTGGGCAGAGAAGTCCTGTATGTGTGGGACCGGATAGCGATCGTGCGTCGTGGCATCATTGAGGCGGCGATAGTCTCCACACGGTCGCCAGCCGCCGTCCGACTTCGGAACCATGTGGAGAGGCGAGGCCCACGGGCTGTCCGAACGACGAATTATGCCAAGGCGTTCCATGTTGGCGAATTCGGACTTAGCTGTGGCCAATCTATCAGGGTTGAGGCGTCGGGCCTTAGCGTGAACCGGCGGGCCTACGGTCTCGATGTGGTGCTCGACCCCATGCTTGGTAGAAGTGGCTGCAAATGTAGGCGTGGTCAGGCTGGGGAATTCTCCAAGAAGCCGCGTGAACACGTCGTCCTCTGAGAGCGGGCTGGCGAGGCCCTCAAACGTCTCCACATCACACCCACAAGCAACAGTGGAAAACGTCACAGCGTCCAACAGGCGGCCATTTTTAACATCCACCAGTAGACTGTGGGCACACAAAAAATCAGCGCCAAGAAGGGGAAAAGAAATGTCCGCAGTGACAAAGTCCCAAGTGAATCGGTGCTCCCCAAAACATACATCCACTGTCTTAGTGCCGTAGGTCCGGATCGGTGCATCGTTGGCTGCTGACAGGTGCGGGCCGTGAGTGCCCCCGGCAGCATCTTCAGCCGAGGCAGGCAACACGCTTCTGCGGGCGCCGGAGTCACAAAGGAATTTGAGTCTGGAGAGGGTGTCCATGATAAACAGCAGCCGGCACTGTGCGCCCCCACTCACAGCTGCAACTGAGTGGAGGAGTTGCCGTTTTCCGACGCAACAAAGGAGCAAGGGGCGCGGCACCTCTTAGCCTTGGTTCCAAAACATGCTTGAAAATAGCATAAGCCAGGGGCTGATCGGCCATCCACGGCAGCGCGTGCCTTATGAGGTGCCGTTGCGGCCGCCGGGACTGGGAAGGCGCGCGCAGAAGCCAAGACCTCGTGGTTGTGACGCTGGGTGGCCAGGAAAAAACAGTCAGCTTCCTCCGCCAGAGCACGTGGCTCGGAGATGGTAGTGTTCGCTAGCGCTGTCTGGACATGAGGAGGCATGTGGCGCAGAAACAGTTCAATAAACAAAAAGTTCGGCTCCTCCGCACCAAGCAGGTTCAGCATTTTTTCCATTAGCTCGGACGGCTTACTGTCCCCCAGGCCCTGGATGGCGAAAAGGCGGCGAGCCCTTTCCGGTCGTGACAGCTCGAAGGTCTTAAGGAGGTACGCTTTGAGCCCCGCGTACCTATCCCGTGCCGGTCGAGAGGTGATAAAACTCACGGCTCTGGCCGCCGTGGAGCTCCCGAGCGCGGACACGACGTGGTAGTAGCGCGTGGAATCGTCCGTAATTCCACGGAGGGCAAACTGAGCTTCAGCTTGTACAAACCATGTCGCCGCGGCCGACTCCCAAAACTCCGGTAACTTGAGACCAGCGGAGTTCGGCATGTCGCTCAATTCAATCAAATTCTCAGCCTCGGAAACGTCAACGAGGCGGATGTCGGGGTCACCAATGTAGCGAGTAGTGACGGGAGTCGGAGGCAGTGTTGAAGTCCGGAGCCAAAGACGGGCGATTTATTGACATCAGCTTCTCAGCGTTTAACAGCAACAACAACTCACTCTGCGCGAGGCTCACAGACCTACCAACATTTTGTTCTTTTATCCTTTCATCCTTTCATCCCATCCAACTCCTCCTTCGTCCCAAGGTTCCGTGGGTGAATTATGTTCTCATCACCACACAGTTACATATTGTAGTCACCCTGCTCGACTGACGTCAACCTGATTCTAGTCATTATTAGTGTATGTCGCCCCTAGGCTAGCGTCATTGTGCATTAGCCGAAAGGTGGGCTGTCATTTATGGAAACTGACGATTGTGAAAAACATATAGACCCATTCACTACTTAGTGTGATATGGCCGTGAATGTTATCGCCATTCAGTAGTACCGTTCACATTCCGTTAGCATAATGTAGCTACAATAGGCTGTTTTCACGGAGGAAAATAAGGCAACATTTAGCCTGATTGAAACGCCGCGGAATGGAACGTTTGTTCTTCATAAAGTCATTCTGTTCTATTACATTCAACTTTGCCGCCCCTTTCACGCTAAATGTTGCCGTCCACCTCACTTTCACCCCAATAGTTACGACCGAGAAGTGATCGATCTTGAGGTTACTGCTATTTGAAAACAACAGATTTTTTTCTAAATGTCAAGATACTCGCTTCTTACCTTTTGGAGTAGAAAGAAAGCCAGCTGTGAATCACTTTTCTAATCCAAGTCCGATCTCAACTCTCTCCACCGCTGAAATGTCAAACCAATGTTCACTCTTGTTCTTGCCCGGCGTCGGTCACTATCAAGTTTAGATTTTTTTTTTTTCGTGGCACTTGACATTGTTTTCTTTTCTTTTTTTTTTTAAGCAGCCTTCCGTGGAGTAACAGCGGGTGTCTGGGGGCAGCGAAAATCTGTACTAGTTCCGTCTTCGCGCGACAGGAAACAACTGACGAGGACGCGCATGATGTCACATCCCGCAGACAGAGGCGGGAAATTCGAAGGATTCGGACCGGACGCTTCCTAAATAATATCGGCCAGAGGCTTGTAGGAGTACCCATTGTGAACAGCTAAGATGTTGATCTACTAATTAGAATATGTTTCAGTCATAAATGGTCAAATAAAAAGGCTATTGTTAAGATATTTTTTGGGGAAATCCTCCATAGAGTAGCTTTAAATTCCAAACTTCTGTACATAGCACCCCGCTGACCCGTTGAATTACGAGGCGGACGAGCAACATGGCCTTGACAAGAGCCGATTGTTGTTGCTTTGTTTTGATAAAATACTACCAACCTTAGATTCCTTCCATGAACACATAACTAGTCATACACTTGTAATGCTATGTGCAATCTAGTGGCATAGCTTCACTGAAATGTAATTTGGTACAAACACACCATTATGCAGCAAACACATTAAGATGCTAATCACTTGTTAGCTCACAGAGTTTAAAAGGCCTCAAAAGTTATTTTTTCTTCTCATTGTCCTTGTTCGTGCAGAACTGTTTCATTTCTACTGATGTGTCGTGTTGTCTTAATAGATGATGCTTGATACAGCTGTGCTTGTAAATGTGCAAAAGCTAAGTGTCGCAGTGACACAAAAATGCTACGAATCGTCACCAAAATTCACATGCGCATCTTCAGTCATGTAAATTACAACCTCTGAAAATATCAACACAATTCCTGCAGTATTTTGGATTTTATGGGCATTAAACTATTTCCTCACAACAGTACGCTCATAAGTTTACATACTAATAGGGTATGTAAACTTGCAAACACAACTGTAGGCCTATATTCATCAGAAATGTGGGTATGGAGTTAGAATCATGCCAAAACCCCATAAACCCAAAAAACGTGATATACGTACACAAAACCTGTTCTACGTACACAAAACCTGAACTACGTACACAAAACTTGTGCTCTACGTACACAAAACCTGATCTACGTACACAAAATGTGTGCTCTACGTACACAAAACCTGTGTCTACGTACACAAAACCTGATCTAGTACACAAAACGTGTGCTCTAAGTCCACAAAACCTGATCTACGTACACAAAACGTGTGCTCTACGTACACAAAACCTGTTCTACATTCACAAAACCTGATCTACGTACACAAAACGTGTGCTCTACGTACACATAACCTTGAACTACGTACACAAAACGTGTGCTCTACGTACACAAAACCTGATCTACGTACACAAAACCTGATCTACGTGCACAAAACATGTGATCTACCTACACAACACCTGATCTACGTACACAATACGTGATCTACGTACACAAAGAAGCATATCTTCAATTACAACAACAACAAAATGTTTTGCATACGTAAAAAGCAATTCTACAACTTTGGATAAAACTCACGTGACTTTTGGCAGCGATATTCTGCCGAGCAGTTCTACGTGCCGAAAACCCATGATCCACACGCGCAAAGCCAGTAAACTTTACAGAAGGGGGCGCTGTTGAATCAGCGCCATATTGAGAGAGAGTTTGGCCAACTCGTTTAAGAATTACTACGCTGTGATTGGTCAACTGCTGGTCACATGACATATGGATGCCTTGTCTCTACCTCTCACAGATTTGTCTCGGCACTATGACAGACATCGCTACAGTTCGGCTCTTGGGCAAGGGTGCCCAAGTTCGATCCTTAGATCCATCCTGTCTTAGATGTTTCCCTCCTCCAACACACCTGATTCATATGATCAGGATAGTGATCAGGCTTCTGCAAAGCATGCTGATAAGCTTATCATTTGATTCAGGTGTGTTGACGTAGGGAGACATCTAAAACAGGTTGGATAGGGGCTCTCGAGAAGCAGACTTGGACATAGGGTTATGTAAACTTATGAGCACAGCAATATGGTGAGAAAAGGGACCATAAAATTCAAAATACTGTAGCAACTGTAATGTGCACGTGAATTTTAATTCAAAGCATTTTTGTGTGGAAAAGTGGTTCAGATAATGGATGGATCATGGACAGTTGTGTTAATAAATCTACATACCAAGTTTATTTAAGTTAACTAAAACTAACGAAAAAACTAAAATTCAAAAAACAATTCTGTTAACAAAATAAAACAAAAATGAAAACTAACTGAAACTACATTTTATGTTTAAAAAAAAAACCAACTAACTAGAAATAACTATAATTATAGCAAGAATATCCTTCGTTTTAGTCTTTGGTAATTAATTTAATATATGAGCCTTTGCGGATTATTTTAAATGTGATTTTAAGTAGATTTATTTTGATACTAACCAGAAAAAGGACGTTTGAAAGTGTGTCACATAGAAGTTATGCCATCTAGCAGTAGCCAATAGAAAAACACCTTCAAATGACGTCGCTCCCATGTTTTTTTTTTTGTGGTTTTTTTTATATTGCGCACAAGTAATACACATTGAAAAACAAACAAAAAAATAAAACAAAACTAATACTGAAACTAAGACTAAACTAAAACGAAGCATTTATTAAATAACTAAAACTAATAAAACAGAACCACCCTGAAAACTAATTAAAACTAACTAAATAAAAAAAAAATACTCAAAAACAAATCAAAACTAACTAAAATGAAAAATTCCAAAACTATAATAACCCTGCTACATACCCAACTGTATGTTTGTTGTGCTGTGTTGCACATGTTGCGCACATTGACACACAAGAGCTGTAAGCACACATGCAAGCCTTTTTTTTTCTTCTTTGTGTGTCAGGTCACTCACCTTTATAAAAATGAGTCGAGATGTTGTACTCTGCTTTCCATATTTCCTGCTGCCACTTGCTTTTTGCCCTCCAACATCCTAACGTTCAAACGCCTCTCAATTCTCATTTGTCTTTTTTCTGTTCTCAAACTTTACAACTATAAGGTTAAATGATAATAGCCATTCATTTCATTCATTATGTTGTGCTGTCCTTAAGCTTGCTCTCTAACCTCACTCTCTAAAGCCTAAAGCCTATCACACCCGGAAGGCCGACCCTGCCCTCTATTCTTTCTTTCTTTCTTTCTTCTTTTTTTTTTTTTTTTTTTTTTTTTTTTTTTTTTATGGGACGCCTTGTCCCCCACCTACTTTTCGGAATCTGGCCTTCTCGCTTTCTTTTTTTCTTCTCAATCCAGTCCCTCTTGGCATGCTGCTGCTGTGTCTATTGGAGCTGAACTGAATAAAAGTGTCAGCAGCCCGAATGGGTTTTTCTTTTTTATTAAGATGCATTATGGAGCTAGCTGGGGAGTTTGTGCAATTGTCTGGGAGTGAGTGTGCACAGTTAAGTGCTGAGTGTGAAGCTGCGTGCGTGCGTGCGTGCGTGCGTGTCCTTAGTGGACTCACACAAAAAAACCCAAAAAAAACACACACAGTGAGACTTGTCGCGGTTTTAATAGCAGTCGACAATAGAGTCAGACTCCCAGAGACGATGACGGGAAATATGCGCAAGAATACCATTATACAGTAGTATGTTGTGTCATTGCAGCTACACACAAACCTCGAAGTGCTCACACACATGCGCGCAGAAAGCACACGCACACTCCAAAGTCACCACAGAAAAATACAATTCACGCTTACTGAATGCATTTTGCACACCATGAATCACTTCCTAAGTGTTGGCAAGGTGAATTTAATGCTTTCATATTTGACACAATCTTGACACGCAAACTTAGCAGACTAAATTTTAAGGTAAAAAAAAAAAACAGGATAAAAACACAACACTTCTTTTGTTCACTTGGAGAGCAGTGCAATGTGGCACAGGAAGCCAAGATGTGCGCTGTTTCAAAAGCTTGCATGTGCACCTTTGTCCTTTCACATGTGAGTGCACGTGTGCATATATGTGTCTGTCAATGTGTTTTGTGTGTGTGTGTGTGTGTGTGTGTGTGTGTGTGTGTGTGTGCGTGCATGTTATACATACCACTAGGTATGGGAGTTTTATGTTCCTGTCCTGTTGTGTTGGAAAGACTAGTGAGCTGTGTAAGCTAATAAAAGCTTGCTTGTCTCTGTGCCTTAATAGCTTCATTATTCATAAAAATGTGTGCCAGCAACTTAGACGTGTGTGTGCATGTGTGCAATATATGCATGTATGAAAGACTATTTTTGTAGGTACACTACTGTTAAAAAGTCTCAGGCCCACCACTAGTGTTGTTGTTGTTGTTTTTTGTTTTTGTTGTTTTTTTCATTTTTTCACAGTTGTCATTTTGACATAACAGTAACAAGCTTGCTCAATAATTGTAAAACTGTAAAGAGGGCTGGTGATAAGCTAAGGAAAAAGTAATAACTCTTGCCATTTTTGGAAGAATCTGGAAACAGTTGCCGATGGCATTAATATTGGATTGTATGCTGCTACCAGCCACCTGCGCATCATCTTCCGTAAACCAGGAAGTAATCAGCAGGCTAGCCAAGAGAAGAGATGGATGTAAATAACAGCACATGGTTGTTGTTGTTTTTTTTCTTTCCGCAAATGGGCAAGTACCAAAACCAGGTATCCGATATCAACCACCCTTGTGTTGCCATTTTATGATCTGGAATTCGAAATTTGAAATTAGAAGAATGGGCTCTTTGCACAGCTCGACTACTTCCTGAACTGAATACCACGTTTTTGTTTCCCGTCTTTCATGAGTGGACAAACTGATTAATCCAGGTGTGTCTGGCCAATGTTGTTGTAGTTCCTGAGATCAGGCACACCTGGATTAATCAGCTTGTCCACTCATGAAAGACAGAAAATGAAGGACTGGTGTTGAGTTCAGGAAGTAGTGCATTTGTGCAAAGAGCCCATAGAAAATTGCCATTCATGCAATTTTAAGGGAAAATGCTATATTAGGATATAAAAGTCTTTCTTTAAAATTATTTGTCTAGCGCAGTGTTTCTCAATTCCGGTCCGCAGGGCCCCCTAGCCAGCCTGTTTTCCATGTCTCCCAATTCCCAATGCAGCTGATTCCAATGACAGCTAATCAGCCAGCCCTGGAGAAGCCTGATAACGATCCTCACCTGCGTTGCAATTGGGAGACATGGAAAACAGGCTGGCTAGGGGGGCCTGAGGACCGGAATTGAAAAACACTGGTCTAGTGTCTAGTAAGTGGTATTGACACTTGGTGTTAGTATCTGTGGCTACTCAAGAGTCAAGTACATGTACTGGTACAGGTCTGGAAATAAAAGTGACTTTTAAAATTTCTAGTCTGGATGTACACGCTGTAATGAGTGACATAGTTGAACAATAAATGTTCAGTACAGAATTGCAAGCACAACAGATCGGTGGCCTCCCATTTTTGTACAGTAGGCCACTTTATATAATGAATCAGGCACACACTGGACACATTTTTAGTTAAAACTAATTCTTATTTGTTGATTGTATATTTTAATGCTGAACATGACTGAAAAAGTGGGAAACGCTACAAAACCATTTTCATTGTTTTTGCATTCATACCATATATGTTGTGTTTCAGTTTTGTTTGAGTTGGGTTTTGTTTTATTTTGGTGAGTGCGTTGTGTTTGTCTGGTGTTCTTGTGTGTTTCCCCTGTCTCGTTATGTCTGAGTAGGTCCACCTGTGTGACATTCCCCTTCCCAGTGTGTGTTGACCTAATTAGTGCCCTCTGCCTGCTGTGCTTCCCAGGTGTGTCTTGTTAGTGTCTCGTTAGTGTTGTATTTAGTCTGTGGGAGCATTCTCTTTTCTTTTCTTGTCTTGTCCAGTGTGCTAAGCTGTGTTGCTAGTTTCCCCACGTTGTGCTCAAGTCTCCACGTTCTGCTCACATCTAGTGATGACAAAAGCCCCATAAAGCAGTCAAGCCCTGCAGGGAAATACTTCACACACACGTAGGAGCTTCAAGATGATTCATTTCCTCGACTACGCCATCGTGTGGACAGAAAGATATATAACATGATTGGTGCATGCAATAAAATGGTGGGGTGTAAATCATGCTCTGAATAAATATATATATATATATATATATATATATATATATATATATATATATATATATATATATATATATATATATATATATATATATATATATATTATATATAAGTGTTTTAACATGAATTGTTCTGTGTTACTTTGTGTATGTGCTTATGCAACAAGTAAAAATGTGAAATAAGGAGGTAAAATACTTATTCATTTTTATTTAAAAACAATATTTTTTCCAAAGTTTTTGGACTCAGGCGGATTCTTTTCGGAGAATTTCACCTTCTGAGGTGATATCTGCTCTAAGTGCTCCCAAACAGGGTAAAATCTCCTCTTTCTTGCTGGTCCCATCGCAAAAAAGAAGCTCGTCGAATCGAATGCCAAACAGTAGCGCAATAAGGGACCCGAAAACACAAAAAATGAAGGAGAATCCATAGCGTTTCTTTGCCGCTTTTATTTCTAACCACACTCAAACCTAGCGAACGTGGTACACCGGCTTTGTGGGGCTTCAAACGTCACCACGTACGTCATCAACACGCACATCGAATAGCCGTTTATGAACCACTCATCTACATTACTCGGCACATGCTTCAGGGATTCGACCCTAGAAGCACATCACTACTCAGATCTCCACTTTCTGCTCACATCTCGTTGTTCTACTCAAGTCTGTCCACGTCAACCCAAGTGTGTCCACGTTCTACTCAAGTCTGTACACGTCAACCCAAGTCTGTCCACGTCAACCCACGTCTCCACGTCAACCCAAGTCTGTCCGCGTCAACTCAAGTGTCTCTTCACGTCTGGTCAAGTGTCACTCCACGTTATTCCAAGTCTGTCCTGCCACATCTGTCCATGTCATGCTCAGTCTGCCCACGTTCCATCCAGTCCTTTATTTAGTTCCAGTCAATAAAGTTATCCTCATTATTGTCAGTCCTCTTCTGTCATGTTTCTCGGCCATTGGGTCCATCTCCCCACGATCCACCACATCCGCGCACCATATCATGACAATATCCAATTTTGAGAGCACAATCTTTTGCACAATTCTTAAGCATTCTTGTAATTTATGAATTCTGAATAATGGACATGCCTGCATTTGAAAAGAAATGTAGGCAGCACTTTAAAATAGTGACTTGCACGTCTGGACAATGTTTTTTATTCTATGTGCACAAAAAGGTACTGCTGTAAGAAAGACTAACAGTCACTTTTTTTTTTTTTTTTTGCAAGCTTGCCCATTCCTTGCTGCAAGACTTTTGCATGTGTTTTATTGATTAAGGTCAATTTGAGCTGAGAATAACCACCAGTTTGGTAATCTTTAGATTTAATTCATGTAAAGTTGTAATTTTTCTCAAAATAAACTAAATGGATTCAGAGCATTTTGGATAATAACTTCAGATATCAGATATACTTTATTAGTCACATAATGGATAATGAAAGTATTAAAGCATCTATATTACCATCAACAAAAAAAATTTTATTATATGAGGCTGCAAGTAGTGAAAGCGAGAAGGGGATCATTAACAACATAGAAGTAAACAGCATAAAGCAGCGTTGTCTCATGTTGGTGAGTGACATCTGTGAGGTGTAATGTGATAAATTCAACGCTTTCTCTTGAAAGACATCATTGTGGTCAGCAGTGTGTTTGTGTGTGTGGTGCACAACAGGCTCTCTCAATACAATAGAACAGTTACTTGTTTAACTTGATAACTCTCAGACTTGACAACAACACATTCATTGAATGAGACGGCAACATTAGATAACGGACATGCCAAAACAAAAACAAAAAAAACAAGATAAGAATTAGACAAGCAATCAATAAAAGATTATAAGACATTACAGGCTCTATTTCCTTGACTAGCATAAATGTAGCATATATCCGGTATGGCGCAAGGCGTATTTCTGCTTGAAAACGAGTTGCACCCGATGTTGGTAATTTTACAGATGCAATCAGGCCTGCGAGAGAGAGAGGGCTGCACCGCTGTGGGCGTAGGCACAGCTGACTTCTATCAAGCCAATCAAAGTGTCTCCTTTCATTCTCTATGTGGTATGCTATTAGCACATTAGAAATAGCACAAACCTGACATTGCGGAAGCACATCTGTACCGTAAAATTAAGATCAGCCCCTACGCCACCCCAAACCCGATTGAAGAATGCCCAGCTTGGTGCAGAACGGCCCGCTAAATTCCCCATAATGTTGACTATCAGATTACGTTGGCAATTGTTTGATAACAAGTAGTTTTGTTCTTCTTTTCTGATGATATTTATGAGTAATGAAAAAATTAAAGAAGCAAAAATGTGTGGTGGTAAATCTTGTGACATTCACTGCTGTCTCTAAGCTGAGCTCATGTGAGGTACTGTGAGTTCTTGTGGTTTTTTTGCAGACACAATATGAAATTTTCAATAATTGTATGCTTCTTTCCAACCTTTTCTTCCATTTTCCCTTCCTGTATGACTATAGGACTAGTTGTCCCAATACTTTTGTCCAAATAGTGTACCTTAATAGTATACCCGTGTGCGTCTGCTTATGTGTGTAAGTGCGTGGTCAAAAATAGATAATCTGTCGCTGTCCATCTCTGAATCTTGCCTCTCTTTTTCTATTTTTAGATCTGGATCTGGCCCGTGTGTGACATTTTTATCCCTTCTTGGAGGAGAGAGGTGAGGTCTGCTGGTTTAGGGATCTGCCCGGAGAACGCTTCCATGCCAAGACGGCAGTTCCAAAAGAATCCTGGAACTCTGGCCCCATAAGGCGATACTCAGTCTCAACCCAATGGACTCCAATTGAATATTTGACCTTAAGACGTGTGTTAACATCCAAGTTTATCCTCACGTTCCCACTGAGGACTTTGGAAGACACAGTGTGCCAGAATGATGCCCATGATGATGATGATGATGATGATGGCGGCCATGATGGTCACCTGCAGCTCTCTGTTTCTTTTGGGATTGGCTCATGCTTCCTCTTCCAGCACTGTGACACGTTCGTCCTCGTCTTCCTCATCCTCTTCGTCATCGCCACGTATGAAGCTCTCGTACAAAGGTAAGGCAGGAAGGAAATATCCAAGTGGCGTGAAGAAGTTTTGAAAAGTAGTCTAAAAGGCACCATTTTCTGTTACTGTAATATACAAAGATAGTAGGACTAGCAAGGGTGTGATGTTTCATTTTATGACGTGACACCCAAGGCGGCAACCATTTAGATGAGTGAGCTTTTATTTCCATGTGAAGGACTGGCGCCCCACCCTTACCAACTAGAACATGATGCTCATCTCCCCTAATATAAACTAATGTGTGAGTTCATCACAAAGAGATGAGCAACATTTTATGGGGTAGAAACCAAGGGGCCAAAAGGGTTTTTAACTGAAAACAGATAAAAGAGTGCTGTTTTGATAGTTTGTTTACGTGACAACACCATCGTGGAGCTCGAAGTGGAGGTTGCGTGCATAGTCGAAGTTCATCCATCCTTTCATCCATGTTCTCCAGCGCTTTCAATAACGCCTACACCATCTTATTTTGGGTGAGAGGTGGGGTACGATTAGTACAATTGGTCAGCAGCCAATCGCAACGCAAATAATGGCCAATCATTCACACCTATCTGCGATTGGTTGGCAACCAGTCCAGGGTGTCCCCCGCCTACTGCCCAGAGCCAGCTGAGATAGGCGCCAGCAGCCCCCGCGACCCTTGTGAGGAATAAGCGGTCAAGAAAATGGATGGATGGATGTATTCACACCTATGGAAAATTTTTAATCTTATTTAACAAAGACTAAGGGCTCCATTTTCATAGACAGCACAAATGTGCTTGGGTGTAAAAAGTGGCGCATCATCATTTTTGTGCATCCTCCTTTAGCCTGTTTTGGGAATTTGGCAGACTGTACTGCGCTATACCGGGCATTCTTACAGTCTGTGTTCTTTTATATGCCCATCACACCTGAAAATCTGCTGACATAAAGTAACAACAATTCTAATAGTAATAATAATGCATTGGAATACATCTTCTGAAAGCAGGTCTAAGTTGTGGCGCAGCTGGGGTCACGTGATTTTGGCGGATTTGATCGAGACGCAGTCAAAATGTATGCTGGGAGAGTCGTAAAATGATGGACTGTAATTTTCTACAACTTTTCTGCAATCCACCCATGAGAGATCTGTAACCCACTTTTGAATGCTCACCCACAAGTTAACTCATTCACTCCCAGCCATTTTCACAGAAGCAATCCCATTCACTGCCGGCTGTTTTACTGGATTTTGACTGATTTTGCAAGGCCCACAGAATATTGTGTTCTATTGCTATAAAAACATGGAACCTACCAAACGAAAGATTAAAGTCTCTTCTTTCAACACGAAAAATAAATAAATAAATTCTATCTGTTTCTGTTTTGCAGAAGTTAGTATTAGAATAACGCTAAGTTTCATCATTATTCACAAATCTAATGAGAATTGTATTTGAACTTTTTTCAACATGGCCCTGGTTGATCTCTGCTGGCACCTGCTGGCCGTTTGTGTAATAACTACTATTTCTTCAACCGTTCTTTGCAGTTGAGAGGTTGCATCAAAGCCTTCTGTGTGCTCTAGTATAAAAAAATACCATAAAACATATAAATACGTCTTTGGGAAACTTAGAAAATTTAAAATAGAATGTATTTGTCCGTTTTTAGGAGCAAATAAGTTAAGAATCAGTGCACTAGTCCATCAGGAGTTAAATTGTGCCCTTTTCCCTCCCTTACATCTTACATAACCAGTATAAAATGACTAACCCCCAACCATGCCTCCTAGAATTTGTTTTCAGATGGAAAAGCACAAAAACATGTTACTGAAACCACATATCAAGGAATTGTTTAGCGTTTAGCCTAGAGCTGCAGCTAAAATAAAATGCAAATCAAATGGATGAAATGGTCATCTTTGCTATCTACCACATGACTTGAAGCCCTTACCACATTCTACGGGATGGAATCTTCTGACTTGTTTTGCAGTTGGCGTTATCTTAGGACACTTGATTAGGGGTTACAATTACTTGGTAAAGAAATTTGCACATAGAGGATATGTTTTTGACATCTTCAGCTTATAACAGTTACACAGCATGAAGCAAAGGATTCTGGCCTTCTGGGTTTTTTTTCTAGATGTGGAAAAATACATAATATCAAACAAAAGTGTGATTGACTGGGAACCAGCCCAGAGTTTAGCAACCTCTCGAGTCTCGCCCAAAGTCAGCTGTGATAGGCTCCACAGCTCACCAGTGACCCTAATGACGACATGAACTGCTATAGAAAATGAATAGGTGGATGTGCAGCCATTTATCAGATAATAGTGTTTAGTTAGCAGTTCAGTTGACCTCCAAAGTCAGACGCAATCCTAGCGTGTTGCTGTTGACTTGCGATTTGTTCTAATTCCAAAACAAATTCTCCCATGACATACAATGTAAAGTGAAATAATTAATTACAGTGTCAAACTGTCAACATCATTTCCATGTTTAAGTAACATTTTAATAATCTTAACTTTCATATACAGATCAAGAGAATTTAGGAAATGTATAATAAAATCAAATGCAAATTCAAATTATAATAAACGCGCTAATGAAAAGAAAGTGAAATGAGTACAACATTGTTAATGATACCATATATGTAAAAAAGTGCGTTTATTATTAACCAATGACTTAAATAGAATCTTTTTTTATTTATTTTTTTTAAATGGATAAATTGGTCGGTTCAGTTTAAAATAGGAAGTACATTAGTCCTACGTATTTTATGGCAATGTGTAATTTCCTGACACAGTCCCATATATATTTACATTTCTCTTCGTAGACTTGCAGCAGTTAAGTGGAGTGAGACGGTTTGATCTGGAGCTTTCATGCTGCTTCAGCGCTCTGCTGCTGGACGAGGAACGGGGCAGATTGTTCGTTGGGGCCAAGAACTTCCTGCTGTCGCTTTCACTGGATAACATTGGCAAACAGGAGCACAAGGTTGGACAAATCTCCATCTGACAAACCATATCGTTCTGACTTCAGAATAATATGTTAAATGAGAACATTAAAAAAAATGAAATGAAGATGTGCACTGTTGGGTTTCAGATCTACTGGCCTGCCCCTGTTGAGTGGAGGGAGGAATGTAACTGGGCTGGAAAAGATATCGCGGTAAGTCTGCTCACATTGTTTAAATTGCATTTATTTTTTAGTTGTAAGTTACTTTTTGTCATTATTGACCGCCATACATGTGTAAAAACACGTCAACCACTGAGAAGTGTACAATATAAAAATAAAGATAACAAATGTCAAAGGTGTGAAAAATCAAGCGATGACCCGTATGGGAATGCTTCAACCTTACTGCTAGAAATTCTTTTAGAAACTTCCTGTGGATATTGATTTTATCTTACCATCTTCCTCTCTTAACACCACTTGCTGAGTTTGGTCTTTCTCTTGGTGCTTGCTAAGAACTATGGAAGCCCATTCCCAACAGTAAAAAAACAAAAAACAAAACAAAAAACAAAGAGATTTTTATGTATTTTATTTATTTATTTATTTATTTATTTTTTATTTTTTTAACACGTTCGAAGGAGAATTCGCCAGTGGGGGGGGGGGAGAAAAAAAAATCTATCGGACTTCCATGTGGCACGTTGCGCCCTCCAGTGGCGAGCAAAGTTTGAAACAATTATGAAGACCTCGTCACACTCAACGACAATCTAAGTCGTCTTTATTAAAGCGAGAATGGGTTTCCAGACCATGGGGCAAGCGCAAGCCCTCCATCGGATTCAACCACACGCAGATTCAAATTTCAGGCCATTTTTACGACCTGTCGATGCAGGTGCATCAACCAAAATGAGCGTAATGGCAATCTGAAGAAACCGTTGGTCACCCATCCAGTTTGTGCAACCTTGCTTCAACGTGATGGGCTATTATCGCGTATAGGTCTATAACACCACAAATCACATCATTATAATACATGTTGCCAAGTACAATTGTACAATAATTTAATAAAGTCGACTTTTAGATGCTCGTTGAGTGTGACGTGGTCTTCATAATTGTTTCAAACTTTGCTCGCCACTGGAGGGCGCAACATGCTGCATGGAAGTCTGATAGATTTTTTTTTTTTTTTTTTCCCCCCCACTGGCGGATTCTCGTTCGAACGTGTTTTTAAAAAAAAAAAAAAATTCTCACTGGCATTCTAACGTAAAAAACAAAACAAAACAAACAACAACAACAAAAACTCCACTTTTTTTTTTAATTTTTATTTTTTATTTTTTTTATTTTTTTACTGGCGGGAATGGGCTTCCATAAAAAAAACAGCCAAGCAGAGATCCAGCAAACAGTAAAATAATGACTGGGCATTTAGTTTGTCAGCATATGAAGAATTATAGACACATTTAAAAAGAAGCTGTCTTGCCATTTTTATTTTTTCTTATTACCAGAAGCTAATGCTGTGCTAACCTTGTGGCTCAGTTTACCATTTGGCTTTGATGTGACATGATCATTGCTTTAACCACGGCTTCAAAGTGGTTCTTTCATTCTGGAATTTTGGCCAGTTTAACTGCCAAGTCATTGGTGGAGGAACTCAGTTTGCAAGAGGTGGATGGGCAGACACCAAAAAGATTGACTTGGCTGCTTAATTTTACACTTAAAGACGATCAAGCATTCCAGAAATGCAACATTGAATATACAAGATGTTAAAGTACATTTTATTGTTGGGGAGGGATCGAGATTTCACCTTAAATATGTCACGGACTTTACGGTGTTTGTGCAATGAAAACAATCCCCCCCACACACACACACACACCAAAAAATAAAGTAAGTTGAATTGAGGTACTGCAGCATATTGCATGACAGTTGTTTGAGCGATATTATCGGTCCAGAAAATTTTTAATGGTATGCTCAAATTGGTGGTCAACTTTAAAGACCCAGTGTGTAGTCTCTAGCGCCATCTAGTGGTCAAAGAATAGCATTACAAGCACGCAGGAGGACGCACACTACGGTGGCTCAGAGAGACCACATTTCGCAAGCTGACCAACAATTCTTATTTTGCGTGAGAAAACGAGCATCAAACAAGCGGATGGCGACTTGGCAGCTGTTTTGACGCCTGGCGAACAAGTCTGAATTTGCTGGAGCAGCTAACAAGAGTGGCTAACGGGAGTTAGTCGGACTCATAGGTTGGAGTGGCTAACAAGAGCGGCTAGCGGGATGAGCTAGTAAAAAATATTTTTAAAAAGCTAGTAAAAGCTTGCGAGAACAAAGCAGAAAGTGACAGGCGACGGCCCGAATCGCGAGAGTTAGTGACAACTACCTGCAGACCTCAGCTGTGGAAGGTAAGCTGTGGTCAACCCATTGGGTCCGACACTCGATGCTAATTACATTTGCGAAGTTGTCCGTTGGACACCTGGAACAGGAAGATGGCGTTGAAACATGGCAGTTCTAGTAAGGTGAGACTACAGCCATGTAATGCAATTAGTGGTTTCTAGACCTACGATTATATAAAGAAAATACATTTATGCGTTACAACTTATAACATTATTATTTTTTTAACATACTATTGACATCGTTTTTTTTAATTAAAGAATTATTAGTTCACCACTAAATGGCGCGAGGGTCACTGAATGTTCCTTTAAAGGTGTCACTGTATTCTAGATACGTATATAAATCACCTAATAAAAGTCACATTAAAATAACACTAACACTATATTAAGCTTAACCATCACCCTTGGGGAGATTGTCTTTCTTGGGATGCGCTGTTTAAGTTTTAAGAGTTTTAAAGCTACTCTATATAGGATTTCCCCAAAAAATATCTTAACAATAGCCTTTTTATTTGACCATTTATGACTGAAACATATTCTAATTAATAGATCAACATCTTCGCTGTTCACAATGGGTACTCCTACAAGCCTCTGGCCAATATTATTTAGGAAGCGTCCGGTCCGAATCCTTCGAATTTCCCGCCCTCTGTCTGCGGGATGTGACGTCATGCGCGTCATCGTCAGTTGTTTCCTGTCGCGCGAAGACGGAACTAGTACAGATTTTCGCTGCCCCACACACCCGCTGTTACTCCGCGGAAGGCTGCTTTAAAAAAAATAAAAAATAAAAATAAAAAATGAAAACAATGCCAAGTGCCAAGAAAAAAAAAATATCTAAACTTGATAGTGACCGACGCCGGGCAAGAACGAGAGTGAACATTGGTTTGACATTTCAGCGGTGGAGAGAGTTGAGATCGGACTTGGATTAGAAAAGTGATTCACAGCTGGCTTTCTTTCTACTCCAAAAGGTAAGAAGCGAGTATCTTGACATTTAGAAAAAAATCTGTTGTTTTCAAATAGCAGTAACCTCAAGATCGATCACTTCTCGGTCGTAACTATTGGGGTGAAAGTAAGTAGACGGCAACATTTAGCGTGAAAGGGGCGGCAAGATTGAACGAAATAGAACAGAATGACTTTATGAAGAACAGACGTTCCATTCCGTGGTGTTTCAATCAGGCTAAATGTTGCCTTATATTCCTCCGTGAAAACAGCGTATTGGAACTACATTATGCTAACGGAATGTGAACGGTACTACTGAATGGCGATAACATTCACGGCTGTATCACACTAAGTAGTGAATGGGTCTATATGTTTTTCACAATCGTCAATTTCCATAAATGACAGCCCACCTTTCGGCTAACGCACAATGACGCTAGACTGGGGGCGACATACACTAATAATGACTAGAATCTGGTTGACGTCCGTCGAGCGGGGTGACTACAATATGTAACTGCATATTAACATCGGAATGAGGTCCAATTAATTGACGTAATTTGCACATCGTTTTGGAGTACAGCACAGGACTGGACTTCGACCGACTAAAGCAATATGATCTGCACGTCCCGTGGACATCAGTTGTTTAGTGGGGATCGAGAGTCTCATTCCGTAAGTGGCCAGCTTTGTATAACATTATAAAACTTCTTACCTCTGAAAACATAGTTTAATTGGATATGAAGAGCCCAGTCTTCAGTATTGAGGTCGTGCACGTACGAGTGCGCGCAGCGTGTACGAGCGTGCAGTTTGTTTTCGGCCACAGGTGGCAGTAGAGATTTGAAATTTTAAATCTTACATATAGCTGCTTTAAGTTAACAATGTTTGGAGTTCGGGTTTCAGTGCCTCACAAGTAGCTAAAGAAAGAAAGTATATTAGGGTGAAGAAAAATAAGCAGTTCAGAGAATGGATGGGATGGAAGTCTGCTGTTCATGGATGTATACATGTTCCAGGCATTGAACTCGCACCCCTGGTTTTATGCTTCACACTTCCTCTAAACATATCCTGTTACCTCCTCCTCTTTTTTTTATTGGACACCCGCAATAGAAACTTTAAAGCGACTATATGGAGGATTTCCCCCCCAAATATCTTAACAATAGCCTTTTTATTTGACCATTTATGACTGAAACATATTCTAATTAGTAGATCAACATCTTAGCTGTTCACAATGGGTACTCCTACAAGCCTCTGGCCAATGTTATTTAGGAAGCGTCCGGTCCGAATCCTTACAATTTCCCGCCCTCTGTCTGCGGGATGTGACGTCATGCACGTTCTCGTCAGTTGTTTCCTGTAGTCGCGAAGACGGAACTAGTACAGATTTTCGCTGCCCCAGACACCCGCTCTTACTCCACGGAAGGCTGCTTAAAAAAAAAAAATGAAAACAATGTCAAGTGCCACGAAAAAAAATTAATCTAAACTTGATAGTGACCGACGCCGGGCAAGAACGAGAGTGAACATTGGTTTGACATTTCAGCAGTGGAGAGAGTTGAGATCGGACTTGGATTAGAAAAGTGTTTCACATCTGGCTTTCTTTCTACTCCAAAAGGTAAGAAGCGAGTATCTTGACATTTAGAAAAAAAATGTGTTGTTTTCAAATAGCAGTAACCTCAAGATCAATCACTTCTCGGTTGTAACTATTGGGGTGAAAGTGAGGTGGATGGCAACATTTAGCGTGAAAGGGGCGGCAAAGTTGAATGTAATAGAACAGAATGACTTTATGAAGAACAGACGTTCCATTCCGCGGTGTTTCAATCAGGCTAAATGTTGCCTTATATTCCTCCGTGAAAACAGCGTATTGGAACTACATTATGCTAACGGAATGTGAACGGTACTACTGAATGGCGATAACATTCACGGCTGTATCACACTAAGTAGTGAATGGGTCTATATGTTTTTCACAATCGTCAATTTCCATAAATGACAGCCCACATTTCGGCTAATGCACAATGACGCTAGCCTGGGGGCGACATACACTAATAATGACTAGAATCTGGTTGACATCTGTTGAGCGGGGTGACTACAATATGTAACTGCATATTAACATCGGAATGAGGTCCAATTAATTGACGTAATTTGCACATCGTTTTGGAGTACAGCACAGGACTGGACTTCGACCAACAATATGATCAATATGAACAATATGATATGGCAATATGATCTGCACGTCCCGTGGACATCAATTGTTTAGTGGGGATCGAGAGTCTCATTCCGTGAAGTAGCCAGCTTTGTATAACATTATAAAACGTCTTACCTCTGAAAACATAGTTTAATTGGATATGAAGAGCCCAGTCTTCAGTATTGAGGTCGTGCACGTACGAGTGCGCGCAGCGTGTACGAGCGTGCAGTTTGTTTTCGGCCACAGGTGGCAGTAGCGATTTGAAATTTTAAATCTTCCATATAGCTGCTTTAATCTCCATTTATTTGTCAAGACTGTACCGGATATAAAACGTGTTAAATCTCTACGGTGATGTGTCGAAATTGAGAGTGGCCATAGACTACACGGATTTAGATGACCAAGGGCGAGCTTGACTATATACTGTACTGTATTTCTGTTCATGCGTTGGAAATGTGTGTGCGTTCGAGTGTGCTCGCGTGTGTGTATTGCACAAAGCCGCTATCAGCATGATTACACAGCTGTAGACGACACAATGAGCTCCATTCACTGACAACGACAGACTTCCGCTTTCATCTGGACAAGAGTTTGTGTATGCATGTATGTGTGTGTGCATGTAAATAGTCAATGAATAATCAGACCTGTTTAGTGTCTTTCTAGCTTTTAAATGTGTTTTTAATTATTATCAATCATACTATTAAACAGAAACCTCTAATTTCTTCAGGCCTTTGTTCTGTCAACGGCACAAAGAATTAACTGAGCTGACCTTACCTTGTTAACCCTAATTACCGGAACGCGTGCTTTCTGTTTTGGAAGAGGTCAAAGTCTCCCCCACCATCAGATCTGCCCTCCCACTCACTCACTTTGTTCACTCAATGTCTCATTTTGTTACTTGGTGCCTTCACTGGAAGAGCAACACAGTGAAGTCTGTTGTGTTTGCTGACACAGGATTTCTGCCGAACTCGATCTCACAAATTACTGTTACTTCCTATAAGCTTTCATAACTACTGTAGTAGAATTACACCAAAACCCCAAACTGGTTTCCTTAAAACTGTGCCTGGGGATGGGGCACAGAAAACATGGAAATATCTATAAAATGCTGGTGCCAGTCTATTACAGTTGAATCTCTATAAAATGCTGGTGCCAGTCTATTACAGTTGAATCTCTAAAGTTGTACAAAATCTGTTCCGGCGCAGAACTTTTCAAAAAAAAAAATGTTTTGAGGGGAAATCATTAGTTCTAGGGTCCAACTTTTTCCATCATAAACTCTTAAAGAACTGTAAAGGCATTGGTTTAAGTAATATTTGAAAATATATTACTTGTCAGTCACGTATGTTTAAACACATTAACCCCTGTGAAATGAAGAATTATCATGGGAAACAAAATTAAAACAAACTCACGTATAGATGATGCATAACAGAGGCAATGTGAAGGCAAAACAGCGGAAGTGGACTTGCACTTTTTAACTTTCAAGTGGCAGTGTAAAATGAAGTTAAGCATGGTAGTTACCCGTTGATAGGCCTGGAGTGTAACCGTATCACCGGGAAGTGGAACTTCATGCTTTTTTTGGTTTTGTTTAGTCAAGCAATTTAGATGGACATTAATGATTCAGGGTTTGCTGCTCTACTCAGTGCCTCTCTGCTGAGTCACCATACAAAAAAATATAGATTTTGCAACAGATCTGCATAATGTTGTGGATTGAAAGATTACGTTTCATTTTTCACTCTCACAGACTTCTCTCAAATCCTGTATGACCTTATCCAAGGGGAAACAAACAATGTACACTGATAGTCACAGAGTAATGCTGCATTCGAGGATTGTCGGAAGTCTCACTTTTCCAAGTTCAAACCAGGGAGTGTGTACGGGAACGCCCCCTTGAACTAGGAAATTCCACTTGAGAAGTCAGGAAAAAAAGGACCCCAACTTCACCGACGGACTACAATGTGATGTCACTGTACAATGGCGACCCCGTTGGAAACACAGACCATAAATGGTAAAACACAATTTACTTGAATATAAAATCAGATGGCTTCATTTAATTCATCACTATCCGCCATTTTGTTTTTTTACTTTCACCTCGAACGCTTTCAAGTCGGAACTGAGAAAAAAACAACTTGGATATATTCGACTTCCAACCATCCTCCAATGCAGCAAAAGAAACAGATTTTCCCTTTATAGTTTGCTTACCATGGTACCCCATTTATGATTTTCGTTACTGCCATCTAGAGGATGGGAGTGGAAAATTATGAATTTTTTTTTTTTGATTTTTTTTTTTTTGATTTTTTTTTTTGGTCTGGAGGCCATTAGGGCATAGAAACAAAGAACAGTCACTCTATGTGTTCTCATTTTAACATAGTGGTGAACTTTTGGTTAATTTTGTGTATTTGCCTTAATTATCTTAATTATAGTTTATCACTGATTGTCCTTCAGATTGTCTGTGGTGGGACTGTGAGTAGTGTGTATTATGCGGACAGAGAAAAGAGTGGAATGCAGCCTTGAGCCTTTCAGTGGTTGTTGGCCAGCTCATGTTGGGTGCTGAAAAAGAACTTTTTATTCTGTCCAAAAAACAAAAGAAGACTACAACAATAACACGTTGTAAATCCTTCAAACATACCAAACTATGAACAGCAATACATATTTTTTTTTTTTTTTAAACTGCCAAATGCATTTTTAAAAAATGAAAATTTTTGCTTGTTATGTTACAGTCTAAACCATATATTTATTTCACAATGAATCTCTCTGTCATCATGGTTGTAATAACACTATGCACACATCTCCAAAGACCACAAGAATCAAGATCAACATGCACTTGCACAATAGCATGGTTAAAAAGGAATACGTTACACTGTGGACATGCATACAAATAATCATGGTGACTCAGCAATTACAATTGCAGAAACCAAATAATAAATAATGCATTGTTCTTACACAAATACATATTTCCTTCCTTCTAGCAGTTCTAATGTTACAAAAAAAGATCACAGTGGGCTCTGCCACATCCATTCAGCCCCCAAATGTGAGCATTCATTCAATGAATGCTTTTGGAGTGATGCCCTTCGAAGAGTTACTGGGAAATGTACACTGTTTGTACAATGTTTCCATTGTTTCGTCCTCCTTGGTGTATGATTAGCAACACTTTGTGGAAGTGCACAAAATAAAAGTTTGTCTATTTCTATGAGAATAAATCAGACAAGTGTCCACAGATTTACACTATCCAGGTCAGCATAAGCGATCAAAGGCATTCCTGAGCTGTGTGGTGTATCTAAAGCTTGTCCACTGGACAACTGCCACTGTATGTTCAGCCAGACGTTCTCAGGCATCAACGATGTTTCCTGGATCACAGGGAACTCCATTCTCACACCGCCAAACACCCTCTCACACCGTCAAAACAGACGAGGAAGACAAACATTCGAGCTATTTCTATTCAAGCTGGTTACAAATCGACTGGAAGTATAGGCTTAGACGGCCCTGACGTGAGCTAAAGCATGTCCTTGAACGTCTAGCAACCCGAGATTAACCACTTTTTGTGGTCGATAAAACTGGTGAAACTTCATCCATCCATTTTTTTTTTTTTTAGAATGCTTGTCCTCATTTGAATCGTGGGTGAGATGGAGTCTGGCCCAACTGACGTTGGATGAGAGGTGGGGTCCACCCTGGACTGGTTAGCAGCCATTCACATGCAGTATAACTGCTGGAACTCATATTGTATTTATGTATCGCTGCTACTGCTGTAAACTGTTAATTTATGCAATTTGGAAACGTACTAAGACAATGCTTAATTCAATTTGTGATGTTATAAGCAAGAGACCAAAGCTTTATTTTTTAATTTATCTTGTACAGTACATTTATTGGCGTCTTTTGAAAATTCTGATGCCTTCATTGTCACTTAAGCTTTTACCACTGATCATTTGGATCTGCTTTGTTGCTTGAAAATGCTTTAATAGGTAATTACTTTGTAATTTTCAGTTTCTTTGTTTCCTTCATTAGCATTCAGCTATTAGCATTCAACTTTGCATTCAGCTATTAGCATTCAGCTTTCAGCATTCGCACGCAATTTCTCCAGAAATTGTCTAGTTGTTTCTAACCTTTATTATTATACTTCAGCATTCCCACATAAGTTATTGAGATTCTTTCATCTTACTTATTATTCTTATTATAGCATTTTATTCTCCTCACTTTTTTGCAGTCAAACTACTCCCACATAATACTTCCGATTTCACATAATTTAATGTTAAATATGAACTTTTCCCCTTTCATTTCCAATGGGACTGACACTGAATTTTTTCTAAGTCCCACGTTCCACGCCCACTTCCATACATACAACAGACCATCTTGACCGGCTTTCTGATACTCCTCAGTGGTGCAGTTGGGAGAGTGCATGTACAGTAAGCAGGAGGTCGCAGGTTCAAAGCCCACCAACGACTGTACATTGCACAGGTGTCCGTGGCAATTATCTAAACGGATATTAAGTATACCAACTGACTATCATACCAGGAAATGCGTTATACTGACATGATTAAACATGTCCCAAATCAGCACTGATGGCTTTCAGCATCAGATGACACTTTAAATTACAAATACGTCAATTCGGTCGCCAATGCTCACGGGTCAGGTTAGCTCACATGGATAAGTGCTTGAGCCAGGTGCATTACAAAGACAACCATACGAATGGTGTGCCGGTTCAAACCCTGAATGGAGCAACTCTTTTTTTTTTTCTTTTTTTTTTTTTTTTTTTTCTTCTCCTTTTTTCCCCCCCTTTTCAGTATAGTCATAATACAACAAGTTAACATCTATTTCGTTAAATGTCATTTGACAAACTATTTCTTCAAAATTGATCCATATTGCATAATGCATTCTCTAATTTCATTAGTGATTGAACACGTGACCCCCATTATTCATCATATATCACTTTAGAATATAGATACACTATAAGCCATGACAAGTTAGGTCAGTGGATAGCTTAGTTGCCTGCCGCATGGAGAACCTAGATTCGAATACAGTGTGGATAACTCTTAGTAGGAATGCAATATTTAATACTAATCATTGTCACTAATAATTATTTCACATCCATTACTTTTGATGTCATTTGTCATTATTAGGTTTTGTTTCTATATTATCCATTCTATATTCAAGGCAAGGCAAGTTTATTTGTGTAGCACATTTCCTACACAAGGCAACTTAATGTGCTTTACATAAGGAAAGACAACACATTAGTATAGCACAGTAGTTAACATTCAGAGCAAAGAAAAGAAAACAAAAGTAAGTTACATTGACAATGTTAAAACCTTATACAGCAAACTTTAAAAAAAATAGCGTATGGAAGTTTAAAATGATAAAAATAATAAGGGAAAAAAAACACAACATCCAAAATTCAACTTCAGTGTAGACAAGTTAACATCTATTTAGTTAAATGTCATTTGACAAACTTTTTTTCAAAATTCCTTGCACAATTGATTACTAAATACAATACCACATATTGTCACAGCCACCTACATGTCCTTGATAGCTGAATGGTGAAAGCAATGGATTGGTCCGTGGGAGATCACGGTTCGATCCCTCCTTGGGAAATGTTTTAGCACAACTTTGATTTCACATAATAGTCATTGTATAATTCTTTATAGTTGCGCTTTGTAATAATTTGACACAAAATCTTCACAATAGTGTTTTTGTTTGACCATTTATGAGTTTTTAAAGTTTTAAATGAGCAATTCACATTCAAACCCAAAAACGTTGAATACTTTGCATTTCACTCCCTAACACGTGTACGTTATTTTTTTTAATTTTTTTTTATTTTTTTTTTAACACAAGATTAGAGATAAAGCGTTGACAAGCAGCTTGATAGAAAGTGGTGGCTTCAAACAATGGTAGTTATTAGGTTCCATGTTTCAAAATCGGCCAGCAGGTGGCAGCAGAGTATTAGCAATCAGCCAAGACCATATTGCAGACAATTCTTTTTGCCAGCGTCCATTCAGTTTCAGCATCTGATGTCACTTTTAAATATGACTACACCAAGCCATGACTTTTAGACCGACAAGTTAGGTCATCGATATTATTGATACCTCGACAGTATCAATACGGGATCGATACTGGGACTAAAATATCGATCTAATTAGTTTCGTTTCAGTTTGGCTCAACTTTGTAGTAGATTGCATGAACACATACAGTATTGTACTCAAAAAATATTATTTCGTTTGTTTTGTTTTATATTTGTTGTTGTTCACTACAATTACATAAAATGCCACAATCATTTAACTACAAGTTACTACTTAATAATTACTAGTAATACTACTACTGTTTCTACGACTACTATTATTACTAATAATTAAGAGGAGATTCCGTTAAAAATGCTTTTGTTTCCAAACATTTTCTTTCATAGCATTTGTGTATGTATGCCATTATTGTGTTGCTATGTCCAAGTTTTGTTTTTGTTTTTCCAGGTCTATACTGTGCTCCTCTTTAAAGGAGCACAGATTGGGCCTTGTTTTTTGACCCCTCCCCCTTTCTCATGTTTCCTTTTTTTCCATCTAAAAAACCCAGGGTGCTAAGTATCGAACTGTCAGGCTTCCCGTTCTGTCTCTGTATGCTGGTTATTGTTATTTTTTGTGTTTCTTGGACAGGTTGTGACTGTGCAGACAATTTTTTTCAATTTGTGTGTTTTTACATACTTAGCCATTAGATCTCATTCTGATTGTTTACATTTACATTATATGAAAACCAATGCCTGAAAAGCTTTTCAGTATTTAGTATTGAATTACGTTATTTTGCTTTTACATGTTTTCAAAACAAAATATTTATTGCTTTTTATGAAGGCCAAACACTTCTGGTCTAGAAATATTGGTTTCATTCTGCACGCACATCAATGGCGAGTGCGTGCTGCCCTCACTGATGGCAAGAAGGAGCGGATAACGGCTGAAGTGGGCAACTGTGTTAGTAATTGACCTTTTGCATAAGCTCCGCCCCCCTTAGTTACTGTTGCTAGTCCGTCAAGCTTGGTGACTCCGACAGCACAAGCCGTGACGGGAAGACTTACACCGGCGTGTATTAGTGATTTCTTTTGGAGCAATACCAGTGCAATATCCTCCAGATCGAGACAAAAAGGTTTACAATATGCAGTGGAGGGTTATAGTCATAATATTAAATTAGCCAGCGAAGGGTAAACGCTAAATCTGAGAAAACCATGACCTATACTTCAGATGCAACCAGCACAGCATTATGGACCAGTCGTGCTCTTGTACTGCCGGGTAAGTTTTCTTACTTATATTAGTCTAGTGTTGTTAAAATATGAGGATTACTGTTAGGTCAGCAAGTTAGCTAAACCTCAGTGTTTATAGCTAGCTAAACATTAGGGGGGGGGGGGGGGGGGTTGTCTTTGAAAGCATCAGATCAGTCATTGTTATTCTTTGTCCATCATAAAAAAAATATTTATGTCACCCTAGCCATGGATTTAGTTAAGGTTAACAGCCTTCGAGCTGCTCCCTTGTCTGGTTCAACACTTGTACAGCAAGCACAAGGTTGGGATACTCCGGAGACGGGTGTCCGTTCACAAAATGCTGCATGAAAAATGAAAACAAGATAAGCTCGGGGCACTTATTAGGACGCTAAGTTTTCCAAAATTGACGAAGCTTTGTGTCAACGTTAGCTCGCAACATTTAGACAAATGCAAAAGCTAACAGAAGACATTAAACTAACATTAACCACTGACTGAACAAGCTTAACTTAGATGGCAATGACATTCTAGTAATATATATTATTCATTAATAGTAACTACAATAACTTTGACATTGTTTTGTTATTGCCCCGAAAGCAAACTACACTACAGCTAGCTAGTTAGCCCGATAGGGTTAGCATAGTCTTACCTTAGCACAGTCCGATTTACATACTCCGTAGGCACACGGCTTCATCATTTTGGAGGTTCGGAGCTTGTTAATGGTTGTCACTCTTCTTCCGTAAAGTTTTATGGTGGTTAGCAGTCTCGTAAGCCATCAAATAAAATCAATCAGACTATGGACGTCATCGAGAGCTGAGTAAAGCGTGACGGACTATGCTTACATAGCAACGGTTGCTAAATGTGTGATTGGTCAATGCTCGTTTGGGGGGCGGAGTTTGCAAAAGGTCAATTGCTACAAAGAAAGTTAAAAGCAAAGTCATATACACAATGTAGCTTTAGAAGAGGCCAAGACGCTAAAAGAGTACAGCCATCCTGAGGTCACAGCATGAATTTGGACCCCTGGCTCAACTAATGACTCAGGAGCAGGTCAAAGGTCAATGGATATGAACCCTTTAACACACAAATGTGCGCTTGATGTTTAATGACTGTTCAGATAAAAAACTTGAATCAGTTTTTTCTCAAGCAATTGCTTGACATCCACCTAACTCACTACGACGTGCACTTGTGTGGAGTGAGCTACTATGCACTCTGCACACAAAAAAAATACAGAGTTGTCTGTGGTGAACAATGGGCAGTTAACCCCCTTCAGACCCATAGATGGTCTCAGTGGACATATTCGCATGTCTAAACCAGTAAAACACATAATTTGGGTGATGTCAACACCTCTAGTTCCATAACCAGTCACAATCACAAGTTGATTTGCATGTTCGTGTTAAAAAATGTTGCATATAAGCTTATAAGTTTGCAACACGTTACAGTCATATTATCCTGGCGTCCACTATATCAAGTAAAAACATGATTTTAGTCCTCAATGCAGGTCTGAAGGGGCGACAATTACAGCCATGTAAATGTTATCTCACAAATGAGAATTTTCTCCATTATTAATCTGCTACTCACATAGTGAGATTTTCTCATTTGTTTTCCTTTGTTGTAATTTTCTCAAATTACATTATGAAACCACGCCTCCTGCCATGCCAGCCATCTTGGAGCAGGTTGTTCAACACTCATCTTCAACACTCCAATCCAAGCCAGATGCATTTGTTGCTGGAATCATTTGAGGTTGTTCTGAGGTCTATGTTTTGTGTTCTTCTTGACTGAATAAGTTGTCAAAATGTGGCATGCCATATCAAGAGGGGGGAAAGCCATGGTCACTGACAAGCCCATGTATCCCACAACGTCTTCTAGATGTCCTCATGCATTCCTTCACCAAACAAGTAAACAAAAAACAAATTAGCCTCACCTATTCAACCTGTTATCCAGGTTGATAGTCAATCATAAAAAGCTAAATCAACAGGACCTCTAAAGATCAAGCATTAATGACAATTCCATCTGTCTTTCAGTCTGACTGTGTGAACTACGTGAAGATCATCCACCACTATAACCGCACACACCTGTACGCATGTGGAACCGGAGCCTTCCATCCCACTTGTGCCTTTGTGGAGGTGGGGCACAGGATGGAGGTGAATACATTGATTTTTCCCATCACATAGGTGAACTGTAGTCTTCACATGAGAACATGCAAACTCCACACACTCTGACATTTTAGCCAAGTCTTCTACGTACAGTATTTACCCCAAACGTATAAATAGCAATAATGAACATTACAGTAAATAGTATGTGACAAGTATACATGGATATTAAGTAAAAAGCAAATACTGCTATATGGAGTTGTGAATGGAAAAGGCAGCAAGAGTAGGAAGAAGCAGTATGGTGACAAATTGATACTATAATGTTCACTGTGTATATAGTATGCATACATTCAAATGTTTTAATAAATTGCATTGCATAAAAAAAATGTGCAATAGAATATATATATTCTTTCAGTGTTCTAATTAAAAACATTGTGATTCCTCAAGATAATTTTACAGCATTAAAAAAAGAATACTAATGCACTTTTAATAAAAATATAAAATAGAATAAAATAAGTATGGAAATACAGTACACCGGAATGATATTTTAAGATCTATGGAACTCATTAGAGTTACTCAATGTAGTTCCATACTGTTTATGTCCTCCCTGCCAGGACCATTTCTTCAAGATCAACCCTTCCAACATGGAAGATGGCAAAGGGAAGAGTCCATATGATCCTCGCCATAATGCTGCATCCGTACTCATTGGTAAATGACTTTTTTTCATAAGCACTCAGTTTAGAGTTTTTTTTGTTTTGTTTTTTTAATGTGTCCTCAATATGATTTATCTTAAATGGATACTTGGCTCATTGTTCCATTTTTAGCAGTAAAAAAATAATAATTTGGTCCAGGATGAATTTGATAACTTCATTATTTTTCTTTCACAATTACTACCTTTAAAAACTATTTTTCCACTTGCTATCGAGTGAAGATGACATCACCTGTGCTGAGGAAATAGTTAACGAGTTGACCAATCATGGCTCACCTGTCTGGATGTAGTCAGCAAACTGAGCCGTGATTGGACGTTACCTACTTCCTCAGCACAGGTTATGTCATCTTCAGTCGATAGCAAGTGGAAAAATAGTTTTTAAAGGTATTAATTGCACATGACAAATAATGAAGTTATCAAATTAATTCTGGACAAAATAACTTTTTATTCCTGATAATGTCTCAATGAGTCAAGTATTCCTTTAATATGTACAAACTTATAAAGCTAAAACAAATGGAAATAATAGTCCCCCAAAACTACCATTGTTGTGACAAAGAAATGTACATTTTGTTTCCAAGGTGATGAGCTGTATGCAGGTGTAGCCACAGATTTAATGGGGCGAGACTTCACCATCTTTCGAAGTCTGGGGAGACGACCCTCCATCCGCACGGAGCAGCATGACTCGCGGTGGCTCAATGGTGTGTTTTCACTCTAACTTCACCCTTTGTATGTGGGAAAACTAACAAACGTTGACTGACAGTTTTTTGTTCCTCATTTACCAGAGCCCAAATTTGTGGGTTCCTTTTGGGTCCCAGAAAGTGAAAACCCTGATGATGATAAAGTGTTTTTCTTCTTCCGGGAGACGGCGGTGGAGGCCCAAGGGTTGGGAAAGTCGTCTTACTCCCGCATTGGACAACTCTGCAGGGTAAAAGATTTTTCTATGTCCAAGACATGTCACACGGAAACCTCTGCCATCCAATGCACTTGGCTTCATTACGCTGGCAGGCATTACTGTGGTGGCAGAACAAAAAAGCACCCAGCAAAATAATTCTGTGTTCTAATTAATTCATGATGTCATAAGCGTTTGTTGAGATATTTTCCCTGTAACTGTCTTTTAAATGTGTTTTCATTGAAACAGAATGACATGGGCGGTCAGAGAAGTTTGGTGAATAAGTGGACGACATTCCTCAAAACCCGCCTGATCTGCTCGGTACCAGGAGCCGATGGCAGCGACACTTACTTTGACGAGTTACGTAAGTGTGACTCAAACAATTTGTGTGCTTTAATCACAAAGCATTGACAATGTAAGAGATTCATATTTTTTTGAACAATAATAACAATAATAATGCATCGCTTTATTATTATTATTATTATTATTATTATTATTATTATTAATTAGCTTTAATGCAATCTCGTAAGAGGCCCAGGCTACATCTCTACAAGTGTAGCCACAGATTTTTCTTGATATAGAGAAAAAATAAATAAATAAATAAATAAATAACAAGAAACAAGAAGGGCTTTTGTGCTCAAAATTTGAGTCAGACGACATTTAGACACAAGACTTTGTGTCATAATTTATGTGGGGTGGTTGTCCTCCAGGTGTTTGGCATCAGTTCCAAACAGTGTTCCCTAGTTACATGAGAATATGAACACCGTTTTCAACCAGCTGTGAAGTTTTTTTTTTTTTTTTTTTTTTTTTTTTTTTAGAAGAGAAGAGAGGCTTGTGAGGTTTTGCCACTTGAACTTGGGACACACAACTTTATCAATCTTTAATTTGCCTTGTACCATAATTCCCTATCTGGACAATTTATGCTTTCAATCTTGGTGGGAATTTTTTTTGTGGAAGTCCTTTGAGCCACAGTACACAAAGCAAGGTCCCCAACGGCAAGTTTGGCTGAATTTATTGTAGCACAACTTGATCGCTCCTGATCTTTCAAGTCAGTTGGGGAATTTAGACAGAAAGAATTGAGTTACAAATTGCGGTCTATGAAAAGTGAATTACTATATTTTATACAGATGGAACTTTTTTCCAGCTATTATCCATATTGCACATCATGCAAAAACATTGTAGAAATGATACCCCAAATAATCAGATGTATTTTTCTGTAGTAATAAAATTCTTGTAGAACTTAGAAAGCAGTGCAGAGATGAGCACTTTTCATCCAAGATTCCAACTAAAAACTCCTTGATTAATGGACTTGCTAAATGTATCGTTATCATTAACATAAAGCAAGAGAGCTTCAAAACAGCGGCCATCTTAGCTGTGCAGTTGCAGACTCATCTCTCGGTCCGTATCTTTGGGCTAAAACATGATCTTTCGTGTTGCTTTTTTTTTTTCACTTTGCCAAGAAAGGAGGTGGAAGTTGAAAGCTTTGTGCTGCCTTAAGGCTACATCTACCTCGAAAAACAATGAATCTCTTATCGATAACACCAGTTTGTGACTGTGGCATCTGCTCAAATTTGAAATGGCTTGCTACTTTTTGAGTAGTCTGGTTTTGTTTGGCAATTTGTGTCTTTTACTTACTAAAGATATTATTTTCAAACAGTGAGTGTTGTCCCTTTATGTGACTCAACATCCACATGTCGGGCTACAGGAACTGCAGATGGCTTGCTACTAATTACTTTCACCTGTTGCCCTAAAGACGATTGGTCAATATTGCTTTGAAAGGCTATGTGACCCAAAGTATTTCAGGTAGCTGCGGTTAAGGTCATATTGTTTGCTCCCAGACCGACAGGTGTGCCAGTATGGCGCAAAAATCCTCACTTTGAGACCATATGGATTTGATTAGGAGAGCTAGATGGATGTCTTGGGGCAAAGATCTTACTCAAATGTCTGTGGAAGTTAGCTAGACACAGCCACAGGGCCTGTATCTTTCGCTTAACCCTTGACCCCCCCGGAACCACCTTTGAATAAGCGTGCGTCTATCCTCAGGCGATGTATTCCTGTTGCAAACGAGGGACAGAAAGAATCCTCTGGTTTACACAGTCTTCTCCACTTCCAGGTCAGACTCACTCCATTGATGGATGGTATTTGTGAGTGCGTGTGCGTGCACGCTGATGCATCTAACGCACCTCTCCCTGTCCCCCAGCAGCAGTGTATTTAAAGGCTCAGCTGTGTGTCTTTACTCCATGAATGACATCCGGAGGGCCTTCCTGGGGCCGTTTGCTCACAAAGAGGGGCCAAACTACCAGTGGGTCCCCTTCCAGGGAAAAGTGCCTTATCCCCGCCCAGGAATGGTACGTCAGTAAAATCTCATCAATGGAGCATGTAACCTTCTTTGCTACCTGATCAATCTAGTTACTCTGCAAATGACCTTTAAAATAGTTAAATGTCATTCGGATTCATTTAAATGTATGTGCAAAAAAATCTAGTAGAAGAGCTATTCCAGAGATATAAATCCATAAACACTTTGCAGCACTACTTTATATGACATGATTTAATTCCACAGTGGTTACAGTGCTTTTGTGTTGCTTGGCATGCAGTGTCAGCAGGATTTGTTGTTTCTTCCACACTTGAACGATCTCCATTGTATGGCCTCCGTATTCAAATTGTATTTGACGTACAGTAATTACCTCTCGTCTCATAATGAATCAACTGTGTTATACAATCAACTATTTATAGTTTGCAACTGATAGTGTAGTGTGTTACAGTTGCCTGGCTTTAGCATGGGTTCATTTCCCACTCAGTGATGGTGTGAATGTGAGGGTGAACGGTCTTCTGTCTCTGGATGTGCCCAATGGATCGATGGATGGATTATATAAATATTATATATTTATTTTTACTTCCAACAGTGTCCCAGCAAGACCTTTGGCAGCTTTGAGTCCACCAAGGGTTTCCCAGACGATGTGATTCAGTTTGCCCGTCACCACCCTCTGATGTACAACCCGGTGTACCCCATGACCAGACGGCCGGTCTTTGTCAGAACCAATGTGGAATACAGCTTCACACAGATCACTGTGGACAGGGTCAACGCTGCTGATGGACAGTATGATGTCATGTTTATTGGCACAGGTAAAATCAATCAGCTTAAACTGTGCAATACAAAATGCAAAATGCATTTTCAATAAAAAAAGAAATAAATTGAGTAGGCCTATGGTGGGCCCTTGTTTTCCAAAGAAATTTCAGTCCTGTGACGTAAGCCAAAATTGTATGGAATGGATTACAAATCCTGCGCTATGCTAATCCACTAGTAAAATCATGATTACTGCAAATATTTCCCAATGTCTTCTCAACTTTTGTCTGCATTACATACAATCATGGCTCTAGGTTTAAGATGTCATCAATTTGTTTAATAATCATGCAGAGGCTGCACATCAGATTTCATTCAAATCTGTTCCAACCATTTAAGCTTGCAGTATTTGCATGTCAAAGGCACGATTTGGATCCGGATTCTACATTCAGTTAAATGTTATTAGATATCGTTCAAAACTTTATGTGTATCTGTGTGATATACAGTAATAAGTATCCTAAGAATAGCATAATTGATTTAGATCATTAATAGAATTGGCCATAATACTGAAACCGTGCTAAGTTTAATTCAAATGACATCAGAATGTTTTGAGTATAACTACAAAAATGATCCAGATCTCGATTCTGTATCCATGCTTAGAGCATCTTAGTCAATTTATGCTTTCCTGTCAAAGCTGCACGTCCAAGTTTATCCAAATCAACTCAAATGCCCAGTTTGTTCAACAATAATATTAAGGATAAACATCAACATACGGTCACCAATATTTGAGTTATGTGTTACACAAATGATCCAATCCAGATTACAGATTTGGATTTAAATCATGAGCAAAGATTTGTCGATTTGTCCTTTGACCCCCCCCCCCCCCACACACACACACACACACACACACACACAAAACAAAAAAACTTGAGTAAATCTGCTTAAATTAATAATAATTAATTAATTAATTATTATTAATAATAATAATAATAATAATAATAATAATAATAATAATTTATGTGTCTTGTTTAGACAAAGGGACAGTACTGAAGGTCATCAATGTGCCCAAGGAGAGTTGGAACAACATGGAAGAACTTCTACTGGAAGAGCTGGAGGTCTTCAAAGTAAGTAAAAAAAAAAACTGACAGATAAACTATCCATTATTGGTAATTGTTCGACATTTCGTAAGCAATTTTTTTTTAAATTTTTTCCTTAGGATGCATCGTCTATCATCAACATGCAGATCTCCTCAAAACGGGTCAGTCCAATTAGGCCTCAAGCAAGAACCCCTAAAACTTATCGTCTCTAATGTGTGTCTGTGCTTTGTCACCACAGCAACAACTGTACGTGGGCTCCAACACGGGCATCGTCCAGGTGCCCCTCCACCGATGCAGCGTGTACGGGAAAGCGTGTGCTGAGTGCTGCCTGGCCCGAGACCCTTATTGTGCCTGGGATGGGACATCATGCACTCGCTACCTTCCCAACACTAAGAGGTCTTTTTTTAATTTGACAACAACATCAATGTAGTGAAATGCATGACCAACTGAATGCATATAGTGTCGACCAATGTTCCCTCTAATTTTCCGTGTGACTGTGCATTCATGCAAACTTCTTGAGCATTCCATAGATTACGATGAGCGACATCCACGGACTTATTATATACAGACTCAAGAATGCCACTTATATCACCGTAGCGAGAAGTGAAGCCACCGGCAGCCATCTTACGTTCCAACCCACTAAGCCGACCAAACTTGAAAATATTCGTTTTCCCGCAGCGTTTTCATGTTAATTTACTGTCTCCACAGTGAAATGCCGCCATGTGTGGCGTATGGTTGGACAAATAAGACTGCAAGAAGCGCTCCATGCACATTTCATTGTTATGAAATTAATGCATATATAATTTTCTCTTATAAGCTATATCTGTGAGGCCTATTCAAAGACTTGTCTGCATCATGTTGTCAGAACCATGAACAATGAAATGAATGCAAAGGCCATCAGGACAAAATTGGCTGTGAAATGTAAACCCAACTAAGTCCATTTACATGCAGTAAACTCTTGACAACATCAGACATGCACATGGCAGCCAAACCAGTATTACACCTGTCCAAAACCTGAGATCATAAATCACATGATGTATCTATGTTACAAAAAAATTCAAACCACTTGTACATCATGTGTCAGACGATTAGATTCAGCCCTAGTTTGTTACTTGTTTTTAATCACAGGTTATTTTAAGCATAATTATGTCTCAAAACATTTTTTATAAACATGGGCCCACATCGTCCACTCAAAAATAATGGAAAACGTAATTTCTTAAAACGAGAACATTTCTGAAATGCGTGAAGAGCCTCATTAGGTGCGTTTGCATTGCCCTTTTTCGCAAAAATAAAAGCGATATTGTACTATTTCGATAAAGTACAATTTCGAATTGTCGGTGTTTCCATTGAAGAGAGTTTCGCTTCTGAGGCGCAATTCTCGGAATGTCCCGTCTCGCGAGACCTCAGTAGGAGGTGTTCTGTAGGAGGTGCTCATGATGTTTACGGTAGACGGACGCCCGGTGTAATTATATTACTTTAATAATAATAATTAAAAAAAAAAAAAAACGAAAAAAAAAAACGAAAAAAAAAAACAAAAAAAAACACTCACCCCTCACCGGGCGGTTTCGGGCATTTAGTGTTGGTGTTGTTGTGTATGTCCCTCGGCAGTCGGCAAGCAGTTCTGACACGAAAGCGAGTGGCACCGTACTTCCTACTTCCTCTAATCCTAAAATGTTGTTGTTCCCATGCAGAAGCTGGGTAAAAGGCGGTTACAAATTGTTAAAAGTTTCTGATGTTTTCTGCTAAATTAACCAGACATGGCAGGACAGGATTTCAAGCTCTCCTCTCCTTCAACTTTTCGAAGGTGGCTCGCTCGATTACACCTCTCTCTCTTTTGCGCTCATGACGTGCAGTAGCTGATACAAATCACTTCAGCATGTAAAACTAAAATACAAAACCGAAATTAATAATTCTCAAAACAAATAGTAATTGCAAGTTTAATAAAAATGCACATAAACAACGTGTTACAGTCCTTTCCTCCGTGACCGGGCGGGTGTCACATGACTACTAATGCGCAAAAAGTGTTTCCATTACCCTTTTGCGAAATACTTCTTTTTCGATACGTCTCAAAAACTTTTTTGCGATATTTGAGTTTTTTGGAAATCCGGTGTTTCCATTACCAGCTTACTTTTTGCGAAACATGCCTTTTGCGCAAAACTGAGGGTAATGGAAACGCACCTATTGAAGAAGCTCGTAAACTACGCCCATATATGGACTTCCTGAATGGCGCGGTTGCGTGTCGCTGTCTTGTCAGTGCTGTGTGTGTGTTTGTATCATGTATGCATGCTTGAAACTGCAGTAGAACAACTGTGTGCGTACCCAAACTGCTATTAAAACTGTAAGTGAAGTGGAAATGTTGTGTGCGTGGTACGCGCGCCGGCTGGCGTCACCGTAGTGACGTGATGCCGGTTCATTTTGGACAGAGCCCACAACACGACATGGCAGTTCCCCTTGCATTTAAACTTTTTTTTTTGTCACATTTTACTTTCCCACTCCATTAACCACACATACTATATAAAGTTTTAATTTGTTTATAGGTAGATAATATGAAAAATACAAACAGTAAATACAGCTGCAGGTTAGGAATATATATATATATATATATATATATATATATATATATATATATATATATTTTATTTTTTTTTACTGCGCTGCAAGACATTTGCTGTGCGCTGAGGTGGTGAGAGCACTGCGCAATTGCGCACGCGTGCAGCTTACAGGGAACATTGGACTGTCAACTGTCGATATATGAGTGCACTCTTAAAACTGCTGTGTCAAAAATGACCCAATTTGGATTAAAAAAAATGAAGCAACCCAGTAACTTGGCTCAATTTGACCCATCCTTCTGAGTTGTTTTATACAAAACAACCCCACACTGGGTCAGATTGACCCAACTTAATGGCTTGATCCAATTTTTAGTTTTAAGGGTTACTCTTATGTCTGTGTTGTTGTGTTTGAGGATTCTCTTCAAGCTGCTGAGTCAAAATAGCCCAATTTTGGTCAATTAGATAAAAATTTCTGGGGTCTTTTTTTTTTTTTGGTTACAAAACCATTGTTTTATTTTCTGTACATAATAACCCCCCAAAAATTGTTCTTTTGTAAAATAGGCTACAAACCAAAGTTGAATCAAACTGACCCAAATAGTGGGTCGATCAAATTTTCAACCTAAATTGGATAATAATAATAATAATAATAATAATAATAATAACAATAATAACTAGAGCTGCAAGCAGCTATAAAGGGCCCTCGCAGCCCGGGCCACGTTGGGGTCCTTGCACGTTGGGGTACTTGCACGTTGGGGTACTGGCACGTTGGGGTACTGGCATATTGGAAGCAAAATTTCTTTGAAAATGGCATAATAAACGTTTACATGTAGAATATTTTTTTTGCCAGTGTCTGTCAAGCTCAACGGATTTTGGTGATTGTTAAGACCTGCAAAAATCAGCGTCCTTATTTATTTTTAGGCAATGAGTTGCCCTGATTGGTATTTTTTTGTAAAAGTGTATATACACATCATCGCTCGTTGTACTCATTGCACAATGTTTACTTTTATTGTCCAAAGGGGCAATCAAAAATGAATAAAACAAAATGGAAACGTACATACGTTTGGATCGGTGTGAAGCCAGTGAACAATTTGAGTGGTGGAAACTAAAAGAATATTCATAAATGACTTAGTTATCACACTTAGAATGAGTGTACATTTTTTGTACAAAATACCGTATGTGGGGTATTTATTTTTTTTTTTATATATAAGCCTCAAGGGCTAGGTGGCGCTGTATTTATAACTGAATGTTGTCATAGAGATACCTTCAGGCCTTGATTATAAGCATACATGTCAAGTGTGGGATTTTTTTTGGAGCATGTACCGTGGAGTTATTAAGCATATCCTTCATTCACGATATTGCTTTTAATGTCCATAGAGGCTATCAAAAATAAATAAAAATATATATATGTTTGGATAAGTCTGATGCCAGTGAACATTTTGAGTGGTGGAAACTAAAAGAATATTCATAAATGACTTCGTTATCACACTTAGAATGAGTTTACATTTTTTGTACAAAATACCGTATGTGGGGTATTTTTTTTTCATGCCTCAAGGGCTAGGTGGCGCTGCATATATAACTGAATGTTGTCATAGAGATAACTTCAGGCCTTGACGATAAACATACATGTCAAGTTTGGGATTTTTTGGAGCATGTACCGGGGAGTTATCAAGCATATCCTTTTTCATTGCGAAACACAAATTTTGATGCCCCGCCCTCATCATATAGTATTTCGAAAAGTCAAAATTTTTCCCCCTGTCGTTGGCTCAGGTCTTGACATGGTCCAGGCCAAGTCTTAACTCAGTCGGATGAAACGTGTAGGAGAGGTGGGCAAAAGTCTGCCCCCTGTGAATGTGCAAAAATCGTCAAAAATGGGACATTCAAAAATTCGTAGCTCACTTCCTGTTCATTTTAGCATATGGGTACAAGAGACTTTTTTGTAGGTCTTGGGCTCCCTCATACACCTAAAAATATTCGTCGTTCTTGCTTAAACGTACAACCGGGCTGCTTCGTTAAAAATTTCGAGGGGGCGCTATTGAGTCATTTTTGTAAAAATAGCACAATCAACAATAAAATATTGCTCATTTTACCAGGCCAGATGTGTGTGCCAAGTTTCAGGAGTTTCTGTGCATGTTTAGACCCTCAAAACTGGCGTTGTTTTCTTGGCGAACAGCGCTTAGCCACGCCCACAGCAAATCGCGAAAACTCACAAACTTCGTGTTGTGACATCATGAAGGCCGAAACCCTCATCTGAGCAAATATGAGGTAGGTCCAGTTAATGTGTTTGGAGAAAAACGTAGAAGAAAATTCATAAGAAAAAAAATTGCCACTAGGTGGCGCTATCAGTTAGATGAAATGTAAGTTAGTAGATGTCTTTAGAGCTGGACTCTCATCAAATGTGTGAAATTTTGAGAAGATAGGATCATCTCGGTCAAGTTAATGCAGCTTTTATTGTCACGAAAAATCTTCAGACTTTGCGTCACCGTAGCGGCCACGCCTTTTGGTGAAAAGTTACAATATTCGGTGTGGGGCATGATCAACATCTTAAGGCTTTTCTGACCAATTTTCAACTGGATCCCTTCAACAAGCTCAGCACAGTAGCTAAAAACGTAAAGTATGACATTTATTGTAACCACTAGGTGGCGCTATATGTATAACTGAATTTTATCATATAGATGTTTTCAGGCCGTGACTATTACGTTGCCTGAGAAGTTTGAGATTTTTTGGAGCTTGAACATGGGAGTTATTAAGCATTTGCTCTTTCTGGACAAATGAAATTTTAAAGGCAATATTTGATGCACCGCCCCGTCATATAGTATTTCAAAAAGGCAAGATGTTTTGCCCAGTTGTTCTCTCAGGTCTTGAGATGATAAATGCCAAGTTTGAAGTCAATTGGATGAAAATGTTTGCAAAGGGGGAAAAAGCATGACCACAGTGAATGTGCCAAAATAGGCCAAAATTGGACATTAAAAAATTCATAGCTCACTTCCTGTACATTTTAGCTACATGGTCCCAATAGACTTTTTTGTGCGTCTCGGGGTGCTACACGTGCCTGCCAATTTTTGTTGCTCTAGCTCAAACGTGCCGGGCTTGGTTTTTATTTTTCTACGCTAGGGGGCGCTATCGAGTCGCATTGTTATGACGACTTAATAATATCAAATTTTTCGCCGGGCCTGAGGAGTGTGCAAAGTTCGGTGAGTTTTCGTGAATGTTTAGGTACCCAAAATCGCGATCGTTTGCGGAGAATAAAGAAGAAGAAGAATAATAATAACTAGAGCTGCGAGCAGCTATAAAGGGCCCTCGCAGCCCGGGCCACGTTGGAGTCCTTGCACGTTGGGGTACTTGCACGTTAGGGTACTGGCACGTTGGGGTACTGGCATATTGGAAGCAAAATTTCTTTGAAAATGGCATAATAAACGTTTACATGTAGAATATTTTTTTTGCCAGTGTGTATCAAGCTCAACGGGTTTTGGGGATTGTTAAGACCTGCAAAAATCTGCGTCCTTTTTTATTTTTAGGCAATGAGTTGCCCTGATTGGTATTTTTTGTAAAAGTGTATATATACATCATCGCTCGTTGTACTCATTGCACAATGTTACTTTTATTGTCCAAAGGGGCAATCAAAAATGAATAAAACAAAATGGAAACGTACATACGTTTGGATCGGTGTGAAGCCAGTGAACAATTTGAGTGGTGGAAACTAAAAGAATATTCATAAATGACTTAGTCATCACACTTAGAATGAGTTTACATTTTTTGTACAAAATACCGTATGTGTATTTTTTTTATTTTTATATAAGCCTCAAGGGCTAGGTGGCGCTGTATTTATAACTGAATGTTGTCATCGAGATACCTTCAGGCCTTGATTATAAGCATACATGTCAAGTGTGGGATTTTTTTTGGAGCATGGAGTTATTAAGCATATCCTTCATTCACGATATTGCTTTTAATGTCCACAGAGGCTATCAAAAATAAATAAAAATATATATATGTTTGGATAAGTCTGATGCCAGTGAACATTTTGAGTGGTGGAAACTAAAAGAATATTCATAAATGACTTAGTTATCACACTTAGAATGAGTTTACATTTTTTGTACAAAATACCGTATGTGGGGTATTTTTTTTTTATGCCTCAAGGGCTAGGTGGCGCTGCATATATAACTGAATGTTGTCATAGATATAGCTTCAGGCCTTGACGATAAACATACATGTCAAGTTTGGGATTTTTTGGAGCATGTACCGGGGAGTTATTAAGCATATCCTTTTTCAGTGCGAAACACAAATTTTGATGCCCCGCCTTCATCATATAGTATTTCGAAAGGTCAAGATTTTTCCCCCTGTCGTTGGCTCAGGTCTTGACATGGTCCAGGTCAAGTCTTAACTCAGTCAGATGAAACGTGTAGGAGAAGTGGGCAAAAGTCTGCGCCCTGTGAATGTGCAAAAATTGTCAAAAATGGGACATTCAAAAATTCGTAGCTCACTTCCTGTTCATTTTAGCATATGGGTCCAAGAGACTTTTTTGTAGGTCTTGGGCTCCCTCATACACCTAAAAATATTCGGCGTTCTTGCTTAAACGTACAACCGGGGCTGCTTCGTTAAAAACTTCTAGGGGGCGCTATTGAGTCATTTTTGTAAAAATAGCACAATCAACAATAAAATATTGCTCATTTTACCAGGCCAGATGTGTGTGCCAAGTTTCATGAGTTTCTGTGCATGTTTAGACCCTCAAAACTGGCGTTGTTTTCTTGGCGAACAGCGCTTAGCCACACCCACAGCAATTCGCGAAAACTCACAAACTTCGTGTTGTGACATCATGAAGGCCGAAACCCTCATCTGAGCAAATATGAGGTAGGTCCAGTTAACGTGTTTGGAGAAAAACGTAGAAGAAAATTCGTAATAAAAAAAATTGCCACTAGGTGGCGCTATCAGTTAGATGAAATATAAGTCAGTAGATGTCTTTAGGGCTGGACTCTCAACAAATGTGTGAAATTTTGAGAAGATAGGATCATCTCGGTCAAGTTAATGCAGCTTTTATTTTCACGAAAAATCTTCAGACTTTGCGTCACCGTAGCAGCCACGCCCTTTGGCGAAAAGTTACAATATTCGGTGTGGGGCATGATCAACATCTTAAGCCTTTTCTGACCAATTTTCAAATGGATCCCTTCAACAAGCTCAGCACAGTAGCTAAAAACGTAAAGTATGACATTTATTGTAACCACTAGGTGGCGCTATATGTATAACTGAATTTTATCATATAGATGTTTTCAGGCCGTGACTATTACGTTGCCTGAGAAGTTTGAGATTTTTTGGAGCTTGAACATGGGAGTTATTAAGCATTTGCTCTTTCTGGACAAATGAAATTTTAAAGGCAATATTTGATGCCCCGCCCCCGTCATATAGTATTTCAAAAAGGCAAGATGTTTTGCCCAGTTTTTCTCTCAGGTCTTGAGATGATAAATGCCAAGTTTGAAGTCAATTGGATGAAAAATGTTTGCAAAGGGGGAAAAAGCATGACCACAGTGAATGTGCCAAAATAGGCCAAAATTGGACATAAAAAAATTCATAGCTCACTTCCTGCACATTTTAGCTACATGGTCCCAATAGACTTTTTTGTGCGTCTCGGGGTGCTACACGTGCCTGCCAATTTTTGTTGCTCTAGCTCAAACGTGCCGGGCTTGGTTTTTATTTTTCTACGCTAGGGGGCGCTATCGAGTCGCATTGTTATGACGACTTAATAATATCAAATTTTTCGCCGGGCCTGAGGAAAGTGCAAAGTTCGGTGAGTTTTCGTGAATGTTTAGGTACCCAAAATCGCGATCGTTTGCGGAGAATAAAGAAGAAGAAGAATAATAATAACTAGAGCTGCGAGCAGCTATAAAGGGCCCTCGCAGCCCGGGCCACGTTGGGGTACTTGCACGTTGGGGTACTTGCACGTTGGGGTACTTGCACGTTGGGGTACTGGCACGTTGGGGTACTGGCAAGTTTAGGTAAGGCACATTGGAAGCAGAATTTCTTTGAAAATGGCATGATAAACCTTGACATGTGGATTTTTTTTTTTTTTGTAAAAATACCGTTAAGTTGGTGTATTTTTTTTTATGCCTCTAGGGCTAGGTGGCGCTGTATATATAATGGAATGTTGTCATAGGGATACCTTCAAGCCTTGACTCTAAACATACATGTCAAGTGTGGGATTTTTTTGGAGCATGTACCGTGGAGTTATTAAGCATATCCTTCATTCACGATATTGCTTTTAATGTCCATTAGAGGCTATCAAAAATAAATAAAAAAGTACATGTTTGGATAAGTCTAATGCCAGTGAACATTTTGAGTGGTGGAAAGTAAAAGAATATTCATAAATGACTTAGTTATCACACTTAGAATGAGTTTACATTTTTTGTACAAAATACCGTATGTGGGGTATTTTTTTTTCATGCCTCAAGGGCGAGGTGGCGCTGCATATATAACTGAATGTTGTCATAGAGATACCTTCAGGCCTTGACGATAAACATACATGTCAAGTTTGGGATTTTTTGGAGCATGTATCGGGGAGTTATTAAGCATATCCTTTTTCAGTGCGAAACACAAATTTTGATGCCCCGCGCTCATCATATAGTATTTCCAAAAGTCAAGATTTTTCCGTCTGTTGTTGGCTCAGGTCTTGGCATGGTCCAGGTCAAGTCATAAGTCAGTCGGATAAAACATGTAGGAGAAGTGGGCAAAAGTATGCCCCCTGAAAATGTGCAAAAATCGTCAAAAATGGGACATTCAAAAATCCGTACCTCACTTCCTGTTCATTTTAGCATATGGGTCCAAGAGACTTTTTTGTAGGTCTTTGGCTCCGTCATACACGTAAAAATTTTCGTAGATCTTGCTTAAACGTAGAATCGGGGCTGCTTCGTTAAAAATTTCTAGGGGGCGCTATTGAGTCATTTTTGTAAAAATAGTACAATCAACAATAAAATATTGTTCATTTTACCAGGCCAGATGTGTGTGCCAAGTTTCATGAGTTTCTGCGCATGTTTAGACCCTCAAAACTGGCGTTGTTTTCTTGGCGAACAGTGCTTAGCCACGCCCACAGCGATTCGCGAAAACTCACAAACTTCGTGTTGTGACATCATGAAGGCCGAAACCCTCATCTGAGCAAATATGAGGTTGGTCCAGTTAACGTGTTTGGAGAAAAATGTACAAGAAAATTCGTAAGAAAAAAAATTGCCACTAGGTGGCGCTATCAGTAAGATGAAATATAAGTTCGTAGATGTCTTAACGGCTGGACTCTCATCAAATGTGTGAAATTTTGAGAAGATAGGATCATCTCGGTCAAGTTCATGCAGCTTTTATTGTCACGAAAAATTTTCGGACTTTGCGTCACCGTAGCGGCCACGCCCTTTGGCGAAAAGTTACAATATTCGGTGTGGGGCATGATCAACATCTTAAGGCTTTTCTGACCAATTTTCAACTGGATCCCTTCAACGAGCTCGGCACAGTAGCTAAAAACGTAAAGTATGACATTTATTGTTACCACTAGGTGGCGCTATATGTATAACTGAATTTTATCATATAGATGCTTTCAGGCCGTGACTATTACGTTGCCTGAGAAGTTTGAGATTTTTTGGAGCTTGAACATGGGAGTTATCACACTTAGAATGAGTTGACATTTTTTGTACAAAATACCGTATGTGGGGTATTTTTTTTTCACGCCTGAAGGGCTAGGTGGCGCTGCATATATAACTGAATTTTGTCATAGAGATACCTTCAGGCTTTGACTATAAACATACATGTCAAGTTTGGGATTTTTTGGAGCATGTACCGGGGAGTTATTAAGCATATCCTTTTTCAGTGCGAAACACAAAATTTGATGCCCCGCCCTCATCATATAGTATTTCCAAAAGTCAAGATTTTTCTGCCTGTAGTTGGCTCAGGTCTTGACATGGTCCAGGTCAAGTCTAAAGTCAGTCGGATGAAATGTGTAGGAGAAGTGGGCAAAAGTATGCCCCCTGAAAATGTGCAAAAATCGTCAAAAATGGGACATTCAAAAATTCATAGCTCACTTCCTGTTCATTTTAGCACATGGGTCCAAGAGACTTTTTTGTAGGTCTTGGACTCCCTCATACACCTAAAAATTTTCGTAGATCTTGCTTAAACGTACAATCGGGGCTGCTTCGTTAAAAATTTCTAGGGGGCGCTATTGAGTCATTTTTGTAAAAATAGGACAATACATGATAAAATATTGCTCATTTTGCCAGGCTAGATGTGTGTGCCAAGTTTCATGAGTTTCTGTGCATGTTTAGACCATCAAACCTAGCGTTGTTTTCTTGGCGAACAGTGCTTAGCCACGCCCACAGCGATTCGCGAAAACTCACAAACTTCGTGTTGTGACATCATGAAGGCCGAAACCCCCATCTGAGCAAATATGAGGTTGGTCCAGTTAACGTGTTTGGAGAAAAATGTACAAGAAAATTCGTAAGAAAAAAAATTGCCACTAGGTGGCGCTATCAGTTAGATGAAATGTAAGTTAGTAGATGTCTTTAGAGCTGGACTCTCATCAAATGTGTGAAATTTTGAGAAGATAGGATCATCTCGGTCAAGTTAATGCAGCTTTTATTGTCACGAAAAATCTTCAGACTTTGCGTCACCGTAGCGGCCACGCCCTTTGGCGAAAAGTTACAATATTCGGTGTGGGGCATCACCAACATCTTAAGGCTTTTCTGACCAATTTTCAACTGGATCCCTTCAACGAGCTCAGCACAGTAGCTAAAAACGTAAAGTATGACATTTATTGTAACCACTAGGTGGCGCTATATGTATAACTGAATTTTGTCATATAGATGTTTTCAGGCCGTGACTATTACGTTGCCTGAGAAGTTTGAGATTTTTTGGAGCTTGTACATGGGAGTTATTCAGCATTTGCTCTTTCTGGACAAATGAAATTTTAAAGGCAATATTTGATGCCCCGCCCCCGTCATATAGTATTTCGAAAAGGCAAGATTTTTTCCCCAGTTGTTCTCTCAGGTCTTGAGATGATAAATGCCAAGTTTGAAGTCAATTGGATGAAAAATGTTTGCAAAGGGGGAAAAAGCATGACCACAGTGAATGTGCCAAAATAGGCCAAAATTGGACATTAAAAAATTCATAGCTCACTTCCTGTACATTTTAGCTACATGGTCCCAATAGACTTTTTTGTGCGTCTCGGGGTGCTACACGTGCCTGCCAATTTTCGTTGCTCTAGCTCAAACGTGCCGAGCTTGGTTTTTATTTTTCTATGCTAGGGGGCGCTATAGAGTCGCGTTGTTATGACGACTTCATAATATCAAATTTTTCGCCGGGCCTGAGGAGTGTGCAAAGTTTGGTGAGTTTTCGTAAATGTTTAGGTACCCAAAATCGTGATCGTTTACGGAGAAGAAGAAGAAGAAGAAGAAGAATAATAATAATAACTAGAGCTGCGAGCAGCTATAAAGGGCCCTCGCAGCCCGGGCCACGTTGGGGTCCTTGCACGTTGGGGTACTTGCACGTTGGGGTACTGGCACGTTGGGGTACTGGCATATTGGAAGCAAAATTTCTTTGAAAATGGCATAATAAACGTTTACATGTAGAATATTTTTTTTGCCAGTGTCAAGCTCAACGGATATTGGTGATTGTTAAGACCTGCAAAAATCAGCGTCCTTATTTATTTTTAGGCAATGAGTTGCCCTGATTGGTATTTTTTTGTAAAAGTGTATATACACATCATCGCTCGTTGTACTCATTGCACAATGTTTACTTTTATTGTCCAAAGGGGCAATCAAAAATGAATAAAACAAAATGGAAACGTACATACGTTTGGATCGGTGTGAAGCCAGTGAACAATTTGAGTGGTGGAAACTAAAAGAATATTCATAAATGGCTTAGTTATCACACTTAGAATGAGTGTACATTTTTTGTACAAAATACCGTATGTGGGGTATTTTTTTTTATTTTTTTTTATATAAGCCTCAACGGCTAGGTGGCGCTGTATTTATAACTGAATGTTGTCATCGAGATACCTTCAGGCCTTGATTATAAGCATACATGTCAAGTGTGGGATTTTTTTTGGAGCATGTACCGTGGAGTAATTAAGCATATCCTTCATTCACGATATTGCTTTTAATGTCCACAGAGGCTATCAAAAATAAATAAAAATATATATATGTTTGGATAAGTCTGATGCCAGTGAACATTTTGAGTGGTGGAAACTAAAAGAATATTCATAAATGTCTTAGTTATCACACTTAGAATGAGTTTACATTTTTTGTACAAAATACCGTATGTGGGGTATTTTTTTTTTATGCCTCAAGGGCTAGGTGGCGCTGCATATATAACTGAATGTTGTCATAGAGATAGCTTCAGGCCTTGACGATAAACATACATGTCAAGTTTGGGATTTTTTGGAGCATGTACCGGGGAGTTATTAAGCATATCCTTTTTCAGTGCGAAACACAAATTTTGATGCCCCGCCTTCATCATATAGTATTTCGAAAGGTCAAGATTTTTCCCCCTGTCGTTGGCTCAGGTCTTGACATGGTCCAGGTCAAGTCTTAACTCAGTCAGATGAAACGTGTAGGAGAAGTGGGCAAAAGTCTGCCCCCTGTGAATGTGCAAAAATTGTCAAAAATGGGACATTCAAAAATTCGTAGCTCACTTCCTGTTCATTTTAGCATATGGGTCCAAGAGACTTTTTTGTAGGTCTTGGGCTCCCTCATACACCTAAAAATATTCGTCGTTCTTGCTTAAACGTACAACCGGGGCTGCTTCGTTAAAAACTTCTAGGGGGCGCTATTGAGTCATTTTTGTAAAAATAGCACAATCAACAATAAAATGTTGCTCATTTTACCAGGCCAGATGTGTGTGCCAAGTTTCATGAGTTTCTGTGCATGTTTAGACCCTCAAAACTGGCGTTGTTTTCTTGGCGAACAGCGCTTAGCCACACCCACAGCAATTCGCGAAAACTCACAAACTTCGTGTTGTGACATCATGAAGGCCGAAACCCTCATCTGAGCAAATATGAGGTAGGTCCAGTTAACGTGTTTGGAGAAAAACGTAGAAGAAAATTCGTAATAAAAAAAATTGCCACTAGGTGGCGCTATCAGTTAGATGAAATATAAGTCAGTAGATGTCTTTAGGGCTGGACTCTCATCAAATGTGTGAAATTTTGAGAAGATAGGATCATCTCGGTCAAGTTAATGCAGCTTTTATTTTCACGAAAAATCTTCAGACTTTGCGTCACCGTAGCGGCCACTCCCTTTGGCGAAAAGTTACAATATTCGGTGTGGGGCATGATCAACATCTTAAGGCTTTTCTGACCAATTTTCAAATGGATCCCTTCAACTAGCTCAGCACAGTAGCTAAAAACGTAAAGTATGACATTTATTGTAACCACTAGGTGGCGCTATATGTATAACTGAATTTTATCATATAGATGTTTTCAGGCCGTGACTATTACGTTGCCTGATAAGTTTGAGATTTTTTGGAGCTTGAACATGGGAGTTATTAAGCATTTGCTCTTTCTGGACAAATGAAATTTTAAAGGCAATATTTGATGCTCCGCCCCCGTCATATAGTATTTCGAAAAGGCAAGATGTTTTGCCCAGCTCTTCTCTCAGGTCTTGAGATGATAAATGCCAAGTTTGAAGTCAATTGGATGAAAAATGTTTGCAAAGGGGGAAAAAGCATGACCACAGTGAATGTGCCAAAATAGGCCAAAATTGGACATTAAAAAATTCATAGCTCACTTCCTGTACATTTTAGCTACATGGTCCCAATAGACTTTTTTGTGCGTCTCGGGGTGCTACACGTGCCTGCCAATTTTCGTTGCTCTAGCTCAAACATGCCGGGCTTGGTTTATATTTTTCTATGCTAGGGGGCGCTATAGAGTCACGTTGTTATGACGACTTCATAATATCAAATTTTTCGCCGGGCCTGAGGAGTGTGCAAAGTTTGGTGAGTTTTCGTAAATGTTTAGGTACCCAAAATCGCGATCGTTTACGGAGAAGAAGAAGAAGAAGAAGAAGAATAATAATAATAATAATAATAATAATTCGAACGAAAAACAATAGGGACCTCGCAGCGGTCGCTGCTCGGGCCCTAACTAGAGCTGCGAGCAGCTATAAAGGGCCCTCGCAGCCCGGGCCACGTTGGGGTACTTGCACGTTGGGGAACTTGCACATTGGGGTACTGGCACATTGGAAGCAGAATTTCTTTGAAAATGGCATGATAAACATGTGGACTTTTTTTTTTTTTTTGCCAGGTGTGATGAGTGTGTCAAGCTCAATGGGTTTTGGTGATTGTTAAGATCTGCAAAAATCAGCGTCTTTTTTTTATTTTTAGGCAATGAGTTGCTCTGATTGGTATTTTTCGTAAAAGTATATATACACACATCATCGCTCGTCCTCATTGCACAATGTTGCTTTTATTGTCCATAGAGGCGATAAAATAAATAAATAAAACTAAATAAAAAATACATATGTTTGGATCGGTCTGATACCAGTGAACATATTGAGTGGTGGAAAGTAAAAGAATATTCATAAATGACTTAGTTATCACACTTACAATGAGTTTACAATTTTTGCAAAAATACCGTAAGTGAGGCATTTTTTTTTATGCCTCAAGGACGAGGTGGCGCTGTATTTATAACTGAATTTTGTCAGAGAGATACCTTCAGGCCTTGCCTCTAAATATACATTTCAAATATGGGATTTTTTGGAGCATGTACCTGGGAGTTATTAAGCATAGCCTTCATTCACCATATTGCTTTTAATGTCCATAGAGGCTATCAAAAATACATAAAACTAAATAACAAAAATATGTATGTTTGGTTAGGTCTGATGCCAGTGAATATTTTGAGTGGTGGAAGGTAAAAGAATATTCCTAAATGACTTAGTTATCACACTTAGAATGAGTTTACATTTTTTGTACAAAATACCGTAAGTGGGGTATTTTTTTTTCATGCCTCAAGGGCTAGGTGGCGCTGCATATATAACTGAATGTTGTCATAGAGATACCTTCAGGCCTTGACGATAAACATACATGTCAAGTTTGGGATTTTTTGGAGCATGTATCGGGGAGTTATTAAGCATATCCTTTTTCAGTGCGAAACACAAATTTTGATGCCCCGCCCTCATCATATAGTATTTCCAAAAGTCAAGATTTTTCCGTCTGTTGTTGGCTCAGGTCTTGGCATGGTCCAGGTCAAGTCATAAGTCAGTCGGATAAAACGTGTAGGAGAAGTGGGCAAAAGTATGCCCTCTGAAAATGTGCAAAAATCGTAAAAAATGGGACATTCAAAAATTCGTAGCTCACTTCCTGTTCATTTTAGCATATGGGTCCAAGAGGAGGTCTTTGGCTCCCTCATACACGTAAAAATTTTCGTAGATCTTGCTTAAACGTACAATCGGGGCTGCTTCGTTAAAAATTTCTAGGGGGCGCTATTGAGTCATTTTTGTAAAAATAGCACAATCAACAATAAAATATTGTTCATTTTACCAGGCCAGATGTGTGTGCCAAGTTTCATGAGTTTCTGCGCATGTTTAGACCCTCAAAACTGGCGTTGTTTTCTTGGCGAACAGTGCTTAGCCACGCCCACAGCGACTCGCGAAAACTCACAAACTTCGTGTTGTGACAGCATGAAGGCCGACACCCTCATCTGAGCAAATATGAGGTAGGTCCAGTTAACATGGTTGGAGAAAAACATTGAAGAAAAATCGTAAGAAAAAAAATTGCCAGTAGGTGGCGCTATCAGTAAGATGAAATATAAGTTTGTAGATGTCTTTAGGGCTGGACTCTCATCAATTGTGTAAAATTTTGAGAAGATAGCATCATCTCGGTCAAGTTAATGCAGCTTTTGTTGTCACGAGAAATCTTCAGACTTTGCGGCACCGTAGCGGCCACGCCCTTTGGCGAAAAGTTACAATATTCGGTGTGGGGCATGATCAACATCTTAAGGCTTTTCTGACCAATTTTCAACTGGATCCCTTCAACGAGCTCAGCACAGTAGCTAAAAACGTAAAGTATGACAATTATTGTTACCACTAGGTGGCGCTACATGGATAACTGAATTTTATCATATAGATGTTTTCAGGCCGTGACTATTAAGTTGCCTGATAAGTTTGAGATTTTTTGGAGCTTGAACATGGGAGTTATTAAGCATTTGCTCTTTCTGGACAAATGAAATTTTAAAGGCAATATTTGATGCCCCGCCCCCGTCATATAGTATTTCGAAAAGGCAGGATTTTTTCCCCAGTTGTTCTCTCAGGTCTTGAGATGATAAATGCCAAGTTTGAAGTCAATTGGATGAAAAATGTTTGCAAAGGGGGAAAAAGCATGACCACAGTAAATGTGCCAAAATAGGCCAAAATTGGACATTAAAAAATTCATAGCTCACTTCCTGTACATTTTAGCTACATGGTCCCAATAGACTTTTTTGTGCGTCTCGGGGTGCTACACGTGCCTGCCAATTTTCGTTGCTCTAGCTCAAACGTGCCGGGCTTGGTTTTTATTTTTCTATGCTAGGGGGCGCTATAGAGTCGCGTTGTTATGACGACTTCATAATATCAAATTTTTCGCCGGGCCTGAGGAGTGTGCAAAGTTTGGTGAGTTTTCGTAAATGTTTAGGTACCCAAAATCGTGATCGTTTACGGAGAAGAAGAAGAAGAAGAAGAAGAATAATAATAATAATAATAATAATAATCCGATCGAAAAACAATAGGGACCTCGCAGCGGTAGCTGCTCGGGCCCTAACTAGAGCTGCGAGCAGCTATAAAGGGCCCTCGCAGCCCGGGCCACATTGGGGTCCTTGCACGTTGGGGTACTTGCACGTTGGGGTACTGGCACGTTGGGGTACTGGCATATTGGAAGCAAAATTTCTTTGAAAATGGCATAATAAACGTTTACATGTAGAATATTTTTTTGCCAGTGTGTGTGTCAAGCTCAACGGGTTTTGGTGATTGTTAAGACCTGCAAAAATCAGCGTCCTTTTTTATTTTTAGGCAATGAGTTGCCCTGATTGGTATTTTTTGTAAAAGTGTATATATACATCATCGCTCGTTGTACTCATTGCACAATGTTACTTTTATTGTCCAAAGGGGCAATCAAAAATGAATAAAACAAAATGGAAACGTACATACGTTTGGATCGGTGTGAAGCCAGTGAACAATTTGAGTGGTGGAAACTAAAAGAATATTCATAAATGACTTAGTTATCACACTTAGAATGATTGTACATTTTTTGTACAAAATACCGTATGTGGGGTATTTTTTATTTTTTTTTATATAAGCCTCAAGGGCTAGGTGGCGCTGTATTTATAACTGAATGTTGTCATAGAGATACCTTCAGGCCTTGATTATAAGCATACATGTCAAGTGTGGGATTTTTTTTGGAGCATGTACCGTGGAGTTATTAAGCATATCCTTCATTCACGATATTGCTTTTAATGTCCATAGAGGCTATCAAAAATAAATAAAAATATATATGTTTGGATAAGTCTGATGCCAGTGAACATTTTGAGTGGTGGAAACTAAAAGAATATTCATAAATGACTTAGTTATCACACTTAGAATGAGTTTACATTTTTTGTACAAAATACCGTATGTGTGGTATTTTCTTTTCATGCCTCAAGGGCTAGGTGGCGCTGCATATATAACTGAATGTTGTCATAGAGATAACTTCAGGCCTTGACGATAAACATACATGTCAAGTTTGGGATTTTTTGGAGCATGTACCGGGGAGTTATCAAGCATATCATTTTTCATTGCGAAACACACATTTTGATGCCCCGCCCTCATCATATAGTATTTCGAAAAGTCAAAATTTTTCCCCTTGTCGTTGGCTCAGGTCTTGACATGGTCCAGGCCAAGTCTTAACTCAGTCGGATGAAACGTATAGGAGAAGTGGGCAAAATTCTGCCCCCTGTGAATGTGCAAAAATCGTCAAAAATGGGACATTCAAAAATTCGTAGCTCACTTCCTGCTCATTTTAGCATATGGGTCCAAGAGACTTTTTTGTAGGTCTTGGGCTCCCTCATACACCTAAAAATATTCGTCGTTCTTGCTTAAACGTACAACCGGGGCTGCTTCGTTAAAAATTTCGAGGGGGCGCTATTGAGTCATTTTTTTAAAAATAGCACAATCAACAATAAAATATTGCTCATTTTACCAGGCCAGATGTGTGTGCCAAGTTTCAGGAGTTTCTGTGCATGTTTAGACCCTCAAAACTGGCGTTGTTTTCTTGGCGAACAGCACTTAGCCACGCCCACAGCAATTCGCGAAAACTCACAAACTTCATGTTGTGACATCATGAAGGCCGAAACCCTCATCTGAGCAAATATGAGGTAGGTCCAGTTAACGTGTTTGGAGAAAAACGTAGAAGAAAATTCGTAAGAAAAAAAATTGCCACTAGGTGGCGCTATCAGTTAGATGAAATGTAAGTTAGTAGATGTCTTTAGAGCTGGACTCTCATCAAATGTGTGAAATTTTGAGAAGATAGGATCATCTCGGTCAAGTTAATGCAGCTTTTATTGTCACGAAAAATCTTCAGACTTTGCGTCACCGTAGCGGCCACGCCCTTTGGCGAAAAGTTACAATATTCGGTGTGGGGCATGATCCACATCTTAAGGCTTTTCTGACCAATTTTTAACTGGATCCCTTCAACGAGCTCAGCACAGTAGCTAAAAACGTAAAGTATGACATTTATTGTAACCACTAGGTGGCGCTATATGTAGAACTGAATTTTGTCATATAGATGTTTTCAGGCCGTGTCGATTACGTTGCCTGAGAAGTTTGAGATTTTTTGGAGCTTGTACATGGGAGTTATTCAGCATTTGCTCTTTCTGGACAAATGAAATTTTAAAGGCAATATTTGATGCCCCGCCCCCGTCATATAGTATTTCGAAAAGGCAAGACTTTTTGCCCAGCTGTTCTCTTAGGTCTTGAGATGATAAATGCCAAGTTTGAAGTCAATGGGATGAAAAATGTTTGCATAGGGGGAAAAAGCATGACCACAGTGAATGTGCCAAAATAGGCCAAAATTGGACATTAAAAAATTCATAGCTCACTTCCTGTACATTTTAGCTACATGGTCCCAATAGACTTTTTTGTGCGTCTCGGGGTGCTACACGTGCCTACCAATTTTCGTTGCTCTAGCTCAAACGTGCCGGGCTTGGTTTTTATTTTTCTATGCTAGGGGGCGCTATAGAGTCGCGTTGTTATAACGACTTCATAATATCAAATTTTTCGCCGGACCTGAGGAGTGTGCAAAGTTCGGTGAGTTTTCGTGAATATTTAGGTACCCAAAATCGCGATTGTTTGCGGAGAATAAAGAAGAAGAATAATAATAACTAGAGCTGCGAGCAGCTATAAAGGGCCCTCGCAGCCCGGGCCACGTTGGGGTCCTTGCACGTTGGGGTACTTGCACGTTAGGGTACTGGCACGTTGGGGTACTGGCATATTGGAAGCAAAATTTCTTTGAAAATGGCATAATAAACGTTTACATGGAGAATATTTTTTTTTGCCAGTGTGTGTCAAGCTCAACGGGTTTTGGTGATTGTTAAGACCTGCAAAAATCAGCGTCCTTTTTTTTTTAGGCAATGAGTTGCCCTGATTGGTATTTTTTGTAAAAGTGTATATAGACATCATCGCTCGTTGTACTCATTGCACAATGTTACTTTTATTGTCCAAAGGGGCAATCAAAAATTAATAAAACAAAATGGAAACGTACATACGATTGGATCGGTGTGAAGCCAGTGAACAATTTGAGTGGTGGAAACTAAAAGAATATTCGTAAATGACTTAGTTATCACACTTAGAATGAGTTTACATTTTTTGTCCAAAATACAATATGTGTTTGTTTGTTTTTTTATATAAGCCTCAACGGCTAGGTGGCGCTGTATTTATAACTGAATGTTGTCATAGAGATACCTTCAGGCCTTGATTATAAGCATACATGTCAAGTGTGGGATTTTTTTTGGAGCATGTACCGTGGAGTTATTAAGCATATCCTTCATTCACGATATTGCTTTTAATGTCCATAGAGGCTATCAAAAATAAATAAAAATATATATATGTTTGGATAAGTCTGATGCCAGTGAACATTTTGAGTGGTGGAAACTAAAAGAATATTCATAAATGACTGAGTTATCACACTTAGAATGAGTTTACATTTTTTGTACAAAATACCGTATGTGGGGTATTTTTTTTTCATGCCTCAAGGGCTAGGTGGCGCTGCATATATAACTGAATGTTGTCATAGAGATAACTTCAGGCCTTGACGATAAACATACATGTCAAGTTTGGGATTTTTTGGAGCATGTACCGGGGAGTTATCAAGCATATCCTTTTTCATTGCGAAACACAAATTTTGATGCCACGCCCTCATCATATAGTATTTCGAAAAGTCAAGATTTTCCCCCCTGTCGTTGGCTCAGGTCTTGACATTGTCCAGGTCAAGTCTTAACTCAGTCGGATGAAACGTGGAGAAGAAGTGGGCAAAAGTATGCCCCCTGTAAATGTGCAAAAATCATCAAAAATGGGACATTCAAAAATGCGTAGCTCACTTCCTGTTCATTTTAGCATATGAGTCCAAGAGACTTTTATGTAGGTCTTGGGCTCCCTCATACACCTAAAATTTTTCGTAGATCTTGCTTAAACGTACAACCGGGGCTGCTTCGTTAAAATTTTCTAGGGGTCGCTATTGAGTCATTTTTGTAAAAATAGCACAATCAACATTAAAATATTGCTCATTTTACCAGGCCAGATGTGTGTGCCAAGTTTCATGAGTTTCTGTGCATGTTTAGACCCTCAAAACCGGCGTTGTTTTCTTGGCGAACAGCGCTTAGCCACGCCCACAGCAATTCACGAAAACTCACAAACTTCGTGTTGTGACATCATGAAGGCCGAAACCCTCATCTGAGCAAATCTGAGGTAGGTCCAGTTAACGTGTTTGGACAAAAACGTAGAAGAAAATTCGTAAGACAAAAAAAATGCCACTAGGTGGCGCTATCAGTAAGATGAAATATAAGTTCGTAGATGTCTTTAGGGCTGGACTCTCATCAAATGTGTGAAATTTTGAGAAGATAGGATCATCTCGGTCAAGTTCATGCAGCTTTTATTGTCACGAAAAATCTTCAGACTTTGCGTCACCGTAGCGGCCACGCCCTTTGGCGAAAAGTTACAATATTCGGTGTGGGGCATGATCAACATCTTAAGGCTTTTCTGACCAATTTTCAACTGGATCCCTTCAACGAGCTCAGCACTGTAGCTAAAAACGTAAAGTATGACATTTATTGTTACCACTAGGTGGCGCTATATGTATAACTGAATTTTATCATATAGATGTTTTCAGGCCGTGACTATTACGTTTTCTGAGAAGTTTGAGATTTTTCGGAGCTTGAACATGGGAGTTATTAAGCATTTGCTCTTTCTGGACAAATGAAATTTTCAAGGCAATATTTGATGCCCCGCCCCCGTCATATAGTATTTCAAAAAGTCAAGGTTTTTTGCCCAGTTGTTGTCTCAGGTCTTGAGATGATAAATGCCAATTTTGAAGTCAACTGGATGAAAAATGTTTGCAAAGGGGGAAAAAGCATGACCACAGTGAATGTGCCAAAATAGGCCAAAATTGGACATTAAAAAATTCATAGCTCATTTCCTGTACATTTTAGCTACATGGTCCCAATAGACTTTTTTGTGCGTCTCGGGGTGCTACACGTGCCTGCCAATTTTCGTTGCTCTAGCTCAAACGTGCCGGGCTTGGTTATTATTTTTCTACGCTAGGGGGCGCTATAGAGTCGCGTTGTTATGATGCCTTCATAATATCAAATTTTTCGCCGGGCCCGAAGAGTGCGCAAAGTTCGGTGAGTTTTCGTGAATGTTTAGGTACCCAAAATCGCGATCGTTTGCGGAGAATAAAGAAGAAGAAGAGGAAGAATAATAATAACTAGAGCTGCGAGCAGCTATAAAGGGCCCTCGCAGCCCGGGCCACGTTGGGGTTCTTGCACGTTGTGGTACTTGCATGTTGGGGTACTGGCACATTGGGGTACTGGCATATTGGAAGCAAAATTTCTTTGAAAATGGCATAATAAACGTTTACATGTAGAATATTTTTTTGCCAGTGTGTGTGTCAAGCTCAACGGGTTTTGGTGATTGTTAAGACCTGCAAAAATCAGCGTCCTTTTTTATTTTTAGGCAATGAGTTGCCCTGATTGGTATTTTTTTGTAAAAGTGTATATACACATCATCGCTCGTTGTACTCATTGCACAATGTTACTTTTATTGTCCAAAGGGGCAATCAAAAATGAATAAAACAAAATGGAAACGTACATACGTTTGGATCGGTGTCAAGCCAGTGAACAATTTGAGTGGTGGAAACTAAAAGAATATTCATAAATGACTTAGTTATCACACTTAGAATGAGTGTACATTTTTTGTACAAAATACCGTATGTGGGGTATTTTTTTTTTTTTTTATATAAGCCTCAAGGGCTAGGTGGCGCTGTATTTATAACTGAATGTTGTCATAGAGATACCTTCAGGCCTTGATTATAAGCATACATGTCAAGTGTGGGATTTTTTTTGGAGCATGTACCGTGGAGTTATTAAGCATATCCTTCATTCACGATATTGCTTTTAATGTCCATAGAGGCTATCAAAAATAAATAAAAATATATATATGTTTGGATAAGTCTGATGCCAGTGAACATTTTGAGTGGTGGAAACTAAAAGAATATTCAGAAATGACTTCGTTATCACACTTAGAATGAGTGTACATTTTTTGTACAAAATACCGTATGTGGGGTATTTTTTTTTTATTCCTCAAGGGCTAGGTGGCGCTGCATATATAACTGAATGTTGTCACAGAGATAACTTCAGGCCTTGACGATAAACATACATGTCAAGTTTGGGATTTTTTGGAGCATGTACCGGGGAGTTATCAAGCATATCCTTTTTCATTGCGAAACACAAAATTTGATGCCCCGCCCTCATCATATAGTATTTCGAAAAGTCAAAATTTTTCCCCCTGTCGTTGGCTCAGGTCTTGACATGGTCCAGGCCAAGTCTTAACTCAGTCGGATGAAACGTGTAGGAGAAGTGGGCAAAAGTCTGCCCCCTGTGAATGTGCAAAAATCGTAAAAAATGGGACATTCAAAAATTCATAGCTCACTTCCTGTTCATTTTAGCATATGGGTCCAAGAGACTTTTTTGTAGGACTTGGGCTCCCTCATACACCTAAAAATATTCGTCGTTCTTGCTTAAACGTACAACCGGGGCTGCTTTGTTAAAAACTTCTAGGGGGCGCTATTGAGTCAATTTTGTAAAAAATAGCACAATCAACAATAAAATATGGCTCATTTTACCAGGCCAGATGTGTGTGCCAAGTTTCATGAGTTTCTGTGCATGTTTAGACCCTCAAAACTGGCGTTGTTTTCTTGGCGAACAGCGCTTAGCCACATCCACAGCAATTCGCGAAAACTCACAAACTTCGTGTTGTGACATCATGAAGGCCGAAACCCTCATCTGAGCAAATATGAGGTAGGTCCAGTTAACGTGTTTGGAGAAAAACGTAGAAGAAAATTCGTAAGAAAAAAAATTGCCACTAGGTGGCGCTATCAGTTAGATGAAATATAAGTCAGTAGATGTCTTTAGGGCTGGACTCTCATCAAATGTGTGAAATTTTGAGAAGATAGGATCATCTCGGTCAAGTTAATGCAGCTTTTATTTTCACGAAAAATCTTTAGACTTTGCGGCACCGTAGCGGCCACGCCCTTTGGCGAAAAGTTACAATATTCGGTGTGGGGCATGATCAACATCTTAAGGCTTTTCTGACCAATTTTCAAATGGATCCCTTCAACAAGCTCAGCACAGTAGCTAAAAACGTAAAGTATGACATTTATTGTAACCACTAGGTGGCGCTATATGTATAACTGAATTTTATCATATAGATGTTTTCAGGCCGTGACTATTACGTTGCCTGAGAAGTTTGAGATTTTTTGGAGCTTGAACATGGGAGTTATTAAGCATTTGCTCTTTCTCGACAAATGAAATTTTAAAGGCAATATTTGATGCCCCGCCCCCGTCATATAGTATTTCAAAAAGGCAAGATGTTTTGCCCAGTTGTTCTCTCAGGTCTTGAGATGATAAATGCCAAGTTTGAAGTCAATTGGATGAAAAATGTTTGCAAAGGGGGAAAAAGCATGACCACAGTGAATGTGCCAAAATAGGCCAAAATTGGACATAAAAAAATTCATAGCTCACTTCCTGTACATTTTAGCTACATGGTCCCAAGAGACTTTTTTGTGCGTCTCGGGGTACTACACGTGCCTGCCAATTTTTGTTGCTCTAGCTCAAACGTGCCGGGCTTAGTTTTTATTTTTCTACGCTAGGGGGCGCTATCGAGTCGCATTGTTATAACGACTTCATAATATCAAATTTTTCGCCGGACCTGAGGAGTGTGCAAAGTTCGGTGAGTTTTCGTGAATATTTAGGTACCCAAAATCGCGATTGTTTGCGGAGAATAAAGAAGAAGAATAATAATAATAATAATAATAATAATAATAATAATAATAATAATAATAATAATTTTTACAAAAACAATAGGGACCTCGCAGCGGTCGCTGCTCGGGCCCTAATAATAATAATCCGATCGAAAAACAATAGGGACCTCGCAGCGGTAGCTGCTCGGGCCCTAATAACTAGAGCTGCGAGCAGCTATAAAGGGCCCTCGCAGCCCGGGCCACGTTGGGGTCCTTGCACGTTGGGGTACTTGCACGTTGGGGTACTGGCACGTTGGGGTACTGGCATATTGGAAGCAAAATTTCTTTGAAAATGGCATAATAAACGTTTACATGTAGAATATTTTTTTGCCAGTGTGTGTGTGTCAAGCTCAACGGGTTTTGGTGATTGTTAAGACCTGCAAAAATCAGCGTCCTTTTTTATTTTTAGGCAATGAGTTGCCCTGATTGGTATTTTTTTGTAAAAGTGTATATACACATCATCGCTCGTTGTACTCATTGCACAATGTTACTTTTATTGTCCAAAGGGGCAATCAAAAATGAATAAAACAAAATGGAAACGTACATACGTTTGGATCGGTGTGAAGCCAGTGAACAATTTGAGTGGTGGAAACTAAAAGAATATTCATAAATGACTTAGTTATCACACTTAGAATGAGTGTACATTTTTTGTACAAAATACCGTATGTGGGGTATTTTTTTTTTATTTTTATATAAGCCTCAAGGGCTAGGTGGCGCTGTATTTATAACTGAATGTTGTCATAGAGATACCTTCAGGCCTTGATTATAAGCATACATGTCAAGTGTGGGATTTTTTTTTGGAGCATGTACCGTGGAGTTATTAAGCATATCCTTCATTCACGATATTGCTTTTAATGTCCATAGAGGCTATCAAAAATAAATAAAAATATATATATGTTTGGATAAGTCTGATGCCAGTGAACATTTTGAGTGGTGGAAACTAAAAGAATATTCATAAATGACTTAGTTATCACACTTAGAATGAGTGTACATTTTTTGTACAAAATACCGTATGTGGGGTATTTATTTTTTATTTTTATATAAGCCTCAAGGGCTAGGTGGCGCTGTATTTATAACTGAATGTTGTCATAGAGATACCTTCAGGCCTTGATTATAAGCATACATGTCAAGTGTGGGATTTTTTTTTGGAGCATGTACCGTGGAGTTATTAAGCATATCCTTCATTCACGATATTGCTTTTAATGTCCATAGAGGCTATCAAAAATAAATAAAAATATATATATGTTTGGATAAGTCTGATGCCAGTGAACATTTTGAGTGGTGGAAACTAAAAAAATATTCATAAATGACTTAGTTATCACACTTAGAATGAGAGTACATTTTTTGTACAAAATACCGTATGTGGGGTATTTTTTTTTCATGCCTCAAGGGCTAGGTGGCGCTGCATATATAACTGAATGTTGTCATAGAGATAACTTCAGGCCTTGACGATAAACATACATGTCAAGTTTGGGATTTTTTGGAGCATGTACCGGGGAGTAATCAAGCATATCCTTTTTCATTGTGAAACACAAATTTTGATGCCCCGCCCTCATCATATAGTATTTCGAAAAGTCAAAATTTTTCCCCCTGTCGTTGGCTCAGGTCTTGACATGGTCCAGGCCAAGTCTTAACTCAGTCGGATGAAACGTGTAGGAGAAGTGGGCAAAAGTCTGCCCCCTGTGAATGTGCAAAAATCGTCAAAAATGGGACATTCAAAAATTCGTAGCTCACTTCCTGTTCATTTTAGCATATGGGTACAAGAGACGTTTTTGTAGGTCTTGGGCTCCCTCATACACCTAAAAATATTCGGCGTTTTTGCTTAAACGTACAACCGGGGCTGCTTCGTTAAAAATTTCGAGGGGGCGCTATTGAGTCATTTTTGTAAAAATAGCACAATCAACAATAAAATATTGCTCATTTTACCAGGCCAGATGTGTGTGCCAAGTTTCAGGAGTTTCTGTGCATGTTTAGACCCTCAAAACTGGCGTTGTTTTCTTGGCGAACAGCGCTTAGCCACGCCTACAGCAATTCGCGAAAACTCACAAACTTCGTGTTGTGACATCAAGAAGGCCGAAACCCTCCTCTGAGCAAATATGAGGTAGGTCCAGTTAACGTGTTTGGAGAAAAACGTAGAAGAAAATTCGTAAGAAAAAAAATTGCCACTAGGTGGCGCTATCAGTTAGATGAAATGTAAGTTAGTAGATGTCTTTAGAGCTGGACTCTCATCAAATGTGTGAAATTTTGAGAAGATAGGATCATCTCGGTCAAGTTAATGCAGCTTTTATTTTCACGAAAAATCTTCAGATTTTGCGTCACCGTAGCGGCCACGCCCTTTGATGAAAAGTTACAATATTCGGTGTGGGGCATGATCAACATCTTAAGGATTTTCTGACCAATTTTCAAATGGATCCCTTCAACAAGCTCAGCACAGTAGCTAAAAACGTAAAGTATGACATTTATTGTAACCACTAGGTGGCGCTATATGTATAACTGAATTTTGTCATATAGATGTTTTCAGGCTGTGACTATTACGTTGCCTGAGAAGTTTGAGATTTTTTGGAGCTTCAACATGGGAGTTATTAAGCATTTGCTCTTTCTGGACAAATGAAATTTTAAAGGCAATATTTGATGCTCCGCCCCCGTCGTATAGTATTTCGAAAAGGCAAGATGTTTTGCCCAGCTGTTCTCTTAGGTCTTGAGATGATAAATGCCAAGTTTGAAGTCAATTGGATGAAAAATGTTTGCAAAGGGGGAAAAAGCATGACCACAGTGAATGTGCCAAAATAGGCCAAAATTGGACATTAAAAAATTCATAGCTCACTTCCTGTACATTTTAGCTACATGGTCCCAATAGACTTTTTTGTGCGTCTCGGGGTGCTACACGTGCCTGCCAATTTTTGTTGCTCTAGCTCAAACGTGCCGGGCTTGGTTTTTATTTTTCTACGCTAGGGGGCGCTATCGAGTCGCATTGTTATGACGACTTAATAATATCAAATTTTTCGCCGGACCTGAGGAGTGTGCAAAGTTTGGTGAGTTTTCGTGAATGTTTAGGTACCCAAAATCGCGATCGTTTGCGGAGAATAAAGAAGAAGAAGAATAATAATAACTAGAGCTGCGAGCAGCTATAAAGGGCCCTCGCAGCCCGGGCCACGTTGGGGTCCTTGCACGTTGGGGTACTTGCACGTTAGGGTACTGGCACGTTGGGGTACTGGCATATTGGAAGCAAAATTTCTTTGAAAATGGCATAATAAACGTTTACATGGAGAATATTTTTTTTTGCCAGTGTGTGTCAAGCTCAACGGGTTTTGGTGATTGTTAAGACCTGCAAAAATCAGCGTCCTTTTTTTTTTAGGCAATGAGTTGCCCTGATTGGTATTTTTTGTAAAAGTGTATATAGACATCATCGCTCGTTGTACTCATTGCACAATGTTACTTTTATTGTCCAAAGGGGCAATCAAAAATTAATAAAACAAAATGGAAACGTACATACGATTGGATCGGTGTGAAGCCAGTGAACAATTTGAGTGGTGGAAACTAAAAGAATATTCATAAATGACTTAGTTATCACACTTAGAATGAGTTTACATTTTTTGTCCAAAATACAATATGTGTTTGTTTGTTTTTTTATATAAGCCTCAACAGCTAGGTGGCGCTGTATTTATAACTGAATGTTGTCATAGAGATACCTTCAGGCCTTGATTATAAGCATACATGTCAAGTGTGGGATTTTTTTTGGAGCATGTACCGTGGAGTTATTAAGCATATCCTTCATTCACGATATTGCTTTTAATGTCCATAGAGGCTATCAAAAATAAATAAAAATATATATATGTTTGGATAAGTCTGATGCCAGTGAACATTTTGAGTGGTGGAAACTAAAAGAATATTCATAAATGACTGAGTTATCACACTTAGAATGAGTTTACATTTTTTGTACAAAATACCGTATGTGGGGTATTTTTTTTTCATGCCTCAAGGGCTAGGTGGCGCTGCATATATAACTGAATGTTGTCATAGAGATAACTTCAGGCCTTGACGATAAACATACATGTCAAGTTTGGGATTTTTTGGAGCATGTACCGGGGAGTTATCAAGCATATCCTTTTTCATTGCGAAACACAAATTTTGATGCCACGCCCTCATCATATAGTATTTCGAAAAGTCAAGATTTTCCCCCCTGTCGTTGGCTCAGGTCTTGACATTGTCCAGGTCAAGTCTTAACTCAGTCGGATGAAACGTGGAGAAGAAGTGGGCAAAAGTATGCCCCCTGTAAATGTGCAAAAATCATCAAAAATGGGACATTCAAAAATGCGTAGCTCACTTCCTGTTCATTTTAGCATATGGGTCCAAGAGACTTTTATGTAGGTCTTGGGCTCCCTCATACACCTAAAATTTTTCGTAGATCTTGCTTAAACGTACAACCGGGGCTGCTTCGTTAAAATTTTCTAGGGGTCGCTATTGAGTCATTTTTGTAAAAATAGCACAATCAACATTAAAATATTGCTCATTTTACCAGGCCAGATGTGTGTGCCAAGTTTCATGAGTTTCTGTGCATGTTTAGACCCTCAAAACCGGCGTTGTTTTCTTGGCGAACAGCGCTTAGCCACGCCCACAGCAATTCACGAAAACTCACAAACTTCGTGTTGTGACATCATGAAGGCCGAAACCCTCATCTGAGCAAATCTGAGGTAGGTCCAGTTAACGTGTTTGGACAAAAACGTAGAAGAAAATTCGTAAGAAAAAAAAAATGCCACTAGGTGGCGCTATCAGTAAGATGAAATATAAGTTCGTAGATGTCTTTAGGGCTGGACTCTCATCAAATGTGTGAAATTTTGAGAAGATAGGATCATCTCGGTCAAGTTCATGCAGCTTTTATTGTCACGAAAAATCTTCAGACTTTGCGTCACCGTAGCGGCCACGCCCTTTGGCGAAAAGTTACAATATTCGGTGTGGGGCATGATCAACATCTTAAGGCTTTTCTGACCAATTTTCAACTGGATCCCTTCAACGAGCTCAGCACTGTAGCTAAAAACGTAAAGTATGACATTTATTGTTACCACTAGGTGGCGCTATATGTATAACTGAATTTTATCATATAGATGTTTTCAGGCCGTGACTATTACGTTTTCTGAGAAGTTTGAGATTTTTCGGAGCTTGAACATGGGAGTTATTAAGCATTTGCTCTTTCTGGACAAATGAAATTTTCAAGGCAATATTTGATGCCCCGCCCCCGTCATATAGTATTTCAAAAAGTCAAGGTTTTTTGCCCAGTTGTTGTCTCAGGTCTTGAGATGATAAATGCCAATTTTGAAGTCAACTGGATGAAAAATGTTTGCAAAGGGGGAAAAAGCATGACCACAGTGAATGTGCCAAAATAGGCCAAAATTGGACATTAAAAAATTCATAGCTCATTTCCTGTACATTTTAGCTACATGGTCCCAATAGACTTTTTTGTGCGTCTCGGGGTGCTACACGTGCCTGCCAATTTTCGTTGCTCTAGCTCAAACGTGCCGGGCTTGGTTATTATTTTTCTACGCTAGGGGGCGCTATAGAGTCGCGTTGTTATGATGCCTTCATAATATCAAATTTTTCGCCGGGCCCGAAGAGTGCGCAAAGTTCGGTGAGTTTTCGTGAATGTTTAGGTACCCAAAATCGCGATCGTTTGCGGAGAATAAAGAAGAAGAAGAGGAAGAATAATAATAACTAGAGCTGCGAGCAGCTATAAAGGGCCCTCGCAGCCCGGGCCACGTTGGGGTCCTTGCACGTTGGGGTACTTGCACGTTGGGGTACTGGCACGTTGGGGTACTGGCATATTGGAAGCAAAATTTCTTTGAAAATGGCATAATAAACGTTTACATGTAGAATATTTTTTTTGCCAGTGTCTGTCAAGCTCAACGGATTTTGGTGATTGTTAAGACCTGCAAAAATCAGCGTCCTTATTTATTTTTAGGCAATGAGTTGCCCTGATTGGTATTTTTTTGTAAAAGTGTGTATACACATCATCGCTCGTTGTACTCATTGCACAATGTTTTATTGTCCAAAGGGGCAATCAAAAATGAATAAAACAAAATGGAAACGTACATACGTTTGGATCGGTGTGAAGCCAGTGAACAATTTGAGTGGTGGAAACTAAAAGAATATTCATAAATGACTTAGTTATCACACTTATAATGAGTGTACATTTTTTGTACAAAATACCGTATGTGGGGTATTTTTTTAATTTTTTTTATATAAGCCTCAACGGCTAGGTGGCGCTGTATTTATAACTGAATGTTGTCATAGAGATACCTTCAGGCCTTGATTATAAGCATACATGTCAAGTGTGGGATTTTTTTTGGAGCATGTACCGTGGAGTTATTAAGCATATCCTTCATTCACGATATTGCTTTTAATGTCCATAGAGGCTATCAAAAATAAATAAAAATATATATATGTTTGGATAAGTCTGATGCCAGTGAACATTTTGAGTGGTGGAAACTAAAAGAATATTCATAAATGACTTCGTTATCACACTTAGAATGAGTTTACATTTTTTGTACAAAATACCGTATGTGGGGTATTTTTTTTTCATGCCTCAAGGGCTAGGTGGCGCTGCATATATAACTGAATGTTGTCATAGAGATAACTTCAGGCCTTGACGATAAACATACATGTCAAGTTTGGGATTTTTTGGAGCATGTACCGGGGAGTTATCAAGCATATCCTTTTTCATTGCGAAACACAAATTTTGATGCCCCGCCCTCATCATATAGTATTTCGAAAAGTCAAAATTTTTCCCCCTGTCGTTGGCTCAGGTCTTGACATGGTCCAGGCCAAGTCTTAACTCAGTCGGATGAAACGTGTAGGAGAGGTGGGCAAAAGTCTGCCCCCTGTGAATGTGCAAAAATCGTCAAAAATGGGACATTCAAAAATTCGTAGCTCACTTCCTGTTCATTTTAGCATATGGGTACAAGAGACTTTTTTGTAGGTCTTGGGCTCCCTCATACACCTGAAAATATTCGTCGTTCTTGCTTAAACGTACAACCGGGGCTGCTTCGTTAAAAAGTTCGAGGGGGCGCTATTGAGTCATTTTTGTAAAAATAGCACAATCAACAATAAAATATTGCTCATTTTACCAGGCCAGATGTGTGTGCCAAGTTTCAGGAGTTTCTGTGCATGTTTAGACCCTCAAAACTGGCGTTGTTTTCTTGGCGAACAGCGCTTAGCCACGCCCACAGCAATTCGCGAAAACTCACAAACTTCGTGTTGTGACATCATGAAGGCCGAAACCCTCATCTGAGCAAATATGAGGTAGGTCCAGTTAACGTGTTTGGAGAAAAACGTAGAAGAAAATTCGTAAGAAAAAAAATTGCCACTAGGTGGCGCTATCAGTTAGATGAAATGTAAGTTAGTAGATGTCTTTAGAGCTGGACTCTCATCAAGTGTGTGAAATTTTGAGAAGATAGGATCATCTCGGTCAAGTTAATGCAGCTTTTATTGTCACGAAAAATCTTCAGACTTTGCGTCACCGTAGCGGCCACGCCCTTTGGCGAAAAGTTACAATATTCAGTGTGGGGCATCATCAACATCTTAAGGCTTTTCTGACCAATTTTCAACTGGATCCCTTCAACGAGCTCAGCACAGTAGCTAAAAACGTAAAGTATGACATTTATTGTAACCACTAGGTGGCGCTATATGTATAACTGAATTTTGTCATATAGATGTTTTCAGGCCGTGACTATTACGTTGCCTGAGAAGTTTGAGATTTTTTGGAGCTTGTACATGGGAGTTATTCAGCATTTGCTCTTTCTGGACAAATGAAATTTTAAAGGCAATATTTGATGCCCCGCCCCCGTCATATAGTATTTCGAAAAGGCAAGACTTTTTGCCCAGCTGTTCTCTTAGGTCTTGAGATGATAAATACCAAGTTTGAAGTCAATGGGATGAAAAATGTTTGCATAGGGGGAAAAAGCATGACCACAGTGAATGTGCCAAAATAGGCCAAAATTGGACATTAAAAAATTCATAGCTCACTTCCTGTACATTTTAGCTACATGGTCCCAATAGACTTTTTTGTGCGTCTCGGGGTGCTACACGTGCCTGCCAATTTACGTTGCTCTAGCTCAAACGTGCCGGGCTTGGTTTTTATTTTTCTATGCTAGGGGGCGCTATAGAGTCGCGTTGTTATAACGACTTCATAATATCAAATTTTTCGCCGGACCTGGGGAGTGTGCAAAGTTCGGTGAGTTTTCGTGAATATTTAGGTACCCAAAATCGCGATTGTTTGCGGAGAATAAAGAAGAAGAAGAATAATAATAATAATAATAATAATAATAATAATAATTTTTACAAAAACAATAGGGACCTCGCAGCGGTCGCTGCTCGGGCCCTAATAATAATAATAATAATAATAATAATAATAATAATAATAATAATTTTTACAAAAACAATAGGGACCTCGCAGCGGTCGCTGCTCGGGCCCTAATAATAATAATAATAACTAGAGCTGCGAGCAGCTATAAAGGGCCCTCGCAACCCGGGCCACGTTGGGGTATTTGCACGTCGGGGTACTGGCATGCTGGGGTACTGTCAAATAGGAAACCATCTAAATTTTAAACGTTTTTGCCATGCTTTGTGTTTGTAAAGTTTCATGGAAAGGCCAAAAATGATGCACAATTAACAAAATAAAATCAAAATGGATTGGCACATGGCTATATAGAATACTTTTTGAATATATTAGGCATGCCTGCCAATATTCACACATCTAGCTGAATCATATAATCGGAAAGACTTCATAAAAATGTCTAGAGGGCGCTATTGAAGCATTTATTGCAAATTTAATAAGAAATCTCTAAAATATTCATGCTTATGACAAGCCTGATGTGTGTGTAAAGTTTCATGAGTTTTTGCACATGTTTAGACCAAAAAAAAAAGCAGCATTTTACTTGGCAAACAATGCATCGCCATGAAACGGTGTGGGACAAAATAAATAACTTTCGATAACTTTGTATCTTAAACATCTTAAGATGAAGCACACCAAGTTTGAAGACAGTCGGATAAATTTTGTAGGAGGAATTCGTTAAAATATGACCCCTAAAAAAGGCCACAAAAAATGGCTACAAATCCCAACGTAAATCAAAATGGCGGACTTCCTGTTTGTTTTGGAAGATGGTTCCAAGAGACTATTTTGTACATCGTGGGCTCTTATGTATGCCTCTAAATTATCATAGCGCTAGGTGAAACGTACAACCGGGAATGCTTCGTTAAAGAGGAGTTTTTTACCTCAAAATGTGATGACCGGCCCTTACGGGACTTCCTGTTGGGTTTAGCACATGGCACCAATAGACTTTTTTGTACATTGTGGGCTGTTAAATTTGTCTCCAAATTTTCGTAGCTCGAGCTGCTTCGTATAACTGTGAATGCTTCATTAAGAGGGAATTTTTTCCTTTGCAAACTGTGCATGCCACGGCAATAGCGTGCGACGAAATAAAAAGCTTTCAATAACTTTTCATCTTCAACATTTTAAGATGAATCACACCAAGTTTGGAGATGATCGGATAAACTCTGTAGGAGGAGTTCGTTAAAATAAGACCCCTATGAAATGGCCCAAAAAATGGCAACACGTTCCAAAGTAAATCAAAATGGCGGACTTCCTGTTCGGTTTAGCATATGGTTCAAAAAGAGTTTTTTGTACCTTGAGGGCTGTTACATATGTCTTCAAATGTTGGTAACTCTAGGTGAAATGTACAGCCGGGAATGCTTCATTAAATAAGAATTTTGAAACACAAAATTTGATGCCTCGCCTCTGGCGGACTTCCTGTTAGGTTTAGCATATGGTTCAAAAAGAGTTTTTTGTAGATCATAGTCTGTTACATATGTGTACCAATTTTCGTGGCTCTCAATTAAACGTACCACGGCAATGCTTTGTTAAGTAAGAATTTTGAAACTGTAAATTTGATGCCCCGCCACCGTCATATAGTATGTCAAAAACTTTAGATTTTTTACCATGATGTTGTCCCAGGTGTTGAGATGGTACAGCCCAAGTTTGAAGTCAATCGGGTTAACCGTGTAGGAGAAGCGGGCAAAAGTATGACCCCTGTAAATGTGCAAAAATGGGCCAAAATTGGACATTCAAATACTCATACCTCACTTCCTGTCTATTTTAGGGTACACATATCAAAGAGGTTTTTGTTCATCTGGATGTGCTACAGGTGCCACACAATTTTCGTAGCCATAGGACAATCGTAGCGGGACAGGGATCCGTTAAACCTATGTAGGTGGCGCTACAGAGCCATTTTTCATGTATCATGTATGGCGACTTTAAAATATCAAATTTTTCGCCAGGCCCGATCTCCGTGTAAAGTTTGGTGAGTTTTCGTTCATGTTTAGTGCCTCAAAAATGTGGTTGTTTGCGGAAAAGAATAATAACAAAGAAAAAGAAGAAGAAGAATAATAACTAGAGCTGCGAGCAGCTATAAAGGGCCCTCGCAACCTGGGCCACGTTGGGGTACTTGCACGTCGGGGTACTGGCACGTTGGGGTACTGTCAAATCGGACAAGGACCATCTAAAATGTTTTTGACAAGCTTTGTGAGTGCAAAAGGCCAAAGATGGTGTGCAATTCCCAAAATAAATTCAAAATGGCGGACTTCCTTTTAGGTTTAGCATACGGCTACAGAATACTTTTTGTAGGTCTTAAGCTAATAGGTATGCCTCCCAGTTTTCACAAATCTAGGTCAAGTCATCTTTAGTTGTGTATCGCTTGAATCATACAATTGGAAATGCTCCATAAAAATGCATAGAGGGCGCTATTGAGCACAACGTTGGGTTACTTGCACGTCAGGGTACTGGCACGTTGGGGTACTGTTACATGGAACAAGGACCATTTAAAATGTTAGTTTTTTCCATGCCTTGTCTGTGCAAAGTTTAATGAAAGAGGCCAAAAATGATGTATAATTCCCAAAATAAAATCAAAATAGCGGACTTCCTCTTTGGTTTGGCAAATGGCTACATAATACTTTTTTGTAGGTATTCGGCTGATAGGGGTCTGTCCTAATTTTCACAAATCTAGCAGAATCATACAATCGGAAATACTTCATAAAAATGTCTAGAGGGCGCTATTTATTGCAAATTGCACAATAAATCTCTAAAAATTCATGTTCATGACAAGTCTGATGTGTTTGCAAAGTTTCATGAGTTTTCACACATGTATAGATAAAAAAACAAAGCAGCACTTTACTTGGCAAACAATGCATCGCTATAGCAGCAGCGTGCGACAAAATAAAAAACTTTCGATAACTTTGCATCTTAAACATCTTAAGATGAAACACACCAAGTTTGAAGACGGTCGGATGAACTTTGTACGAGGAGTTCGTTAAAATATGACCCCTGAAAAAGGCCACAAAAAATGGCAACAAATCCCATCGTAAATCAAAATGGCAGACTTCCTGTTTGGTTTAGCACATGGTTCCAAGAGACTTTTTTGTACATCGTGGGCTCTTATGTATGCCTGCAAATTATCATCTCGCTAGGTGAAACGTACAACCGGGAATGCTTCGTTAAAGAGGAGTTTTCTAGCTCAAAATGTGATGCCCGGCCCCTGGGGGACTTCCTGTTGGATTTAGCACATGGCACCAAGAGACTTTTTTTGTACATTGTGGGCTGTTACATATGTCTACAAATTTTTGTAGCTCTAGCTACTTCGTACAACTGGGAATGCTTCATTAAGAAGGATTTTTTTCCTTTGCAAAAAGTGCATGCCACGACAACAGCGTGCGACGAAATAAAGAGCTTTCAATAACTTTTCATCCTCAACATCTTAAGATGAGTCACACCAAGTTTGAAGATGATCGGATAAACTCTGTAGGAGGAGTTCGTTCAAATATGACCCCTATGAAATGGCCCAAAAAATGGCAACACATTCCAAAGTAAATCAAAATGGCGGACGTCCTGTTAGGTTTAGTATATGGTTCAAAAAGAGTTTTTTGTACCTCGAGGGCTGTTATATACCTCTACAAATTTTGGTAACTCTAGGTGAAACGTACAGCCGGGTATGCTTTGTTAAAGAGGAGTTTTTTAGCTCAAAATGTGATGCCCGGCCCCTGGGGGACTTCCTGTTGGGTTTAGCACAGGGCACCAAGAGACTTTTTTGTACATCTTGGGCTGTTACATATGTCTACAAATTTTCGTAGCTCTCGCTGCTTCGTACAAATGGGAATGCTTCTTTAAGGATATTTTTTTTCCTTTGCAAACAGTGCATGCCATGACAACAGCGTGCGACGAAATACAAAGCTTTCAATAACTTTTCATCTTCAACATCTTAAGATGAATCACACCAAGTTTGAAGATGATCGGATAAACACTGTAGGAGGAGTTCGTTAAAATAAGACCCCAATGAAATGGCCAAAAAAATGGCAACACGTTCCAAAATAAATCAAAATGTCGGACTTCCTGTGAGGTTTAGCATATGGTTCAAAAAGAGTTTTTTGGAGGTCATAGCCTGTTACATATGTGTACCAATTTTCGTAGCTCTAGATTAAACGTACAACCGGCAATGCTTCGTGAAGTAAGAATTTTTAAACTCTAAATTTCATGCGTCGCCGCCGTCATATAGTATATCAAAAACTTTAGATTTTTTACAATGATGTTGTCCCAGGTGTTGAGATGGTCCATCCCAAGTTTGAAGTCAATCGGGTTAACCGTGTAGTAGAAGCGGGCAAAAGTATGACCCCTGTAAATGTGCAAAACTGGGCCAAAATTGGACATTCAGATGATCATACCTCACTTTCTGTCTATTTTAGGGTACACACATCAAAGAGGTTTTTGTTCATCTGGATGTGCTACGGGTGCCACACAATTTTCGTCGCCATAGGACAATCGTAGCGGGACAGGGATCCGTTTAACCTATGTAGGTGGCGCTATGGAGCCATTTTTCTGTTATCATGTATGGCGACTTTAAAATATCAAATTTTTCGCCAGGCCTGATGTGCGTGTAAAGTTTGGTGAGTTTTCGGTCACGTTTAGTGTCTCAAAAATGCGATTGTTTGCGGAGAAGAATAATAAGAATAAGAATAATAACTAGAGCTGCGAGCAGCTATAAAGGGCCCTCGCAACCCGGGCCACGTTGGGGTATTTGCACGTCGGGGTACTGGCATGTTGGGGTACTGTCAAATAGGAAACCATCTAAATTGTAAACGTTTTTGCCATGCTTTGTGTTTTTAAAGTTTCATGGAAAGGCCAAAAACGATGCACAATTAACAAAATAAAATCAAAATGGATTGGCACATGGCTATATAGAATACTTTTTGAATATATTCGGCATGCCTGCCAATATTCACACATCTAGCTGAATCATATAATCGGAAAGACTTCATAAAAATGTCTAGAGGGCGCTATTGAGCCATTTATTACAAATAGCACAACAAATCTCTAAATAAAATATTCATGTTCTAGACAGGTCTGGTGCGTGTGCAAAGTTTTGTGAGTTTTCACCCATATTTAGACTCTCAAAAAAACATTTTTCTTCACAAACAATGCATGGCTACAGCAAAGGCGTGTGACAAAATAAAAAAATTCAATAACTTTTCATCTTAAATATCTTAAGATGAAACACGCCAAAGAATGAAGACGATCTGATAAGTTCTGTTGAAAATATGACCCCTATAAAAGGCCCCAAAAAATGGCTACAAATACCAAAGTAAATCAAAATGGCAGACTTCCTTTTTGATTCAGCATATGGCTTTAGAAACCTTTTTGTAAGTCTTAGGCTGATAGGTATCCCAATTTTTACAAATCTAGCTGAATCATAAAACACAAAACATTTGCAAAAGCTTCATAAAAATGTCTAGAGGGCGCTATTGAACCATTTATTGCAAATTGAATAAGAAATCTCTAAAATATTCATGCTGATGACAAGCCTGATGTGTATGTAAAGTTTCATGAGTTTTTGCACATGTTTAGACCAAAAAAAAAAAGTAACATTTTACTTGGCAAACAATGCATCGCCATGACAACGGCGTGCGACAAAATAAATAACTTTCGATAACTTTGCATCTTAAACATCTTAAGATGAAGCACACCAAGTTTAAAGACAGTCGGATAAATTTTGTAGGAGGAGTTCGTTAAAATATGACCCCTAAAAAAGGCCACAAAAAATGGCTACAAATCCCAACGTAAATCAAAATGGTGGACTTCCTGATTGGTTTAGCATATTGCTCCAAGAGACTTTTTTTGTACATCCTGAGCTCTTATGTTTGCCTGCAAATTATCATAGCTTTAGGTGTTTAATCAAAACGCAAAATATGGTGTGCAATTCCCATGCATTGCTATGGCAACAGCGTGTGACAAAATAAAAAACTTTCGATTACTTTGCATCTTAAACATCTTAAGATGAAACATACCAAGTTTGAAGACAGTCGGATAAATTTTGTAGGAGGGGTTCGTTAAAATATGACCCCTGAAAAAGGCCACAAAAAATGGCAACAAATCCCATCATAAATCAAAATGGCGGACTTCCTGTTTGGTTTAGCCCATGGTTCCAAGAGACTTTTTTGTACATCGTGGGCTCTTATGTATGCCTGCAAATTATCATAGCGCTAGGTGAAACGTACAACCGGGAATGCTTAGTTAAAGAGGAGTTTTTTAGCTCAAAATGTGATGCCCGGCCCCTGGGGGACTTCCTGTTGGGTTTAGCACATGGCACCAAGAGACATTTTTGTAGATCCTGGGCTGTTACATATGTCTACAATTTTTCGTCACTCTAGCTGCTTCGTACAACTGGGAATGCTTCATTAAGAAGGATTTTTTTCCTTTGCAAAAAGTGCATGCCACGATAACAGCATGTGACGAAATAAAAAACTTTCAATAACTTTTCATTTTCAACATCTTAAGATGAATCACACCAAGTTTGAAGATGATCGGATAAACTCTGTAGGAGGAGTTTGTTAAAATATGACCCCTATGAAATGGCCAAAAAAAATGGCAACACATTCCAAAGTAAATCAAAATGGCGGACGTCCTGTTAGGTTTAGCATATGGTTCAAAAAGAGTTTTTTGTAAATCGAGGGCTGTTATATACCTCTACAAATTTTGGTAACTCTAGGTGAAACGTACAGCCGGGTATGCTTTGTTAAAGAGGAGTTTTTTTTAGCTCAAAATGTGATGCCCGGCCCCTGGGGGACTTCCTGTTGGGTTTAGCACAGGGCACCAGGAGACTTTTTTGTACATCTTGGGCTGTTACATATGTCTACAAATTTTCGTAGCTCTAGCTGCTTCGTACAACTGGCAATGCTTCTTTAAGGATATTTTTTTTCCTTTGCAAACAGTGCATGCCATGACAACAGCGTGCGACGAAATACAAAGCTTTCAATAACTTTTCATCTTCAACATCTTAAGATGAATCACACCAAGTTTGAAGATGATCGGATAAACACTGTAGGAGGAGTTCGTTAAAATAAGACTCCAATGAAATGGCCAAAAAAATGGCAACACGTTCCAAAATAAATCAAAATGGTGGACTTCCTGTTAGGTTTAGCATATGGTTCAAAAAGAGTTTTTTGTAGGTCATAGCCTGTTACATATGTGTACCAATTTTCGTAGCTCTAGATTAAACGTACAACCGGCAATGCCTCGTGAAGTAAGAATTTTTAAACTCTAAATTTGATGCGCCGCCGCCGTCATATAGTATATCAAAAACTTTTCATTTTTCACAATGATGTTGTCCCAGGTGTTGAGATGGTACATCCCAAGTTTGAAGTCAATCGGGTTAACCGTGTAGGAGAAGCGGGCAAAAGTATGACCCCTGTAAATGTGCAAAAATTGGCAAAAATTGGACATTTAAATACTCATACCTCACTTTCTGTCTATTTTAGGGTACACACTTCAAAGAGGTTTTTGTTCATTGGGATGTGCTACAGGTGCCACACAATTTTCATAGCCGTCGGACAATCGTAGCGGGACAGCGATCCGTTTAACCTATGTAGGGGGCGCTAAGGAGCCATTTTTCTGTTATCATGTATGGCGACTTTAAAATATCAAATTTTTCGCCAGGCCTGATGTGCGTGTAAAGTTTGGTGAGTTTTCGGTCACGTTTAGTGTCTCAAAAATGCGATTGTTTGCGGAGAATAATAATAATAAGAATAACTAGAGCTGCGAGCAGCTATAAAGGGCCCTCGCAGCCCGGGCCACGTTGGGGTCCTTGCACGTTGGGGTACTTGCACGTTGGGGTACTGGCACGTTGGGGTACTGGCATATTGGAAGCAAAATTTCTTTGAAAATGGCATAATAAACGTTTACATGTAGAATATTTTTTTGCCAGTGTGTGTGTCAAGCTCAACGGGTTTTGGTGATTGTTAAGACCTGCAAAAATCAGCGTCCTTTTTTATTTTTAGGCAATGAGTTGCCCTGATTGGTATTTTTTTGTAAAAGTGTATATACACATCATCGCTCGTTGTACTCATTGCACAATGTTACTTTTATTGTCCAAAGGGGCAATCAAAAATGAATAAAACAAAATGGAAACGTACATACGTTTGGATCGGTGTGAAGCCAGTGAACAATTTGAGTGGTGGAAACTAAAAGAATATTCATAAATGACTTAGTTATCACACTTAGAATGAGTGTACATTTTTTGTACAAAATACCGTATGTGGGGTATTTTTTATTTTTTTTTTATATAAGCCTCAAGGGCTAGGTGGCGCTGTATTTATAACTGAATGTTGTCATAGAGATACCTTCAGGCCTTGATTATAAGCATACATGTCAAGTGTGGGATTTTTTTTTGGAGCATGTACCGTGGAGTTATTAAGCATATCCTTCATTCACGATATTGCTTTTAATGTCCATAGAGGCTATCAAAAATAAATAAAAATATATATATGTTTGGATAAGTCTGATGCCAGTGAACATTTTGAGTGGTGGAAACTAAAAAAATATTCATAAATGACTTAGTTATCACACTTAGAATGAGTGTACATTTTTTGTACAAAATACCGTATGTGGGGTATTTTTTTTTCATGCCTCAAGGGCTAGGTGGCGCTGCATATATAACTGAATGTTGTCATAGAGATAACTTCAGGCCTTGACGATAAACATACATGTCAAGTTTGGGATTTTTTGGAGCATGTACCGGGGAGTTATCAAGCATATCCTTTTTCATTGTGAAACACAAATTTTGATGCCCCGCCCTCATCATATAGTATTTCGAAAAGTCAAAATTTTTCCCCCTGTCGTTGGCTCAGGTCTTGACATGGTCCAGGCCAAGTCTTAACTCAGTCGGATGAAACGTGTAGGAGAAGTGGGCAAAAGTCTGCCCCCTGTGAATGTGCAAAAATCGTCAAAAATGGGACATTCAAAAATTCGTAGCTCACTTCCTGTTCATTTTAGCATATGGGTACAAGAGACTTTTTTGTAGGTCTTGGGCTCCCTCATACACTTAAAAATATTCGGCGTTCTTGCTTAAACGTACAACCGGGGCTGCTTCGTTAAAAATTTCGAGGGGGCGCTATTGAGTCATTTTTGTAAAAATAGCACAATCAACAATAAAATATTGCTCATTTTACCAGGCCAGATGTGTGTGCCAAGTTTCAGGAGTTTCTGTGCATGTTTAGACCCTCAAAACTGGCGTTGTTTTCTTGGCGAACAGCGCTTAGCCACGCCTACAGCAATTCGCGAAAACTCACAAACTTCGTGTTGTGACATCATGAAGGCCGAAACCCTCCTCTGAGCAAATATGAGGTAGGTCCAGTTAACGTGTTTGGAGAAAAACGTAGAAGAAAATTCGTAAGAAAAAAAATTGCCACTAGGTGGCGATATCAGTTAGATGAAATGTAAGTTAGTAGATGTCTTTAGAGCTGGACTCTCATCAAATGTGTGAAATTTTGAGAAGATAGGATCATCTCGGTCAAGTTAATGCAGCTTTTATTTTCACGAAAAATCTTCAGATTTTGCGTCACCGTAGCGGCCACGCCCTTTGACGAAAAGTTACAATATTCGGTGTGGGGCATGATCAACATCTTAAGGCTTTTCTGACCAATTTTCAAATGGATCCCTTCAACAAGCTCAGCACAGTAGCTAAAAACATAAAGTATGACATTTATTGTAACCACTAGGTGGCGCTATATGTATAACTGAATTTTGTCATATAGATGTTTTCAGGCTGTGACTATTACGTTGCCTGAGAAGTTTGAGATTTTTTGGAGCTTGAACATGGGAGTTATTAAGCATTTGCTCTTTCTGGACAAATGAAATTTTAAAGGCAATATTTGATGCTCCGCCCCCGTCGTATAGTATTTCGAAAAGGCAAGATGTTTTGCCCAGCTGTTCTCTTAGGTCTTGAGATGATAAATGCCAAGTTTGAAGTCAATTGGATGAAAAATGTTTGCAAAGGGGGAAAAAGCATGACCACAGTGAATGTGCCAAAATAGGCCAAAATTGGACATTAAAAAATTCATAGCTCACTTCCTGTACATTTTAGCTACATGGTCCCAATAGACTTTTTTGTGCGTCTCGGGGTGCTACACGTGCCTGCCAATTTTCGTTGCTCTAGCTCAAACGTGTCGGGCTTGGTTTTTATTTTTCTACGCTAGGGGGCGCTATAGAGTCGCGTTGTTATAACGACTTCATAATATCAAATTTTTCGCCGGACCTGAGGAGTGTGCAAAGTTTGGTGAGTTTTCGTGAATATTTAGGTACCCAAAATCGCGATTGTTTGCGGAGAATAAAGAAGAAGAAGAAGAATAATAATAACTAGAGCTGCGAGCAGCTATAAAGGGCCCTCGCAGCCCGGGCCACGTTGGGGTACTTGCACGTTGGGGAACTTGCACATTGGGGTACTGGCACATTGGAAGCAGAATTTCTTTGAAAATGGCATGATAAACATGTGGACTTTTTTTTTTTTTTTGCCAGGTGTGATGAGTGTGTCAAGCTCAATGGGTTTTGGTGATTGTTAAGATCTGCAAAAATCAGCGTCTTTTTTTTATTTTTAGGCAATGAGTTGCTCTGATTGGTATTTTTCGTAAAAGTATATATACACACATCATCGCTCGTCCTCATTGCACAATGTTGCTTTTATTGTCCATAGAGGCGATAAAATAAATAAATAAAACTAAATAAAAAATACATATGTTTGGATCGGTCTGATACCAGTGAACATATTGAGTGGTGGAAAGTAAAAGAATATTCATAAATGACTTAGTTATCACACTTACAATGAGTTTACAATTTTTGCAAAAATACCGTAAGTGAGGCATTTTTTTTTATGCCTCAAGGACGAGGTGGCGCTGTATTTATAACTGAATTTTGTCAGAGAGATACCTTCAGGCCTTGCCTCTAAATATACATTTCAAATATGGGATTTTTTGGAGCATGTACCTGGGAGTTATTAAGCATAGCCTTCATTCACCATATTGCTTTTAATGTCCATAGAGGCTATCAAAAATACATAAAACTAAATAACAAAAATATGTATGTTTGGTTAGGTCTGATGCCAGTGAATATTTTGAGTGGTGGAAGGTAAAAGAATATTCATAAATGACTTAGTTATCACACTTAGAATGAGTTTACATTTTTTGTACAAAATACCGTAAGTGGGGTATTTTTTTTTCATGCCTCAAGGGCTAGGTGGCGCTGCATATATAACTGAATGTTGTCATAGAGATACCTTCAGGCCTTGACGATAAACATACATGTCAAGTTTGGGATTTTTTGGAGCATGTATCGGGGAGTTATTAAGCATATCCTTTTTCAGTGCGAAACACAAATTTTGATGCCCCGCCCTCATCATATAGTATTTCCAAAAGTCAAGATTTTTCCGTCTGTTGTTGGCTCAGGTCTTGGCATGGTCCAGGTCAAGTCATAAGTCAGTCGGATAAAACGTGTAGGAGAAGTGGGCAAAAGTATGCCCTCTGAAAATGTGCAAAAATCGTAAAAAATGGGACATTCAAAAATTCGTAGCTCACTTCCTGTTCATTTTAGCATATGGGTCCAAGAGGAGGTCTTTGGCTCCCTCATACACGTAAAAATTTTCGTAGATCTTGCTTAAACGTACAATCGGGGCTGCTTCGTTAAAAATTTCTAGGGGGCGCTATTGAGTCATTTTTGTAAAAATAGCACAATCAACAATAAAATATTGTTCATTTTACCAGGCCAGATGTGTGTGCCAAGTTTCATGAGTTTCTGCGCATGTTTAGACCCTCAAAACTGGCGTTGTTTTCTTGGCGAACAGTGCTTAGCCACGCCCACAGCGACTCGCGAAAACTCACAAACTTCGTGTTGTGACAGCATGAAGGCCGACACCCTCATCTGAGCAAATATGAGGTAGGTCCAGTTAACATGGTTGGAGAAAAACATTGAAGAAAAATCGTAAGAAAAAAAATTGCCAGTAGGTGGCGCTATCAGTAAGATGAAATATAAGTTTGTAGATGTCTTTAGGGCTGGACTCTCATCAATTGTGTAAAATTTTGAGAAGATAGCATCATCTCGGTCAAGTTAATGCAGCTTTTGTTGTCACGAGAAATCTTCAGACTTTGCGGCACCGTAGCGGCCACGCCCTTTGGCGAAAAGTTACAATATTCGGTGTGGGGCATGATCAACATCTTAAGGCTTTTCTGACCAATTTTCAACTGGATCCCTTCAACGAGCTCAGCACAGTAGCTAAAAACGTAAAGTATGACAATTATTGTTACCACTAGGTGGCGCTACATGGATAACTGAATTTTATCATATAGATGTTTTCAGGCCGTGACTATTAAGTTGCCTGATAAGTTTGAGATTTTTTGGAGCTTGAACATGGGAGTTATTAAGCATTTGCTCTTTCTGGACAAATGAAATTTTAAAGGCAATATTTGATGCCCCGCCCCCGTCATATAGTATTTCGAAAAGGCAGGATTTTTTCCCCAGTTGTTCTCTCAGGTCTTGAGATGATAAATGCCAAGTTTGAAGTCAATTGGATGAAAAATGTTTGCAAAGGGGGAAAAAGCATGACCACAGTAAATGTGCCAAAATAGGCCAAAATTGGACATTAAAAAATTCATAGCTCACTTCCTGTACATTTTAGCTACATGGTCCCAATAGACTTTTTTGTGCGTCTCGGGGTGCTACACGTGCCTGCCAATTTTCGTTGCTCTAGCTCAAACGTGCCGGGCTTGGTTTTTATTTTTCTATGCTAGGGGGCGCTATAGAGTCGCGTTGTTATGACGACTTCATAATATCAAATTTTTCGCCGGGCCTGAGGAGTGTGCAAAGTTTGGTGAGTTTTCGTAAATGTTTAGGTACCCAAAATCGTGATCGTTTACGGAGAAGAAGAAGAAGAAGAAGAATAATAATAATAATAATAATAATAATAATCCGATCGAAAAACAATAGGGACCTCGCAGCGGTAGCTGCTCGGGCCCTAATAACTAGAGCTGCGAGCAGCTATAAAGGGCCCTCGCAGCCCGGGCCACGTTGGGGTCCTTGCACGTTGGGGTACTTGCACGTTGGGGTACTGGCACGTTGGGGTACTGGCATATTGGAAGCAAAATTTCTTTGAAAATGGCATAATAAACGTTTACATGTAGAATATTTTTTTGCCAGTGTGTGTGTGTCAAGCTCAACGGGTTTTGGTGATTGTTAAGACCTGCAAAAATCAGCGTCCTTTTTTATTTTTAGGCAATGAGTTGCCCTGATTGGTATTTTTTTGTAAAAGTGTATATACACATCATCGCTCGTTGTACTCATTGCACAATGTTACTTTTATTGTCCAAAGGGGCAATCAAAAATGAATAAAACAAAATGGAAACGTACATACGTTTGGATCGGTGTGAAGCCAGTGAACAATTTGAGTGGTGGAAACTAAAAGAATATTCATAAATGACTTAGTTATCACACTTAGAATGAGTGTACATTTTTTGTACAAAATACCGTATGTGGGGTATTTTTTTTTTATTTTTATATAAGCCTCAAGGGCTAGGTGGCGCTGTATTTATAACTGAATGTTGTCATAGAGATACCTTCAGGCCTTGATTATAAGCATACATGTCAAGTGTGGGATTTTTTTTTGGAGCATGTACCGTGGAGTTATTAAGCATATCCTTCATTCACGATATTGCTTTTAATGTCCATAGAGGCTATCAAAAATAAATAAAAATATATATATGTTTGGATAAGTCTGATGCCAGTGAACATTTTGAGTGGTGGAAACTAAAAGAATATTCATAAATGACTTAGTTATCACACTTAGAATGAGTATACATTTTTTGTACAAAATACCGTATGTGGGGTATTTTTTTTTTATTTTTATATAAGCCTCAAGGGCTAGGTGGCGCTGTATTTATAACTGAATGTTGTCATAGAGATACCTTCAGGCCTTGATTATAAGCATACATGTCAAGTGTGGGATTTTTTTTTGGAGCATGTACCGTGGAGTTATTAAGCATATCCTTCATTCACGATATTGCTTTTAATGTCCATAGAGGCTATCAAAAATAAATAAAAATATATATATGTTTGGATAAGTCTGATGCCAGTGAACATTTTGAGTGGTGGAAACTAAAAAAATATTCATAAATGACTTAGTTATCACACTTAGAATGAGTGTACATTTTTTGTACAAAATACCGTATGTGGGGTATTTTTTTTTCATGCCTCAAGGGCTAGGTGGCGCTGCATATATAACTGAATGTTGTCATAGAGATAACTTCAGGCCTTGACGATAAACATATATGTCAAGTTTGGGATTTTTTGGAGCATGTACCGGGGAGTTATCAAGCATATCCTTTTTCATTGTGAAACACAAATTTTGATGCCCCGCCCTCATCATATAGTATTTCGAAAAGTCAAAATTTTTCCCCCTGTCGTTGGCTCAGGTCTTGACATGGTCCAGGCCAAGTCTTAACTCAGTCGGATGAAACGTGTAGGAGAAGTGGGCAAAAGTCTGCCCCCTGTGAATGTGCAAAAATCGTCAAAAATGGGACATTCAAAAATTCGTAGCTCACTTCCTGTTCATTTTAGCATATGGGTACAAGAGACGTTTTTGTAGGTCTTGGGCTCCCTCATACACCTAAAAATATTCGGCGTTTTTGCTTAAACGTACAACCGGGGCTGCTTCGTTAAAAATTTCGAGGGGGCGCTATTGAGTCATTTTTGTAAAAATAGCACAATCAACAATAAAATATTGCTCATTTTACCAGGCCAGATGTGTGTGCCAAGTTTCAGGAGTTTCTGTGCATGTTTAGACCCTCAAAACTGGCGTTGTTTTCTTGGCGAACAGCGCTTAGCCACGCCTACAGCAATTCGCGAAAACTCACAAACTTCGTGTTGTGACATCATGAAGGCCGAAACCCTCTTCTGAGCAAATATGAGGTAGGTCCAGTTAACGTGTTTGGAGAAAAACGTAGAAGAAAATTCGTAAGAAAAAAAATTGCCACTAGGTGGCGCTATCAGTTAGATGAAATGTAAGTTAGTAGATGTCTTTAGAGCTGGACTCTCATCAAATGTGTGAAATTTTGAGAAGATAGGATCATCTCGGTCAAGTTAATGCAGCTTTTATTTTCACGAAAAATCTTCAGATTTTGCGTCACCGTAGCGGCCACGCCCTTTGATGAAAAGTTACAATATTCGGTGTGGGGCATGATCAACATCTTAAGGCTTTTCTGACCAATTTTCAAATGGATCCCTTCAACAAGCTCAGCACAGTAGCTAAAAACGTAAAGTATGACATTTATTGTAACCACTAGGTGGCGCTATATGTATAACTGAATTTTGTCATATAGATGTTTTCAGGCTGTGACTATTACGTTGCCTGAGAAGTTTGAGATTTTTTGGAGCTTCAACATGGGAGTTATTAAGCATTTGCTCTTTCTGGACAAATGAAATTTTAAAGGCAATATTTGATGCTCCGCCCCCGTCGTATAGTATTTCGAAAAGGCAAGATGTTTTGCCCAGCTGTTCTCTTAGGTCTTGAGATGATAAATGCCAAGTTTGAAGTCAATTGGATGAAAAATGTTTGCAAAGGGGGAAAAAGCATGACCACAGTGAATGTGCCAAAATAGGCCAAAATTGGACATTAAAAAATTCATAGCTCACTTCCTGTACATTTTAGCTACATGGTCCCAATAGACTTTTTTGTGCGTCTCGGGGTGCTACACGTGCCTGCCAATTTTCGTTGCTCTAGCTCAAACGTGTCGGGCTTGGTTTTTATTTTTCTACGCTAGGGGGCGCTATAGAGCCGCGTTGTTATAACGACTTCATAATATCAAATTTTTCGCCGGACCTGAGGAGTGTGCAAAGTTTGGTGAGTTTTCGTGAATATTTAGGTACCCAAAATCGCGATTGTTTGCGGAGAATAAAGAAGAAGAAGAAGAAGAAGAAGAATAATAATAACTAGAGCTGCGAGCAGCTATAAAGGGCCCTCGCAGCCCGGGCCACGTTGGGGTACTTGCACGTTGGGGTACTGGCACGTTGGGGTACTGGCAAGTTTAGGTACGGCACATTGGAAGCAGAATTTCTTTGAAAATGGCATGATAAACCTTGACATGTGGATTTTTTTTTTTTTTGTAAAAATACCGTTAAGTTGGTGTATTTTTTTTTATGCCTCTAGGGCTAGGTGGCGCTGTATATATAATGGAATGTTGTCATAGGGATACCTTCAAGCCTTGACTCTAAACATACATGTCAAGTGTGGGATTTTTTTGGAGCATGTACCGTGGAGTTATTAAGCATATCCTTCATTCACGATATTGCTTTTAATGTCCATTAGAGGCTATCAAAAATAAATAAAAAAGTACATGTTTGGATAAGTCTAATGCCAGTGAACATTTTGAGTGGTGGAAAGTAAAAGAATATTCATAAATGACTTAGTTATCACACTTAGAATGAGTTTACATTTTTTGTACAAAATACCGTATGTGGGGTATTTTTTTGTTTTGCCTCAAGGGCGAGGTGGCGCTGCATATATAACTGAATGTTGTCATAGAGATACCTTCAGGCCTTGACGATAAACATACATGTCAAGTTTGGGATTTTTTGGAGCATGTATCGGGGAGTTATTAAGCATATCCTTTTTCAGTGCGAAACACAAATTTTGATGCCCCGCGCTCATCATATAGTATTTCCAAAAGTCAAGATTTTTCCGTCTGTTGTTGGCTCAGGTCTTGGCATGGTCCAGGTCAAGTCATAAGTCAGTCGGATAAAACATGTAGGAGAAGTGGGCAAAAGTATGCCCCCTGAAAATGTGCAAAAATCGTCAAAAATGGGACATTCAAAAATTCGTACCTCACTTCCTGTTCATTTTAGCATATGGGTCCAAGAGACTTTTTTTGTAGGTCTTTGGCTCCGTCATACACGTAAAAATTTTCGTAGATCTTGCTTAAACGTAGAATCGGGGCTGCTTCGTTAAAAATTTCTAGGGGGCGCTATTGAGTCATTTTTGTAAAAATAGTACAATCAACAATAAAATATTGTTCATTTTACCAGGCCAGATGTGTGTGCCAAGTTTCATGAGTTTCTGCGCATGTTTAGACCCTCAAAACTGGCGTTGTTTTCTTGGCGAACAGTGCTTAGCCACGCCCACAGCGATTCGCGAAAACTCACAAACTTCGTGTTGTGACATCATGAAGGCCGAAACCCTCATCTGAGCAAATATGAGGTTGGTCCAGTTAACGTGTTTGGAGAAAAATGTACAAGAAAATTCGTAAGAAAAAAAATTGCCACTAGGTGGCGCTATCAGTAAGATGAAATATAAGTTCGTAGATGTCTTAAGGGCTGGACTCTCATCAAATGTGTGAAATTTTGAGAAGATAGGATCATCTCGGTCAAGTTCATGCAGCTTTTATTGTCACGAAAAATTTTCGGACTTTGCGTCACCGTAGCGGCCACGCCCTTTGGCGAAAAGTTACAATATTCGGTGTGGGGCATGATCAACATCTTAAGGCTTTTCTGACCAATTTTCAACTGGATCCCTTCAACGAGCTCGGCACAGTAGCTAAAAACGTAAAGTATGACATTTATTGTTACCACTAGGTGGCGCTATATGTATAACTGAATTTTATCATATAGATGCTTTCAGGCCGTGACTATTACGTTGCCTGAGAAGTTTGAGATTTTTTGGAGCTTGAACATGGGAGTTATCACACTTAGAATGAGTTGACATTTTTTGTACAAAATACCGTATGTGGGGTATTTTTTTTTCACGCCTGAAGGGCTAGGTGGCGCTGCATATATAACTGAATTTTGTCATAGAGATACCTTCAGGCTTTGACTATAAACATACATGTCAAGTTTGGGATTTTTTGGAGCATGTACCGGGGAGTTATTAAGCATATCCTTTTTCAGTGCGAAACACAAAATTTGATGCCCCGCCCTCATCATATAGTATTTCCAAAAGTCAAGATTTTTCTGCCTGTAGTTGGCTCAGGTCTTGACATGGTCCAGGTCAAGTCTAAAGTCAGTCGGATGAAATGTGTAGGAGAAGTGGGCAAAAGTATGCCCCCTGAAAATGTGCAAAAATCGTCAAAAATGGGACATTCAAAAATTCATAGCTCACTTCCTGTTCATTTTAGCACATGGGTCCAAGAGACTTTTTTGTAGGTCTTGGACTCCCTCATACACCTAAAAATTTTCGTAGATCTTGCTTAAACGTACAATCGGGGCTGCTTCGTTAAAAATTTCTAGGGGGCGCTATTGAGTCATTTTTGTAAAAATAGCACAATCGCCGATAAAAAATTGCTCATTTTGCCAGGCCAGCTGTGTGTGCCAAGTTTCGTGTGTTTCTGTGCCAGTTTAGGCCCTCAAAATTGGCGTTGTTTTCTTGGCGAACAGCGCTTAGCCACGCCCACAGCGACTCGCGAAAACTCACAAACTTCGTGTTGTGACAGCATGAAGGCCGACACCCTCATCTGAGCAAATATGAGGTAGGTCCAGTTAACATGGTTGGAGAAAAACATTGAAGAAAAATCGTAAGAAAAAAAAATGCCAGTAGGTGGCGCTATCAGTAAGATGAAATATAAGTTTGTAGATGTCTTTAGGGCTGGACTCTCATCAATTGTGTAAAATTTTGAGAAGATAGCATCATCTCGGTCAAGTTAATGCAGCTTTTGTTGTCACGAGAAATCTTCAGACTTTGCGGCACCGTAGCGGCCACGCCCTTTGGCGAAAAGTTACAATATTCGGTGTGGGGCATGATCAACATCTTAAGGCTTTTCTGACCAATTTTCAACTGGATCCCTTCAACGAGCTCAGCACAGTAGCTAAAAACGTAAAGTATGACAATTATTGTTACCACTAGGTGGCGCTACATGGATAACTGAATTTTATCATATAGATGTTTTCAGGCCGTGACTATTAAGTTGCCTGATAAGTTTGAGATTTTTTGGAGCTTGAACATGGGAGTTATTAAGCATTTGCTCTTTCTGGACAAATGAAATTTTAAAGGCAATATTTGATGCCCCGCCCCCGTCATATAGTATTTCGAAAAGGCAAGATTTTTTCCCCAGTTGTTCTCTCAGGTCTTGAGATGATAAATGCCAAGTTTGAAGTCAATTGGATAAAAAATGTTTGCAAAGGGGGAAAAAGCATGACCACAGTGAATGTGCCAAAATAGGCCAAAATTGGACATTAAAAAATTCATAGCTCACTTCCTGTACATTTTAGCTACATGGTCCCAATAGACCTTTTTGTGCGTCTCGGGGTGCTACACGTGCCTGCCAATTTTCGTTGCTCTAGCTCAAACATGCCGGGCTTGGTTTTTATTTTTCTATGCTAGGGGGCGCTATAGAGTCGCGTTGTTATGACGACTTCATAATATCAAATTTTTCGCCGGGCCTGAGGAGTGTGCAAAGTTTGGTGAGTTTTCGTAAATGTTTAGGTACCCAAAATCGTGATCGTTTACGGAGAAGAAGAAGAAGAAGAAGAAGAATAATAATAATAATAATACGATCGAAAAACAATAGGGACCTCGCAGCGGTAGCTGCTCGGGCCCTAATAATAATAATAATAATAATTTTTACAAAAACAATAGGGACCTCGCAGCGGTCGCTGCTCGGGCCCTAATAATAATAATTTTTACAAAAACAATAGGGACCTCGCAGCGGTCGCTGCTCGGGCCCTAACTAGAGCTGCGAGCAGCTATAAAGGGCCCTCGCAGCCCGGGCCACGTTGGAGTCCTTGCACGTTGGGGTACTTGCACGTTAGGGTACTGGCACGTTGGGGTACTGGCACGTTGGGGTACTGGCATATTGGAAGCAAAATTTCTTTGAAAATGGCATAATAAACGTTTACATGTAGAATATTTTTTTTGCCAGTGTGTGTCAAGCTCAACGGGTTTTGGTGATTGTTAAGACCTGCAAAAATCAGCGTCCTTTTTTATTTTTAGGCAATGAGTTGCCCTGATTGATATTTTTTGTAAAAGTGTATATATACATCATCGCTCGTTGTACTCATTGCACAATGTTACTCTTATTGTCCAAAGGGGCAATCAAAAATGAATAAAACAAAATGGAAACGTACATACGTTTGGATCGGTGTGAAGCCAGTGAACAATTTGAGTGGTGGAAACTAAAAGAATATTCATAAATGGCTTAGTCATCACACTTAGAATGAGTTTACATTTTTTTGTACAAAATACCGTATGTGTTTTTTTTTTTTTATATAAGCCTCAAGGGCTATGTGGCGCTGTATTTATAACTGAATGTTGTCATCGAGATACCTTCAGGCCTTGATTATAAGCATACATGTCAAGTGTGGGATTTTTTTTGGAGAATGTACCGTGGAGTTATTATGCATACCCTTCATTCACGATATTGCTTTTAATGTCCACAGAGGCTATCAAAAATAAATAAAAATATATATATGTTTGGATAAGTCTGATGCCAGTGAACATTTTGAGTGGTGGAAACTAAAAGAATATTCATAAATGACTTAGTTATCACACTTAGAATGAGTTTACATTTTTTGTACAAAATACCGTATGTGGGGTATTTTTTTTTATGCCTCAAGGGCTAGGTGACGCTGCATATATAACTGAATGTTGTCATAGAGATAGCTTCAGGCCTTGACGATAAACATACATGTCAAGTTTGGGATTTTTTGGAGCATGTACCGGGGAGTTATTAAGCATATCCTTTTTCAGTGCGAAACACAAATTTTGATGCCCCGCCCTCATCATATAGTATTTCGAAAGGTCAAGATTTTTCCCCCTGTCGTTGGCTCAGGTCTTGACATGGTCCAGGTCAGGTCTTAACTCAGTCGGATGAAACGTGTAGGAGAAGTGGGCAAAAGTCTGCCCCCTGTGAATGTGCAAAAATCGTCAAAAATGGGACATTTAAAAATTCGTAGCTCACTTCCTGTTCATTTTAGTATATGGGTCCAAGAGACTTTTTTGTAGGTCTTGGGCTCCCTCATACACCTAAAAATATTCGTCGTTCTTGCTTAAACGTACAACCGGGGCTGCTTTGTTAAAAACTTCTAGGGGGCGCTATTGAGTCATTTTTTTAAAAATAGCACAATCAACAATAAAATATGGCTCATTTTACCAGGCCAGATGTGTGTGCCAAGTTTCATGAGTTTCTGTGCATGTTTAGACCCTCAAAACTGGCGTTGTTTTCTTGGCGAACAGCGCTTAGCCACACCCACAGCAATTCGCGAAAACTCACAAACTTCGTGTTGTGACATCATGAAGGCCGAAACCCTCATCTGAGCAAATATGAGGTAGGTCCAGTTAACGTGTTTGGAGAAAAACGTAGAAGAAAATTCGTAAGAAAAAAAATTGCCACTAGGTGGCGCTATCAGTTAGATGAAATATAAGTCAGTAGATGTCTTTAGGGCTGGACTCTCATCAAATGTGTGAAATTTTGAGAAGATAGGATCATCTCGGTCAAGTTAATGCAGCTTTTATTTTCACGAAAAATCTTCAGACTTTGCGTCACCGTAGCGGCCACGCCCTTTGGTGAAAAGTTACAATATTCGGTGTGGGGCATGATCAACATCTTAAGGCTTTTCTGACCAATTTTCAAATGGATCCCTTCAACAAGCTCAGCACAGTAGCTAAAAACGTAAAGTATGACATTTATTGTAACCACTAGGTGGCGCTATATGTATAACTGAATTTTATCATTTCGATGTTTTCAGGCCGTGACTATTACGTTGCCTGAGAAGTTTGAGATTTTTTGGAGCTTGAACATGGGAGTTATTAAGCATTTGCTCTTTCTGGACAAATGAAATTTTAAAGGCAATATTTGATGCCCCGCCCCTGTCATATAGTATTTCAAAAAGGCAAGATGTTTTGCCCAGTTGTTCTCTCAGGTCTTAAGATGATAAATGCCAAGTTTGAAGTCAATTGGATGAAAAATGTTTGCAAAGGGGGAAAAAGCATGACCACAGTGAATGTGCCAAAATAGGCCAAAATTGGACGTAAAAAAATTCATAGCTCACTTCCTGTACATTTTAGCTACATGGTCCCAATAGACTTTTTTGTGCGTCTCGGGGTGCTACACGTGCCTGCCAATTTTTGTTGCTCTAGCTCAAACGTGCCGGGCTTGGTTTTTATTTTTCTACGCTAGGGGGCGCTATCGAGTCGCATTGTTATGACGACTTAATAATATCAAATTTTTCGCCGGGCCTGAGGAGTGTGCAAAGTTCGGTGAGTTTTCGTGAATGTTTAGGTACCCAAAATCGCGATCGTTTGCGGAGAATAAAGAAGAAGAAGAAGAATAATAATAATAATAATAATAATAATAATAATAATAATAATAATAATTTTTACAAAAACAATAGGGACCTCGCAGCGGTCGCTGCTCGGGCCCTAATAATAATAACTAGAGCTGCGAGCAGCTATAAAGGGCCCTCGCAGCCCGGGCCACGTTGGGGTCCTTGCACGTTGGGGTACTTGCACGTTGGGGTACTGGCACGTTGGGGTACTGGCATATTGGAAGCAAAATTTCTTTGAAAATGGCATAATAAACGTTTACATGTAGAATATTTTTTTTGCCAGTGTCTGTCAAGCTCAACGGATTTTGGTGATTGTTAAGACCTGCAAAAATCAGCGTCCTTATTTATTTTTAGGCAATGAGTTGCCCTGATTGGTATTTTTTTGTAAAAGTGTATATACACATCATCGCTCGTTGTACTCATTGCACAATGTTTACTTTTATTGTCCAAAGGGGCAATCAAAAATGAATAAAACAAAATGGAAACGTACATACGTTTGGATCGGTGTGAAGCCAGTGAACAATTTGAGTGGTGGAAACTAAAAGAATATTCATAAATGACTTAGTTATCACACTTAGAATGAGTGTACATTTTTTGTACAAAATACCGTATGTGGGGTATTTATTTATTTTTTTATATATAAGCCTCAAGGGCTAGGTGGCGCTGTATTTATAACTGAATGTTGTCATAGAGATACCTTCAGGCCTTGATTATAAGCATACATGTCAAGTGTGGGATTTTTTTTGGAGCATGTACCGTGGAGTTATTAAGCATATCCTTCATTCACGATATTGCTTTTAATGTCCATAGAGGCTATCAAAAATAAATAAAACTATATATATGTTTGGATAAGTCTGATGCCAGTGAACATTTTGAGTGGTGGAAACTAAAAGAATATTCATAAATGACTTAGTTATCACACTTAGAATGAGTTTCCATTTTTTGTACAAAATACCGTATGTGTGGTATTTTTTTTTCATGCCTCAAGGGCTAGGTGGCGCTGCATATATAACTGAATGTTGTCATAGAGATAACTTCAGGCCTTGACGATAAACATACATGTCAAGTTTGGGATTTTTTGGAGCATGTACCGGGGAGTTATCAAGCATATCATTTTTCATTGCGAAACACAAATTTTGATGCCCCGCCCTCATCATATAGTATTTCGAAAAGTCAAAATTTTCCCCCCTGTCGTTGGCTCAGGTCTTGACATGGTCCAGGCCAAGTCTTAACTCAGTCGGATGAAACGTATAGGAGAAGTGGGCAAAAGTCTGCCCCCTGTGAATGTGCAAAAATCGTCAAAAATGGGACATTCAAAAATTCGTAGCTCACTTCCTGTTCATTTTAGCATATGGGTACAAGAGACTTTTTTGTAGGTCTTGGGCTCCCTCATACACCTAAAAATATTCGTCGTTCTTGCTTAAACGTACAACCGGGGCTGCTTCGTTAAAAATTTCGAGGGGGCGCTATTGAGTCATTTTTTTAAAAATAGCACAATCGCCGATAAAAAATTGCTCATTTTACCAGGCCAGATGTGTGTGCCAAGTTTCAGGAGTTTCTGTGCATGTTTAGACCCTCAAAACTGGCGTTGTTTTCTTGGCGAACAGCGCTTAGCCACGCCCACAGCAATTCGCGAAAACTCACAAACTTCGTGTTGTGACATCATGAAGGCCGAAACCCTCATCTGAGCAAATATGAGGTAGGTCCAGTTAACGTGTTTGGAGAAAAACGTAGAAGAAAATTCGTAAGAAAAAAAATTGCCACTAGGTGGCGCTATCAGTAAGATGAAATGTAAGTTAGTAGATTTCTTTAGGGCTGGACTCTCATCAAATGTGTGAAATTTTGAGAAGATAGGATCATCTCGGTCAAGTTAATGCAGCTTTTATTGTCACGAAAAATCTTCAGACTTTGCGTCACCGTAGCGGCCACGCCCTTTGGCGAAAAGTTACAATATTCGGTGTGGGGCATCATCAACATCTTAAGGCTTTTCTGACCAATTTTCAACTGGATCCCTTCAACGAGCTCAGCACAGTAGCTAAAAACGTAAAGTATGACATTTATTGTAACCACTAGGTGGCGCTATATGTAGAACTGAATTTTGTCATATAGATGTTTTCAGGCCGTGACTATTACGTTGCCTGAGAAGTTTGAGATTTTTTGGAGCTTGTACATGGGAGTTATTAAGCATTTGCTCTTTCTGGACAAATGAAATTTTAAAGGCAATATTTGATGCCCCGCCCCCGTCATATAGTATTTCAAAAAGGCAAGACTTTTTGCCCAGCTGTTCTCTTAGGTCTTGAGATGATAAATGCCAAGTTTGAAGTCAATGGGATGAAAAATGTTTGCATAGGGGGAAAAAGCATGACCACAGTGAATGTGCCAAAATAGGCCAAAATTGGACATTAAAAAATTCATAGCTCACTTCCTGTACATTTTAGCTACATGGTCCCAATAGACTTTTTTGTGCGTCTCGGGGTGCTACACGTGCCTACCAATTTTCGTTGCTCTAGCTCAAACGTGCCGGGCTTGGTTTTTATTTTTCTATGCTAGGGGGCGCTATAGAGTCGCGTTGTTATGACGACTTCATAATATCAAATTTTTCGCCGGACCTGAGGAGTGTGCAAAGTTCGGTGAGTTTTCGTGAATGTTTAGGTACCCAAAATCGTGATCGTTTACGGAGAAGAAGAAGAAGAAGAAGAAGAAGAAGAATAACTAGAGCTGCGAGCAGCTATAAAGGGCCCTCGCAGCCCGGGCCACGTTGGAGTCCTTGCACGTTGGGGTACTTGCACGTTAGGGTACTGGCACGTTGGGGTACTGGCATATTGGAAGCACAATTTCTTTGACAATGGCATAATAAACGTTTACATGTAGAATATTTTTTTTGCCAGTGTGTATCAAGCTCAACGGCTTTTGGGGATTGTTAAGACCTGCAAAAATCTGCGTCCTTTTTTATTTTTAGGCAATGAGTTGCCCTGATTGGTATTTTTTGTAAAAGTGTATATATACATCATCGCTCGTTGTACTCATTGCACAATGTTACTTTTATTGTCCAAAGGGGCAATCAAAAATGAATAAAACAAAATGGAAACGTACATACGTTTGGATCGGTGTGAAGCCAGTGAACAATTTGAGTGGTGGAAACTAAAAGAATATTCATAAATGACTTAGTCATCACACTTAGAATGAGTTTACATTTTTTGTACAAAATACCGTATGTGTTTTTTTTTTTTTTTTATATAAGCCTCAAGGGCTAGGTGGCGCTGTATTTATAACTGAATGTTGTCATCGAGATACCTTCAGGCCTTGATTATAAGCATACATGTCAAGTGTGGGATTTTTTTTGGAGCATGTACCGTGGAGTTATTAAGCATATCCTTCATTCACGATATTGCTTTTAATGTCCACAGAGGCTATCAAAAATAAATAAAAATATATATATGTTTGGATAAGTCTGATGCCAGTGAACATTTTGAGTGGTGGAAACTAAAAGAATATTCATAAATGACTTAGTTATCACACTTAGAATGAGTTTACATTTTTTGTACAAAATACCGTATGTGGGGTATTTTTTTTTTATGCCTCAAGGGCAAGGTGGCGCTGCATATATAACTGAATGTTGTCATAGAGATAGCTTCAGGCCTTGACGATAAACATACATGTCAAGTTTGGGATTTTTTGGAGCATGTACCGGGGAGTTATTAAGCATATCCTTTTTCAGTGCGAAACACAAATTTTGATGCCCCGCCTTCATCATATAGTATTTCGAAAGGTCAAGATTTTTCCCCCTGTCGTTGGCTCAGGTCTTGACATGGTCCAGGTCAAGTCTTAACTCAGTCAGATGAAACGTGTCGGAGAAGTGAATGTGAATGTGCAAAAATAGTCAAAAATGGGACATTCAAAAATTCGTAGCTAACTTCCTGTTCATTTTAGCATATGGGTCCAAGAGACTTTTTTTGTAGGTCTTGGGCTCCCTCATACACCTAAAAATATTCGTCGTTCTTGCTTAAACGTACAACCGCGGCTGCTTCGTTAAAAACCTCTCGGGGGCGCTATTGAGTCATTTTTGTAAAAATAGCACAATCAACAATAAAATATTGCTCATTTTACCAGGCCAGATGTGTGTGCCAAGTTTCAGGAGTTTTTGTGCCAGTTTAGGCCCTCAAAACTGGCGTTGTTTTCTTGGCGAACAGCGCTTAGCCACGCCCACAGCAATTCGCGAAAACTCATAAACTTCGTGTTGTGACATCATGAAGGCCGAAACCCTCATCTGAGCAAATATGAGGTAGGTCCAGTTAACGTGTTTGGAGAAAAACGTAGAAGAAAATTCGTAAGAAAAAAAATTGCCACTAGGTGGCGCTATCAGTTAGATGAAATATAAGTTAGTAGATGTCTTTAGGGCTGGACTCTCATCAAATCTGTGAAATTTTGAGAAGATAGGATCATCTCGGTCAAGTTAATGCAGCTTTTATTTTCACAAAAAATCTTCAGACTTTGCGTCACCATAGCGGCCACGCCCTTTGGCGAAAAGTTACAATATTCGGTGTGGGGCATGATCAACATCTTAAGGCTTTTCTGACCAATTTTCAAATGGATCCCTTCAACAAGCTCAGCACAGTAGCTAAAAACGTAAAGTATGACATTTATTGTAACCACTAGGTGGCGCTATATGTATAACTGAATTTTATCATATAGATGTTTTCAGGCCGTGACTATTACGTTGCCTGAGAAGTTTGAGATTTTTTGGAGCTTGAACATGGGAGTTATTAAGCATTTGCTCTTTCTGGACAAATGAAATTTTAAAGGCAATATTTGATGCCCCGCCCCCGTCATATAGTATTTCAAAAAGGCAAGATGTTTTGCCCAGTTGTTCTCTCAGGTCTTGAGATGATAAATGCCAAGTTTGAAGTCAATTGGATGAAAAATGTTTGCAAAGGGGGAAAAAGCATGACCACAGTGAATGTGCCAAAATAGGCCAAAATTGGACATTAAAAAATTCATAGCTCACTTCCTGTACATTTTAGCTACATGGTCCCAATAGACTTTTTTGTGCGTCTCGGGGTGCTACACCTGCCTGCCAATTTTTGTTGCTCTAGCTCAGGGGTGTCAAACTCATGTTTGCTCAGGGGCCACATGGAGGAAAATATGTTACCAAGTGGGCCACATCAGTAAAATAACGGTATATAACTTAAAAATGATTGCTGTCAATTATATGCAGATTTTCGCTGTTTTTGTGCCAGTCCTAAATTACGGAGCTCAACTGTAATCATATTGTCCCAAAAAATAATACAAATGCAAATGGAACGTGGCAACAATGAATTCTGGACGTGTTAAATCTACCTGTTGTGCATATATATTGTTCCCAGAATGCATCGCATGGCACAGTTAATGACGTTATAAAGACGCTAATGCTGTCATATCTGTTTGTGTTACCAGTAATTTAATTTGTGTCGTATTTAACACGTTTGTCGGTCTATGATTAAGAAAAATAAAATAATAATAATAATAATAATAATAATAATAATTAAACAAACCGCAACTTTAACTTGTGTGTAAAATAATGACATCCAGGCTCATCTGAGGACTGCTTGTGAAGTTACAACTTTTATATATTTTGATCATGGTTGGCTGATTAATTAGTCCGCCATTACAATTTTTTATTTTTTTTTTAACTTTACAAAATTATCTCGCGGGCCGGATTAAACCCCTTTGCGGGCCTGATCCGGCCCGCGGGCCTTATGTTTGACACTCCTGCTCTAGCTCAAACGTGCCGGGCTTGGTTTTTATTTTTCTACGCTAGGGGGCGCTATCGAGTCGCATTGTTATGACGACTTAATAATATCAAATTTTTCGCCGGGCCTGAGGAGTGTGCAAAGTTCGGTGAGTTTTCGTGAATGTTTAGGTACCCAAAATCGCGATCGTTTGCGGAGAATAAAGAATAATAATAATAATAATAATAATAATAATAATAATAATAATAATAATAATAATTTTTACAAAAACAATAGGGACCTCGCAGCGGTCGCTGCTCGGGCCCTAATAATAATAATAATAATAATTTTTACAAAAACAATAGGGACCTCGCAGCGGTCGCTGCTCGGGCCCTAATAATAATAATGATAATAATAATAATAATAATAATAATTATTATTTTTACAAAAACAATAGGGACCTCGCAGCGGTCGCTGCTCGGGCCCTAATAATTCTTACAAAAACAAGAGGGACCTCGCAGCGGTCGCTGCTCGGGCCCTAATAATAATAATAATAATAATAATTTTTACAAAAACAATAGGGACCTCGCAGCGGTCGCTGCTCGGGCCCTAACTAGAGCTGCGAGCAGCTATAAAGGGCCCTCGCAGCCTGGGCCACGTTGGGGTACTTGCACATTGGAAGCAGAATTTCTTTGACAATGCCATGATAAACCTTTACATTTGGATTTTTATTTTTTATTTTTGCCAGGTGTGATGAGTGTGTCAAGCTCAATGGGTTTTGGTGATTGTTAAGATCTGCAAAAATCAGCGTCTTTTTTTTATTTTTAGGCAATGAATTGCCCTGATTGGTATTTTTTGCAAAAGTACATTTACACATCATCGCTCGTACTCATTGCACAATGTTGCTTTTGTTGTCCATAGAGGCGATCAAAAAAAATGAAACTAAATAAAATAGTACATATGTTTGGATCGGTCTGATGCCAGTGAACATATTTAGTGGTGGAAAGTAAAAGAATATTCATAAATGACTTAGTTATCACACTTACAATGAGTTTAAAATTTTTGTAAAAATACCGTAAGTGAGGCATTTTTTTTATGACTCAAGGACTAGGTGGCGCTGTATTTACAACTGAATTTTGTCATAGAGATACCTTCAGGCCTTGACTATAAATATACATTTCAAGTATGGGATTTTTTGGAGCATGTACCTGGGAATTATTAAGCATATCCTTCATTCACGACATTGCTTTTAATGTCCATAGAGCAGGGATGGGCAATCTCGGCCCTCGAGGGCCGGTGTCCCTGCAGGTTTTCGATGTTTCCGTTTTCCAACACAGCTGATATATGATCAGCTCATCAGCAAGCTCTGCACAAGACTGATAACGATCCCGTTGATTGGAATCAGCTTGTGTTGGAAAACGGAAACATCGAAAACCTGCAGGGACACCGGCCCTCGAGTACCGAGATTGCCCATCCCTGCCATAGAGGCTATCAAAAATCAATAAAACTAAATAACAAAAATATGTATGTTTGGTTAGGTCTGATGCCAGTGAGCATTTTGAGTGGTGGAAAGTACAAGAATATTCATAAATGACTTAGTTCTAACACTTAGAATGAGTTTACATTTTTTGTAAAAATACCGTAAGTGGGGTATTTTTTTTTTTCCATTCCTCAAGGGCTAGGTGGCGCTGCATATATAACTGAATGTTGTCATAGAGATAGCTTCAGGCCTTAAATATTAACATAGATGTCAAGTTTGGGATTTTTTTGGAGCATGTACCGGGGAGTTATTAAGCATATCCTTTTTCATTGCGAAACACAAAATTTGATGCTCCGTCCTCATCATATAGTATTCCGAAAGTCAAGATTTTTCCCACTGTCGTTGGCTCAGGTCTTGACATGGTCCAAGTCAAGTCTGAAGTCAGTCGGATGAAACGTGTAGGAGAAGTGGGCAAAAGTATGCCCCCTGTAAATGTGCTAAAATCGTAAAAAATGGGACATTCAAAAATCCGTAGCTCGCTTCCTGTTCATTTTAGGACATGGGTCCAAGAGACTTTTTTTGTAGGTCTTGGGCTCCCTCATACACCTAAAAATTTCCAAAGATCTTGCTTCAACGTACAAGCGGGGCTGCTTAGTTAAAAATTTCTAGGGGGCGCTATTGAGTCATTTTTGTAAAAATAGCACAATACATGATAAAATATTACTCATTTTACCAGGCCAGATGTGTGTGCCAAGTTTCATGACTTTCTGTGCATGTTTAGACCCTCAAAATCGGCGTTGTTTTCTTGGCGAACAGTGCTTAGCCACGCCCACAGCGTTTCGCGAAAACTCACAAACTTCGTGTTGTGACATCATGAAGGCCGAAACCCTCTTCTGAACAAATATGAGGTAGGTCCAGTTAACGTGTTTGGAGAAAAACGTTGAAGAAAATTCATAAGAAAAAAAAATTCCACTAGGTGGCGCTATAAGTAAGATGAAATATAAGTTCGTAGATGTCTTAAGGCCTGGACTCTCATCAAATGTGTGAAATTTTGAGAAGATAGGATCATCTGGGTCAAGTTAAAGCAACTTTTATTGTCACGAAAAATTTTCAGATTTTGCGGCACCGTAACGGCCACGCCCTTTGGAGAAAAGTTACAATATTCGGTTTGGGGCATGATCAATATCTTAAGGCTTTTCTGACCAATTCTCAACTGGATCCCTTCAACGAGCTCGGCACAGTTGCTAAAAATGTAAAGTATGACGTTTATTGTCACCACTAGGTGGTGCTAAATGTATAACTGAATTTTATTATATAGATGTTTTCAGGCCGTGACTATTAAGTTGCATGAGAAGTTTGAGATTTTTTGGAGCTTGTACATGGGAGTTATTAAGCATTTTGTCTTTCTGGACAAATGAAATTTGAAAGGCAATTTTTGATGCCCCGCCCCCGTCACATAGTATTTCGAATAGTCAAGATATTTTGCCCAGTTGTTGTCTCAGGTCTTGAGATGATACATGCCAAGTTTGAAGTCAATTGGATGAAAAATGTTTGCAAAGGGGGGAAAAGCATGACCACAGTGAATGTGCCAAAATGGGCCAAAATTGGACATTCAAAAATTGATAGCTCACTTCCTGTACATTTTAGGAAATGGCTTCCACTGACTTTTTTGTGCGTCTCGGGGTGCTACACGTGCCTGCCAATTTTTGTAGCTCTAGGTCAAACGGGCCGGGATTGGTTTTTATTTTTCTACGCTAGGTGGCGCTATAGAATCGCGTTGTTATGACAACTTCATAATATCAAATTTTTCGCCGGACCCAAAGAGATTGCAAAGTTTGGTGAGTTTTCGTAAATGTTTAGGCCCTCAAAAATGCGATCGTTTGCGGAGAATAAAGAAGAAGAAGAAGAAGCGGAATAATAATAATTCTTACAAAAACAAGAGGGACCTCGCAGCGGTCGCTGCTCGGGCCCTAATAATAATCCGATCGAAAAACAATAGGGACCTCGCAGCGGTAGCTGCTCGGGCCCTAACTAGAGCTGCGAGCAGCTATAAAGGGCCCTCGCAGCCCGGGCCACGTTGGGGTACTTGCACGTTGGGGTACTTGCACGTTGGGGTACTGGCACGTTGGGGTACTGGCAAGTTTAGGTACGGCACATTGGAAGCAGAATTTCTTTGAAAATGGCATGATAAACCTTGACATGTGGATTTTTTTTGTTTTTGTAAAAATACCGTTAAGTTGGTGTATTTTTTTTTTATGCCTCTAGGGCTAGGTGGCGCTGTATATATAATGGAATGTTGTCATAGGGATACCTTCAAGCCTTGACTCTAAACATACATGTCAAGTGTGGGATTTTTTTGGAGCATGTACCGTGGAGTTATTAAGCATATCCTTCATTCACGATATTGCTTTTAATGTCCATTAGAGGCTATCAAAAATAAATAAAAAAGTACATGTTTGGATAAGTCTAATGCCAGTGAACATTTTGAGTGGTGGAAAGTAAAAGAATATTCATAAATGACTTAGTTATCACACTTAGAATGAGTTTACATTTTTTGTACAAAATACCGTATGTGGGGTATTTTTTTGTTTTGCCTCAAGGGCGAGGTGGCGCTGCATATATAACTGAATGTTGTCATAGAGATACCTTCAGGCCTTGACGATAAACATACATGTCAATTTTGGGATTTTTTGGAGCATGTATCGGGGAGTTATTAAGCATATCCTTTTTCAGTGCGAAACACAAATTTTGATGCCCCGCGCTCATCATATAGTATTTCCAAAAGTCAAGATTTTTCCGTCTGTTGTTGGCTCAGGTCTTGGCATGGTCCAGGTCAAGTCATAAGTCAGTCGGATAAAACATGTAGGAGAAGTGGGCAAAAGTAAGAATATTCATAAATGACTTAGTTATCACACTTAGAATGAGTTGACATTTTTTGTACAAAATACCGTATGTGGGGTATTTTTTTTTCACGCCTGAAGGGCTAGGTGGCGCTGCATATATAACTGAATTTTGTCATAGAGATACCTTCAGGCTTTGACTATAAACATACATGTCAAGTTTGGGATTTTTTGGAGCATGTACCGGGGAGTTATTAAGCATATCCTTTTTCAGTGCGAAACACAAAATTTGATGCCCCGCCCTCATCATATAGTATTTCCAAAAGTCAAGATTTTTCTGCCTGTAGTTGGCTCAGGTCTTGACATGGTCCAGGTCAAGTCTAAAGTCAGTCGGATGAAATGTGTAGGAGAAGTGGGCAAAAGTATGCCCCCTGAAAATGTGCAAAAATCGTCAAAAATGGGACATTCAAAAATTCATAGCTCACTTCCTGTTCATTTTAGCATATGGGTCCAAGAGACTTTTTTGTAGGACTTGGGCTCCCTCATACACCTAAAAATATTCGTCGTTCTTGCTTAAACGTACAACCGGGGCTGCTTTGTTAAAAACTTCTAGGGGGCGCTATTGAGTCAATTTTGTAAAAAATAGCACAATCAACAATAAAATATGGCTCATTTTACCAGGCCAGATGTGTGTGCCAAGTTTCATGAGTTTCTGTGCATGTTTAGACCCTCAAAACTGGCGTTGTTTTCTTGGCGAACAGCGCTTAGCCACACCCACAGCAATTCGCGAAAACTCACAAACTTCGTGTTGTGACATCATGAAGGCCGAAACCCTCATCTGAGCAAATATGAGGTAGGTCCAGTTAACGTGTTTGGAGAAAAACGTAGAAGAAAATTCGTAAGAAAAAAAATTGCCACTAGGTGGCGCTATCAGTTAGATGAAATATAAGTCAGTAGATGTCTTTAGGGCTGGACTCTCATCAAATGTGTGAAATTTTGAGAAGATAGGATCATCTCGGTCAAGTTAATGCAGCTTTTATTTTCACGAAAAATCTTTAGACTTTGCGGCACCGTAGCGGCCACGCCCTTTGGCGAAAAGTTACAATATTCGGTGTGGGGCATGATCAACATCTTAAGGCTTTTCTGACCAATTTTCAAATGGATCCCTTCAACAAGCTCAGCACAGTAGCTAAAAACGTAAAGTATGACATTTATTGTAACCACTAGGTGGCGCTATATGTATAACTGAATTTTATCATATAGATGTTTTCAGGCCGTGACTATTACGTTGCCTGAGAAGTTTGAGATTTTTTGGAGCTTGAACATGGGAGTTATTAAGCATTTGCTCTTTCTCGACAAATGAAATTTTAAAGGCAATATTTGATGCCCCGCCCCCGTCATATAGTATTTCAAAAAGGCAAGATGTTTTGCCCAGTTGTTCTCTCAGGTCTTGAGATGATAAATGCCAAGTTTGAAGTCAATTGGATGAAAAATGTTTGCAAAGGGGGAAAAAGCATGACCACAGTGAATGTGCCAAAATAGGCCAAAATTGGACATAAAAAAATTCATAGCTCACTTCCTGTACATTTTAGCTACATGGTCCCAAGAGACTTTTTTGTGCGTCTCGGGGTACTACACGTGCCTGCCAATTTTTGTTGCTCTAGCTCAAACGTGCCGGGCTTAGTTTTTATTTTTCTACGGTAGGGGGCGCTATCGAGTCGCATTGTTATAACGACTTCATAATATCAAATTTTTCGCCGGACCTGAGGAGTGTGCAAAGTTCGGTGAGTTTTCGTGAATATTTAGGTAACCAAAATCGCGATTGTTTGCGGAGAATAAAGAAGAAGAATAATAATAATAATAATAATAATAACTAGAGCTGCGAGCAGCTATAAAGGGCCCTCGCAACCTGGGCCACGTTGGGGTACTTGCACGTCGGGGTACTGGCACGTTGGGGTACTGTCAAATCGGACAAGGACCATCAAAAATGTTTTTGACAAGCTTTGTGAGTGCAAAAGGCCAAAGATGGTGTGCAATTCCCAAAATAAATTCAAAATGGCGGACTTCCTTTTAGGTTTAGCATACGGCTACAGAATACTTTTTGTAGGTCTTAAGCTAATAGGTATGCCTCCCAGTTTTCAAAAATCTAGGTCAAGTCATCTTTAGTTGTGTATCGCTTGAATCATACAATTGGAAATGCTCCATAAAAATGCGCCCTAGCTTTAGGTGTTTAATCAAAACGCAAAATATGGTGTGCAATTCCCATGCATTGCTATGGCAACAGCGTGTGACAAAATAAAAAACTTTCGATTACTTTGCATCTTAAACATCTTAAGATGAAACATACCAAGTTTGAAGACAGTCGGATAAATTTTGTAGGAGGGGTTCGTTAAAATATGACCCCTGAAAAAGGCCACAAAAAATGGCAACAAATCCCATCATAAATCAAAATGGCGGACTTCCTGTTTGGTTTAGCCCATGGTTCCAAGAGACTTTTTTGTACATCGTGGGCTCTTATGTATGCCTGCAAATTATCATAGCGCTAGGTGAAACGTACAACCGGGAATGCTTAGTTAAAGAGGAGTTTTTTAGCTCAAAATGTGATGCCCGGCCCCTGGGGGACTTCCTGTTGCGTTTAGCACATGGCACCAAGAGACATTTTTGTAGATCCTGGGCTGTTACATATGTCTACAATTTTTCGTCACTCTAGCTGCTTCGTACAACTGGGAATGCTTCATTAAGAAGGATTTTTTTCCTTTGCAAAAAGTGCATGCCACGATAACAGCATGTGACGAAATAAAAAACTTTCAATAACTTTTCATTTTCAACATCTTAAGATGAATCACACCAAGTTTGAAGATGATCGGATAAACTCTGTAGGAGGAGTTTGTTAAAATATGACCCCTATGAAATGGCCAAAAAAAATGGCAACACATTCCAAAGTAAATCAAAATGGCGGACGTCCTGTTAGGTTTAGCATATGGTTCAAAAAGAGTTTTTTGTAAATCGAGGGCTGTTATATACCTCTACAAATTTTGGTAACTCTAGGTGAAACGTACAGCCGGGTATGCTTTGTTAAAGAGGAGTTTTTTTTAGCTCAAAATGTGATGCCCGGCCCCTGGGGGACTTCCTGTTGGGTTTAGCACAGGGCACCAGGAGACTTTTTTGTACATCTTGGGCTGTTACATATGTCTACAAATTTTCGTAGCTCTAGCTGCTTCGTACAACTGGCAATGCTTCTTTAAGGATATTTTTTTTCCTTTGCAAACAGTGCATGCCATGACAACAGCGTGCGACGAAATACAAAGCTTTCAATAACTTTTCATCTTCAACATCTTAAGATGAATCACACCAAGTTTGAAGATGATCGGATAAACACTGTAGGAGGAGTTCGTTAAAATAAGACTCCAATGAAATGGCCAAAAAAATGGCAACACGTTCCAAAATAAATCAAAATGGTGGACTTCCTGTTAGGTTTAGCATATGGTTCAAAAAGAGTTTTTTGTAGGTCATAGCCTGTTACATATGTGTACCAATTTTCGTAGCTCTAGATTAAACGTACAACCGGCAATGCCTCGTGAAGTAAGAATTTTTAAACTCTAAATTTGATGCGCCGCCGCCGTCATATAGTATATCAAAAACTTTTCATTTTTCACAATGATGTTGTCCCAGGTGTTGAGATGGTACATCCCAAGTTTGAAGTCAATCGGGTTAACCGTGTAGGAGAAGCGGGCAAAAGTATGACCCCTGTAAATGTGCAAAAATTGGCAAAAATTGGACATTTAAATACTCATACCTCACTTTCTGTCTATTTTAGGGTACACACTTCAAAGAGGTTTTTGTTCATTGGGATGTGCTACAGGTGCCACACAATTTTCATAGCCGTCGGACAATCGTAGCGGGACAGGGATCCGTTTAACCTATGTAGGGGGCGCTAAGGAGCCATTTTTCTGTTATCATGTATGGCGACTTTAAAATATCAAATTTTTCGCCAGGCCTGATGTGCGTGTAAAGTTTGGTGAGTTTTCGGTCACGTTTAGTGTCTCAAAAATGCGATTGTTTGCGGAGAATAATAATAATAAGAATAATAATAATAAGAAGAATTCCTACAAAAACAATAGGGCCTCGCAGCGGCACCGCCGCCGCCGCTGCTCGGGCCCTAATAATAATAATAATAATAATAATAATTTTTACAAAAACAATAGGGACCTCGCAGCGGTCGCTGCTCGGGCCCTAATAATAATAATAATAATAATAATAATAATAATAATAATAATTTTTACAAAAACAATAGGGACCTCGCAGCGGTCGCTGCTCAGGCCCTAACTAGAGCTGCGAGCAGCTATAAAGGGCCCTCGCAGCCTGGGCCACGTTGGAGTCCTTGCACGTTGGGGTACTTGCACGTTAGGGTACTGGCACGTTGGGGTACTGGCACGTTGGGGTACTGGCATATTGGAAGCAAAATTTCTTTGAAAATGGCATAATAAACGTTTACATGTAGAATATTTTTTTTGCCAGTGTGTGTCAAGCTCAACGGGTTTTGGTGATTGTTAAGACCTGCAAAAATCAGCGTCCTTTTTTATTTTTAGGCAATGAGTTGCCCTGATTGGTATTTTTTGTAAAAGTGTATATATACATCATCGCTCGTTGTACTCATTGCACAATGTTACTTTTATTGTCCAAAGGGGCAATCAAAAATGAATAAAACAAAATGGAAACGTACATACGTTTGGATCGGTGTGAAGCCAGTGAACAATTTGAGTGGTGGAAACTAAAAGAATATTCATAAATGACTTAGTCATCACACTTAGAATGAGTTTACATTTTTTTGTACAAAATACCGTATGTGGGTTTTTTTTTTTATATAAGCCTCAAGGGCTAGGTGGCGCTGTATTTATAACTGAATGTTGACATCGAGATACCTTCAGGCCTTGATTATAAGCATACATGTCAAGTGTGGGATTTTTTTTGGAGCATGTACGGTGGAGTTATTAAGCATATCCTACATTCACGATATTGCTTTTAATGTCCACAGAGGCTATCAAAAATAAATAAAAATATATATATGTTTGGATAAGTCTGATGCCAGTGAACATTTTGAGTGGTGGAAACTAAAAGAATATTCATAAATGACTTAGTTATCACACTTAGAATGAGTTTACATTTTTTGTACAAAATACCGTATGTGGGGTATTTTTTTTATGCCTCAATGGCTAGGTGGGGCTGCATATATAACTGAATGTTGTCATAGAGATAGCTTCAGGCCTTGACGATAAACATACATGTCAAGTTTTGGATTTTTTGGAGCATGTACCGGGGAGTTATTATGCATATCCTTTTTCAGTGCGAAACACAAATTTTGATGCCCCGCCTTCATCATATAGTATTTCGAAAGGTCAAGATTTTTCCCCCTGTCGTTGGCTCAGGTCTTGACATTGTCCAGGTCAAGTCTTAACTCATTCAGATGAAACGTGTAGGAGAAGTGGGCAAAAGTCTGCCCCCTGTGAATGTGCAAAAATCGTCAAAAATGGGACATTCAAAAATTCGTAGCTCACTTCCTGTTCATTTTAGCATATGGGTCCAAGAGACTTTTTTGTAGGTCTTGGGCTCCCTCATACACCTAAAAATATTTGTCGTTCTTGCTTAAACGTACAACCGGGGCTGCTTCGTTAAAAACCTCTAGGGGGCGCTATTGAGTCATTTTTGTAAAAATAGCACAATCAACAATAAAATATTGCTCATTTTACCAGGCCAGATGTGTGTGCCAAGTTTCATGAGTTTCTGTGCATGTTTAGACCCTCAAAACTGGCGTTGTTTTCTTGGCGAACAGCGCTTAGCCACACCCACAGCAATTCGCGAAAACTCACAAACTTCGTGTTGTGACATCATGAAGGCCGAAACCCTCATCTGAGCAAATATGAGGTAGGTCCAGTTAACGTGTTTGGAGAAAAACGTAGAAGAAAATTCGTAAGAAAAAAAATTGCCACTAGGTGGCGCTATCAGTTAGATGAAATATAAGTCAGTAGATGTCTTTAGGGCTGGACTCTCATCAAATGTGTGAAATTTTGAGAAGATAGGATCATCTCGGTCAAGTTAATGCAGCTTTTATTTTCACGAAAAATCTTCAGACTTTGCGTCACCGTAGCGGCCACGCCCTTTGGCGAAAAGTTACAATATTCGGTGTGGGGCATGATCAACATCTTAAGGCTTTTCTGACCAATTTTCAAATGGATCCCTTCAACAAGCTCAGCACAGTAGCTAAAAACGTAAAGTATGACATTTATTGTAACCACTAGGTGGCGCTATATGTATAACTGAATTTTATCATATAGATGTTTTCAGGCCGTGACTATTACGTTGCCTGAGAAGTTTGAGATTTTTTGGAGCTTGAACATGGGAGTTATTAAGCATTTGCTCTTTCTGGACAAATGAAATTTTAAAGACAATATTTGATGCCCCGCCCCCATCATATAGTATTTCTAAAAGGCAAGACTTTTTGCCCAGTTGTTCTCTCAGGTCTTGAGATGATAAATGCCAAGTTTGATGTGAATTGGATGAAAAATGTTTGCAGAGGGGGAAAAAGCATGACCACAGTGAATGTGCCAAAATAGGCCAAAATTGGACATAAAAAAATTCATAGCTCATTTCCTGTACATTTTAGCTACATGGTCCCAATAGACTTTTTTGTGCGTCTCGGGGTGCTACACGTGCCTGCCAATTTTCGTTGCTCTAGCTCAAACGTGCCAGGCTTGGTTTTTATTTTTCTACGCTAGGGGACGCTATAGAGTCGCGTTGTTATGACGACTTCATAATATAAAATTTTTCGCCGGGCCTGAGGAGTGTGCAAAGTTTGGTGAGTTTTCGTGAATGTTTAGGTCCTCAAAAATGCGATCGTTTACGGAGAATAATAATAATAATAATAATAATAATAATAATAATAATAATAATAATTCGAACGAAAAACAATAGGGACCTCGCAGCTGCTCGGGCCCTAATAATAATAATAATTTTTACAAAAACAATAGGGACCTCGCAGCGGTCGCTGCTCGGGCCCTAATAATAATTTTTACAAAAACAATAGGGACCTCGCAGCGGTCGCTGCTCGGGCCCTAATAATAACTAGAAATGCCATTTCTGGGGAAATGGCGTGTGAAGGCTGGAGAGCTGAATGATACCTGTGGAATGATTTTGAATAATGTTGAATGATGAATTATATTGAAAGATATTGAATGGTGTTGAATGATGTTGAATGATACTGAATGACATGGAATGAGCTTAACATGCTGAAGTTGGAATGGTTTGAATTAATCCAGAAATCTAGAAGCAGTTGAAGGAAGAAAAATAGCACAAAGGTAAAAATAAATCAGCAAGAAACAAGAAAACAATGAAGAAATCAAGTAAGAAATGGAGGAAGTAGCAAGTAATCGGGTAAGCAATGGAGTAAAGTGAGAAGAATTAAGTAAGCAATGAAGTAAGGAGGGTAGAATCGAGTTGCAATGGTGTAAGGAGTGGCAAACTTAAGCAATGGAGTAATAGTCACTGTTAGTATACTAAGCTAGCATTAGCATGCTAGCATGCTAAGCTAACATTAGCAATAGCATGCTAATATAGTATGAGCGTTCTAAACTAGCATTAGCATTGGCTTGCTAAGCTAGCATTAGCATGCTAAGCTAACATTAGCATTAGCATGCTAACTTAGCATTAGCAGTAGCGTGCTAAACTAACATTAACATGCTAAGCTAACATTAGCATTAATATGCTAAGCTAACATTAGCATTCGCATGCTAACTTAGCATTAGCATGTTAAGTTAACTTTAACATTAGCATGCTAGCTTAGCATTATAATGCTAAGCTAGCATTAGCATGCTAAGCTCGCATTAGCATGCTAACTTAGCACTAGCATGCTCACTTCCTGTTGATTTCAGGTCACTTCCTGTTGAATTCGGGTCACTTCCTGTTGAAATCGGGTCACTTCCTGTTGATATGAGGTCACTTCCTGTTAAAACAGGTCACTTCCTGTTGAAATCGGTCACTTCCTGTTGATTTTAGGTCACTTCCTGTTGATTTTAGGTCACTTCCTATTGAAATTAGGTTACTTCCTGTTGATATGAGGTCACTTCCTATTGAAATCAGGTCACTTCCTGTTGAATTAAGGTCACTTACTGGTCACTTCCTGTTGAAATTAAGTCACTTCCTGTTGATATGAGGTCACTTCCTGTTGATATAGGTCACTTCCTGTTCAGGTGGGGGAATATCAGGCATACCTAATCATGTGCATGGTAAGTTGTAAAATGGCTGCCGTGCTGGGTAAGTTAGGTGGTAAGATGGAAGAGGTCATGGCATGAATTGGTGGAGTATATTGTAGTTGGAATGAAGTTAATCGGATAAATAATGTGGAAGTAAATGTGAAATGTAGAATCGCCCATGTAGAATGTGGGAAATAATCGGGTGCGAAATCGAGAATTGTGGGTAACGCGTGGATTTTGTAACTGAAAAGCTGGAAGAGCTCATGGCGTGAAATGGAATATATTGAAGTTGGAATGAAGTAATCGGATGAATAATGTGGAAGTAAATGGAAAATGTAGAATGTGGGAAATAATCGGTTGCGAAATCGAGAAATGTGGGTAACGCGTGAATTTTGGAACTGAAAAGCTGGAATAGCTCATGGCATGAATTGCTGGAATATATTGAAGCTGGAATGATGTGAATCGGATGAATGATGTGGAAGTAAATGGAAAATGTAGAATGCGGGAAATATTCCGGTACGAAATTGGGAATTGTGGGTAAGGCGTGAATTTTGGAACTGAAAAGCTGGAAAAGCTCATGGCTTGAATTGCTGGAATATATTGACGTTGGAATGACGTCAATCGGATGAATAATGTGGAAGTAAATGGAAAATGTAGAATGCGGGAAATATTCGGGTACGAAATCGGGAATTGTGGGTAAGGCGTGAATTTTGGAACTGAAAAGATGGAAGAGCTCTTGGCTTGAATTGCTGGAATATATTGAAGCTGGAACGACGTCAATCGGATGAATAATGTGGAAGTAAATGGAAAATGTAGAATGTGGGAAATATTCGGGTACGAAATTGGGAATTGCGGGTAAGGCGTGAATTTTGGAACTGAAAAGCTGGAATAGCTCATAGCATGAATTGCTGGAATATGTTGAAGCTGGAATGATGTGAATAGCATGAAAATGTGTAAGTAAATGGAAAATGTAGAACGTGGGAAATGTTCAGGTACGAAATCGGGAATTGTGGGTAAGGTGTGAATTTTTTAACTGAAAAGCTGGAATAGCTCATGGCATGAATTGCTGGAATATATTTAAGCTGGAATGATGTGAATAGCATGAAAAATGTTTAAGTATATGGAAAATGTAGAATGTGGGAAATATTCGGGTACAAAATCAGGAATTGTGGGTAAGGTGTGAATTTTGCAACTGAAGAGCTGGAATAGCTCATAGCATGAATTGCTGGAATATATTGAAGCTGGAATGATGTGAATATCATGAAAAATGTGGAAGTAAATGTGAAACTTTGAATCTCCCATTAACTCTTTGACCGCCATAAACGTTTAGCCATAAACGTTTAAAAACGTTCAGTATAATCCTAGGATAGGCCGCCATAGACGTCAATTGACGTCTACTATGTTTTTTTATGGAAACGGGTGGAGGAAAGCCTTGGGCAGCTGTGCTCCAAATATCAAGCCGATCGGGTTACTATAATGAATATTCCTGGCCACTAGATGGCTGTGATGAGTCTTTTGGACAAGATCGGGTAGGAGACAACAGTAGAAGAAGAGAGGCTGAGCTCGAGTGTTGAATGGCTAACTTGGCTAAGAGAGTCAAAAAGGCTACAGATGGCAATCAGCTCACGCTTGATCCTTATTTTCAAAGCTCAAAAGCATCGACCAGTGCTCAAGAGCACAGTGATGACGGGGTTAAGTCATAGTTGAAGCGGTGACGCGGCCGTTTCGACCACGTCCTAAGGCCCCACCGGCTAGCGATGCTAATAACGTCCTAAGGCCCCACCGGCTAGCGATGCTAACACCGGAGAAAAGTGGTGCACAACCGAGCACGTCTGCACAGATGACGTTTCATCGGACGATGACGACTACTATGGGTCCGATGCAAGTCTTGGACAGTCTTCCAAAGAACGTGAAGGTAAGCGCTAACATGCTAAGAGATTGCTAGTAAGATTACTTTCCTAACTTTTCGGTCGATCTGCTAGCAGCGTGTGTAAATGTGCTGATATACACTAAAACATCTATTACCTATCCAAACGTGAATGTATATTTTATAGATCGTGCTCACAGCAACGTCCGACCGCTGGTTCTACGACAAAGAAAGGTAAAAAAAAAAAAACGTTTTCAATACACCGCAACAATAAAAGGAAAGTCTTTCGATAGTATTGTAATTGTATATGTTTCTTTCAGCTCCTCCTTATAGGGCCCAAAGTGACCCTTCTCACAGTGAGCAGAACAAAGGTAAAAAGAAAAAAAAAAAAAGATTCTCCACAGCACTAATAAAATATTTGATGGTAAACGTCTTCTATAAATTACAGAATGTGCATCAACCAATACATCCAAGAAAAAAAGGTAAACATGCACGCACACGCACACACACACACACACACACACACACACACACACACACACACACACACACACCCACACACACACACATTGCATCACAGTGCTCTAAAATAATATATGATATTGAAATGTATATTTGCAGATCCCAAAGATTCTGGCTGGCTTGAAGTTGATGAATTCGGCTGGCAGCCAACCATCTTCCCCTTTGCTGCAAAACCAGGACCTGAATTCCCACCTGCCAGCTGACATCCTGGAGCTCTTCATCACGGATGAACTTCTCCAGCACATCGTTCATCATACCAACCTCTACGGAAATCAGTCCATGCAGAAGCAGACTGACAAAAACTGTTGCGCACGTGTAAATAGTTTTCAAATAGTTTTCCAAATTGTTTGTTCGGATTGCTACTGTTGCATGTAAATAAACTATTATTTTGCAATCAAAAAACATTTTTTATTGTTGCGGTAGTGTTTTATAGAAGTTTAGGTGTTTGTAGAATCACTCATGCAAAAAAAAAAAAGTGCCAAATTCACTAGAGTACATGAAATAACATTGTTTCACAAAAAGCTTGATTTCTCCGTATTTTGGAAGAAAATAGTGGATTTGGGTGAAACGAAGCTGTTTTCTATTGTTGATTACTGAAGATCCGAATAAGGTAGAAACAAACTTTTTTTTTTTTAGATGAAAGATGAGACTTCAATATTTCATTTGGTAGTATCCGCGTTTCCATAGTCCTAACACAACATTTTCTGTGGAGCTTGAAAGATCGGTAAAATTCTGTAAATCAGCTGGCACTATGGGGTTACCTTTTCCGAAAATGGCTGGCAGTCAAAGAGTTAAGAATAATGGGGAAAATTCGGGTACGAAATCGGGAATTGTGGGTAAGGCGTGAATCCTAGGAATAAAAAAAATACAAGCGGTTGTCGCGTGAATTTTTGGAATAGTTTGAAATTGGAATGGAGTGAATCGGGTGAAAAATGTGGAAGTAGATAGCTCCCAAAAAAGTGGGGGGAATAATAACTGAAACTAGACTAAGCAATTTCTGAAGAAATTGCGTGGGATGCTGAAAGCCGAATGCTAATAGCTGAATGCTAAGCTGACTGCTAATAGCAGAATGCTAATGAAGGAAATAAGAAGAAATTCCGTGAAAATTACATCGTAATTAACTATTAATTACTAGTAATAGTAGTAGTAGTAGTAGTAGTAGTAGTAGTACTAGTAGTAGTAGTAGCAGTAGTAGAAACAGTAATACTAGTAGTAGTCCATCCATCCATCCATCCTTTTTCTTGACCGCTTATTCCTCACTTGGGTCGCGGGGGTGCTGGCGCCTATCTCAGCTGGCTCTGGGCAGTAGGCGGGGGACACCCTGGACTGGTTGCCAGCCAATCGCAGGGCACACAGAGACGAACAACCATCCACACTCACAAGCACACCTAGGGACAATTCGGAGCGCCCAATTAACCTGCCATGCATGTCTTTGGAATGTGGGAGGAGACCGGAGTTACTAGTAGTAGTATTACTCGTAATTATTTAGTAACTTGTAGTCTACAAGTTACTAAATAATTACTCGTAATTATTTAGTAACTTGTAGACTACATTACATTTCATTGGTTGTAAATTACATATGAGAAATTATGAATGAATTATAAATGAAAAGACAGAAGTTTAAATTCAACCAGTCTGAGACTGGTATCGAACCCTCACCTCCTGTTTACTATTCAATGATCTACTGCACTGCCACTCTATCCACTCACCCACAGAAGACTTGGTGGAATCATTGAAGTGTTGTGAAATGGAAGCAGCGAATGTGTCTGAACGCAATAAAATGTATGTTAAATGAATAAAGAAAGATAAATTGGTTGTAAATTACAAATGAGAAATTATGGATGAATTATAAATGAAAAGACGAAAGTTTTAGCTTTCACTAAAAAAAAAAAGAAGTATGTCTTACAGCGTATCTATATTGAAACGTGACATTTGATGCTGAATAATGGGGGCCACGTGTTCAATCACTTCAATGAAATTATAGAATGCATTATGCAATATGGATTAATTTTGAAGAAATAGTTTGTCAAATGACATTTAACGAAATAGATGTTAACTTGTTGTATTATGACGAAACTGAGAAAAAAAAAAAAAAAGTTGCTCCATCCGAGGTTTGAACCAGCGAACCATTCGTAGGGCTGTCTTTGCTATTCACCTGGCTCCAGCGGTTAACTCCGTGAGCCACCGGACCTGTGTGCAGCAGAGCGAATTGGCGTATTTGTAATTTAAAGTGTCACCTGACGCTGAAAGTCATCAGCGCTGATTTGGGACACATGTGTTTGATCATGCCAGTATAACGCATTTCCTGGTATGATCGTCAGTTGGTATACTTAACATCCGTTTATGTAATTGCCACGGACATATGTGCAATGTACATGACTGTACATGCACTCTCCCAACTGCGCCACTGAGCAGTATCAGAAAGCCAGTCAATATGGTCTGTTGTATGTATGGAAGTGGGCGTGGAAAATGGGACTTAGAAAAAATTCAGTGTCAGTCCCATTAAAACTGAATGGGGAAAAGTAGATCTTTAACATTAAATTATGCGAGCACTGTAAGTAATATGAAGTCAAACGATAAGAGAATAAAATACTTATTGTGGGATGCTTTCAGCATCCCACAATAAGTATAATAATAATAAAGGTTAGAAACAACATATGTGGGAATGCTTTCAGCATTCCTACAATAATAATAAAGGTTAGAAACAACATTCCCACAACTAGACTAAGCAATTTCTGGAGAAATTGCGTGGGAATGCTGAAAGCTGAATGCTGAAAGCTGAATGCTAATAGCTGAATGCTAAGCCGAATGCTATTAGCTGAATGCTAATGAAGGAAACAAAGAAACTGTAAAAATTACAAAGTAATTACCTATTAATTACTAGTAATAATAGTAGTAGTAGTAGTCGTAAAAACAGTAGTAGTATTACTAGTAATTATTAAGTACAGTGGAACCTCTACTTACGAACGTCTCTTCATCCGAAATTTTCGAGTTACGAAACTCCTCAACGGGAAAATATTGCCTCTTGTTACGAAAGAAATTTCTAGATACGAAAGGTAAAAATACATTACCGAACGCAACATACTTTCGGCTATGGCTATTTCCTACCATAGGTACCTATGAGCGTAAATACTAGATCGGTGTTTGTGCATCGTTCTGGCATCCCATTGGCTAAGAGCAACCTTCTACCATAGGTATAAGCGTATACTAGATCGGTGTTTGTGCATGTTTCTGTCATCCCATTGGCTAAGAGGAACCTCTACCATAGGTATGAGCTTATACTAGATCGGTGTCTATACAGCGTCCTCATCATTAATCCCGCGGCCCATGAGGTGTTCCGATAGTTTTTCGTAAATGTATGAACTAACGGCCAACGAATTTGTTGCCTCCAGCCTTCACACTATAATAAAAAATTGAATTTGTAATGCACTTTTCATCATGATCTCAAAGTGCTACAGAGAAAAAAAAGTTAACATCATATTCATAATTAAAATAAAAATAAAAAGTAAAATAAAAATTCCAAAATAAAATAAATACAATGGTTTTCAGGCCTAATTAAAAAGATAGATAAAAAGGTTTTCAGGCCTCACTTTTATTTGTTTATTTATTTGTTTGTTTGTTTTACAGGCGATTCCGTCGCCAGGATGTAAGGAACGGTGATCCCAACACTCTCTGCTCAGGAGGTAAGCATTTACAGTAACCTAAATAATGCAACAATTTGTAGTTATCCCAAATTGTAAAGATCTATATTGAGTCCCCTAGTGGTCATATGACCTTCCTGTATTGCTTTCTCCTTTTCAGTCATCCACTATAGCTCAGTTTTTCCCTCAACGTTATGGGTAATGAAGTAGCCTACTATATTGTCTTTTTCCCCTTGTGTTGCGCCCTGCAGACCACCACAAGCACCACATTGCTGAGAAGAAGCTATACGGAGTCGAAGGAAGCAGCACCTTCTTGGAGTGCATCCCCAAATCCCTTCAGGCTCGAGTTAGGTGGACCTTTCAGAAACAGCGAGACAAGCCACGAGAGGAGGTAAGAATGTCCCATTTGATCCAGTGAACATGTATCTTGTCGACTCCATGTTTCAGTGCTTTTAATTGTTATTCCCTGCGATTGGCTGGCAACCACTTCAGGGTTTTCTCCCGCCTACTGCCCAAAGCCAGCTGAGATAGGCTCCAGCACACCCCACGACCCTTGTGAGGAATAAGCGGTCAAGAAAATGGATGCATGGATTAATTGTTATTCCAATGTGCGATTAGTTCTTCTGCCTCACACTTTGAGGTTCTAATTGATACTTTCTGTGTGGAGTTTGTATGTCATCCCCATGCTTACTTTTCTTTGTAAGCTTGGGCTTCCTCTCACATTCCTCAAACTGCCTTTAATATTAATACGTACAGGATATCCCCGGGTTTACACCGGTTGCGTGTGCGGCTGCGGTGCGTCTTGACTGCGTGCTCCGGACGCGTCAATTTTATGGTCAATCCACACCGGCTCCGCACAGCTGCGGTCAGTCAGCTCCGTCGCCGTGTCTCGCGTGACCGCGCGCGACCGCGCGCGACCATGTGGCATTAAAAACAACGACAAACACGAAATAGGAGCTGGCGAGTGTTTTATCTTGAAAGGTAACCGGAAATTTATTTTGAAACTGCGTCGGTCTTCCTGTCCCGCTCGATGTGTTTTTTGCTAGCTTGCCATTTGCCGGAGGCCTACCGCTGCGGCGTCCGGCAAAAATAGAAAATAGGTCTATCCTTGCGGAAGGGCTGCGGCACGCCGCAGTTGAGACGCAGTCGACACGCAACGCACACGCAAGCGGTGTAAACTGCACCATTCGAATGAATGTAATCTAATTGCTTGCGTCGCCGGAATGCACCGCAAACGCATCCGGTGTAAGCTTGCTTCTCTAATACCAATGTAAAAAGAACAGTGACACTGTCTGGTCACCTGTAACATGTCCAAACTACAAAAAAGTCCCATAAAAGTTTAAACATACTGACCAGATTTTTTTGGGTTTGTAGTGATGGACAAATGAAGCTTCATGAAGTGCTTGTGATATTTTTGTCTCGTCTAGATGGCACTCTTAGTTTAAAGATGCATTGATTTTTTTTTTTTTTTTTTCGAGAGAGAGCTCAGAATTGTTCATTCAGTAGTCTTACCGATTCAACGTCGTGTAGTGTGTGCGTTTGTGTGCGTGCGCGTGCAAATACGTATAATTTTATACTCATTAATTCACCTAAAACCTCATAAAAATATCATTACCCTTCACCTTAACCAGATACTTCAGAGTCTCACCAGAGTCGTGAGGTCCAAACGGTCAGGAGACCAGAGAAAAGGTCAGAAAAGATAAAAAGAAAAGAAAGATAAATCAAAGTGAAATCCAGCACCGACCAAACACTTCCTGCCTTCCCCATGGTTACAAAATCAAAGTCTTACGCCAACCCCAGAAGCCTCTAAATTCCAACAAATTAAAGAGATCTCAAGAGACCAGAGGAAAAACTAAGGAGAGGAAGGAGGGAAGGATCGATGAGGCAGAGTGAGATCCATAGAAACCAGTACATCCAGTCCATCAAAGTGAAATCCAGCACCAACCAAACACCTCCTGCGTAGTTACAAAACCAGTCTTATGTCAACCCCAGAAACCTCTAAATTCCAACAAATTGAGGAGATCTCAAGTGACCAGAGCAAAAACTAAAGAGAGGAAGGAGGGAAGGATAGATAAAGCAAAGTGAGATCCACAGACACCAGCACCCACTGATTCAACGAGCAGTGGGAGGGAGAGGCGAATTCTGTTTGAATTTCAGTCGATGCTAGTGTGATGGATCTGGCATGTATAAGGACCGCCACCAAAGAAAGAAGCCGTCAACCGCGGCCCAGCAAAGCGAGCACCGCCCCCCCGGAATCCCCCGAGCCGCGGCAGCACCAAGGCCACCACCACGCTACCCGGGCGGACACCGGTCGGCGAGCCCACCCGCCCCCGGAAACCGGCAACGGGCAGCAGCGCAGAGAGGGAAGACGTGCCCACCCCAGCTCCAGCCGTGTGGAAGGACGGCACAGCGGCGGGAGGGGGGAAGCAGAGGAGGAAGCACCGGGGGAAGGGCGGAACACCAGAACACAGAGCCCGGTGGGAAGAGGCCCCGGTCGTCGCGCCAGCGTACTAGTGACACCTAACCCTGTTACTGAGTCCGCCAGCTCGCCGACTGGCGAGCTCTACCCTTACACCGTGAATGTGGCCCCACCCAGTGTATATACAAGTGTGTGAGTGTGGTGCATTAAAATTGGGAGCAGGTGAGATGGAGCAGAGGGAAAAAAAAATTCCCCTACTCCGATCCACCCGCATCCCAAAGAAAATGAATGTGTATGTGTGGTGCATTAAAAAAGGAAATAGAGGGACAAAGTGGTGGGGCAGGACACAGATGGGGGGGCCACAGCACTGCCAGGCACTGCAGTCTATCCCCCCTGATGGCTCCCCACCCCAACTCACCCCATCCCCCTGGATGTGAAGTGCATTAAAATTGGAGGGGAGTTGAAGGGTAAAGACGGTGTTTCCACCCTTCCCCACCCCACCAAGAAATATGTTTTGTGCCCTAAGTGTATATTTACAAAGTGTATAGTGCAAAACTAGTGAAGTGAGTAAGTACCACAGGGCACACCAGAGGGCCACCCGCCCCGAACCGCGCCGCCGGGCACGGAGCAGCGGACCGCGCCGGGACGGCAACGCCCCGGACACCAGGGAAAGCACCCCAACACGGCACCCAACAGGGGGCCCAGGGAGCGGCCAAGACACAACCGCCACCGATTAGCTATATAGTAGTACATAAAGTTTGGTGCCTCTAAACCTCCTTTAGATTTATTTTCCTGAAGAGTGGATAGACTAATTTTTGCTTTTTTTTTTATTCCAATAGAATTTTGTGATAGCAGAGTCCAGCGATTGGAACCAGTTAGACGTAGGTTTAAATGGAATGATTGAAAATATATCATTCATCTTTGGTAAAACTTTCATTTTTATAGTAGCTATTCGTCCTATTAAAGAGATAGGAAGATTATTCCAACGCTCCAGGTCACTGCGGATGCTATCCAATAATGGTAAAAAATTTAAAGAAGTTAATTCAGTTAACTTAGGTGAAATGTTAACACCTAAGTATTTTAAATTACCTGTAGGAAAGGAGTAGTGTGGATCCTGACTTGTGAGGTTCCATGAATTTTCTGTAATAGGTAGTATTGTTGATTTTGTACAGATAATAGAATAATCTGATAAGTGAGAGAATTTAGTTATTAAGTTGAATGCTTCCCCTAACGAGATAGCAGGTTCTTCTAAATAGAGTAATATATCATCGGCATATAGATTAATTTTATGTTCTATTGTCTGGGAGTGGATTCCTTGAATCCGTCTATCCTGACGTATAGCTAATGCAAGCGGCTCAATAAATATAACAAATAATAAGGGAGACATTGGGCACCCTTGTCTTGTACCTCTTTGTAGAGTAAAACTCTGTGATGTAATCCCATTAGTAGTAACTGTAGCTTTAGGAGAATCATATAATACCCATTGAATGAATGACTCCCCAAAGCCAAATTTATTTAGGACAGCAAAGAGGAAGGACCAATTAACTTTATCGAAGGCTTTATCTGCATCCAGCGAAATAACTGCCTTTTTGTCATGCCGCTGTGACATACTAATCAAGTTAAAGAGCCTCCCAATATTATTAGTAGAATGACGACCTTTAATAAAACCTGTTTGATCGCTATGAATAATTGTCGAGATTATTGTCTCTAGTCTAGATGCCAAGGCCTTGGCGATAATTTTAATATCTGTGTTAATTAGTGATATTGGTCGGTAACTTGATGGGAGGGTGGGGTCTTTTTCTGGCTTTAATAAAAGTTTAATTGCTGCTCTATTCATATGTTGATGTTTATCACCATTAGTTTTAATTTCAGTTACTACTCTTAAAAATAATGGAGCAAACATTAACCAGAAGTTAATAAAAAATATAGCCGGATAACCGTATGGACCAGGTGCTCTGCCATTAGGCATACTGTCTAAAGCACCATACAACTCATCTATAGTAAGCGGGGCATCTAGAGTATCTTTATGTTCAGTAGATAACTGAGGTATATTTAAGCTATTAAGGAATGCCTCAATATGTTCAGGGTTAGGTCTATTAATTTCCGAGTATAGATTACGATAATAGTTATAGAAAATGTGGTTAATTTCTTCTGGTGATTGTGTGCATTCACCATTTGTACCTTTGTATTATTAGAACGATCTATTAATGGGTTTAAGACCGTGTTAAAATCACCTCCAATAATAATAGTAGAATTTGCTGCTAAATCAAGTAACCAAGAGAAAAATTCATGGAAAAAAGCCGGGTCATCATTATTTGGGGCATATAAATTACCAATTGTATATACTTTATTAAATCTAGTTACCTGAATAGTAATATATCGGCCCTCTGAATCTATTGCTATATATTATTTAGAGTAAAGAGTACATTCTTATGTATAAGTATAGAGACACCTCTTTGTCTACTATTATAGGAGGCAGAGTAAACTTGACTAAAATTTCTATCAATAATTAATTTTTCTTCTGATTTTTATAGGTGGGTTTCTTGTAGGAGACAAATATCTGCCTTAAATTTTGAGAGATGGTCTAAAATTTTTATTCTTTTTGCCTGGGAGCGAGCGCCACACACATTCCAGGAGACCAGAACTAATTTCTGCATACAAACAATGTAGACTCAGTCCTATGTATACATCTGTATGAGATGCTCATTAATATTAACATATTATAGGATAGCAAAAGAGTAATTGGGCAATTTATATAATTTATATAAAGAGAGAGGTTACAAGTAGATAAGTATAATAGTGAAAAACCGAGGGGGGAAGTGAGTGTGAAGGAAATCTGTGGGGGATTCAACATAACAATACATCTGACACGACTCGGCTGAGTCGAAGGAAAACGGATCCCAGAAAAGCAGGCTCAGAGAAGGCAAACAATCACGGTTTATTCTTTTGGTCAACCGAAGAAGCAAATCTTGCTCGCAGGCAAGATAACGCGGATCACAATAATCACTTGCACACAGCAAGGAACCCGAAGGAAACAGAAAACACTTGCAAAAGGCAAGGAACACGAGTTTAACAAAAAACACTTGCAAAAGGCAAGGAGCACGAAGGTAATACATAACACTTGCAACCGGCAAGGAACGCGAATGTAACATAAAACACTTGCAACGGCAAGGAACACGAATGTAACCAAAAACACTTGCAAAAGGCAAGGACAGAATAACAAACACAAAACACTTGCACCCGGCAAGGACTACTCGAAATGGAATTCGGAAACAATCAAAGAAGCGGAGTAAACAACAGAAAGCGACGCGGATATACACACGTGAATACAGAGTAAATCGAGGACGAAAACAGATTCTATGACTTTACCAAAACTTGGAAACGCGGAGAACACTTGGACACACTAGTGAGCAAATAATAATCCGACAGCTTGCTGTGCAGCTCGGAGTCCTTTTAAAGTCCTAATTGCCAACGCGATGCAGGTGCGGGGCTGGGGAACGCCCCCCTCGTTGTTGGCACTGGAACACACACACAAAAGCACAACAGGCTGAGAACCGAACCATGACAGTACCCCCCCCCTTAACGGACGCCCCTTGGCGGACCACCTGGCTTATCTGGATGAGCAGCATAGAAGGTGTCGAGCAAAGACGGGTCTAGGATCCAGGAGCCGGGGACCCATTGCCGCTCCTCTGGTCCGTAACCTTCCCAGTCGACCAGGTACTGGAAGCCCCGGCCCCTGCGCCTAGAGTCCAAGATTTCTTTGACCATGTAGACAGGATCCCCATCGACCACTCGGGGAGGAGGCGGCGCGGGTGCAGGCGGGTTCAGCGGGCTGGGAGTCTCTGGCTTGAGGAGGGAAACGTGGAACACTGGATGCACCTTGAGTGAAGGCGGAAGACGGAGTTTAACAGTCACTGGGTTGATGACGGTGAGTATTTCAAAAGGTCCAATGTAGCGCGGACCCAACTTCTTCGAGCAACCTGCCAGACGGATGAGAGCCAGACCTTGTCTCCTGGCCGGTAAGTGGGCTCCGGACACCGCCGATGGTCCGCAATCTCCTTATTGCGGGCCGCTGAGCGGGATAGCGCCGCTCGGGTCTCCCGCCATACCTTGTGGGCCCGCCGGAGGTGATGTTGGATGGTGGGCAGTTCGATGGGGCCTTCTTGTGAAGGAAACAGAGGTGGCTGATAGCCGTATGCCGCCTTAAAGGGTGAGTGACCTGTCGCAGATGACGGCAGAGTGTTCGTGGCGTACCTGATCCAGGAGAGGTGTGAAGACCAGGATTCCGGGTTGTGCAGGCAAACACATCGTAGGGCAGCTTCAAGGTCCTGGTTGGCCCTCTCCGTCTGGCCGTTGGTTTGGGGATGATATCCAGACGACAAACTGACTGTGGCGCCCAACAACTTACAGAATTTCCTCCAGACCTGGGAGACGAATTGAGGACCCCGGTCGGACACCAAGTCCGCCGGAATGCCGTGAAGACGGAAGACATGACGGACGAGGAGTTGAGCAGTCTCCCAGGATGATGGCAGTTTTGAGAGGGCAACAAAGTGAGTCAGCTTCGAAAAGTGGTCAACCACTGTCATGATGACCGTGTTTCCCCTTGACCGGGGGAGGCCGGTGATGAAGTCCAACGAGATGTGTGACCAAGGCCGCGTCGGGATGGGTAGCGGCCTCAGCAGTCCCATCGGCGGCTGGTGGGACGATTTCCCGCACGCACAAGCGGTACATGCTTTGACGAATTCTGTGACGTCCTTCTTCATGTCGGCCCACCAAAACCGCTGGCCGATCAGGGCAAGAGTCCGGTTGATTCCTGGGTGACACGCAACTCGTGAGGTGTGACCCCACCGTAGGACCTCAGCCCGCACCGGGTCAGGAACAAACAGTTTCTCTGCCGGGCACTCCTCCGGCACAGCGATCCCTTCCTGGGCTTCAGTGACTCGTTTCTCGACCTCCCATTGAACTGCCCCCACGAAGCAATGTGCGGGCAGGACCGGTTCAGTTCCAGCCTCCGGCGTGGCCGCATCGTGGATCCGGGACAAAGCGTCTGGCTTCTGTTTCCGGGATCCCTGGCAAAGTTGAACCTTGTGAACAGTAAGGCCCAACGTGCTTGCCGCGAGTTGAGTCTTTTGGCTGACCGAAGGTATGCCAGGTTTTTGTGGTCCGTCAACACCCTAAAGGGTTCCTTGGCGCCCTCCAGCCAGTGTCGCCACTCTTGAAGAGCCAAGACGATTGCCAGAAGTTCCCTGTTTCCGACGTCGTAGTTTGCCTCTGCGGGACTCAGTCGCCGGGAGAAGAAGGCGCAGGGATGGAGCTTCCCGTCTTCTGGCGACCGCTGGGACAGGACCGCCCCCACTCCTGAATCCGACGCGTCAACCTCGACCACAAAAGACAAATCTGTAATAGCGTGGATGAGCACTGGCGGGTTTACAAACTGCTGTTTCAATTTCAAAAATGCCTCTTCGGCAACAGGTGACCACCTAAAGGGTACTTTACTTGACGTCAGTTTAGTAAGGGGGGCTGCCCGTAAGCTATAGTCTTTGATAAATCGACGATAAAAATTAGCGAAGCCCAAAAACCGTTGCAGCTGTTTTCGGGTTTTGGGAGTCGGCCACTCGACCACGGCTTGAGTCTTTACCGGATCCGCCCGTAGTTGCCCTCCCTCAATAATGAAACCCAGGAATTGCACAGACTTGGCGTGGAACTCGCACTTCTCTGCCTTCACATAGAGCCGGTTTTCTAATAGGCGCTGGAGGACCAGGCGGACATGTTGTCTATGCTCATGAATATCGCGTGAGAAGATCAGGATATCATCGAGGTAAACAAAGCAAAAAGTGTTCAACATGTCCCTAAGGACGTCATTAATTAAACATTGAAATACTGCTGGGGCGTTTGTCAGACCAAAGGGCATAACGCAATATTCAAAGTGTCCGAGTGACGTCTTAAAAGCAGTCTTCCACTCGTCCCCTTCCCGTATTCTCACCAAATGATAGGCGCTTCGCAGGTCTAGCTTAGTAAAAATTCGGGCCAACTGTAATGGAGCAAACGCTGAGTCAAGCAAGGGAAGGGGATATTTATTCTTAACCGTGATATCATTCAAACCACGATAGTCGACGCAAGGGCGGAGTGTCTTATCCTTTTTCTCGATAAAGAAAAATCCAGCTCCTACGGGAGACTTGGACGGCCGTATCTGACCAGACGCTAGCGACTCATTAATGTACTCCCGTAAAGCGTCTTGCTCCGGCTGGGACACCTGATATAAACGTGAACCCGGCAATGGTGCACCGGGAATCAGGTCAATCGCACAATCATACGGACGATGGGGCGGCAATGCTCGTGCACGATCTTTACTAAAGACCTTACTCAAATCATGATACTCCTCGGGAACGTTATCTAGACATACCGGTTCTGGAGTTAAACTAGCTGGCACCGATGTTGTCCCTCCTGCCGACTTCAGACAGTGGGCATGGCAGAAGGGACTCCAGTTCTCTAACGCCGGCTTTTCCCAATCGATGTCTGGATTATGCGTTCTAAGCCATGGTAGGCCCAACACTAGGGGCGCAGAACGGGACGGCATAATAAAAAACCTCCTTCTCTCCTCGTGATTTCCCGAGAGTCTCAAGTTGAGAGGTCCGGTAGACAGTCGTACCTCCGCCAGCAGGCGCCCGTTGAGGTCGAAAACCTTCTTGACCTTTTCTAAGGTCTCTACCGGGCTTCCTAACGCGTCTACAACACACGGGTCAATAAAGCAATCATCTGCCCCGGAATCGATCAACGCACTTACCCTAACACTCAACCCGTATCCTGACAGCTCCCCCGACAACTCTAGCCGTTTCTCACTGAGAGAAGACCCCGACGGCGGGCATGGTTCGGTTCCCCCCGGTTCATGCTTACCCGGATTTGCCTCCTTCTCGGACTTCAGGGGCACATCGGCACGGCCCCCCAGTCGAGCGGTCGGCCGCGTCTTGCGTGGAGGTCGCGTTGGGCACGACGCCACTCGATGTCCCGGTTGACCGCAGTACAGGCAGGCACCAGCGAGCCATCGGCGATGACGCTCCTCAGGGTGCAGGTGTCCACCACCCAGTTGCATGGGCTCCCCTCCGTTGTCCGGAGGTCCCGGAAGGGTGCGTGCTTCGGTGACGTCGAGAGAGAGTCTGGACATGTCGTTGTTTACGGCTACTCCACGCCGCTCAACAGCACGCTCTCTGCCACGTTCCCGTACACGATTGTCCAAACGGATCGTTAGTTCAATGAGACCCTCTAAAGAGCTCATGTCGTCGCGGACTGCCAGTTCATCCTTGAGTTGTGTATTCAATCCCCGACGAAAGACACTCTGCAGCGCACAGTCTCCAAACCCGCTCTCGGCGGCCAGAATACGAAACTCGATTGAATAATCAGCGACCGATCTCGTCCCCTGTACTAAGTCTAGCAACCGACCCCCGGCCTCTCTCCCCCTAACCGGATGATCGAACACGCGTTCAAATTCACTAACAAAATTGGGAAAAGAAGACCGAAGGTCTGGTCGCGCGTTGCTCACCACCATAGCCCAGGTAGCGGCTTGACCAGTCAGGAGGCTCATAACGAATGCTACTTTTGACTGATCTTGAGCGTAAGTAAATGGTTGCTGGTCGAAAATGAGTGAACACTGATGTAAAAACTGACCGCAACCTCCAGGATGTCCGTCGTAGCGTGACGGGTGGGGCAAAACGGGTTCTCTATGGGTAACCGGGAGAGCCGAAATGGCAGTGTCCGAACGCGAAAGTTCCGGGCGGGAACTGAGCTGCTCGAGCCTCCCGAACATTTCCTCACAACGATGAGCAAGCCTGCCCACCACCTCGTGAAGACCGGCCAAGGTGGTCTCGGTTTGCCCGACCCGTTGTTCCTGACTGGCCAATGCCCGTCTCACCTTTTCCGAGTCTGCGGGATCCATGGTCGGATTATTCTGACACGACTCGGCTGAGTCGAAGGAAAACGGATCCCAGAAAAGCAGGCTCAGAGAAGGCAAACAATCACGGTTTATTCTTTTGGTCAACCGAAGAAGCAAATCTTGCTCGCAGGAAAGATAACGCGGATCACAATAATCACTTGCACACAGCAAGGAACCCGAAGGAAACAGAAAACACTTGCAAAAGGCAAGGAACACGAACTTAACAAAAAACACTTGCAAAAGGCAAGGAGCACGAAGGTAATACATAACACTTGCAACCGGCAAGGAACGCGAATGTAACATAAAACACTTGCAACGGCAAGGAACACGAATGTAACCAAAAACACTTGCACCCGGCAAGGACTACTCGAAATGGAATACGGAAACAATCAAAGAAGCGGAGTAAACAACAGAAAGCGACGCGGATATACACACGTGAATACAGAGTAAATCGAGGACGAAAACAGATTCTATGACTTTACCAAAACTTGGAAACGCGGAGAACACTTGGACACACTAGTGAGCAAATAATAATCCGACAGCTTGCTGTGCAGCTCGGAGTCCTTTTAAAGTCCTAATTGCCAACGCGATGCAGGTGCGGGGCTGGGGAACGCCCCCATCGTTGTTGGCACTGGAACACACACACAAAAGCACAACAGGCTGAGAACCGAACCATGACAACACCAGTAAATAGTGACCTAAGCGAGATTTTTATTTTATTTTTTTAAGAATATATTTTTTTAATAATATATTTTTATATATAGTTATATATTATTATTATTATTATTATTATTATATAGCCTATACACAATATAAATTCAAATTCCTCAGTTGTTATAACCCATTAACATATATATATATATATATATATATATATATATATATATATATATATATATATATATATATATATTCCAAAGTAACTAGTAGTCTAACGCTTTACTTTATTCTACAAAGTAGTCTGATTAAAGTTACTGTCCAGAGATTCAATGCGTTACTCCACATTTTCATGAAGAAGACAAAATATCTCACTGTTGTAACAGTCACAAACAACTGCCGCTAACTACGAAGATGAGGCGGAAGTCATTGATCACCACACTGAATTCAGCCATGGTCTGGTCGTGAATGGTTTGCACATTCAAAACAAAAGTGATGATACTTTTACTACTAGTTTTATTAACCAACAGGCACACAACGCAACAAAAAAAGTGTACATTATGGACCATAAAAGTGGTAAAAAAAAAAAACAATTTATTTCCATCCTCAACTGGTCCGTGAAGCATTATGGGATGAGGTCGTCTCCGCCCTCTCGCCAGGGAGAGTGACGTCAAACAAGTCACGTTTTCAGTAGGGGTGGAACAAAAAACCGATTGACCGAACCATCGTTCGTCAAGGGGAGCTAAACGACCGTATCGGTAGCAGACTTGTCAACCGATACAAAATCCGCCGGGAATCCTTAGATACATTGCTTGTAAAGCTGTGGACCGGATATCGCGTGGCCGTGAATCGGTTGCGAGTGAGGCTTTATGGTTTTCATAACAATAGCAAGAGTTCTGCGCCATGTTCTACTTGTTTTGTTTGCATTTCAGTAGCATCAGTATTCAAGCTACTTCCGTGTTTACAGAGAGCTAGCAAAGGAGACAGTTAGCAGAAGCCGGTGCCGTACATCTCGGTATTTCCCATAGCTATCGAGTCCTCTCGGTGCACTTGTATGTCCCGGGCCGGCGTTGGTACTGCGCGCGAGCCAAAAAGAATAACTCCCATGACGATCCAATGCATGGATTCAAACGACACAGGTATGTCCCACAGCCAACACACCAGCTCTGCTAAAAGCACACTGCAAGTATCTAATTTCTCAGTTTGTGGCTCCCTGTCAATGTCTACAACTAGCATGAGCAGCAGATAGGAGAACTGAGACGTGCCCGCGATTACGTCATCAAACTCAAAATGAACGACAGCCCAAAAAACAAAATATAAACAGTAGTGATTCTGTGGTCATCATCGTGTCTCAGATTAAAAAAAACAAAAAAGATGTCATACATTAACCAAAAATGAATGTGATGGCAAAAGAAAAACAAAAATTGTTAAAAACAAAAATTGTTGATTAAAAAGGGAAATGAACTTTTGGAAATATTTTTGCATATATTAAGTGGTTAAAATGTGTTTGATAGATTTATTGTTCCATAAGGTGGCTTCATATTTCTTTTGGCTGGACGGTAGGTTTATTTCATGTCTTAAATGTGTGTTTCTGAAATACTTCACAATGTGTACATATTCTGTTTAATTGTGTTGGTGTCTGTCTAAAGGTTAAATATTTATATTTAACATTAAATTATCAACCTTTTGTTTTCCTGTCCTGATCCTTATTTTGAAGAGAAAAAAACACACACACAAAAAAATAATTATAACTGTCAATAACTACTAATAAATATTTAAAGCCTACTCTATGGAGGATTTCCCAAAAAAACATCTTAACAATAGCCTTTTTATTTTACCATTTATGACTGAAACATATTCTAATTAGTAGATTAACATCTTAGCTGTTCACAATGGGTACTCCTACAAGCCTCTGGCCAATATTATTTAGGAAGCGTCCGGTCCGAATCCTTCGAATTTCCCGCCCTCTGTCTGCGGGATGTGACGTTATGCACGTTCTCGTCAGTTGTTTCCTGTAGTCGCGAAGACGGAACTAGTACAGATTTTCGCTGCCCCAGACACCCGCTGTTACTCCACGGAAGGCTGCTTAAAAAAAAAAAAGAAAACTTGATAGTGACTGACGCCGGGCAAGAACGAGAGTGAACATTGGTTTGACATTTCAGCGGTGGAGAGAGTTGAGATCGGACTTGGATTAGAAAAGTGATTCACAGCTGGATTTCTTTCTACTCCAAAAGGTAAGAAGTAGGGGTGTTAAAAAAAATCGATTCGGCAATATATCGCAATACTACAGCACGCAGTTCTCGAATCGATTCAATAGGCAGCCGAATCGATTTTTTAACATCCATTTTTGATGGAAAAATATTCAACAAAATGTCTAACTTTCACACCTTAAGCATGGAAGAATGTTATATTAATGGAACATTTAGCCTTAATATTTTATTTCAATGCCGTTCAAACATGAAAAATGTTGTTAAACCTGTTTGTTACATACAGTGGCTCACAGTTATAAGATAATAATACATTTTCATACAAATCTTACAGTGTACATGTATAAGTTTACTGAATGGTATTTTCTAAATTTGAGTAAAAATATCGCAACAATCGACTTGTAAATTCGTATCGGGATTAATCGGTATCGAATCGAATCGTGACCTATGAATCGTGATACGGATCGAATCGTCAGGTACTAGGCAATTCACACCCCTAGTAAGAAGCGAGTATCTTGACATTTAGAAAAAAAAAGTGTTGTTTTCAAATAGCAGTAACCTCAAGATCGATCACTTCTCGGTCGTAACTATTGGGGTGAAAGTGAGGTGGATGGCAACATTTAGCGTGAAAGGGGTGGCAAAGTTGAATGTAATAGAACAGAATGACTTTATGAAGAACAGACGTTCCATTCCGCGGCGTTTCAATCAGGCTAAATGTTGCCTTATTTTCCTCCGTGAAAACAGCCTATTGTAGCTACATTATGCTAACGGAATGTGAACGGTACTACTGAATGGCGATAACATTCATGGCCGTATCACACTAAGTAGTGAATGGGTCTATATGTTTTTCACAATCAATTTCCATAAATGACAGCCCACCTTTCGGCTAATGCACTATGACGATAACCTGGGGGCGACATACACTAATATTGACTAGAATCAGGTTGACGTCCGTCGAGCGGGGTGACTACAGTATGTAACTGCATATTAACATCGGAATGAGGTCCAATTAATTGACGTAATTTGCACATCGTTTTGGAGTACAGCACAGGACTGGACTTCGACCGACTAAAGCAATATGATCTGCACGTCCCGTGGACATCAATTGTTTAGTGGGGATCAGAGTCTCATTCCGTGAAGTAGCTTTGTATAACATTATAAAACTTCTTACCTCTGAAAACATAGTTTAATTGGATATGAAGAGCCCAGTCTTCAGTATTGAGGTCGTGCACGTACGAGTGCGCGCAGCGTGTACGAGCGTGTTTGTTTTCGGCCACAGGTGGCAGTCGCGATTTGAAATTTTAAATCTTCCATATAGCTGCTTTAAACTGATACATTTTTCAGTCATATCGCCCAGCCCTTTGTTGCGGTATATTTAAATAATTGATTCAAAATATAAAAATATAGAAGACATATTTGTTGTTGTTCTTTTTTAACACATTTGTAGATACTGTAAAATTTTGTGGTGTTTTAAGATTAATGTTTACAAGCAATAAATGTCACTATAAGTTTTGAATATTGAAATGAATTGTATCGAATCGAAAATTGTATCGTTCCCAAACTTAATCGAACCGTTCTGTTCTGAAAGATAATCTTTTTCAATCGAATCGCAACCTGTGTATCGAGATACATATCGAATCGGCCTCATTTCAGAGATTCCCACCCCTAGTTTTCAGCATGCACGAGTCGACTCAAGTGTACACACTGGAATAGCGGAACAAACAATAGAGGAATTAAGGGGATTTTCATTTTCAACCTGGATAGATTTTTATTTTTTGTTTTATAAAAAGTATTTATGTTTCAAGAAGTCAAGAGAGACTATTTTGTTTTTCATAAAAAACAACAACTTTATTTTCATGTTAAAAATGCACTTTCAATAAAGTATTTGGAACTCCGTTTCTACCTCATTATTTTTATGTTGAGATGGTGTTATCGGCAGCTGCTGAAAGTAACAAAAAAAGTAACTTTTAATCTAACTTAGTTACTTTTAAAAACAAGTAATCAGTAACGCAATTTAGTTACTTTTAAAACCAAGTAATCAGTAAAGTAACTAAGTTACTTTTTCAAGGTAACTGTGGCAACACTATACATATATATATACATATATATATATATATATATATATATATATATATATATATATATATATATATATATATATATATATATACACATACACATACATCAAATAATCACACAATACTCGGCTCTACCAATATCAGTTAGAACAGCCAAGGGGTGGAGGTGGGGTTTCGGAATAGTTGGCCATCGATATATAATTTATCAACAACCATCGAAGTCCGTTTACCCTCCTGTCTATTTTGTTTCATTATAGGAAACAGTGCTTTTCGCCGCTCGTTTATCTCTCTTGGGAATTATCATTCATCCCGAAAGATGTCCCTTTGAGCTCCCGTCCTTTACTTTTTACCAATTCTTTATGTTTGAAATGTTCGAACAATAATAGGGCAAGGCTTATTGCCCTTACGAGCTCCGAGCCGGTGTACACGGTGAAAAGAGATGTTATTTACCATCTCCTGAGGGATCTTTAGCGATAGTGTCCTAATTTTTTTTTATCTCACTCTCTGGATTATCTGGGATATTTTCGGATATACCTGAAAATATTAGATTTTCCCGCATACTACGGGATTGAACATCTAAGACCGTTTCCTTTAGCATTTTATTCTCCTTTTTAATCGTCTCCAACTCGGCTGTAACAGCTACGAGTGAGGAGCGTAGCTCGGAATTATCTCGTTGGAGGTCGCTTACCTGATGGCTAACGAATTCCAAACTTGCCTTTAATTACGACGTCTCGGTGAGTATGCTGGATTCCATAAATAAAAAACTTGACGTCCTCTGTCTCATCCACGAGGACGTCAAGTTTTTTATTTATGGAATCCAGCATACTCACCGAGACGTCGGCGGTTGCTAGATCATCCGTATCTGTTGACGAATCATTTTTCCTTTTTTTTAGAAGGATTGTCACGACTAGCCAGATCATCCATTGCGCAGCTATAAAAATAATCGTAAATAAAACGATCGAGGTCCTCCACACTGGATAATATTTCTGATCTTTCTTAGAAAAGAAGAAATCGAAATAATCTAGTAGTTAAATTCGAGTATAATTAGAAATATAGAGCTAATTCTATTTTAGCAGCAGGGCGCCGCCATGTTAGATTTTCCCAATCTCACTACCGGTCCCACGATAGTCACAGCATCTCGCGATAGCACCCGTCACTCGCGATCTCGTGATTACGTGGAAGGTGAGAGCTACGTCTGGAAGGTGAGAGCTTAAAGATGCATTGATAATGTAATCAATTTCCATTGCATGAGCCTTTATCTTTAAACCAAGATCACCATCTAGAGGAGTCCAAAAATATCGCAAGTGCTTCATGAAGCTTTATTAAGCTTCATTTTCCCATTACTAGTCTGACATCACAGTGAAACTCAAAATGATGGCTAAATTGAATAAAATTCATGAGACCGTGTCCCCTGTTTATAGGTGCGTCTGGATGATCGTATCCTGCAGACTGACAGAGGCCTCCTAATTCGCCGCGTCCTGAGGAGGGACATGGGTATTTACCAGTGTCACGCCACGGAGCACGGCTTCACCCAAACCCTGCTGGGCATCACTTTGGACGTCATCCAGTCCTCTTTGTCTAACATTCCCTCTGAGGCCCCTACCCGAGCGGAGCCTCGCAGCGGGGGAGGGCCCCTAGTAGCCAACCCCAAGCTTTGGTATCGGGACTTCATGCAGCTGGTGGACCATCCAAACCTGAGCACAGTGGACCAGATTTGCGAACAAGTTTGGGCCCGCCGGAATCCCACCGGCGACCTCATGGAAAAGAAGGTCCCCTCTCCAGGTAGGGACTCGATGCCTCCTGGGCCATCTGTGCGGCCGGCTAATAAGAAGTGGAAGCATCTCCAGGAGCTGAGGAAGGGGAGGAACCGCCGGACCCACGACGGAAAGCAGAACCCTCGGGCGCCACGCAGCGCGAGGGTGTAACCGCAATGAGAGGAACACATGAAGAACTGATTCAAGTAGACTTTTAGAAAGGGATAACACATACAGGCACACGCATTCACTCCCCCTCCCATTGTGTATATTTATCTGTGGAGTTCCTTGCATGTGTTTCGTCCCACATTCATCCTGCACGATCCCATCACGATGTGCCATTCTTGTAGTTGAGTGTACGAGCAGGCACGTAAGCCACGCCCATTTGATACCTACTGTATGAATCGATGTACACTCGTTTCTTAAAACCTTTACCATGACGGAGAGTGGGCCACATCTTTGGTCTCTTACCTTGTGACAAACTACGTTATTTACTACAGTATGTAGACGATAGTGTGAACTCACAAAAGGATACTGGAAACCTTCGGGATGAACTCACACCTTTCTTCACCACGAAACGTGGTATAGCGCGATGGTGGACATGACAGCGGTTCGGAGACACAACTGGAATATAATTGTACAACTGGAAACACGTGCATGCAGAAAGATGGACTACTTCATGTGATGTTTGTGTGAGAATCTTTCAGCATTTCCTTTTTTTCATCACACTGCATAATGTCATCATTATGTTGAGGTAGCAGGGGACAGACTGTGGATTTGTGAGGCACATAGATCCACATTGCAGCCAAAATGAAACGTATCGGTCATGTGCGTCAAGTTCTTCATGTTGAAACCACTGCAGAGGGGAAAAAACTACTGGCTTTTGAAAAATGTTAACAGACAATTACTACATGTAAAAGAGTGAATCTATGAAGGAGTGTAAGGGCCACACGTGGAAAAAAAGCTATTGTAATATAGCGGTGAGCTAGTAGTCAACAAGCCTGCCTCACATTTGAGAGGTACAGGGTTTGAATCTCCGCTCTTCATGTTTTTAATATGCCCTGTGATTGGCTGGAAGTCAGCTAGGTTAGCACTAATGAGGATAAAGGCTCCAGAAAATGGATGGATGCATTAAATTATTTTTTTTTAAAAATCACAAAAGTTGTAATTATGTGAGAATAAAGAAAATCCATTCATTCATTTTCTATACAACTGATCCTGTTCATGGTCATTGGGAAATTGAGCCTATCACAACTGATTTTGGGTGAAGAGCAGACCAAACCCTAAACTGGTCACGAGTAACAACGACACATAAACAGACAAACAACCTTTGACCCTCAGTGCTCTATTTTCATGACAAATCCACTATGGTGCACCGTAGTGCATGTGCTTCAAGGGGCACACGCTTCCAATTTAGGTCACTGCATTCTGTCAGTTCGCCACTAGATGGGAAAAAATATACACACTGTCCCTTTAAAGTTCTAAATTTGTTTTAAAAAAAATCATAATGTCCGGGGGGGATGTTGGTAATTGTTATGCAGAGAAAAGATGTGACTCCACTGTAACAACAAAAAATTGTAAGATTATGTATAATTATCATGAAATGATACAATTTCACGATATGGCAATATCCTCATTCGTCCTCATCAAAATGCTGTTATACTGTATGTCCACCATGCGCCTAATGCTATCGCCTTACTGAGTAAGTTTGCTCGTTTTGATGTGGCCCTTCTACTCCTTCTTAAGTAGCAGTGACACATTACCCGGACAAAAGTATTGGCACACATGGTTGTTTACATCTAGGAGGTGAAAAATAAAGAACATATGGAGTTTGTTTGTTGGTGAAATGTGAGGTCAATGATGTTGGACTGGGAAAAAGATGGGGTTGTTCCTCCATACCAAACTAATCCATGCATGACCTTTCTTTGCATACGAGGGCACAGTCATGCTAGAACAGAAAAGGGTCTTTCCCATTAAGCTGAAAATACAATTTTACAAAATGGGAAGCATTAGAATTAATATTCAGGGGGAATTAGTGGTTTGTCTACTGTATAACTTATAGTAGCATAATTGTGAACCTCACTCAATTTGATCTTAATCCAATGTGTTTTATTTTGTTTTCTCAAATGGAAAATGATACGCAAGATGACAACTCATGGTTGTGGGCTATAGTACATTATCTCCATTAACATTATTATTATTATATTTATAAGTGTGACTATAATTTTATTTTTATTCCAAGCGGTACTTCATGACCTCTGTCTTTTTCAGATGTTGTTGCATATGTTGTTTGTGATGAATAATTAAAAACAAAATGCAAATCAAATTTGAAATGAGTGTTTTTCCCTTTGACATCTCCCTACATTGGCAAAGTGAACTGGGCACATGAATTATTTCTTTTTCCCCTAACCTCCTCGGTTTTCGATCTTTGCACCTGTTCACATGTTTCTGTAGCTCATCAGAGGCACGAGTTTGTCTGTCTGTGTACCAGATGTTGTCCTACAATGCTCTCTAGTGGCCACAGAATTAAATAACCGACTTAACTAAATTACATGACTAATGTCACACATTTGAAACGGAAACAATCCATTTTCTTTATCGCATATAAAAAAAAAATCCTCATGTCATTACAGAAAATAATTACTTCCATTTAAGAGTTATGACATTCTTTTTCTCATCATCATTATTATTTTTATTATTATCATCATCATCATCATCAACTCTTCAAACTGCTCGATCCAATTTTTTTTTTGTAAATTAACTCTGACCGCCATAAACGTTTAAAAACGTTCAGTATAATCCTAGGATTGGCCGCCATAGACGTTAATTGACGTCTACTATGTTTTTTTATGGAAACGGGTGGAGGAAAGCCTTGGGCAGCTGTGCTCCAAGTATCAAGCCGATCGGGTTACTATATGAGTATTCCTGGCCACTAGATGGCTGTGATGAGTCTTTTGGACAAGATCGGGTAGGAGACAACAGTAAAAGAAGAGAGGCTGAGCTAGAGTGTTGAGGGGGAGAGAATGGCTAACTTGGCTAAGGGAGTCAAAAAGGCTACAGATGGCAAGCAGCTCACGCTTGATCCTTATTTTCAAAGCTCAAAAGCATCGACCAGTGCTCAAGAGCACAGTGATGACGGGGTTAAGTCATAGTTGAAGCGGTGACGCGGCCGTTTCGACCACGTCCTAAGGCCCCACCGGCTAGCGATGCTAATAACGTCCTAAGGCCCCACCGGCTAGCGATGCTAACACCGGAGAAAAGTGGTGCACAACCGAGCACGTCTGCACAGATGACGTTTCATCGGACGATGACGACTACTATGGGTCCGATGCAAGACAGTCTTGGACAGTCTTCCAAAGAACGTGAAGGTAAGCGCTAACATGCTAAGAGATTGCTAGTAAGAGTACTTTTCGGGCGATCTGCTAGCAGCGTGTGTAAATGTGCTGATATACACTAAAACATCTATTACCTATACAAATGTGAATGTATATTTTATAGATCGTGCTCACAGCAACGTCCGACCGCTGGTTCTACGACAAAGAAAGGTAAAAAAAAAAAAAACGTTTTCAATACACCGCAATAAAAGGAAAGTCTTTCGATAGTATTGTAATTGTATATGTTTCTTTCAGCTCCCCCTCATAGGGCCCAAAGTGACCCTTCTCACAGTGAGTAGAACAAAGGTAAAAAGAAAAGATTCTCCACAGCACTAATAAAATATTTGATGGTAAACGTCTTCTATAATTTACAGAATGTGTATCAACCAATACACCCAAGAAAAAAAGGTAAACATATGCACACACACACACACATTGCATCACACTGCTCTAAAATAATATGATATTGAAATGTATATTTGCAGATCCCAAAGATTCTGGCTGACTTGAAGTTGATGAATTCGGCTGGCAGCCAACCATCTTCCCCTTTGCTGCAAAACCAGGACCAAGGGATGCTGCAGCAGAGCTGAATTCCCACCTGCCAGCTGACATCCTGGAGCTCTTCATCACGGATGAACTTCTCCAGCACATCGTTCATCATACCAACCTCTACGCAAATCAGTCCATGCAGAAGCAGACTGACAAAAACTGTTGCGCACGTGTAAATAGTTTGCAAAGAGTTTTCCAAATTGTTTGTTCGGATTGCTACTGTTGCATGTAAATAAACTGTTATTTTGCAATCAAAAAACATTTGTTATTGTTGGGGTAGTGTTTTATAGAAGTTTAGGTGTTTGTAGAATCCCTCATGCAAAAAAAAAAGTGCCAAATTCACTTGAGTGCATGAAATAACATCGTTTCACAAAAAGCTTGATTTCTCTTATTTTGGAAAAAAATAGAGGATTTGGGTGAAACGAAGCTGTTTTCTATTGTTGATTACTGAAGATCCGAATAAGGTAGAAACAAACTTTTTGAAAGATGAGACTTCAATCTTTCATTTGGTAGTATCCGCGTTTCCATAGTCCTAACACAACATTTTCTGTGGAGTTTGAAAGATCGGTAAAATTCTGTAAATCAGCTGGCAGTATGGGGTTACCTTTTCCGAAAATGGCTGGCAGTCAAAGAGTTAAAAAAATAAAAATAAAAATCAACAAAACTTGGGTCAAATTGACCTAAGTAGTGGGTCTGTACTTTTTTTTTTTTTTTAACTATATTCAGTTATTTTTGACCAAGCAGTTTTAAAAGTGTATTAATCATAAATATAAATTCTAATGATTTAAAAATAAATACATTATTACAATTATCCGCCTGCGATTGGCTGGCAACCAATCCAGAGTGTACCCCGCCTACTGCCCATAGCCCCACCTGAGATAGACTCTAGCACCTCGCCCCCCCTCTTCTTTGTGAGGAATAAGCGGTCAAGAAAATCGATGGATGGATGGACAATGATCCGCGTATCATTATTGATTTTATGTATGTGTTTATTTAATTATTTCAGCTTTGACCTTCTTGTGTGGAGTTTGCTCTCGAGTCTCCCAGTGGTTGCGGCAAATTGCGGGGGTCCGGCACTGTGGTTTCTTTCCCAAACATGATTACAGATTAGAGACAATGCACCGGTTTCCCACCTGAGGGAGCTATCATCCACAATATCACTTCCGACAAAACTATAGCTTATTTGCTCAGCATTTGAAAATAAATGCTTCTAAATAGGACTATGTGTACCAGTTTGTGCCAATAGAAACACAATAGAAACCTGTTGCAATATATTATTAGCAACTTACAGTATTTTTTGGTTTGAAACTAGTTTCTCTTCTCTTTTTGCTTATTTGCTGATTTCTACAGCAACCCATTTATGCAGAATATCAACTGGGCCTGAAATCAATTAATTACATCCTCTGCTGGGAAAACAGTAAGCACGTGACCCTAGATTTGAACCCTAAACTTAGCTAACATGCCACCAGACAAATTACATTTGGCAGCATGTGCAATAATCATAATCATCATCATCGTCGTCGTCATGGCTCAAATCAGCACTTTTTCTTCATCTGATACCTACATGTTGAGCAGTAAACACCACCACATGAAAAACATGTTGCAGACATCAAACATCTGCACGGGAATCGTTTCATGTGCTTGTATTTGTTGCCGTGTCACGCTCGGAAATTACAAGCCTCGACATGATCGGCTGGGATTTCTGATGACAGGCTGAAGGCAATCACACAAGCGTACCATCTGTTTTTGTTGGAGCATCATTATTGAATCACGCTGCATTGTTTTTTACTTATTTGTTCACCACCTGACAACAGCGGAAGACAACAACCAAAATAGCCTCGGGAAAAGTGTGATTACATCACAAATGAAGATCTCATGACTAAGTGAAGTCTTCATGTTTCACTTTAGATTGTTTAAGTTAGATTGATTAATCACCAGAATGCCTCCGGTAGTTTTATGGGGGGAAAATGGCTTTACAGGATCTACTGTACATTAGGGGCAGCACAGTGGAATAGTGGTTAGCACAACCTGCCTCTGAGATCTGGGTTCAACTCTTTTTTTTTTTTTTGGAGCCTCTCTGGAGTTTGCATGTGTTTGGATGGGGTTTCTCTGTCTTGAACTCAAGATATACAAAGTGGGTCATGTGCTAGTAGAATATATTTGTGCGCACACAGTAGCTTCCATGTTGGGTGTCCTGGCAGTCTTTCTAATGAATAATCCTTTGTAATAGTGAGAATGCAATGGATGTCTGAAAATCATCCGCGTACAATTGGGATGTCATAAAAGCTGTGACACTCAAAGAACTGTGTCCTCATTTTGCTTTCCCGGTGGATGATGGGAGCTGAACATGTCACATTAACTTTGCTTCTCTTTCCCATGAAGTTTCCAAGTGGCTTGTACTGGTTCTGAGCTTAGTGACCCAGGAGTAGGCCTGTAAAATCGGATGATGGCCATTTGACTCTTATCTATATATTACAACCTTGGCCAGAATTTCTAGGTGAAGCCAAATCATGGAGGGCCTAAAGCAAAAACAAAATGGATGGAATATGACATTAGAAACGTGTGAATTGGTGAGCGAGTCAGAATGCCAAAGACCAAATCAGTTTTGGACTGCCTCTCTAGTTCGTCATACATCTAGTCACACTATAGTTTAGAACTATGCATGACTTATACAGTGAGGACTAAACATGCTACCTGGCTATGATATCACATATTGTATTCCAACAATGTCTCATTTTCATGTGTATAAGATCTCAGATCATTTACAAAACGCCTATAACTATGATATTTGACCTAAAGAAAAATACGCTGATAAATAAAAACCTTCCATTGAAGTAGAATGTCTCTTAAGCATCTCCCCTTTACTCAGCTCTCCCCCATTTGTTGATTAATCATCATTCGTCAAAGTGGAGCCGGTAAATCTGTGACCCTCTCCCTGAGGATTGGTTTTGCATTCCTGGATCTTAGACAGTCAAACATAAAACTCTGCACCGCTTAATTGATTTCCTCCCACAGCTTTCAAGCGACTGGAACCAAAGCACAGTGGAACGCAGCCTTACATGGGCAGTCTGGTCAGGAAAGCCTTATCTTAAGATAGCTGAAGAAACAGTTCAGTCCAGTTTGTGGTAATTCACTGTAAGGACAGCAGCCTTGGGACAAACCGCTTATTTGTTTCATTAATAAGTCAGGAGTTGGACAAAAGCCCTTAGTCGTCCCTGAATCATAATTATTCATCTGATTTTATGCTTCCAATTGGTGGGAAGAGTCTAGTAGAAGGCCATTTTCAGTTCCAGCATCACTTCAGGGGACCAGTGCAAAAACAAAGGCCCACAATAAAGGCATGCTTTGATGAATTTGGTGTGGTTAGGTGGAGACAATTGTTTTACTGTACTACTGCTACATGTTTCTGAATAATAATAAGCTTGCTGCTAACTCAGAATGTGAGTGCTATTTGTGTTGGTGCTTCACTCTCAAGTTGGTCATCTGCCAAAACAAAATGAATCGATAATATATTTGTGTTTGAATAACTTATTCCAGAGTCCAAATTTTACCATCATAAAACCTTTATTTACTGTACAGGCAATGTTTTTAAGTTTAACATTAACATCATGTCATACAAGCATAAGAAAAAGTTTAGCATTCTGTTAAATACAATCAAAACACTCTTTAAACATTCTCTTAACTTTTAGGAGGGGTAATAAAATTGATCAAATCACATTTTTGAACATTAACTGTGAAACAAATAGCAGTTAAGCAGACACAAGAGCTAGCACAAGATAGTCTGTCTGTCTATCTATCTATCTATCTATCTATCTATCCATCCCCCCCCCCTCTCTCTCTCTCTCTAGCTATCTTACTAGCTACTGAGGTGCTTTTTGTCATCTTTTGAATTAGCTCCAAATTATACAACTTGTGCGACAGACTTCAAGGTACCGTTGAATTCCTTGCGTTTGTATTAAGTCGAGCATATCTTGGTTTTAATTTAGCAAGAGTCACCATTTTATAAATGTAGCTCATTTTAACTCACTTTAGCCATTTGTCTCGTCTCATAAAAACGATAACATACATTCTTCCATGATGCTCATGTGAAGCTCATTTAACTAATCTCACAAATAACAGCACAGAAAATCTACGTTTAATCCTTGTAGCGAGCATATAAAGTATATGACACGCTTGGTGAAGCGACACTTAAATAGCAAACAGGATAGCTTACAATTACAATACAGTAAAACCACGGTTGAATCAAAATCATTGCCGTTTGTTTTTGATTACACAATACAATGTTCACTTTTGACAGATAGCAAAACATCAAGTGAAAATGGGCTAAAAGTGTAGCAAATTGTGTGCTTTACTTTTTGAATTTAAAAAAAAATGTGATGACGCCGAGATTTATTTATTTATTTTTTGTTACACTAATACCACAAGAACAGACAGCTTACAGTAACTATTTGAACACACACACAAATATTGATGACTATAAATGCTTGTGGTTCTTACCACAATATGCAAATAGAAATACTATTCATTCTTAAAGCATGTGTTTCACATCATATCAAATCTTCTCAGTTGGTTCATGCTTCTATCTTGTAACACCAAACAATTCGGGACAACAAATGTGTAGTGGTTACCTTCCATTATATACACAGTATCATTAGCTTCAGCAATCATTCTTTCAATTTCCACAAGACCATCATATTTTTTTGATATAATTTATTTTTCATATTAGATTGTATATTTTGTTTTGTTGTGCATTTTCTCTCTACACCATTTTGACTTTTTCCAGGCTCCGGATTGGCTAAAAAGCCTTACCAAATCTACAGAACCGCACCTGCTGCATTGTAATGTAGCTAACAAATTGCATTTTTTATGGACAGTCATTTACTTTTTTAAATTAGTGTAGATAGATATTTTTGAAAACCTGCTAGGGTAAAACGACAAAAGCTTCAAAAAGCTCCACTGGGGAAAGACTGTCATAAAAGGAGTGAGAAAGCAAGTTGTCTCAACAAATAGACCGCCAGAGGTCTAAATTGTTTGTTTAGGTGCATCAGGTAGAATTTAACAACTGGCACACAATTATGATATATTTGCAGCTGAAATAATTTTTGCAGTTAAGCTAGTTTCAAAATATCACATTTTATCTTTCACCATCCTGCCGACAGGCAGCCTTTTTTTTTTTTCCCTGAAGGAGCAATATTTGCAGAGAAAACACCTTAATTGGACCCCCCATCCCGAGACAAGAAAAATAAACACTGCATGTCAAACGTGCTTTAGTGTGCTTGTACCACGGAGAAAACAGCCTGCACTTTAAAATGAAGAATTGTGTGAATGACAGAAATTTCAAATAGAACATGCTTATATTAATATTTGACTATTTCCACTTGAAGTCTTTCAGTTCTTCCAGTTTTCAATCCGTGAGAGGACTTCCAGATTGGAGCATTTGTCCATAAATACACATTGACATACATAAGCTTTAACTATCACGATGAAAGCATGTTAGGGCGCTACACTTGACATTTCTGATGATGTCATGTCTACATAAGAAAAACAACATACAGATATGTTTGTTTAAAAAAAATAAAAAATCTGGGAACCGTTTCAACACATTAGACCAAATGATTGTTATGATAATCTCCGATGTTGACTAAAAAGAATTCTACAACTGACATTTTAACAGATTTTTTAATCAATGGATATAAAAATAATTAACGGAACCAATGAAGATGATCATTTATCATTTGTAGTTGATTACTTTTGGATGATGTCACATACTATTGTACACTCTGCACCTTGCGTACCAAACTGAAATAAATAACATGGGCTTCTTGGTGGAAACAAGCAAAAATCGGCCAATATGAAATGAATCACTTTTAGTCTAAGGATTAGTTAAGAAGGATTTCGACTGGAATTGAATGGAAAGTTCAGTGCTCAGCATTGAAAACAAAGCAAAGTGCTCATAATCTGTTGAACCATCAACATGTCGTTTCTATGTAGCTTTCAGTATTAGCTAGTTGAGCTAATGTTGTCAATGTTTTGGGTTAAAGTGGTGCTGAGCTTAAATAGAACTTGACTGGAAAGTGAAATAAGAATAATGCAAGGGCTTGGCCTATAAATACAGAGTGAAACAGTCCAATGTTACTAACCTACTGTATATGTTGACATACTGTACACTATCTGTACAGTATATATTGTCCACTTAAGACTCATGAATATGATGCGCACTGTTGAAACGAGTCATGATCAATTAACCACAGGCCAAAGGGTTTTGTCCATCATTGACTTCTGATGCATGCTAAATTTCAAGTCCTTTCTTACAGACATCATGATGTTCAGGCTAGTTCCTTCCTCCAGACAACCTTGACCACCCTGACATTCTTTTGGGGAGTGATAACCAGAACCAAGCATCTACCTTCTCACAAATCCATCTCCAGCTATGCTGGCTCTACTGTCCCCAATTGTCTTTATTATATCTGAGTTCCCCTCGAGTTTTCTCCATCACTCCTGACGAGCGCGTAGGTCCCGCGGCGTCCGGTTCCGCTCACCAGAACTCTTGCTGCGGGCCTTCCTGGCGCTCTCTTGGGCCTGCCGATACTTCTCCACCATGCTCTTGTGCTTCCTCCGCAGCTTCTCATTGCACCACATCCTCTCACAGTACTCCTCCACATGGGGCAGGTTGGACGGGCCAACGGTCTGCACGATATCTTTGAACCACATACGCGACTGGCCGATGGGACTCAACCTGTTGTATGAGCTACAAGGCATCCAGTTCCTGTATCCTCCAGTCGACCTGTCTTTGAGTAGGTCCGAAAGGCCAGTGGTGTCCCCTGCCACCAACTCATCCAAGGTGTCGCCCTGGAGGACTTCAAGAGTAAGGTGGGCGAGGGTCTGGGTGAAGCCGTGCTCTCGGGAGCGGCAGATGTAAACGCCAGCGTCTTGGTTGAGGAGGCGACGGAAGAGGAGGCCCTGCTCTGTTGACATCACCCGATCGTCCATTTTAACCTGAGAGTGGAGGAGAGATTTTTGCTTCGTTTATCGCGGGCTCATATTTCACGGCCTCGCTGACTTTTTACAGCGTGTATCTTTTTCGTGCTTTTTGGTTTGTTTATTTTTTTTTTGTCTTTGCGCCGTATCTCTCGAACCCTATGTCCGACTGCTGACATACGGGCATCTGCGGATTCGTCTCAACGAGACCTTTCCAATGGTGTCTGTCGCGTCTACAACATTGCATTCTGGAGATAGAAAATATATACTGTGCTGAACAACAAAAACGTACTTTTAATGTACAAAAAAAATTACTGTAAATGGAAAAAAAACATTATGAATAAAAAAACATTCATAATGAACTAAAAAAAATCATACCAAAATTTTAAAAACATATAATAAATAAAGAAAATATATATACTGTGCTGTATAACAAGTAAATTAAAAAAAACATGCTTTTAATGGAAAAAAAACAAAACAAATGATGAATGAAAAAGCATTCATCATAAACTAAAAAAATCATACCAAAATGAAAAAACATATATAATTATAATAATAATAAAATGCTATGCTGTATAACAAGTAAATAAAAAAAACACTTTTAATAGAAAAAAAAATGACTGGAAATGAAAAAATCAAATTATGAATGAAAAAGCATTCATAATAAACTAAAAAAATCATACCAAAATGAAAAAACATATAGAATAAAAGAAACAAATATATATAGTGTGCTGTATACTGTAATAAGTAAATTTAAAAAACATACTTTTCATGGAAAAAAATGAATTTAAATGAAAAAAGAACATATATGATGAATGAAAAAGCATTAACTCATTCACTGCCAGTCATTTTCTAAAATTTTGAAATTGTCAATACTCACGTGATATTACATTCAATAATTATATATAAACCGAATCTACCAAATAACAGAATAGACTCCCTACTTTTTGCCCCGTCCCATTCTTTTATAATTGACAGTAGAAAAATGTAGGTTTGCCAAAATACAGCCATTTCTCCCATGGACTCTGAAACTGTGTTTATTTCGTATAAAATGGGGCAATGATGTCATCTACCGGTGGTTGGGCATCAGTAAAGTTGTTTCCAAGTTTGATATTTACAGTGGAGCATGCTCAGATTCGCCCCCATTTAGCACCGCTCTAAAAAATACAATTGACAAGTATACTTGTCAAAGGCAGTGAATGAGTTTTAATCATAAAGTAAAAATCATACCAAAACGCAAAAATATATACTAAATGAAAAAATATATATAACTAAAGGGAATTAAAAAACAAAACAAACAAAAAAACACAGATTTCCATTATCGCGGAAGGTATCACCCTCGATAAACGAGGGCACACTGTATTCTTTTACTGTTCTATCTGAACTTTGCAATTCTGTTTCCTCATTGGCTGGTCACACAAAGTTTTTCTGATGACAACAACAGATGAAAGAGTAAAGAGTACATTTCAATGCCAGACCAAGGTGATGATCTTTCTCAGCTAGAATCTCCCATTAAATTTGTCAGTGTTTATATTCCTTTGTTTTCACATTCTCCATACCTCAACACCAAGCCATTCTTGTGGTTCTATTCATTCATACCTCATTCTTCTCTCTTGTACGTCCCCCTCGCTCGTATTCCATACTTTTGCTCCTACGGCTGTCTGGTGGTGCCAACACAAATACAGCAGCCTTGTCAGCGGCCCCGTGTTTATTTGCGTGGAAACTGAGACGGGTGCTAATGCCTCAAATGGCTGACTGAGGCGCTCAGTTTTGAATTATCGCTGTGGGCGTGGCCATATCAAGTTCTAAGCAGTGCTTCATGTGCCGCCGCCATTACAGTGATTTTAACTCTTCATGGCATGTGGTCAATAGTCTCAAACAAGATATTGTTTATTAAAAGAGAATTCTGCTTTCAAATATAATTGCTCAATTTCACCCATGTGTGAAGTCGAGCACGTGGCCACGTTGTACACCCATCTCAGATTTAAAGGCAACCACTTGCCAGAAATGACACGGCACCCCAAATCTCTGCACCCCCGTGCGCCTCTTCCTTCCTGCCATCATATCATATTAACTCGAATGCCACTTATTCAAGGGCTGACATTTACTTTCCTGTCAAAGTAGGTTAAAATGCTGTGTATTAGCATATTGGGTCTACAATTTCTAAAAGGCCAATATAGCCAAGCAGACGGCTGGAAAAATCCATTCCATGAAGAGATTCAAAAACAATGCTAAATTCAGAAAAAAATTGTCTGTGGTTTATCGGAAGTATGTTTTATTTTATTTGATGGCTAGCCTGTCAACAGCACCCCATCATGCTCTGTTTTAATATGTAAACAGGACAGTCCTGATTGTACATTAGGGATAAACCTTAAAATATCTGACGGCCAATAAAAAGTAAATCGAAAACAATTTTAATCTCAGGGAACTATTTATTTAGTTATTTTTCAATTTTCAGTTCACTTTAATTGGACACTAAATGGTCATTTGATGTGGTTGTGTAGCTTGTTCATCTATGTGTGCCCTACAATTGTCTGGCAGCCAGTTCAGATTGTACCCCGCAAATTTTGTTCATACTGAATCAGAAATTTGATTTGGGGCAAAGTAATAAAATTGGCTTGGGAAAAATAAATGTATTTGATTTATACTAAATTGAAAATGATGCATGCTTCGAACCAAATCATGCATATAACGAGAAAAGCTTAAAAAAAAATAATAAATAGCTGAAACAAATTTCAGCATTTTTTTTTTTTTTTTTTTTTTTTTTTTTTTTTTTTTTAAGTTTAGTCCAATGAAAAAAAAATTTCAGTTCGGTATTGGCCCAGAAAAAAACAAACAAAAAAACATATTGGATGTTGGATGATATTGGGTATCATATAACATATTGGATGATCTCTATTGTACATGTATAAAATTCATCTCACCTCTTCCTTGCGGTCGTCACGTTGGACCAACCAGATGACAGAAGCTTGAGGAGAGCGAGGAACACATTCCAGAAAAGTGCTGTTGTTCTCAGCGCCGTACACCACCCGGTCCTCCATATCCTCCAGGTCCTCTGATTACAAGCATAAGCAATCCAAATTTTATTAAAGGATCCCAGGAGTCTTAATAACATGTACTCTACCTCACATTTTTGTAAATATTGTATGTTCTCATGGCCGAAGTCCCATTTACCACTAAAATTCTGGTCCAGACATTGCAGCACCGGATTTCCGTGCCTGATGTCCTGCCTTCGGAAGCGACGTTTACTGTTGGGGACGTAGCGAGCGCAGGACGAGCCATCCCAGGCGCAGTAAGGGTCTCGGGCCAGGCAGCACTCGGCGCATGCCTTCCCGTACGTCTCACAGCGATGAAGCTTCACCTGAGCCACGCCGGCTGGGGAGCCCACAAACAAGGCTTGCTGATGAGCAGAGGAAGGGAGGGACAATGGCCCGTTTATTTGAGATTTAATGGATAATTTTCAACACTAAGTGAAGATAATTAGTTGACATTTTTTGTCAGGTTACTTTGCCAATTATAGGCCAAGAAAGACTCCATTATGTGATGGCAGGAGAGCTGGCGAGCAGCACTTATTCCAGACAAATCACACCAAAATAGTTAAGAGAAGAACATGAGAAAATTGAATCATGTGCAATCAACAGCTAACTCATTTATTTATATTTATATAACTTATTTACTTATTAAAGGCTTTATGCTAAGGGCGTTTTGACCATGGAATGGATTGTTTCTGAAATCCAACCTGTGAGGTTTCCAAATAAATGAAAAGTTGAAAAGACTTAATGAAAGACAGATGTGAACTTACTCTTTTGACTGATATATCCATTGATGTAATTGAGGTTGGCACCTGCGATGATGACAGTAAAGAATGCTAAAGAAACAATTTGGCATTTTTGGAGAATAATAACGCGACAAAATTGAAACACACTTTAAAAATTTGCAGCTCTTCCAGTGTGACTTCTTCCATTTCCAGGCTGTTTCCTCCATGAAGAGCGATGACCTTCAAGACCGTACCGATGTCTGAAAGACACGCAAACGCATCATCCAAATTCTGGATCTCATTCTGCTCTGGTCCAATTTCTTTATTCAATAAAAAAAAAATGATTTATGGCCAAATGGAAAAGAGCAAACACGTTTACTTACCCGTGCTGATGAACATGACATCATACTGCCCGTCCTCTGCCTCAACGCGGTCCACCACGATTTGTTTGAGCCTGTAAGGAACGTTGGCCTTGGCGAGCACAGGTTGGCGCAAGGCGGGCTGCACCGGCCGCCACATCAGCGGGTGGCTGCGGGCAAACTGGAGCACATAGTCGGGGAAGTCTTTGGTGCTGCCAAACTCCCTGCCGGGCTGGTTGGTGATTTTACTGGGACACTGAACAAACATAAGAAGAGGCAAGAAAACCGCAATGATTCAAATGAGTTTTTACAGTGTGGTCCATTGTGGTGCTTTAGAAAATCTTATGACAGCATGTGGCCTTCTGATTGACAGCAGTTTTCCTTTTTCCTGAAATCAGCTGCGATAGACTCTAGCTACTCTTGACCCAGTATAGAAAAGGGATTGACAGTTGGATGTATGCATTCTCCATCAAAAGTTATTGTGTGTAAACTGTTTTTTAAACCAAGATATGTCGGTAAAAATAAGTGTCTTTTATTTTTAAAGAGCCATTGCTGACATTCCATTGGCTTATTCCTTGGCAGAACCTACAAATGCTTTCTTCTGCTCTGCCTGATTTTTTTATTTATTTTTTTTATCCTGAAAGATTTTGGCTTGAGGCTGAGGCACGTCCATCATATCTCCTTATTCAGCTGTCAAAAGCCAGCAGGAATGAAAAGCAGACGGCCCACATTCCGGTTGTTTTCATTCCAGAAAACTGATTAACTCGCTCTGTTTATCTTGGAAGTATTTGCGTATTCTAATACACACCGAACATGTTGCGGTGCACAGATAACTTTGATTCAACAGGACCTTAGCATTAAACTTATTATCCAACATTATTATCAAATTTTGTCAAACATAACAGCCTTTGTCTGTCACGGCTAATAATTCTAGAATAGTTTTAATAACTATTAATCTTACTTTTACTTACTGATCAAGAGTTATAAACATCACTACTTTTTTTTTTTTTTTTTTTTAAGTGTTTTGCTCTCTGACTGCGCTGACAATTATTAAAGTGTATAAATTTGTCATTTGGCCTTTCATCCACAAACTCCACCAGTGAAAGACTTTTGCATGTTTGTGCAGACAAATGTGATGATGTCAAAATATGCATCTCATTTATAGATTTATTTTTCTGGATCTTTTTTTTAAACATCATATTCAAGGGTTCTAGCTCAACTTCACTATTTATCTTTTCTAGCATCTGAGCTTGGTATTTTGCATTAAATTATTTTAATTTAATGCAAAATTTAATTTATTTTAATTACTTATTTTAAATAATTCACTAAGTTACCTACAGTCACAATTTAGAGTCTTAAATGAATTAATCTGACATTTTATTTATTTATTTATTTATTTATTTATTTTGGGGGGTCAAGACAGGGAGAAGTTTCAAATACAGAATATTCTTGCTACAATGTGCCATCATCATGCTGTCTGTCATCAATAAATAATTTTCTTTTAGTGTGGCAAATGTGTAATAATTCAAAAGAACCAACTGCCATTGTCTCACAATCAATAATCTTATTATGGGATGTTTTGCTGCTGTATGAAAACACAAACAATTGTGACCACTTTGCTTGCATATTCGGCTCTTTTGCGGCAATTCAACAGGGATTTTGTGTAAACCAGGTATTCTGTGGTGCCGCTCTACTCCTTGGTCCTTAGACACTTAGCAGAATACACTGCCGTATGTGCAACTATGTCATATACCAGCAATTTTTTAGTCAGTTCCAACTGACTGCAAATGAGGAGTAACATGCCATATGATTGTGAGTAGGTGTGTTTATGTGTTGGAAGTGAAATTACAGTGATGTGGTTGACAGGCGTACACAATGATCACAGCTGCACGATGTAAGTTTACTTTACTCATATCAAAGTTTTCTCCACCTCATTTGCAATGTTGCATAACCACCCGCCACCCACTCTGCACTTCTTCACAGTGGCCCGCAGTGAGTGGCCCTTACACAAATGATATGCTTACACAAGAGCTAAACTTTACATGTCAATTGCTAAATGTGTTGGCGGGTTATGATGCCAGTAAATGTGCGGAATGAAAATGGTTATTATACTGATTATTCAATAGCTACTTTTTATACTCAGGCTGCCGAAAGTAATGAACGATTGCTTCTTGTGTTTACATTCTGTTGTGCAAGTAGGACATCCAAGTGCACAAGTGGGTCAAGAAAAAACATTTGAGCATTTAAAACATGACAAATTTGGCATGTTTTGTAATCATGTTTATCCCAAGAATGTGACTGAGCTACGACTTACCACTCCCGGTCTGGGGTAAGGGACCCGACCTTCATAGGCACCCCACTGGTAATCTGGACCCTCTTTATGAGCAAATGGTCCGTTAAATGCCTCTCGGATGTCAGCCATGCGATAAACGCACACAGCAAAACCCTGGAATACATTACTGGCCACGAGAAGAGAGAGAGAGAGAGAAAAAAAATCCTCTTAAAGTAGAAAGTAGAAACTTGAAAATGTATTGTGTGGGTGTGATGGTAATCGAATATGTGAGAGGCACTAATGTCAAGAGAGAGCCTGTTGAAAATGTCATCAAATGTTTAGGACATTTCAGGTTGTACCTGATCGTGCTGAAGATTGCATATACATCTGGATTCCTCTCATCTTTTGTCCTGAGCAAGAAAACATCCTCTGTTTGGGCCGAAAGAAAAGTATAAATTTGGGATGGATTGAAGGTTGTTCAGCCGGTTGGTTGGTCAATTGGTAGGCCTACGTAAAAATGTGACTCACCCAGTTGGTTGAAGTGCGTATCAATGCCATGAGGTCCTGGGACAGAACAAACCAGTCTGGCCTTGATAAAGGTGCTCCACTTATTGACCAGCACCCTCTGGCCTCCAACATCATTCTGCCGTCAACAAAAAGCAGACACAAAATATATGAAATAATCAAACACAATTGAATTTGTGAAGCTGCAACAATTTAACATGGGTGAGAAAAGACTTAATGAACCCCATCAAGACTCAACGAGTCAACCCATTCCCACAGTGGGCTTAGCTCGATCTTTAAACAAAGAGCACCATCTAGAGGACAAAAAAAAATATCGCAAGTGCTTCGTGACGCTTCATTTTCCCATCACTACTTGAGAGAGAATGATCACACAAGAAGAAACACACATTTGGACTCAGCTGGACTCAAAATTTAAACTGTTCTTCTTGCCCAGTCCCCAAGGTATTGCTACCACTGTGTGAGTTTATTTTCATTTGTTTTCCAGTTTGCATACCTATATATTTGTGTGCGCTGCATGTAGTGTGAAAGAATGTAAAAGATCACGCAGAGCGTATTGTGATTGTGGATGTGAAATTTGACAGCTGTGTGTGCTTTGGAAGGAGAACGGCTTCATTTTGTTGTAAATGTTTTAAAGGTTTTTATATCCCTTTAGGGAAATGTCAACGTTTGAAAGCTCACAAGAGAGTTTGCTTTTCTGGCCCTATAGCCGAATGCTCTCTCTGGAGGTCTCTTGATCATCACGTGACTGTTCCTATGGCCGCCCTCTTGCATGAGCATGAAACTACACTGTATATCACAAGGGAGGTTTTGGCTAACATTCGAAATTTGAGGCCCATCAGGGATCGACCAGGAAATAAGAAAGTCCAAAAAAGTGATCCTGGCTTCCAGTTTACAATTCAAGAATCACTTCCTTTGCAGATGTTTTGTTCCTAAGGGCTAGATTAGGCTGTATACACCTGACCACCGCGTCTTCTTTACTTTACCCTAAACGCAAAAGGCAGATGGTTTGGGTCCAAAAATTTATGTGGGAAAGAATCAACAAAGGCTGCTTCAGCAAAAAAATTAAGTTAAGTTTAGTCATCATCACATGTCCGGGTACACACACACTTTTGTTTTTGTTGTTTCTTTGTTTATTAATCAAATAATATGTAAGTTACTTAATTTTTAGTTGGAAATTACATTTAAAGGTAGAGTCAATGACTCATAGCGCCATCTAGTTGTGAACTAATAATTAATTAATTAAAAAAATATATTTATGTCAATTGTATGCAAAGAAATATGTTGTATCACATAAATGCAATTTAAATCGTAGGTCTAATAATCATTAATTATTTTTACATGGCTGTAGTATGACTTTATATAGAGGCTGCCATGTTTCGCCGCCATCCTTGTCCAAAGGAAAACTTCACGAACGTAGTTTTGGACTGAATGGCTCTCGCAAGCTTTTCCTAGCTTTTTTTTCTTTCTTTCTTTTACTAGGTTCTCCTAGCCGCTGTTAGCCAGACCGGCCTATGGTTCCGACTAACTCCTGCTAGTCACTCTTGTTAGCTGCTCCGGCTAAAACCGGCTCGTTTGTTTGTTTTTTTTGCCGTTGTTTGCCAGGGCTTCACATCAGCTGCCAAATCGCCATCACTCGCCAAGATGGTAGGCTTGCAAAGTGTGGTCTCTCTGAGCCACCGTAGTGTGCGTGCTTCTAAATGCATGCATTTCAGCTGCATTCTAAGCTATAGCGACATCTAGCGGTCACTTAACACACACTGCGCCTTTAACTTTTGGCAATCATTGTGGTATATCCATCCAACCAGCCATCTTATTCCTCACAAAGGTCGCGGGGGGTGCTGGAGCCTATCTCAGCTGGCTCTGGACAGTAGGCGGGGTACACCCTGGACCGGTCGCCAGCCAATCGCAGGGCACACAGAGACAAATAACCATCCACACTCACAAGCACACCTAGGGGCAATTCGGAGCGCCCAATTAACCTGCCATGCATGTCTTTGGAATGTGGGAGGAGACCGGAGTACCCGGAGAAGACCCACGCAGGCACGGGGAGAACATGCAAACTCCACCCTGGAAGGCCGGAGCCTGGACTCGAACCCGAGTCCTCAGTACTGGGGGGCGGACGTGTTAACCAGTCACCCACCATGCCGCCCCATTGTGGTATAGTTATAGTTAAATATTAGTATATCAATTACTCACATTTTTTTGCTATTGACAGCAGGGATCACTTTATAATGAAAAAAACTCACCGCACACACTCGTCCAACACGTGTGTGAATGGTCTCCTCCCTGTCTCCCGCCTCTGTCGCCTTCTCAGTGAAGAAGAAATACACTTTGTCATCGTCTCTGTCGTCATTGTCTGGGATGAGGTGTGCTGCCACAAACTTCGGGTCTAAAGAAAGCGTTCATAACAAGAGATATAGTGAAGTTTAGGGGGTTGTTTTTGGGACTAGTCACAAGGCTCTATTTTAAAAAATTACTTTGTTATGTCCCCTTCGTGATTTACGAAAATAAAGACAGAGGAAATAGAATTAATAATAAAACATCTGTTAATTAACCTGTTAAACCCTGTTTTATTCCATGGGTATTCAGCAGTGGGTGTAAAGACTTGTCTGTTTGTATTTTGCTCTCATTCCATCAGCAAATGAAATATTTGTCATGGTTTGGGTTGATTTTGTTACTTTTGTCATAGCTCGGGTCTAATTTAGTTTAGTTTGGTTTTCTCCTCATGTTTCTTTAAGTTCTTGTCATGATCTGTGTTTTCTCATATTGTCCTTGTGGGCTTCCCTCGTCGTCAACAAACACAAAATGGCAAAATACAGGCTGGGGGTATGGGGGTAGAGGAAAAAAAATCACCACCACACAATAACAGAAGCCCAGAGGCGTAAATTGAGAAGGAATTCATGTGTAAAAATCCTTTATTTATATAGTGAATTTTCCTGAGTGAAAATGGAAGACTGTGCCTTTAATAATTCTTCAGGGATGCAGTCGCATTAAAGAATGGGGGAACCAGTTAATTATGCATCCTATATTATAACAATTTGTTCAATTGTTTTTTTGTGCATGGTTTGCACAGTATTTTTCTCAATCCATACTTTTTAATGGAGTGCACCTATATAGCACTTTATCACATCCGCCCATTCACGCACACATTCATGTACCAATGGGAGGCTGTTGCCATGCAAGGCGGTGCTAGGTCCACTGGGAACAAATTAGGGTTCAGTATCTTGCTGATTGGCATCATTTGCATTCTTCTTCTACACATTTGTTGTTGTTTGACTTTCTGTTTAGTCCCAGTTGATATATCAAATTCCAATATTATTTTCATTAATCAGATTTAATTGGTCTAGCTAGGAAATTGATCAAATTGAGAAATCAAAATATCTATCAAATGTCGTCACATCAGATTGTCGTTTGTAATTAGATATTGTTCATTCCATACAAATGATGAACATTTAAGTCTTGTTGAAAGCCTGCGTTTTCCATCGCTGCAATGAAAGACAGACTGATAAAACATTACCATGAAGGATTTTATGGTCAGTCTCCGTCCTCATGGTGGAGCGACCTCCCATACTTCTGAAGATCACAGAGTCTCTTCCCAAGAAATCTGCTGTCAGTCCTGTAAATAACACCCCACCTACAAAGAGAACAAAGGAGGGGAGCTAGTGAAACGAAAGCAAATAGTCAAGAGGAAGAAATCTACCACAATGAGGAAATTGTTGGTGACACTTCAACATTGTGGTCCAGGCTTATGACGTAGAGCTATGGAAGGAAACGCATCCGATAGGGAGCTCAACTGCAAGAGCACTCCAAAGCCCACTCTTTAACACACTTTTTAGTGTGAATCCTCTACTGAGACCATGAGACGATGACTGTTTTGGTATTTCAAATCCTTTGCACAATTGTAGACTCAGAAAAATGTAAAAAAAAAAAAAAAAAAAAAAAAACTATTTTGCATTCATGTGTGCAAGTAAACTGTAAAATGCTGTTTTATAACACGGTTATCTGAGTTATTTTCAGAACATTTCATGGGGTCTTGCATGCATAAGATATCGATATTGCTTGCTATTGACACTTGACAATTTACAATGTGAAAAGGGCAGGCAGGATTTGTGATTTAATATTTGTTTTCAAAATAAGTTAGTTACAATATTTTATTTTTATGTACAAAAGTGACATGAAATGTCACATACCGAAAATGAGCTGAAAACACAGTCCAGACAGTTTAATCATTTTGTATCCATGCAAGACAATTTAGATTCTCACTTTTGTCATGAGCTTGTGTTTGTCAAACTTCAGAATTCAAATTATGATTACAGAGAGGTGTTACATTTACATACTAGTTATAATTCCTCAACTGTACTGTAAAGAGATTATTCTTAAACGTGTAAAAGGGGACTATGTCGTTTAGGATAGCTCAACCAAAGAGAAGTACGATGTAAATTTGTCAGCTCAGTGTAAACAGGCAATCAAAGATTGGAAGTTGGCCCACCAGAGGCCAGCCAGCAGGTTGATGATTGACTTTCTAAAAGACATCTGGGTCAAAGGCGAGTCATTGGAGAATCAGACTGGGGCTGAGCCACTTGAAACACCAGTGAGGGATTACCCTCCAGAGAAATCCACTACACGGGCCTCATTTATGAAGCAGAGCACAGAATCCCGGCTAGAAGGAATACGTTGCCAAAAAGATGAATCCCATTTATATAATCAAGAATACACAAACCTACGGATGTTACCCCAATAAATCACGTCAACCTGGAAATATGCACATGTGTATAGGCCTACTTCTCCTCGCCCACATGCAGCTCGGAGAGAAGACAGACGCACAATATTCACAAATGTAAGTGGATCCCAAACAGCAAGAGCCCTGTGGTCATGTCAAAAGTACTTTAGTGCTGAGTAACCCCGGGTTTTCACCGGATGCGGTTGCGGTGCGGTGCGGTTGCGGTGCGGTGCGTTTTGACTGCGTGCTCCGGACGGGTCAATTTTTTGGTCAATCCACACCGGCTCCGCACAGCTGCGGTCCGGCAGCTCCGTCGCCGCCCACTTCCCAACGTGTCTTGCGGGACCGCGCGCGCGCGATCATGTGGCATTTCACAACGACAAACATACAGAATGTCTGTGCTCAACAGAGAAGCAGAAAGAGAGGTGGACTTCTTTTGATTTAACCTTTTCTTCTTCTTCTGCTATGAGATTCCATGCAGCATCCTATTTTTGGTTGTCCTTGTAAAGTATATTAATAACGAGAGTCGGGTCAGTGCGGGTCCACTCTTTATTTCTGTCTTCCGGGTCCGGCTGCCGCTCAGTACGGCAAGCGAGACGGGAACAACAAGCAATCGCGAACATCAAACTCACAATACATTACAGTCCTTATAAAAAGGATGTGCCGTGTCATATATTATTTTGTGGTTTTCCACCTCCAATATAAACCTCTCCTCGTCCATGTTCGCTGGTGTCTAAACCGTGAATGAGCACATGGCCCGGCGACGCCCACGTCACGTTTTGCTGAAAAACTTGCGAAATAGGAGCTGGCGAGTGTTTTATTCTGAAAGGTAACCGGAAATTTATTTTGAAACTGCCTCGGTCTTCCTGTCCCGCTCGATGTGTTTTGTGCTAGCTTGCCATTTGCCGGAGGCCTACCGCTGCAGCGTCCGGCAAAAATAGAAAATAGGTCTATCCTTGCGGAAGGCTTGCGGCACGCCGCAGGCCTTCCGCAGTCGACACGCAACGCACCCGCAAGCGGTCTAAACTGCACCATTCGAATGAATGGAATCTAATTGCTTGCGTCGCCGGACCGCACCGCAACCGCACCGCAACCGCAACCGGTGAAAACCCGGGGTAAGCTTTCCCCCACCAATAGCGCTCCAAAATCCGACATCCTCATCGAACAATGGGCTTCATTCACCAACAGTTCTTACAAATTACTGTTTGCTCAATTTTTACTCATTTGCATCTCCGTGAAGAATGTGGCATATGGCCTACATAAATGTGTGTTTTCTTGCAAACATCCACCGAACAAGAGTGCGAAACAGTTGAGTGGAATCTGGTGGAAATTCGAAAGTCAATAGCGAGCTGGACCGAAATTTTAAGAAAAAATATGTCTTTAAAAATCACACAAAAACTCAATTTTGTGTGATCATATCTGTATACAACTTGGCATGAAGGCTGTGCAGTGAGCAAAAGAAGTTGGACATACCACTGAATGTGCTAGCAAAAGGAAGGTTGGGGTCATGCGGGACCCTCCCTCGTCCATTCTCCACATTCTTAGGGTCCATAGTGAATACATGCTGTGGGAGATATAAACACAATGTTGAACTGGTCAATTCTGATTGGTCCTTGTATCATCACATCATGGAATATCATGCACTATGGAATATATTTGTAACATTACAAAGTGTTTATGGAAATTATTCGTTTTAATGGAGTTCTTTTGTAGCCATCCAGTTGTATAGGACAGTTTTATGAACGAAAATTCAATGGCTAGCATATTGCTGTCCATGGAAACAAAGCCGTTGATAAGACTTAATCTCTTCAAAAGAATATATTCCTCTGCCTTTGTGTTCCAATGTGCACAAAGGGAGGATTGGCTCTTATTTGTCTCCACTCTTTTGGGTCTTTCTGCCCGTTCTCTGAACTCTTCTGTCCGTCTGTCTGTTTGTTTGTCTGTCTGTGAACGAAGATGCCGTCTGAGAAAGAAGGAAGTGTGGGATCAGTGTAGCTGCCAGAGTTCAGACGAGATTCCCACCCATTTTCCAATGAAGATTATATTATTTTTTTTTACTTAGGAGTGGATGAGTTCAAAGAATAAAAATAAAAATAAATAGAACATCAACCAAAAATAACAGCTGATATTGTATGTAAAAGCAGATTGCATCAGGGCCATTAATATTCTGTCAATATTCTTTCACAGTGAACCAATGCAGTAAAAATGACCATCATGTTTCTTGTGACTGACCAAGCTGTGTATTTCTAAAATATTCTTTATTTTTAAGATTCTGCTGTCAAAAATGGAGGTGTTTTTGTTTTGTTTTTCAATGCATAAGAGGTTATCGAACTGTAAAATACCATAAAAAGCAAACCACATCAAACGCTGACATTTTTTGGCTTTTTTGGAAAGAAAAGGTCAGAACTAGAAAAGCAGAGTTGCACACAACCATAATGAATCCCATCAGATGTTTTCTGAATGTTTCTCCTGCATTTAAGAGTAGTTACAGGCAAACCCTCCAAAGTTGGACAAAATCCATTCTAGAGCATGAGTCAACCTCCTGATTTGTTTCTATTTGTCCAATAGGGAGTAACGTAAACAAAAATCCATTTATGGGTCAGACTGTCACCATCACAAAACCTCATGTTTAACTGATCACAAAATGTACGTTCGAGTGAAGTAGCCATATTTTGTTTTCATTTTTTTAAAGAGCATTTTTGTTGTCATAAATTCAATTCAATTGCAAGCACATGCTGAAACAGGGGGAGAACTTTAGGAATTACTACTCGGCTTCTGAGGTTGTTAATTTACAGTTTGTGTCTCATCTCATACAATATTGTGTGTTTGTTCTTCAACCACTATCAAGTTGGGATTAAACAACAAACATCTTGGCATCGTATGATATTAGAGAACATGTCTGTTCCCAGTTCCCACTCATCACGGTTGTCATTTGTGCTGGCGGTGCGTGATCCATTTCAAGTCCAATGTATTCATGCTTTCCGGGAAGAAAGAAAAAAGATAGTGACAGGACATCCGTCCAGCCCTCATGTTTGGTACAAGTCCACGTTATTAAGTGACGTGTCCTCCAAGTGAACTGAGAGCGTCTCGCCGTCCGCTCATTGAACAGACAATGGACTATTGTGGTTAGCAGGGCGAGTCTTCCACTCTGGAGTGATCCCATAGGGCGCATGATGGCATTGAAGGCTGTCTTATAACAATAATGGGACAATTACCCATTCAAGCACATTTAGTCAATTATTTGGAGAAAAACCCTCCTCTAGTTGATGACCTAAAAGTGTTTTCACTTTCACAGATCCCAAATCTGTGGCCACGCTCCTGAGGCCAAATATATTCAGATTTGCGTTGCATTCCCTGCGGGGCGGCACCATTGTTGTGTGATGAGTGATTACTACATCTTGGCAAAGTTGGAGGAGCCGACACTGATTTGCCCCTTGCAGCAGCATTACAAATCACTTTGCCAAGCCGGTGGTGCTTACTTCACTTTTCTGGAATGCGTCATACAGCCACAATTCAACCAGTTCAGCTCACCACAGTACGGGTTGGAAGGACAAATCGTGATCTAGCTTGTGTTTACAGCGCGAAATGTGTTGCTGGGATTATGGCAGGTGCGCCAACTATGTAAATAATGTGACATCACTGCAGAGCAACACAGTGGAACATGTCAATGAATTCAACACAGAAAAAGAAGGTCAGGATGTAAACAAAGGGAGCCAAGAAAAAACAACAAACATTCGGGAGAACGTGGGAGAAAATAGGAGCAGATGAGAAAATGCATGCAAGCATGGGCTGACATAAAAAATACAAATCCAGCGCTTCTCCTTTCAAAATGTATTCTCATGGTCACAAAAAATTATTATTGGTGTGTGTGAGTGTCATATCACTGTCATGCAGAGAAATGGTGCAGCTGATTTCATTTGGACAAGGACCGCCAAGACAAACACACTCAAGTGTCGAGGACCTAAAAAGAGTGTTATTTTCTTCTTTGCCAAGCACAGCATATCAGGGACCACCAGTATCAGTGACTGCACACTCACTATGCACATTATGGCGATAATTTGATGCCCTGAAGTAGAACTGTGAGAAGTCCAAACCTGTACACCTGATTGAAACCAAAATGTCAGTAAAAGTCAAACATTTGGATTGTATACATCATGACATTGAAATTTTGTTGTGTTTTGACTGCCCAGTCAAACAATGGCACACTGTCTACCTTCTTAAATTTCACTCCAGTAAAAGTGCTGGAAGCTTTTTCTCTAATTATTTTTTCAACGCTTGGCTAAACATTGCTGTCTTTTGGAATGAAAGGCAGAATGCAGGCTTTTTTTTTTTTTTTTTTTTGCCTTATAGGGGACAAAAAAAACAAAAAACAAAGTGAAATGTGAGGTAGATTGACAAACTGACAAACTCTAGCCAAAGTCTATATGGGGTGTATTCTTTATCATTGTTCATCATTGGATTTGTTTATTTTCATGTGTATGACTAGCTTGAGGCGCTGTATCACTATCATCAATCTTACAGCTCTAATTATTATCTTTGAAAAGCAATAAACAAACCTACAAAGAAGTACAATGGGGCCATGTTTAAGTTAGCCCACAATCTGTCACCTGAATCTAGCTCACAAGCTAACGTCATAACAGCGTTTCAACATCGCAGGAGTGCAACGTCGGGCCACCGCAAAGAAGAGTGTTGGCATGAGAATGACACAACCACTACATGTAAGTCTGACCCTAACAGAGATGAAACGCCTGGGGGCTAAAGTTCATCCCACCCAGGGTCCAGTCGGATCGCTACTAGCCTCAGCACCTTCCAGAGGTCAGGCAAACACTCGAGTGTGTATTCTACGCCATTTAACGACTAGTTAAATAAACGAGCTCACTCCCCATGGGAGGCTATATGTTCAACTTCTGACCGACTACCTGATGCTGAGTTTAACTGCTGTTAGGCTAAGGGCACAAGTATGCGGGTATTTCATGTGTGCTTCAGAGCAAACAAGAAATATGTCCACACAATTTTTAACAAACACAGGACTGAAAAAGTGACAGTTAACTTGGTTGTACACATGTAATTCAAACACATTTGCCACAGAGTTGAAAGGAAGGACAGGATTTCAAATACATTGGCCGTGTCCTTAATGTTATTATGAGGCTTTAAAAAAAAAAAAAAGTAAATATGAAGAAACTGTATTTTGGGACAAGTCACAAGAACGACAATTGCAGTGTTGTGTGCCCGTAAGGGGCTTGGCCTAGCAAGTGACATCAGAAGCTAAAGTCACACTAGCCCAACTTCACATCTGAGCCTGGATTAGGCAACACTAACAGTACAATTGACTTTATTGTAAGTGGAGGAGGACTTTGAATGGCACTCGGAGGTGACATAGTGCTTGGACGCAGTGACGATGACATATTGAGAGTGCGGCCAAATATATGGCGCCAAGGAGAACACACACATTGAGGGTAGCAACAATGTCTACACTTGAAACACACACCACTAAAAGTTGAGCACTTTCCCACCGCAATGTTATATTTCCTCTCTGCGGATCTTTAGCTACTTTCCACTCTCCTCGTGCCCACTTTGACTGGCTCCCGCTGTGTCACTTTGGGCTGTCATGTCGAGGTCCACAAGTAACTGTCTTAATGGCTCTCATTCATCCATTATTGTCTTTTGTTTGGAGTTGAGAGGAAAACTCTGCCCAGATTCCCATCAAGCTGAATGCTTAGCCAAAGGACATATATATAGACACCCCCCCCCCACACACACACACACATATATATATATATATATATATATATATATATGATCTTCTGAGGCTCTTTGCGAAATGTTTGCATGGTTATTTTAGGACAATTAAAAACATATTTAAGCTGTTAGCTAGTTAAAAATTTCAAAGCACAATTAAGATAGCAAGGGATCAGTTCAGCAAGCAAAGGATTAACTCTGACAGTATAAACTCAACAATTATCGTCTTACTTATAGGTTATCAATATTGGCACTTTCTAAATTATTGGTTGAAAATAGCATCCCTAATAAAAACATATTTCTAAATGCACTAAATACACAACTTATATACAATATTACTACTACCACTATTACTAGTAATTACTAGTTATGTAATTAATTTATCCTTCAATTTCCTTCATAGGCATTCAGCTTAGCATTCAGCTATTAGCATTCAGCTTTCAGCATCCCCGCGCAATTTCTGCAGGAATTGCACTTAGTCTAGTTGTTGTTGTTATTGTTTTTTGGCTCAAAAAGGTGATTTATAATAGAGGAGTAAGAGTAGTGATGATCTTAATTAATAGCAGTAAGACCAACATTACCATATGCAACGTTTGTTTGTAAAGCTAATGCACTGTAGACAGTTTTATTGTTTTTATGTTTTGCAGTAGTAATATTTTTTTAGTTAAACTACTACTGAAAACATTGTCTGCACAGTTAATGCAGGGTTTAGGATGGTGACAGTTGGATCCTGGAACAGATTATTTCTATTTCCGATGAGAATATTAGTCTGCAAACAACATGAATAAAGCTAACTTTGGATTTAGAATTCATCTTCACTCAAGTTTAAATTTAGCTATGCTACTTTAGTAGATCTGTTCCTTCCAGCAATAATCCAGTAGCTGGCTTTGTGTGATGGTGTGGATACAGTACACAGCCGTGAGTGTAGCTTACCTCTCCTCTGTGGCCCACATAGATGAAACTGCATATAGGATGGAATGCTCCAGTGCCGCAGGCCAGGAGGTGAGTGCGGTTATATGGTTGCAGGAGGCGCACAAAGTTGGCACATTCCGTCTGCAAAATGCAGAAATGCAATGACTGCGACTTACAGTATATACGTCTGGTGCAAAGATCTGCTTTCTCACACACGTTTCACATATGCTGTATTATATTGCATCAATCAAAACACAAAGTGAAATGGTAGATGTCCTCCAAATACAGATAAGCTGATTTTCAGTGTTACCAAGGGAACAATGGTATTTCTTGATGATCCTTATTGATACCATATGTTGGTAAGAAGGCCCAACAAAGACTTTTCATTGGATGGAATATGATAGAAACTCCTCAGCGGTGCATTTCAGCCTAGGGGACATGCTGGCATTTTAAAACTCGTTTTAGAATGGTTTTAATATACTAAAGTTCAAAAGTTTGGGAACACCAAGAACTTTCCTTATTACTGTAAGAAAAGTGTTGTTTTTTAATGAAGATAACTTTAAACTATTCAGAAATACACTCTATACATTGTTAATGTGATAAATGACTATTTTAGCTGCAATGGAATGTTTTTTTTGTTTGTTTGTTTTTTTTGTGGTTTATAGAGTTCCATTTCCAGCAATGATTCAAACCAGTGTTCTAAAGGTACAGTGTGTATATATATATATATATATATATATATATATATATATATATATATATATATATATGTGGGGGGGGGGTAGGTATGTGGGCGTGTGTGTGTGTGTGTGTGTGTGTGGGGGGGGGGGGGGGGGTGTTAGGGGTACCAGGCAATTAATATTTTTAATCCTAATTAATCACATTACTTTAATAGTTAACTTAATCACAAATTTTATTTCTGTTCTCAATGTACAATAAAATACTTTTTCTAAGTCTAAGTCTTGTTAACATAAAAGTGGGAAAGTTGTTAAACTAATAGAAATGTGGCTGCATTTTAGGCATTGATACAGTAATTTCATAATAATTAATAAAATTTATTTACAATTAAAAATATGTACTATACTGTAAACAACGAGTGTGATATTGATTTGTGTTGAAGTCATTTTTCTGCCACTAGATGGCATAATTGCATTTCGAAGACTTTGGTGACAGCTCAGTGCATTTTTCTTTTCATATTAAGACAGGGATGGGCAATCTCGGTCCTCGAAGGCCGCAGCCCTGCAGGTTTTGCAGGTTTCCTTCTTCCAGGGATCGTTATCAGTCTAATGCAGAGTTTGATGAACGGCTCATATATCAGCTGTTTTGGAGAAGGGCAACATCCAAAACCTGCAGGGCTGCGGCCCTCGAGGACTCAGATTGCCCATCCCTGTATTAAGAGCTATCAAATCTTTAACATGAACGAGGTTGTGAAATTCTGCATATTTTTAATATTGTAAACTACAACTTGACACCCGTCTCCACAAATATACGCATTATTATTAAATGTAGTTTGTGGATGTGGACGTTTCTGCTCTGTTGCGACTGGAATTCCCCAGGCTTTTCAAGTAAGGGGCGATCATTAAACACGTTAAAAAAATGTGTGGTGTTCAAGGAAATTTCAATTAACTCAACTCAAAATTAACGCACTAATTTTGACACCGCTAGATTTCCAATGGCGGTACCGCCCTGGACCAATACATTAACTTTTTTTTTCTTCTTGCTACTTTCATTATAAACTTGAGGCTATCCATATCTATGGCAAATATCGCAAGCTTAATTTTGTACTTTCAAGATTTTTCTTTGTTTGCCTGATCAAGCCTTGACCAAACATTTCGTCAATCTTTCATCATTCATGATCATGATTTATGTACCCGTCTAGTGGAAGGGTCGTATCAAAAGCGATGACTGAACTTCTGTTCTCGTCTCAAGCAAGACATTTTAGAGACACAGACAAAACAAACCCTCCAATAGGAACTGAGCTCTGTGTGGCCTACAGTGGAATGAAATGATGACAATAAAGAAATATGCCTGAGCTCTATACACTCTGGATTTTGCGGTTTTATATATCTTGGTGGGTTTTATTGAGGTCATAAAGAAAGTTAAAAAGATTTTTTTTCCCCCCTCAATATTTTCTTTCACTGCGGCAGTAGCTTTAACATGAACGTTTCCAAAATTGAAAACTAAACATTTAATCATCAGATGAGTAGCTAGGCTCAAGTTTTGTGTATAAAATGTACTATAAATAAAGACACCTTGCCTACAAGTACTTTTCCAGTACAACCTTATCTGACACTTGACGACAGAACCAGAGCTGCTTCCAAAATGATGCAGTAATTGAGTGAAATAAAGTTGAAGTCAGTGGGAATGGGGACAAATGTGTCCCATATGTAAGAAATAAACCATATTTATGGAAAAACGTGCTCTTTAGTTTTCAGAAACAGGAGATTGGTGCCATAAGTTACACATCATTTCTATCATGCCTTTATCAATGCCATATAACATTAGCAACTGGCGAAAATCGAAAAATGATGTGGAAATTTTCAAGCAAGGCCACATGCCTAATTTTTCAATGCTGATTAAAAAAAAAAAAGAGGGTGGATTAAACATTTCTACCAACGCAAAGACACAAATTTGCAGCTAATAATTCAGTTTCGGAAATAAAAATAGTTTCATCCACTTGTTGTTTAGTGTCAAGGTCCAATTTGTGAAAACGTCACATTAAATTAATGGTTTTTAAGTGTGGTCAGGTTACTACCGATTGTTCTTGTTATGGTTCAGAATGTCATGTTGGGATTCAGCTGCTGCTCAGTGGAGAGGCGTATCTATTATAGTGGCACAAAAGGGTCACTATTTGCCTTGTGACTGTTAGCAGTTTTCAATAAGTAACTGTACATTATATCAACAATTTAGAATTGCTTCATTGATTTTTCCATCCGTCCATCCATTTTCTTGACCGCTTATTCCTCACAAGGGTCGCGGGGGCTGCTGGCGCCTATCTCAGCTGGCTCTGGGCAGTAGGCGGTGGACACCCTGGACTGGTTGCCAACCAATTGCAGGGCACACAGAGACGAACAACCATCCACACACATCATTGATTTTTACCATGTTTAATAAATAACTTCAAAAAAATCAAAGTGGCCTTTGCAGCTTTCTATTTTTCTGTATGTTGCCCTCAAAGGAAAAAGTTTGGACACCCCTGCTCTAAGACAATTTATAGGCAACGTTTACTGGGAGACTCCATCAAGAAGGGGACCCACTGTAGGGTCTAGGTTCCACAGCTGGCGTAGGAATACCTCAGGATGCACTTGGTGAAAATAATAATAAAGAAAAAACACAAAAGTTCTGTGTTTTGCTAATGACATGGTGCTGGACATTTCTGAAAAAGTCGACAAGATTGCTACTGACTACCCGACTGTGAGATCGATTGTGATTCACACAGGAGCATTCGATGTGTTGAAAAAACAGTCGGAGATACTGAAGCAAGACTTTATTACCCTTCTACACAAGATAATATGCCTAAACGCAGAGGTTTTTCTGAGTGGTCCTCTGTCTACTGTCCGACCAGGTGATGAGCGTTTCAGTCGGATTATGTCACTCTCGAGATGGCTGAAAAGCATCTGTGCTTCTTACTCAGTGAACTTTATTGACAATTTTTCTATGTTTTGTGAACGTCGCCATCTTTTCCAACGCAATGGGATTTATCTCAATAAGCAGGGAGTCAGATTACTGACAGCCAACATCTTCCATAGCGTGCGTCACTGGACGCTATGTTCCCAAAACAAAGGACATGAAACACAACAACCGATAAGAAGAGGATCTGGTGAGGCTGGCTCACTATCTTGCACTCCCTGCCCTTCAGAACAGATTGATTTGTCCTCATCTGCCCACACTCCAAACACCGAACATCCAGCTCCCCTGCTCCCGAACGACACCTGCCAAACACCACCACGACCACCACCACCAGTTTCACTGCCGGATGCACCCCCGCGCTGTGCACCGCCCCCGAATGACCCGATGACTGACTCGCCAGCGAGTCTCACCAACAGGTTGAGCAATCTGGTCAATCTGTCCATACAGCTAAATAAAAGTCTCTCCAGGCAGCTGCCTGCTGATGACGGTTCGCCCATGCTCCCCCCAAGACGCCACATTCAGCTATCCACTAATCGTCTGACTCCACCAAGCCTCAGCATACAGCTCCCCACCCGCCGACCTCCATCTTTGGCTATGGAGAATCTCAACTACAGCTCGGTCTGATATGTTTTGGGTCCAGACTACATATACAATATAAAAAACGTGTGTTCCCAGAATAAGTCAGGACCCAAGGAAGCTTGTAGCATTCCTGTGATTACAAGAAATAGAAAGTTGGCAAAAGAAATGAGAAGAAATAAGTCAGAAGCTACAAACCTAGTCAGTATAGCTTGTGAACCTCTGACTAAACCAGCGTCTCCGATTGCCACTGTGAGACTAGCGCTACTAAATACAAGATCACTAGTTAACAAATCATTGTTGATTCATGACATTATTATGACATATGATCTTGACTTATTTCTCCTCAGTGAAACATGGCTAACAGAAGGTTCCTGCAACACGGTTCTCAATGAGGCAACACCAACAAATTTTAGTTTCATGAACAAATGTCGTAATGGCAAAAAAGATGGTGGACTTGCTGCCATTTTTCAATCTCTATTTCAGTGTAAAGAAATTTCATTGGGAAGCTTTAATTCATTTGAATATCTTAGTCTTTTGGTAAAAGGTGAACCAAACATCGTCATTGTCATAATTTATAGACCTCCAAAACAAAAAGGCAGATTCATGGAGGAATTTGAAGAAATGCTGTCAGTAATTTGTACCGACTATGATTATCTGGTCTTAACTGGAGACTTTAACATTCATGTTGACAACAACTTGGATAAAAATACCAAAGAATTTTGTAATATACTTGATACTTTTGGTCTCTCACAACATGTAAAAGGTCCAACACACAATCAAGGTCACATTCTTGATCTCGTCATCTGTAAAGGTGTTGACGTTTTATCTGTTGAGGTGAAAGATCTGGCTATTTCAGATCATTCCTGTGTGTTTTTTGAATTACAAACAAACCCAGAAGTTCAAACAACTACTGTCTCGATTAAAAAAAGGTACATAAATGAGAATACAAGCAATATGTTTATGGAATTAATGGCTGCATCAACAACTGTAAATGCAGAGACCGTTGATGAACTTCTGGATGAATTCACCTAAAAAATCTCAAATGTTTTGGATGCTGTTGCTCCTATTAAAACTAAGACCATTTCATCCCGAACTAAAACACCTTGGAGGTGTACTACCAACATAATGACTTTGAAATCTAAATGCAGAAAAGCAGAGCGAAAGTGGAGAAAAACTAAACTCCAAGTTCATTTTGTCCTGTACAGACAATGTCTTTGTCATTTTAACCAAGAGTTAGTAATAGCTAGACAACAACACTTTTCTGAAATTATTAGTAGGAACCTCAACAATACACGCACTCTATTTGGCGTGGTTGACAAACTTACAAATCCCCCAAATCAAACAGCGCCAGAACTCCTCTCAACAGATAAATGCAATGAATTTGCCTGCTACTTTAGTGAAAAAGTACAAGCCATCAGGTCAAACATTGTTACAAACCAGCAAAATAACAAAACGATGCTGCACTTAAAATCACCTAGGAATAATTTAATTACCATGACAGAATTTGACTCAGTGGATCAAAATACTGTAGTAGACTTGGTTCAGCAATTGAAACCTTCCACGAGCTGTCTTGACACAATACCATCTGGCTTTTTCAAAACCATTGTGAAATCTGTTCAGATCGATTTACAACAAATAATTAATTGCTCATTTCAATCAGGTGAACTTCCTAAATGTCTGAAAGTAGCCGCCGTCAAGCCCATTCTAAAAAAGAGAACACTGGATGTCTCCCTGCTAGCAAATTATAGACCAATCGCAAACCTTCCCTTCGTAACTAAAATAGTTGAAAAAGTGGTTTTTAATCAACTCAGCAATTTCTTGAGCTTAAAGCCCCAGTGTGTAGCTCACGACCGCCATCTATCGGTCAAACAAGATAATGCAATGATTTTAAGCACACGAACTACGGCGTCCCAGAGAGACCCTACTTCAACAGCCTACCACCAATTTCACCGGAACAGAACGCAAACAACTTCTGGTATTCCCTCGAGTGATGACGTAAGTGAATTGCATTTGTTAAGACATACTGTACAGATCCCTAATAATTGTGATTTAGTCATTTAATTTCAGAATTAATATTTTTGTCGGCATTGTTAGGAAATACTGTACGTCAGCTAATGATAATGGCTATCTATGTTCATATTTGTTAGTGCAACTAAACCATGCAACAGAGAACACACAGTTATGTTATATGTTTTATAGACATGTGAACCATCTCAAAGAGGGCGAGGAGGGGGCGAGGGAGACGACGAGGAAGAGAACGCGGTGTCTCGTAACGTACAATTATGTCATCATGGAAAAATAATTCCATTCGAGCATGCATGTGAATGGCTCAAAACATACCTTTGCTTGGAATATGTGGTATTTAGATTACATCGTTTGCTGATATGTTTAGTATATCGTACAAAAATAATGGTGTTAACTGAACTACACATCTGCAACTCAGACTCGTAAACCCCCCCGTGTCTTGTTGCTACTAACCACTCAGAAAAGTGCTGCTTACAAAAACATTTGAAACCCTTTACTCAGATATCGATTTGTCACCATGTTGAACAATTTTACCTAATAAATATCACTAAGCAACTTAATTAGTTTTGATTGAAGATACAACAGCTTCCTTGTACTTCGATGTGCAGGAATTTACATGGCTTTCACAAATAGTCTTGCTCATGTAATAATGTACTTCATTGGCTCAGTGACTTTCAGTTCATTGTTTGGTACCTCATCTGACATACAATTGTTACCTTCTTGCAGAGACTCGTACAGGAAATGACCATGGAGGAACATGAAGATATCCAAGTCCAGCTGATAGACTGACACCAAGAAATACTTTTTGATACATTGCTGACACATCAGCACCACCATGATTTCCTGTACCTGGATCCCAGACTGCAGCACCTTGGTGGACTTGTAGCAAATAAGTGACACTTTCCCAGATCCTTGAGGACAATACAAAGGTTTTTTACCTGGCATATAATTAGTCCATGTCTGACACTTGTTGTTGTAGTTTGTATAACTTGTATATTGTTGTTGTGTGTTAATTTGTACATTTTGAATAACTAAAAAAATACTATTTCCTTTGGCGTCAACATGCAGTGTTCATTCGACACCTAACCTAACACTATTTTACATGACTAGAAATGTAAAACATCAAAAGCCTGGAGAATTATTATAAATGCTTGCAATGACAAGGAATTCTTCATTGGCCAATGAATGTAAGGTACAGTACATGAAAATGAATGAATAAAATAAAGTAAAATAAAGGTCTACATGAAATGAACATATTAACTAAAAAAAAAAAAAAAATGCTGTTAGAATATAATGAGCTACATGAATTGCAGTTGTTCCAGAATTTTACCAATACGCTGTGCATTTCAAAATATGGAAAATAGACATACAGGTTTGGGCCAAAAGTAGTGTTACAGAGCAGGTATGTGTTGTACACAGCTAAAATATCTGATTAACTCAATACCATGATGTTTGTTTGTTTTTTTGTGTGTGTGTGCTGACATTGCCCCCCATTAACATTGCAACATTCCTCAAACTCTCCCGAACACATAGTATGATCTGTAACACTACTTTTCGCCTACTCTATGATGTTATTGGGGCAAAATTAAGGAAGGCTTGTCCATTGATTGTGTGAACAGACTGCAGTAAAAATGAAGTCACTTCAATGTTTGCTGGTTTTATTAAGTTTGACATGCTCCTTGACTGCACAAGTACATGTTATGGAGTGAGGGCATGTTCCCACCAACGATGATATCATATTCTTCAAAGGCTTGCTGAGGAAAGTGAGGGAGGAGTCACTCCATGGCTTCAGACACCTGGTCAGCAGGTCCTGTGTAAAACAAGTGGTGCTTGTACATGTGACCATTCCGTATTGCTTCACACAAAAAGTTAATGTAGTGTGCAATGCCGTCCATATGTAAATGACATACCAAGACGTTTGTTGCAGCTCAGATATGGTAGGTGGAGATACTGGTGGTACAACACCGAAGCCTTCTGGGGTCCTCCATTCAAGTGTCCTCATTCGGGGCATTCCAATTTGGCTGCTGACTCTCCCCTTGATATTTTTTTTTCTTGCAGGTCGGTGATGTATTTAAACGGTGCATGAATGCTTGTATACATCAGAATATGGTTCTGGAGCCCCTCAAGTTTGGCTGTTGATCTAGTGTGACACAAACAAAAACAAAATTATAAAATAAAATAGAATAATTGATGATACTACTATATGTCACCAACTTTCCAACAAAGCCCCCAAAATAGAGGTAAGATCTTTAGTTTTTGGGCCCAAAACATTGTATTAGCTAGATAAAAGTAACTTGACTGCATACTGCATAGAATATGCAAAGGCTGCTTGCTTGTCGAATTTCCGTGGAAAACGTGGCAGCCTGTAAATTCTTGTGCACCCAATTACACAATGGACCAGTACACACTTGAGTGAGAGAGTTCAGACTCTAGCCGTGCTTACGGTACAGCCAGCATTTAAGTCCAGAAAGTTATTCCCTGCCGAAAATTAATTTCGAGAACACTATTTTCACCAACCACAACGAAAATAATTTTCAACTCCTCCACTAATACAGTATGCTTTAGATTCTCCATTGAAGTTATGGGCAAATATACCTCCGAAATCACAGTTACATTACATTATACAATAACTTGCGCATTTACTCTAAATATAACGTGCCAGCGGGAATCTTTTTTTTTTTTTTAAAAGCAAGTAGCTACATAACGAAATCGTTCGAGTGGTGCGGAGTTGCTAATCAACAGCTACAGTGATCGTAAAACAAAGGTACGAACATCGTATTAATTAGTACGGTGTATACTTTTTCTCTCGCTCTCAAAACGTAAACACAAATGTACTCTTACTTACCGGTCAAGTAGAAAGCAGTCGAAGGCACCGGCACGTCCCAAACCTAGTCTGTTCCTCATTTCTCTCCATCTGGCAAATGCGGCTACAATATAAACTCTTGTTTTGTCGCGCTGAAATAAAATAAATTCCCAAAGTAAGTGTGATGCTTGATAATGCTCTCTTCGGGGACCGGAAACTCTTCTTCTTCGTGGACATGCGGTCGCCATACAAACCGGAAGTGCGTTCCAAAAACGCGTTAAGAAATGGAGCGCTGAAATTTGTCTTTGACGGCACCCGTAGCAGAAAGATGGCGGCGAAACATGGCGGACACTAGAAGCCGCGGCCCGGACATGTAAGATAATTTGTGATTTCTAGACTAACCGTTATATTTTAAAAAAGTACGTTTATGCGATACAACATATCTTTTTACATACTACTAACACAAACAATTTTTTTTTTTCGAATGATTTATTGTTTCACCACTAGATGCCACTGTATAATACTGAGTGTACCTTTAAACGGACTTTTGGATAAATTCCAGTCAGGTTTCCGACCTCATCACAGTACAGAAACAGCTCTGATTAAAGTACTGAATGATATAAGATTGAGCACTGATGCAGGGAAGGTATCAGTGCTCGTCTTGTTGGACCTCTGCAGCATTTGACACGATTGATCATAATATACTGTTAGACAGGCTGGAAACTTGGGTGGGGTTAAATGGAACAGTCCTTAAATGGTTCAGGTCCTATTTGGAGGAAAGGAGTTACTTTGTGACCATTGGAAATTTTGAATCTGATCGAAAGGCCATGACATGTGGGGTCCCTCAAGGGTCAGTCCTTGGACCCCTGTTGTTCAGTCTGTATATGTTACCTTTGGGTCAAATGCTTCAGAACACCGATGTTGACTATCATAGTTATGCAGATGACACACAACTGTATTTATCTATGTCCCCAAATGACAGCAGTTCTATTAACGCATTGTGTCATTCTCTAGAGCAAGTTAACAACTGGATGAACCAAAATTTCCTTCAGCTGAACGAAAACAAAACGGAGCTCATTGTTTTCGGCAATAAAGAAAAGAGGATTGCTGTTAAAAAACAGCTTGAGTCACTGTCTTTAGAAACTAAAGACCAAGTTCGAAATCTTGGGGTACTAATAGACTCAGATCTGACCCTCAGCAATCATATTAAATTCATCACTAAAACAGCCTTTTACCAGCTGAAAAACATATCCAGACTGAAGGACTGCATGCTTCAAGCAGACCAAGAGAAGCTTATCCATGCTTTTATCTCCAGCAGACTAGATTATTGTAACGGTCTTCTGACTGGACTCTCTCAAAAGAACATGAGACAATTGCAGCTCATTCAGAACGCTGCAGCTCGAGTTCTGACCAAAACAAAAAGATCAGAACATATTACTCCAGTACTTAAGGATTTACACTGGCTCCCTGTCAGCTGTAGAATCGATTTTAAAGTTCTGCTACTCGTCTATAAATCACTAAATGGTTTGGGTCCTGAATATATCCAAGAAATGCTGATTGAGTACAAACCCAGCAGGGCTCTGAGATCTACAGACTCGGGCCAACTAGTGGAACCCAGAGTTCGAAGCAAACATGGTGAAGCTGCATTTAGCTATTATGCTGCACACAGATGGAATAGGCTACCAACAGAAGTGAAGTCAGCCCCGAGTGTAAATGCTTTCAAATCCAGGTTAAAAACTTTGCTTTTTTCTTATACCTTTGATTAGGGACTTTTAAACAGCTTTAATTAAGTGTTTTTTTTTTTTTTTTTTTTTAAATAATATTAATTATATATATTAATATATTAATATTACTTTAAACTTCCTTATGTTAAATGTTTTAAAGTTTGTTGAATAATGTTTTAAGATTGTTATTGTATGTTTTTTTTTTTTTTTTTTTTAGTAAATTTTTTAACCTATTTTTATTTTTTATTTTTTATTTTTTTTCCTCTGAATGTTAACTACTGTTTTTTGATGCTTATGTGTTGTCTTTCCTTGTGTAAAGCACATTGAGTTGCCTTGTGTATGAAATGTGCTATACAAATAAACTTGCCTTGCCTTGCCTTGCCTTGGTGGAAGTGCAGAAGGAACTAATACATCATTTCACAATCACAAACATCTCTTAACTAATCCACTGTGATATAAATAGTCGGGCTTATCCACCTACATAAACACATAGTGAGAAAAGGCTGAGAATGATTAAAATAAAAGTGGAAGCTTTGTATCAAGTATTTCTGGCTGCTTGGATAGCTTGTCGCTAACTGCTATTGTTGCTAACAGCTGTTAGCATTTAGCAGCTAGCTGTCAAGACCAACTTAACTTAATATAGGCACAAATCATTTGTACTCCCAGGTCTGTGGTTTCCCCCCTACTACAGACTGACATAAGTCAAGAGCACACACGCACCGCATGACAGAATGGATGAACACGATCAAAGACAAATATAGAAGCACTTCCACAGCTGCGTGGGCTTGCCAGTTCTGCTCTCGGCTCCAAGTCCTCTTCCAGTGAAACCATTTCGTAACGACACCAAATAAAGTGCAAGAGCTCAGTTTTCTCAAAATCAAAGATGACAGATTCAAACTTTCGGCTTGGACTTTTAAAAATGTCTAAGTAGCAATATCCTTATACAGGTACTACGTTTAGTAAAACAAAATACAATGAAGATACAATGAAGCAGTAGTTACTAATCATTTGTGGTAAAGTGGGCTGGACTCATACAGTATGTGTGACAAAGTACTGCTCGTACCTCATACTTTAAGCAAATTAATTATCGCTGCATCTTTATTGATCGTTCAAGTTTAGGATGTCTAGAAATAACCATCTACTGTTGGACACGTTTTGAATAAAAGGTCAAAGCTGTCAATTGTCTGTAATGCACGATGTGGCTAGAGGTGGTCAAAGGTTGGGCGTGGTTGATTACCAGCAAAAGACAAATATTGTCCTCATTCTTTCCCCCCACCTTCCATCCGCTACAATATTTATCTTTTAGCCAAGTGCTGTCAGAGTCACGTTTTTGTTTTCCTCAACAGAATGATCGAAGCTAAACATTGTCTATATGTCAGTGAGACATGTATTTCACACAGAGAAACAATGTGAAGACCTATAACCTTATCCATCCCTTTCCTTTTTCATCAAAGTCAAGTTTTGTTCAACACATGCAGACAGCAAACAAATGAGATTAAAGGTGTGTCAGAGTCTGGGTCCTTGCTGTCTTTTGCTTAGTCAGAAGACTGCAGTCATCCATCAGCTTTGACAAAGAAAACCCTCAGAAAAACAGAAAGCAAGGAGACATGAGGGAATGCGAGAAGCCAACTGTGCAGTTAAACATCTCTTGCAAACATATATGAACTTGTATGACACGCAAAATGTTCTCATGAGAATTTAGTTGGAATTTGTGCCAAAAGTTCAGGCCTAGATACTTCTACAGACGAACACAATCAAGTTTTGGATGCTGGTCAACATCCAATTTGTTCAAACTGCATTATGCACTGGCAATGATAATATTACTATGACTATTAAAAATATCATATAAAACAAATTAAAAATCAGACTTGAACTTTGATAACAAGTGATAACAATCACATTTATAGCAATACTTAATTCTTAAGCACTTCTCTCACTGCATTTAGCAGGGTGCAGTGCGCCGTTGTCCAACCCACTCATTGTGTATGTGGTAATGGACGGGTACCACAGAATGGAGTGTTGGTGAGCTCAGAGCAGCAAGAGAACCTCTGCTTTGACAATGAGAGGCCTTAAATTGCAGAATGTTCTATTTGAGAGTGGTGGCGCCGTGAAGTCAAACAAACCCCTCCATTTGGAAAGCAACTGCCAGAGTGATTTAGTGTTATTTCAGTAAACTTATTACACAAGTATCTGCTGGATTAAACTATCAAAGTTCCAACTGAACCATTTGTTTTTCTCTGCTACTCGTGTCCGCCTACTACTCTTAAAATGAGCAGAGTCAGGGCTGTATTTGTAACAATGAAATATACATCTCATCAGTGGCAAAATCTCGGTTTTACTTCCTGGTAGGCTGCTACGTCAGCACCAAATATGGGCATGCTGGAAACCGGTAATTTCGCATTGCCTTGTGATTCTCTCACCCTGAGCGAGTGAAGTGTGAAAAGGGTTGTACTGCTTTGAATGTGCGTCATCTTTCTTCACATAACTTCCAGTGTATGTTCTTGATTTTCTCCTCTCACCTTTTTCCCTCAACACCCAATGTTGAGGCTATCGCAATGAAGCCATAAAAAGCAAAACATGAAGTTACTCATGTTGATGCTCAGTGCACACGGGCTCTTGTACTGTGGTAATATTTTTCAAATATTTTTCAGATATAAATAACAAGCTAGCTCAAATGTTTAGTGTGAGGCAAAGAGGAGAAAAATGTTTCCCAATTATCAGAATGTATTTTCTCTGCTGTGGGAACTATACGGTTATAAATACATGTTTTCAAAAATCCTGCACACATGCATTCCCTAACTTTAATGGGCAACTACTGACATTGCTTCTCCCAATCATTACAGGAGCTTCCACTCACAGTTCCCCCCACCAGGTCCCAGTGAGCAAACGCTCAGAGGAAATACCACATAAAACTGACATGGGACACACAAGACACACCTGCCACTTCAAACATAACGCACATGTCCACAGTCACGCACACACACACACACACACACACCCACACACACCCACACAAACACACACACATCCTTGTACATATATCTTTGTGAGGACATCCATTGACATAATGCATTTCCTAGAGCCTTACCCTAACCGCAACCATCAAAAATGATTGCCTAAATCTAACCCTTACCCTAACCCCAACCATAACCCAATTCAAACCTAAACTCTAAAACCAAGTCTTGACCTTCAATAAGAGGTCTTGCAAAGTGAGGACCGGCCAAAATGTCCTCACTTCACAAAAATGTCCTCATTCTGTTGGATAAAGACATATTTTGGTCCTCACTATGTATAATGTACAAGAACACACCCACCCACACACACACCCCAAACATGTTCCAGATGGAGGAGGCTGGTAGATGTCATGTAGTGAGCGCAAGGTGGGGTACAAAAAGTCACAGTATTCTTATGACACTCACAACATGATGTGACAGTCGAGAGTTGATTATCAATCTCTCTATGTCTGCAGTATAAAGTATCTATTTTTGTATTCTTTGTGCCTTTAAAGCCACGTAGCATAGTATATGTCATGTTTTGGGTTTAAGGGTTGCTTTTTGGGTTTGGTTATTTTGTGTTGTTTGCTTTTGGTTCCATTGTGGTTTGTTTTGTTATTTCCGTGTATCCCTTGTCTCGTTAAGTGTGATCTTGTTCACCTGTGCTTGTCTACTTTTCCTCTTGTATCAGGCAATCAGTGTCTCCAGCCATGTGTGCCTTGTCCAGGTGTCCCCTGCTGTTTAAATAGTTGGTGTGTATTTAGTCTCCTGTTTTTGGTTCAGTTCTTGTTGGTCTTGTTGTTGCTAGCCCATGTCATGCTCCCGTTGCTTCTCCACGTCTTGTCTTGCTTACCCTTTTTGGACTTGTTTTGTTTTCATGGTTTGCACCTCATTTTGCCTCCTCATTTTTGTCTATTAAGCATGTTTTACTTCATCCTCTGCCTCCTAGCTACCTGCATTTGGGTCATCCACCAACACCCCGTGACAGAATATACCTTGGAATTTTTCTGTAATATAGGAGAATGTCCCTTTATGCCCACTTCTACCTAGTTTTTACGTCACTGGGTGAATTTAATTTATAAAATCTCATTCTAGATGCTCACTCTCAGTACGTCAGATCAGTTTATTTGTTCTGTTTCACTAATTGAGAGCTTTCCTCCATGGATCTCTAGCTAATCTCCTCGGGCTAGAAAATGGAATGATTGTGTAAATTGCAAAGAGGGTAAATACATGAAATTGCTTAGATATTCATGGTTAAAAAAAACACATTTAAATTTAAAAAAAAAAAGTTTATCTTATAATTCTTGTCTGCAAATGTCTTATTTTTTGTCGTAACATATTACTCCCTAAATCACTGTTTTCCTTAGTTCAATGTTCAGATCAGACATCATTAAGAGATACCCCGTCACCCCCCTGGCTCGTGCACAAAACCAATAAACATTTACAACAGCTCTCCATGCTTTCTTTTCATTACGAAACGTTTACAGGGACCCAATCCAACCCCTGACCGTGCGGCATATTCATTCCCATCATGTATCCTACTCACCTTTAGATGATCGCTTATTCCATTCAGATGGATAATTGGGGGTAGAAATGAATGAATTCCAATCAGTTTTAAATTAATAATGAATCATTTGCTCTCACTTTAAAAAACAAACAAAAAAAAAACATGTTTTTGTTTCTCATTATTGGGATGTTGATCTGCTGTGAAAATATCAATCAGTCAATCATCCATTGAGAATAGAGTGTTTCTTTTCAAAGCCACAATGTGACACCATTTGCACAGACATTAAACGTTAATGATTTACATGCCTGTGGCTCCTTGCCTCTTTGAACGCAGTCTTCTCGGTTGCCAGGTAACGGGGGCCAATAGATCTGTGAAGGGTAAAGATAGAGGGCCAGTGGTTATTATTTCATTGGTTGACTTGACTTTTGACCAAAAATCCAAACTGTGTCCTAGAACATGTGACCATAACTGGAAAAGGGTATCCATGTGTTAAAACTGGAAATTAATGAATTGACCGTTTTCTATTCATTCATGTCTTTTCTGTGTGTGTCATGTTTAAAGTACCGTGCAAATTAAGGCAACTTCTAGTTTTGTTGTTTAAAATGCATCATAGCCATTTTGAAATTTGAAAAAAAAGAAAGGAGCAACTGAACAGTTAGCCATCCTGCATGGACCACAGTCAGTTAGTTTTATGACTTTTTGGGTGAAATCATGTTTAATTTGGAATCATGGTTATTTATTTTTTTATTTACATATTTATTTTGAATGTCGGGATTTGATATATTGGAGGTTTATTTTGAGATAAAGTACTAATGAAATGCTGTGAAAACGATGGTTCTGCTGAATTGAAAATCATAAGCTTGGGTAAGACGTATGCCAAACCATTTAAAATACCAACGATGTATAATTCTGATGGAATAATAAATAAGCCACAGTCAAGCTGATATTTTGTTTTGGCCAAGCTATTGCTTAATTTGACAAAACTCGTGTCCAGAAATAACATTATGTATAACCAAATGATTTAAAAATGCTCATTTCAAGATAACTACAACAGTGTCAGACTACATTATTTTGTTCAAAATACAAATGAGGTTCCAAGTTTTAACTCAGTTTTAATAACCACACAATTAACTTTGTAGCTCCAGGTAAAAATGAATGAAACATGTTTTTTAGTGGTTTGTGTGTGTCCTAGTTGCTGCGCTGTTACTTTTCCTTGGTCTCATTAGCTCGAGTCTCCCTTTGTACCTTCCTGCGTCTCATCTCTGTGATTTGCTGTCACAATGTCACATTTCCACAGACAAGCAAAAACTACTGAACACACTGCACAATGCATGCCAGGCCCATCAAATCCACACATATTACTTTAAATCAACTTTTGTGTAGCATATGTACACTTTGCCGAAGAGAGAGTTGTTTTGGTTGTGACATATTTCCTCATGTTTAAAATGAACATGAAACACATCTGCATGACCATCCTTTTTTAATAAGAACAAAAAGAATAGTCATCATTCTCAGCTAACATCCATTTTGAGACCTGTTTTTAAACATTTTACTGGCATGTAAAACGAAGAGCAAAACAATATTTTGTCGTTGTATATTGTTAGTCGTTTGTTAGCTTTCTGTGATATGTTTGAAATATTTTTCCAGATTTTTTACCAGATGTTTACAGTATTTATCTAACATTCTACCTTTTTATCCATTTTCAGTCAGAAACCATCTTTGGAAAATAAACCAAGCCTTTGATTTTTGTATCATACAAAAAATGTAGATGAATCGTTTCATTGCAATGTATGACTGGTCATTGTTTATTAAACAGTCAAAAATCAAACATTAAAGTTCTCATAATTCTGCTCATATGAAGCTATTTTTAAATAGAGATTTCATTTGTTTTTGCCTTTTTCCAAACAATTCTTAATGAGGGAAAACTCAAAGCCACAAGAATGTGACTTTCATGAGCACCATGTAACATTTGGACACAAAATGGTTTCACTGGTGGTCATGATGCTTTCCGACTTTGATACAAGATTTCAGATTTCCCTGCAGATGAAAGCTGTCTCAACATTGACCTTCAACGGGCTGTGAAATCCTGCAGTTTCTTGCACACCACTAGAGTCTTTGTTTTTCCAACCGACACATCAGGACCCAGGCAGGAAAGCAAACAGTCCTGATCCGCACGACAACACAAACGGGTTTCATGTGTGTATGGGCATGTGAGGAAAATGATTTTTTAAACTACTGCAATGGGTCATTATTAGGTCAGATGTCATACTTTTAAAAGTGCAGTTTCAGTGTGTGTCGGAGAACAAAATGCACATACATGTGCACGAACAGCTGCCACTATAGCTCAACAACATCTAAAACGGTTAATTGAGCTTAGTAGTATATAAGCTGCACCCACAACACAGAAAAATCAAATATATAATAAAACAAATGAACAATTTCATGACATTAGAATTTGAAGCTAGTCTAAAACTTGACTTGGAATAGTTCCGAACTGGCACGGTTTCCTTGGCTTACAATATTCCGCCATGATGTCTCCACCCTGTGAGAAATATGGCTGACCTCTACTAGTCATTCAACTTCCTTCCTGTTTAACTCCCAAAATGTCACCACAATAGCTCTTTAACTTTGAACCCACCCTCAGTTATCATCAGTCACAACTTCATCCTTTGATCACTGACATTGTGTTTAATCTGTCCGGAGCTTAAAACAGATGCGAAGTGCACGATAGTCACAAACACATCTCGTCCTTTCACTCTTTTCAACCTTGTGCTGATATCTGGCAACCAAACCATCCCTGTGAGCCAAAACCATTAAGAGCCACAGTCTTTTGTTCTTGAGCCAGATGCTTTAAACAAACCAGACTTCTAACAAAAAGCACCCAGCGTGCACTAAATCAAGTTGTTGAAAAGAAGAACGTTGATCACCCCCACTTGTAATTCATGACATTTACACCCTTAAAATCTATAACAAATCATTACTTAGATATTTTTGTTGTTTTATTGTTTATTTGTATTGTTTTATTCGCGCTCTCATAGCTGTTGACTTTAAAATAAAATATCAAACTTGCTTTATCCATTAATTCATCAATTTTCTAAAGTGCTTGTCTTCATTAGGGTCATGGGTGAGCTGAAGCCTAACCTTGAGAGTTTTCGTTTAATCTAATGCATGCTATTTGGAATGCGAGAGAAACCGCATACTCTACACCAGGGGTCTCCAAGTTCGGTCCTCAAGAGCCCCTATCCAGCCTGTCTCCACTAACACACCTGATTCATGATCGTGATCATTATCAGGCTTCTGCAAAGCTTGCTGGTTAGCTGATCATTAGATTCAACTGTGCTGAAGGACGGAGACATGGGAAAAAGGCTGGATAGGGGCTCTCGAGGACCGAACTTGGAGACCCCTGCTCTACACTCTAAAAACAGTTTGTTAAATTTGATCCAATTACAGTCAAACCTCGGTTTTTGAACATAATCCGTTCCAGAAGGCTGTTCCAAATGCGAATTGTTCGAAATCCGAAACAATTTTTCCCATTATAATTAACGTAAATAATTTTAATCCGTTCCGTCTAAAAAAAACTTTTTCCAAGTTTTTTTTTTTTTACTATTTTACCATTAACTGCACTGTATACTGTTTACCATAAATAGAAAAGGGTAGAAATAGACACTGTTTTATTTTAATAGAAGATATCCTATCTAAAATGATGAAAAAAACAAAAACAAAATGCACTTGCTTTCTTTGGACCCATAATTAGGGGCTAATACACGATGCAAAACAAAAAAACAAAAAAAACAACAAAAAAAAAACAGTCAGATTTGCATAAATAACAATGAAGAGGTCTGCTCCGAACGAACTTTGAACACGAAATGAATGTGCTACGGAGGAAGCATCCTGGGCATTCGAGTTAGCTCGGCTCCCAAGTGAGTCGCGTTCAGGTACTCTAGGCTTTTTCTCCCGAGTGAGTCGCGTTCAGGTACGCTCGGCTTTTTCTCCCGAGTGAGTCGCGTTCAGGTACGCTCGGCTTTTTCTCCCGATTGAGTCGCGTGGTACGCTCGGCTTTTTCTCCTGAGTGAGTCGCGTGGTACGCACGGCTTTTTTCAGTTTGGTCGAGAGACGATTTTTTGGACGAGTTCTGAGACATAAAATTCTCAAATTTTCTGGTCGAAAACCGATTTGGTCGAGAACAAAAGTGTTAGAAAACCGAGGTTTGACTGTACTGAGTTAAAAAAAGGAATGAGTCCTACTTGGGTTAAAAAATAAAAATAAATAAATAAATTCTGTTTAAACACAACTTTTAAGCTTAAATTAATACAAATCAATACCAAAAAATAATATTATAAAAAATACCAAAGTTGACACAAGGAAACTAATTTGGTCAAAACAATGGATTTTTTATTTTTTTTTAACCCAACTTTGATTTAAAACAGTAACTCAATAGTTACATTTGACTCAATACCATTATTTTTTTTATTAAAATGTACTCCACAATAAAAATAACATGTCTATTACGGCCTGACCAATCAATTTATCAAATATACATTTTCAAATTAGTAAAAATCAGCCAATTTGATATATTTTTGGCCATCAACATGGGTCAAATTCAAAAGTAGAACTTTGAATCAAGAAATGGGTCTTTTAGTGTAAAACAACTTGTAAATATTGGTCAGATCATTTACTTGGGTAAAAAAAAAAAAAGCATCATTTTGTATAAAACCACCCAGAAAGTTGGGTCAAATTGACCCATGAAGTGGATCAGTACATTTTTTATCCATGATTGGGCTACTTTTTTTTTCTTAAGATCGCATGTCAGATGGCCTGAGCCCAGATTTGAACAAAGAAACTCTCAATTGCAAAACAAACATATCTCAACCCCGATGTGATGCCCACTTTCTCTATCTGAATCGTCTTCTCTCTCACACCTATGGAAAATGTATTTTCTTGGAATGTGGGAGGAAGCCAAGGCATGCGAACGCCACAAAGAAAGGTCAGAGCTGCGATTCAAGCCCAGAACTTTTGACTGGGAGGCAAATGTGATAAACACATGTTCCAGCATGCTGCTTTAATGTAAAACGTGTAATAATTATATGGCATCTATAACAACAGCTTCCAATGGTGAAAACACTTGTTTATTCTACTTTTTGCTGTAATTGTAATTAGAAGTATGGAACCAAGGTCTTGTGGTCCACACACTACATTTATTCAAATATTGGTGGCTTGATTTATAGGCGGGAAATTGACTTTTACACTGAACAGGCCTGTTTAGTTTGTGGCTGCACACGTTTGTGTAATTGGGCCAATGAGATGAATTACGGAAATGGCAAAAAAAGAAAAAGACGAAAAGTACAGTGGACTGTCACTTTCATAAGAAAAACAACCTTGCTGCTTTTCTTCTGCTCAAACAAGTGTACCCATTTGTACTTTATAAAACACAGTTCAGTGTATTGCATTGCGCTCCAATTGAACATATTGTTTACCCAGTACTATTTCTGGGTGTTTCAAGAGTGCCAAATGTACACCATATAGGTGACATAAATCACTGCTGGTTGTTGATTGGTCCAGCAGATGAGTCATTTTCATGTATTTGTAAGTTTTGAGGATAGATGGCTCAAAATGACTTTGAATAATTATGCTCCACACTTCTCCACTTGACTTCAGCAATCCCATTTACTTTCTATTTTCCAGTAAAATGTGCCTTCTTATTATGACCTACAGATGTAAATACACGAGTACCGCCTCCTTCTTCATTGTTGTTAAACATTGCATGTTGACTGATGTGTTCAAAATATGACGTGACTTTTGGAGTGGAGGCGATTGGAAGTTGAGTTGGAAAAGCTGCAGAAAGTTGAACTTTTGAGTTCAACTCATTCATCCCCGCTGAGATGTGAAACGCTCCAATAAAACTCCACATGAAGTAAAACTCAGGTGTAATAACTCTTCTACTTTTTTCAGGGCTGATAACAATGCTTGGCCCTCTCAAGTTCAAATGAAAGAAAGATGTGTAATATATCTTGTTTCATAAGTGCATCCCACTGACACATGGATATGCAGATAGAGATCTTGGTCTCAATGTACTATTTCCTAATAATTGTTGAGGACATGCCTGTCGGTTGGGCCATTAAGGAACTAGGAATTGGGTTAGCTACCCCCACTGCTGTGCCCCTGCAGTGACATAAACACAGCAGTTGTTCCCAAGATGAATGTTCAAGCAGTTAACTCATTCACTGCCTTTGACGGAAAAAGACGTCAAATGATGCAATGCATTTTTTCTGGGCTGGCAGTGAATGTGTTAAGTTTCAAAATCAAACATCTTTTTCGTCACTTAATTGATTCCACGTTGGAGAAGGCCAAACATCCTGGAGAGATGCCAAAATTACGACGGGGATGGGGTCCAGCAACAGAAACACAGCCAATCATATTTAATCTTATTATCTAGATTTTTATTTTTTTTTAATTTAAATTTATTTATTTATTTTTAAATAATGATTTAATTTTCATAGTAGTCACTCATGCTTCATGGATAGAAAGATGTAATCCTTCAAACCCAAGGCAAAACTGTAAGTGGGGGGGAATGTTTTGTAATGCACTTTAAGGCAAAAGAAATTTCCATCTGATTATTTGATTAATCAATGGATAATTGATCAAATAATTAATTTTAAGAATATTTGACAGTTGCAGCCTTAATTATCACCCTTACCTTACTTTTGTGATTGACCAGGAGAAATCATACAATGAGGCGTGTGACGTCCATTTTTTTTACTCGAGTTTGTTACCGAATTTGGTTAATTGGTGTTCACAAGGGACGATGATTCAGCATTAAAACATAATACGGCTTACGATTGTTTTGGTTTATTATTATACAGTGTATTATAGAGTAATTTGTACATGTTACCTCCTTGGACTCGCTCCTGCCTGGTCCCAGCAGGAGAGAGTACATGACGTCTTTGCCCCCCAGGAAGAGCCGGTCACGGTACTCATCCAAATAGACAGTTGAGAGTGACAGTTGGCCATGATGTCCACTGAAGATGGATGACCTGTTGGTGGACAGTAGATCTGCATATACAAGAGAAACACATTTGCATTATTTTTTTGTACCAGATTAAATGCATTGTTACTGCAGTTAAGAACAAATGTCACATATCTGTACTTTACCTCATTATTTGCATTTCTGGCAACTTTCACTTTTACTCCACTAACATTTCCTAGTTCAAAAATAAAATTCTACATTGATGCATTACCCCTAATCAACTGAGATACAAGATGAAAGCACTTGCTGCTGACTTCACTGCTCATGCAAAATCTCCAGCAAAAGATGATGACCAAAATGACTAATATGGTGCACTATGTGGTGGTAGTGGTGGTGATAACTAGGATAGCATTACACACCTGTGGACTAATTTACATGAATGTGTAGCGATAATTGGGTCGTCTTTTGGACGAATTAATAATCTGGACGTTACAGAGGTAAATTATATTTACCTCGATAACCTCTAGGGGCACCACGTTGGTTTTGCTTTGGGTTAACAGGAGCAAACAACGACCAAAATCCTTCCTTCATCAATCATTTATAATCTAAGGTCGCCACACTCGATATTCAGTGGTTCGTTGTACTAACAAAAGAATAATAATCCACTCGGAAACACAGATGACTTAGGCGGAATAGAGTTAATAAAACATACATTTATTCACGATTGCTACACTACAGAATCAAAACACTGCCTATCTAACTATTCTACCGTCAGAAGAAAAGAAATAAAATAAAGCGAATGAAAATAAGGAAGGAATGCGAATGAATAAGGAAACAGGGAAAAGAGAAATTTGACCTGCCAGATTTGTGATCTGTTTCAAACGTAAGTTGCACGCAGTGGTACCAATTTGGGGAACGTGGACTTACGACAATAGGTGTTGCGTCGAAGCGAACAGAAACGGGCGGTCTTTTGAAAGGGGGAAAAATAGTCAATGTTCGTTGAAAAAGGCAAGAAAAAAAAAAAAAAGGGGGGGGCTATTCCACAGGTGGGCAAGGAAGCCGCTCGGGGGCTGACGTAGTTGCGCGGCTCGTCCCTTGATTGGTCGGCGACTCGGCGAGGTTGGTTCTCCGGCAAGGTTGGTTCTGCCGGACAGCTGTCCGACTCCAGGTGTTGGAGCTCGGTCCGCTACGCGCCTGCGTACGGGGAAGGCCAGCCCTTGGAGGTGAGCTAGCACCGCGGCGCCACCGAATAACAGGTGGTGCGGAGCGGCTTAGGTGCACAACCTTGAGTCCGGCGGTACGTAGCAAGTGTACCCCGGGGCCGCTGAGCTCGCCGCTGGCGGGCAATCACCGATGGTGAAGAAAAAAAGGGAGTAAAAGAGTCTTTGGGGTCAGCGTTGCAGTTTGCACCTGCTTTGGCGTGGCGTGGAGCGAGTGTCTGCTCTCGGCAACGGTTGCTGCCAGAAAAAAAAGGCCACGTGGTTGGCAAGTTTCTTGGAACAAAGAGTTCGAGTAGGCTGGGACACTTGCAGGTCGTTAGCCTGAGGATGATGATGTTGGAAGAGAGTTTTTGGAAGAGAGACAGCGAGGGGGTCCCCTCGTCTTTTTAAAGTCTATGGGCGGGGCTTCAGTAGGTGGTGGCACACCCTTCTGTTCGCTCGCGCAGACTTTAAAAAAAAAATTATTAAAGGGATTAATAATTTGGCATTAAATTTGGTCAGTCTGGCAAATCAGTTTTCCCACACAACCCGTTTAACACACATCGTAATTAATGCATCATAAACTAACTTGTGAGGTAACTTCTACTTGTCTAATCTGACTGAACTGAAAGATATTGATTATCTTTCATTCTTTATGGAGTACAAATGAAATAGGATGCTCATACACACAAAGACATAACATGAATCATTCGTAGTTCAGTTATCTGTCAAGAATTATCATGGTATAAATGTGTAAAATGCGGTTACTTATGTGAATTATCACTAAGGAAAGTTCCAAGTTTCACCACTTGACGGTGGTGTTGCTCCATCTAGGAAACCCCCTTGGAAGGGCGAGACGCCAGAATATCCTTTGTGATTGATAAGAAACTTCATAAACATTCCTTTGATCAGTCGTTTGTATATTCCAATCATTGGAGCCATTTGTTCGGGCTCCGAGAAGACGGGCTTGAATACACTCCTTCGGCAGACGCATAAATTCCTTTGTCACCTGGTCAGCGGCTTCAAAAGAGCTTTGTTGGTGGTTGGGTGACCACCTGCAGAGCTAACCAAGCTTAGATCCTATCTGGGCAGTGGAATATTTATGCAACTGCAGAGAATTTGCTTTAGAAGAAGCAAACTTAAAAAAAAAAAATAGAGAGTAGACTGGGCCATAGGCAATAGTTGTTACAAATGCTTTTCGTACACTACATGAGGCTAAGCATATTTTATGTTTTCCTAAAGTTACAGAAATATTGATTCAGAATATTTGGGGTATTTTGGGGGGTATTTTTATTGTAAATTTTAATATTAAATATTATTTAATACCACTGTGTAGGTATAAAATTAAAAGGGAAATATTCAGGACTGACATTAATTAATATAACCAGCACAGTGGTGAGTGAAATGACACAATCACATGCCCACAAATTTGCCAATAAGTTGGAATTTACAGTACAATATTCTATTGTCCTGTGTTTTCATCAGTATCAGTCACGTGTAATATTCTGGCCACTCATGCTCAGTAATTAGGTTGCTACTAACAAATTCTGTTATATTTTGAAAACACTTATCAGTGAGTGTTTTACGCCAGGATCCCTGTATGGGAAAATGAGAGCCTAGTAACTTCATTGCTTGCATCAACCATTCAGAGTACTGTATATCAACTCAGTATTATAAATGGTGACTTGCAGAAGTTAGGTTTATAATTCACAGTGTGCTTTGCTTTCATTTCATTGTTAATGGTTCAGACAACATGATGATGCAGACTTGCTTGGAGTAGCAGTTGGAAACATATCTTAAGAAAGATATTTATAAAGAAAATTATATTCACATTATTACTGAGGGAATCTGCATTCAGAGTTTCTTCCACACTTATTTTATACTTATTGGTACAACCGTACCCCACATACTGATATTTCCGTTCGCCGTAGAGAAAAAAAAATAAGCTTACCACCGGAATCACTTCTTGTTTGGCATGAGCAATTCATTTATTTATTTATTTTTTTAAATCTGTGCTGTCAGCCTGCGAATCCACCGCAGAGACGCGCGTTCTGGAGACGCACATTAGCCAAATCTACTTATGTTAGATAGTGTGCGTTTGTCTGCCGACGCTGGCCCAAAGCAGTGAGGACGTCGTGCCGCTTTAATGGAAGCCACCAAACGCCAAACCTCGATCCAGGATGACACAGTTGACATCGCTGGGAATCCTGAGTCCACTGGTTACGTTTACAAGTGAGTGGCAAACTTTTATCTTAAGTAGTCAAGCCACACAGCACGGATGAATTGTAGCAATACACAGTATGCGGTTAACAGACCCAAGCAGTCACACATACACAACAACTATGGAGCATAAAATTATTTATCACTAAAGCAGTTGCAGTTCAATGGGAGTTGAATTCTCTTTTTTTATTGCCAAGTTTGTTAATGTTGATGACTGTCACTAAGTTCTAATAAAAAAAACAAAAAACAAAACAGCACTTTACACATCCTTTTGGATTGATATTCTGCTTAGTTTTTCACTGTACCCATATGTCGTTTCTGTATATCATCGACATAACTCAACCTTATTTCTAAAGCACTTTAAAACATCCATTGCTGTGCATGGAATAGAAATTAGACTTTTAGTAGAGCTAAGTGAAAATAACACAAAATAAAATGAATTATAGTGAATATCATAAGTAGTAGGGGTGTGAATTGCCTAGTACCTGACGATTCGATCCGTATCACGATTCGTAGGTCACGATTCGATTCAATACCGATTAATCCCGATACGAATTTACAAGTCGATTGTTGCGATATTTTTACTCAAATTTAGAAAATACCATTCAGTAAACTTATACATGTACACTGTAAGATTTGTATGAAAATGTATTATTATCTTATAACTGTGAGCCACTGTATGTAACAAACAGGTTTAACAAAATTTTTCATGTTTGAACGGCATTGAAATAAAATATTAAGGCTAAATGTTCCATTAATATAACATTCTTCCATGCTTAAGGTGTGAAAGTTACACATTTTGTTGAATATTTTTCCATCAAAAATGGATGTTAAAAAATCGATTCGGCTGCCTATTGAATCGATTCGAGAATTGCGTGCTGTAGTATCGCGATATATTGCCGAATCGATTTTTTTAACACCCCTAATAAGTAGGTAAGTATACAGCGGCACAGTGGTTAGCACGTCCACCTCCTAGTTCTGAGGACTCCGGTTCGAGTCCAGGCTCCGGCCTTCCTGGGTGGAGTTTGCATGTTCTCCCCGTGCCCGCGTGGGTCTTCTCCGGGTACTCCGGTCTCCTCCCACATTCCAAGGACATGCATGGCAGGTTGATTGGGCGCTCCGAATTGTCCCTAGGTGTGCTTGTGTGCGTGGATGGTTGTTTTTATGGGGGGGCACACATCATCAACCTAAATCTAATGTTCTTCAGGTTGAACAGTGACATTCTGACAATTGCAAAAATGCTCAGAAATATTTTCTGCCACTTATGAACTAAACATTTTTTTCAGATTGTTTTTTAGATTTCAGAATGAACTGACGCTTTTAAGTGGCAGAAAATATTTCTGAGCATTTTCGCAATTGTCAGAATGTCACTGTTCAACCTGAAGAACATTAGATTTAGGTTGATGATGTGTGCCCCCCCCCCCAAAAAAAAAAGGTAATGCCTCCCCTGCAATTTCTTTCTGGTCTGTAGTTAAGTATAGCAAATGATGGATTTTTTGTTTTGTTTTGTTTTTAAACCTATACTCAAGTAATATTCTACAAGGTGACTTTTACTTCTTCACCCCCCCTGTTTAGTTTACTGGTATCACTTCAGCGGTACCAGACTGAGTACTTGCAAATGGTGTCTATCAAACATCAATGTGTAGATTTTAAATCATCCAGGTCATTCTGATGGCAAAAGTTGATGTTCGAAATTACAATAGCACGTGTCACTAATTTCCTTTAAATGTTTTATTTTCTCATCTTTGCACTCATAATAAAAAGCATCCTTATGATTGAACTTTTTCCATACATATATACAAGCCCGGGCACATCTGGTCTTAACTCAGTATAAGTCCAATAACAGCTTTACAAGTACAGTAATTCTTTTTAGTCCGATGTATCGCTACACTCATGAACAAACTTAATGTGGGCATGCACATGCTGACATTATGTTTTCCTCACCAACTCAGGAGTGCATATGTAATTTTCTGCTGGACCAGTCCCAGCATTAAATTGAGCATAAAAAAAAAAGTATATATACACATGTATTTTTATTCTTTACTGGTGCTGCAGTCGAGTAATCATTCCGGAACATTCACGAGAGTTCTGCCTTGTTGGAAATGTTGAGTGCTTTTTGGACAGCTCTTTCAAATGAACAACAGCTGGTGAACAATACAGTTGTCATGTTTTATTTTTTGTTTTTTTTAATCACAGATCTAATCTGTCTTATCAAAACTCAACAATTATTGGAGTACGTTGTAAGAATATTTTGGTTGATTTTGGTAATTTTTTTTATATCCAACCATTCATACCACATCTTTTAAAATGCTAAAATACTGTACAGTGCCTTAACATTCTACATAGCTATATAGTTAATTGAGAACATATCAAGACTTACTGATATATTATCATAATATAATTCTGTTTTATTGCAGAATTACCTTTCATTGTACCAACTGTATTGGTGTCATTTTTCTTTTTACAGATTGGCTGACAGAACACTAATTTATGTCTTTATGGCAAGGCACCTATAGGGTCTATTTTAGTACTAAACTACATTCACCAAATATGGTTCCTTGCATGATAAAGCCCTAACAGTAAATCTTACCCTGAACGTCGATGAACCAAGACCAGGAAACATAACTCCCACTACAGGGTTATATTATCAAACTTGCAGTTTACATCCAATAATACAAAATCATGCTATGTTTTTAAAAAAAAGACAGAAAGAAAGAAATGTTCTTGACACACAATGCTCCCACATATTCCCTTATCTATTCAAGGGAGTAGCGGAACGAGCTTATGCACCTGGTCACCCCTGACTCAATCTGACAGCAGCTTTTAAATCCAAAAGGTTGTCGCAAAAACTTCGCTGGAGTGGCAATGAGCAAGTTGAACTCAGTTCAACTAGACATCTCACTCCTCTATGAACAACACTATGCATGCATGCACACACTTGCACACATACATGCAGAGATTATTGCAATGTTTCAGAATAGCCGAATTTCTGTTTTATAATTTTTAAAAACTGAAATGTAATCTGTTTTATTACTATTATTATTATTATTATTATATTATGTTCTTGGCCATGTGTTGTGGAATCTAATCCAGCCCCATTTGATGTGTCACAAGCATCCTACTCTGACCCCATTAAGTTCTAGAACAAGATCAACATGATCTATGGTGTATTATTTGGACAATTTGTTGTTGTGGCATCATAATGAAAAAATAAAGTCAGCCACAAAAGTATTTGGCACAAAATTTCATCCACATTATCAACGTTATTCACACAGACATTTCCAGCCTTCATAAACATACAGTACATCAGGGGTGTCCAAACTTTTTCATTTGAGGGCCACATACAGAAAATCAGAAGGGCCACATAATATTATTAAGAGAAATTGTTTAGTCCTAAAAATTGTACAAATAAATTATTTGTGCTTTTGCATATTTAGAAAAATGCTACAGTATATAAACCAATTCATTTGTAATATGGCAGTAGGGTTATTATAGATTGGGAATATTTCATTTTAGTTGGTTTTTATTAGTTTTCAGGGCGCTTCTGTTAGTTTTTATTTAGTTTAGTTCTTTAAAAAAAATGCTTAGTTTTAGTTTAATTTGTTAGTTTCAGTATTAGTATTAGTTTTGTTTTTTGTTTTTTTATGTGTATTACTTGTGCACAATATTTAAAAAACACCATTCGTCTCTCGTCAAGTATGAAGGGAAAAGTAAAGTGTACATTTATACTCACATCCGTCATGGCGTTATATTGGCACGGGCCTTTCAAAATAAGAGTATACACATACGTTTTAATCAATGCAACTGAATACAAAACAATAACATTAGGAATTTGAAAGTTGTAATCTTTTAACACTGTTTACACCATGTTAATCTGTTAAGGTTTTTTTTTTTTTCCAGTTGAGGTAATTTCTTAATGACCGGTTTTACTAACAGGCTCTTATTCTATGAGGTTTTGTAAATTCTGCCCAAGGTTACACCCTCCCCACTTAAATCTATGCAAGTCCCTTTGGATATTGCATTGTTAGACTACTTCAATCTTTTGGGTCTCGATTGAACCAGTTACAGTTTCACTTAAGCTCTGGAACAAAGATTGAACTATGGTGACAAGAGGGTTCCCTAATTGCGGGTAGGTCAACAACTTGGGTTTTGTTCTCTCTCTAGAAGATCTCCTGATAGCTTGCTCTGTTTCAGGGACAATTTCTTCATTATCATCGTTCATTGGTTCCGTTTCATCTACTTGAGTTTGAATTATGTCTTCATTGTTAGTCTTGGCTGAATCAGGAGCATTGTTCTCAGGGCCACTGTCCATTTCCTTATGATGAATATTTGGTTCTCCTTCCATTCCAGGTTGAAATACATTCCCTGGTTCAGAAGAATTTTCATTTCCAGGTGATTTGTCCGCTTCAGGTATGTCTTTGCGAGCATTACCAGGCAATGTCAAAAGAACCGGAACTTTATCATTCAATGCTTTTTGTTGTTCATCAACAATTGAATGAGTTCCAGGAAGGATTGCATTGTATTCTTCGAGAGACCTAGAAATCTCCCGTAGAGGACCTGAAGGGTAATACATAGGGTAGTTATCGTCTTCCTCAGAGTTGTATTCATGTTCATCAGGTTCAGATACTGGGTGTTGCCGTGTGCTTGGTCGACGGGGCTTCTCTTTGACTGGAGCAGAATCTACAGGGACCGTTGGCAAAAATCCGCATGGTAACAAAAGATCCCTGTGAAGAGTTCTAGTAGGACCATTGTGATGCTCAGGTCTTACTGTATACACAGGTAAATTCTCTTTTTGACTCACAACCACATGGACAGTGGGCTCCCACTTGTCAGCCAACTTGTGTTTTCCCCTAATTCGGACATTCTTCACAAGCACACGATCACCAATAGTTAGGACAGATTCAGTTACATGTTTGTCATATCTGCTTTTATTACGTTCAGCAGCTTTAGCAGCATTTTGGATAGCCAACTGGTAACTCTCTTGGAGGTGAGATTTGAGAGCTTGGACATACTGAGAATGAGATTGTTGCTGGCGATGGTTCAGAGGAAGATTGAAAGCAAGGTCGATTGGTAGTCGAGGCTGTCTACCAAACATTAACTCGTAAGGCGTGAAACCTGTAGTGTCATGTCTGGTACAGTTATATGCATGTACGAGTGGTTTCACAAAATCATGCCAATGTCTCTTGTCTTCATCTTTGAGTGTACCCAGCATGTTCAGCAAAGTCCTATTGAATCTCTCCACAGGATTTTCTCTGGGATGATAGGGTGAGGTTCTGACTTTTTGTATTCCAGCCAAGTCACACAGTTCCTTAATAGTTTTGGATTCAAAGTCCGCCCCTTGGTCACTATGCAACTTCTCAGGAAAGCCATAGTGGATGATGAAATTTTGCCAGAGGGCTTTGGCTATAGTTCGAGCCTTTTGGTTCGGAGTGGGAATTGCAACAGCGTACTTTGTGAAGAAGTCTGTGATCACAAGGACATCTTTTGTGTTGCTACTGTCTGGTTCAATAGACAAAAAGTCAATGCATACCAATTCAAGTGGTCTGGTAACGTGAATGTTTACCAATGGTGCTGCCTTCTCTGGTAGTGTTTTTCGGCAGACACACCTATGACAACTTTTGATTTTTTGCTCTATGTCTGATGCCATCTTTGGCCAGAAGAATCTAGTTCTGGCTAAGTCAAGAGTACGGTCAAAACCAAGATGGCCCATGTCGTCATGAAGGCTTTTCAATGCCATGGCTCTCAGGCTTTCAGGAAGAATGAGTTGATACTGAGTTTCACCTAGGTTTCTCTTCCGGTACAAAACTCAATTTTGCAACTCCAATTTGTTTAGTTCACGCAGAAAGATGGAAAGTTGTGGAATTTCTTTCCGTACTGTAGGAGGAGATGTTTCACCTGTTTCAAGTTGGTGTATGATTTCATTTATTGCAGGATCGTCTCTTTGTCTTTGTCGCAACTCTTCTTCTGACATGCTTTGAATGACAGGAAGAACATCACACTGTTCAAAACTTCCAGGAATAGCATCAGCAGACATAGACAATGAAGTTACAAGTGGGCAAGTAATAGCATTGCCGTCTGAGTCAAGAGAATGGAAGACTAAGTGTTTTTCACAGATTGCTCTCACTACATGAGAAGGAATGTGAGTGAAAGGATCAGTTCCAGGTAAGTGGTGTTGAACAAACTGGCGGATTCTTTCTTGTTCTTTCAGGGAAACACTATCATTTGTTGGCTCAGGGTGTGGAAGGCGAGATAAGCCATCTGCGTCAGCATTTTGCTTTCCTGCTCGGTACCGAAGTTGGAACTCGAAAGAGGAGAGAGCAGACAACCAGCGATAGCTTGTTGCATCCAACTTCGCAGTAGTCAAAATGTAGGTTAGAGGATTACTGTCAGTTATTACAGTGAAAGGACTGCCATACAAGTAATCACTAAACTTTTCTGTTACAGCCCACTTCAGGGCAAGAAACTCGAGTTTGTGAGCAGGATAACGGCTTTCACTTTTGGATAGTCCTCTGCTTGCGTATGCAATTACACGCATTTCTCTGTCCTGTTCTTGATAAAGGGCCGCCCCTAAACCGGTTGTACTTGCGTCTGTATGCAATACATATGGCAATTTGGGGTTGGCAAAGCCCAAAACTGGGGCAGAAGTCAGTTTGTTTATTATCGTTTCGAATGCTTGCTGGCAACTTTCTGTCCATCTTTCCTTGAAAGGGGACTTTGGTTGAAAATACTGGACATTGTCGGACTTTGGGCCATTGCTCTTCGTCAGCGGTGGATATCCAGCGGTAAGGTTGGTAAGGGGTTTTACGATTTTAGAAAAGTCTTTGATGAATCGCCTGTAATATCCAGCGAACCCTAAAAAGGAACGCAGCTCTTTCAAATCCTTGGGACTTGGCCATGTTTTTAAGGTGGCAATTTTTTCAGGGTCGGTTTCAACACCGCGTTCGGAAACAATGTGGCCCAAGTACTTCACGGATGCCTGGAAAAACATGCATTTTTCAAGTGATAGCTTCAGACCATATTCTTTAAGACGGTTAAGCACATGAAGAAGTCGGGTTTCATGTTGTTCAAGTGTTTCTGAAAACACTATAAGGTCGTCGAGGAAGACAATGACTTCTTTTAGGTTGATGTCACCCATACATTTCTCCATTAGTCTTTGAAATGTGCTGGGTGCGTTTGTAACACCCTGTGGCATTCTATTGAATTCAAAGAATCCTAATGGACATGTAAAGGCTGTCTTGTGCTTGTCTGTCTCATCAACTTCAATTTGGTAGTACCCGCTCTTGAGATCCAGGACTGAGAACCACTTCGATCCTGTGAGTGCTGAAAAGGCTTCTTCTAAATTAGGAAGTGCATAGGCGTCTTTGATTGTGTTTAAATTCAGCTTCCGGTAATCGACACAAAGTCTTACATCTCCATTTTTCTTCCTGACCACAACAATTGGCGAGGAAAATGGTGATTCTGACTCGCGGATTATTCCAGCTTCATTCAATTCTTGCAAATGCTGACGTACAGCATCGAGATCCTGTGGTCGTATTGGACGGGGTCTGTGTTTGAAGGGAGTTTTGTCACTTAGTTTGATTTGGTGCTTGACTTTGTTCGTGCATCCAAAATCTGTGTCATGCAGCGCAAATACTTCTGGCATGGAGCTCAACTTTTGTACGATTCGCTCCTTCCATTCAGCTGGAACTGGAGAATCAGCAAAGTTTAGATTTAGCTTTGAGGGCTTCAAGTTGGGTTTCTGCTTGGTTTGGACTATCTCTTGCACAGCATGCATTTCTGCAATGACGCTTTTTGCAGGAACAAATATGTCATGTTCACTTTCATTTCTCAGGACAACTGCAAGTTTGTGTAAGCATTTGTCAGGAAGGGTAAGCAAACAGTTGGTGACTACAACTCCACCAGGCAAGGATGATGATGAGGGGGATTCGACCACTATCCACCTCCCTGGAGTTTCAGTGTTGACATGAACTGCCCCTTCCAAGACTCGACTCTGGCCAGCAGGAATCATTTCAGGTTCTTTCCCTGACAGCGTGACAAGCCCAAGGCTGCCATCTTCTTTCATTTTGTGTCTTTGTCGTAACACGCTCAGAACCACTCTGTAACCATGTGGAAGGACACTCAGATCGATGTCAGTCAAGAGAAGACATTCAAAAAGAGGGTCGAGCGTGTTAGTGCCAATCAGGAGAGAAGACTGGACACTAGAGCGTGTGTCTGGAACAATCAATGCAAGGGAGGACACAGTGATTTCGGTTCCAAAACAGTCTTTTGGAAAGGTAATGTCAACACCAATATAACCTGAATATGGAACATTTCCACCGTTTGCGGCTTCAACTTCCAACAGATCTTGTATTGGATGGATTTCCAAGTGTGAAAGACAGCTTTCGTAGAAAGACTGGGACACTGTAGTCACTTGCGATCCGGTATCAAGAAGACAATTGCAAGCTTGTTCATTGATTTGTACACAAGCAGTGTATTTAGCTCCAATCAGACCTTTGGGTATTTTCAAAGCAGCAGAACGGTTGCGCTGAGACCGCTTTCCAAGTGTGAAAGACAGCTTTCGTAGAAAGACTGGGACACTGTAGTCACTTGCGATCCGGTATCAAGAAGACAATTGCAAGCTTGTTCATTGATTTGTACACAAGCAGTGTATTTAGCTCCAATCAGACCTTTGGGTATTTTCAAAGCAGCGGAACGGTTGCGCTGAGACCGCTTTTTGGGTTTATGTGAATTTTCAATGGGACTATTCTCAGTTTCAGCACCCATTTGTCCCGCCATGAGTGCTAGTTTTAGTTTAAAGGCTGGGTCTGATTGTTTTGTTTATCTCAAAGGGACTGCTTCTCTCTCAATTGTTTTCTTTTATCTGCGACCAAGGATGGATTTGGATCGTTGGAGCATGAGGAAATGATGTGACCATCTTCACCGCATTGGAAGCAGTACCAGGGTCTTGGCCTTTTAGTTCCAGCTTGTGAAGATAAGGGAATTTTTTCAGGTACATTCGGTTCAGGGCTCGTCTTGACATTAGCTGTTGGCGGTTTAGATTTTTTCTTCTGGCTTTTTGGCTTAAGCTTAGTGATTTGGCTCTGGAGTTCAGTGATTTGTGCTCTTAACTCTGTGACCATGTCATGTTGAAGAACTTCCTTTGGGTTCTCTTTTTGAGGTTTCAATCTTGTTAGTTGACTTTGTAGCTCAGTTATTTGGGTTTGCATTTCAGTGAGATTGGTTTCCATCGTGGGATCAGACATGCTAGCATTGACAGAAACAGCATGTGACGCTACTTTTGGTTTGGTAGCTGCAAAATGTTTCTTCATTCGACTTTCTTTTGCAGTAGTTTTGTCTTCTTCTATTCTCAACTGTATAAGTAGATTGGTGAACGTAGGTGGTTGATCTTTCATTTTTTCAAGCTGAAGATCTGCCAACAAGGAATTATCCCAACACCCACGACAGAATTGACGTAGAAGGTGTCGGTCAGCTTCACTGGCTGCTAGACCACCTCTGTTCAAAGCCTTGGAGAGAACTGTTTGCAACCGATGGAGGTAGTGTGAAGGCTTTTCACCTGGGTCTTGGAGTGTGTTAAGAAATCGGGCAAAAAGCTCATCGCCATCTTCAACCATTCCAAAAGCTGAGTTCAGTAGTTCAAGATAAGCTAAAGGTAGGGCATTGTGCCCAAGAGGCTTCACCACGTTTGCAGCAGGTGACACAAGACTGTCCAAGATCTTCCGTGAACGATGCAAATCTGACAAGTCAGGATCCTGAAGTATGAGCTCAACACTGTGGCGCCATGTATCAAAGTCAACCTCATGACTGGGACAAGGTATTTTGTCAGAAAACTGTCTGAGGCGGAAAGAGGCACTCATCTGTGAGGCAGGAGCTTCACTCCGGACTATGTGTTCAACAACCACTTTTTGCACTTCTGGGTGTGTTATAAAGCTTGCTGATATATCAGTTGGAAGATCACCTTGTGGTTGGTTTGTTGGTCGAGAAAGATTGACGCTCATGTCAATTTTCTTTGGTTCCATAGGTTCACCTTCGAGGTAGTCATTGACTTGTGTTGGTCTATCAACAGTGGTTGTTTGTTCACTTTGTCTTTCTGAGATAGAACTTAAATTTTCAGGTGTTTCTGGGTTGCCTGCGACTGACTGAGCGCATTTAGAAAGGTGCTCATGCAAAACAGCTTCAAAAGATTTTCCGCTTATTTTGGCAATTTTCTGTAGTTCACTGAAAAAACTGTGGGTGGCGCTGTTGGTAACAGCTGACAGATACACATTTGACAGAGCTCTGATTTGGTAGGTGACTTCATTTGAACACTCAAGTGTGTAGGGCAGTAATGGTTCAAGCGCTGTCAAGGCAGCTCCACTTTCATACTCCACAATGGCGTTTTTGTGGTAAGGAGAGTGGGGTTCATCTATTTTCAAGGTTCTAGCAATTCGCCCATACCTATTCAGGAAGTCAGTTAATTCTTCATCAATTTCTGAGTCAGTGATCCCACTAACTATAACTGAGTTTGGGGCTTTTACATTTTCTTTGTCAACTATATCCATTTTTCCGGCTTGAGTCTATTTTTCCGTCTGGGTCACAAAAAAATAGTTAATTTAATCACTACTCCTGGCTGGCTCGCCACTTCTGTAACACTTCTAGAAGTGATTCCAGTTAATTGTTCTATGGACCAGGGATAGGTTCTGCGATTATAGTAGTTGAAATAACCAAATAAGTGTCCACAGACAAGGAATATGAGTTTAACTGCCGGCTTAGTTTAGTTGAAAATGAACAACTTTAACATACATACAAATGACAGACAATTGACATACAATTCTACATTTAAATCCACTGTTCTGTAAGGAAAATGTTATTTCCCTCTTGTCAAATGGGTCTTATTTATAAATCCCTTTTCTTTTAAACCTATTATTTAGTTGTTCAAGAATTTAGTTCTCAATAGTTTCAGTTTTCAACCCGGGTTGTTTTATTATTAAATTCTAATTTTATAATTCACATCTAATTTTAAGTACTTCACTTTTGTTTTGAAAGAAGTTCACCTCCTTGAGTTTGTTAAATGCACATTTAAATTTTAACCCGATTCCCAGTTTCAGTGTTCAACCCAATTCAATGTTACAATAACACCATTACAGCATTATGTGGTTAACAAAATAAAAGTAATGCACAACTCAAAATAATTCACCAAGTGAATTATCTCAATATTCAATGTTCCTTGTCCAAATGTTCTTCTTTTGTCCAGAATGTTAAATTTTGAGTCTTTCGGAGTCCACTGTGGTGCAGCAAAGAGGAAACTGATAGATCCTACCAGGTTTGAAGAACGATAAACGTCCAGCGTGTAATCCACACTCTTGTGAGGCACGGTTCAAGAGGTCCGTGGGAGGCTCGCCATCTTGTCTCTCATACAGTGAATCCAACTCCGCGATTTGTTCAGAGGTTTCTGAATCAAACCTTAATAGCCAAGTCCCGCTTAGCAAATGTACGTCACCAAGGTAAGGACAGGGTGGAAAAATAAAAAAAATAGCTCTTTCTTTCACGGTTCAAAAAACTCAGAAAGCTTTTATTTCTCCGATTTTTTCCTCTTTAAATTAGCAGTAACTCCTCGCGGACTTACTGCACCCATTCGTCTCTCGTCAAGTATGAAGGGAAAAGTAAAGTGTACATTTATACTCACATCCGTCATGGCGTTATATTGGCACGGGCCTTTCAAAATAAGAGTATACACATACGTTTTAATCAATGCAACTGAATACAAAACAATAACATTAGGAATTTGAAAGTTGTAATCTTTTAACACTGTTTACACCATATTAATCTGTTAAGGTTTTTTTTTCTAGTTGAGGTAATTTCTTAATGACCGGTTTTACTAACAGGCTCTTATTCTATGAGGTTTTGTAAATTCTGCCCAAGGTTACATGTGAACTAGGCTTAACATTAACCAATCAGAAGCTAGCAGACTTTAGGTAAATGCAAGTGAATGACTGAGAACAGCAGATTCAACAGATCAATCAATTTAGCGACTTGTACCAAATGCTTCAAAATGGGAAATGTGATATGGTTAATCTCTGTTAAAGCAATTATTCTCTCCTTATTTGAAAACTCGACCGAAAAGTATTGGCACAGACATCTGCGTATGCCACATGTATTTCTCGCAAATTTCTGTCGTGTTTAAGGTGTAGTTGTGGACCCAAACGCAGGGAAGAAGGACGGGGCAGAACACAAACTCCAAAAGACAAATGTAGCACGACATGGGACCAAAAACTGGCAGCATGACAGGAGAAAAACAGCAATGAATCAACACAGACAGAGGGGAGACAAAAGACTAAATACACAAACTAACTGACACAACTTGACACAGCTGGGCAAGACACAAGTGGCAGAGGGTTCTGATAGGTTGACACACGAGGAAGTCAGGCAAACACAGGTGGGTAGGACAATGCTTGACTAGACAATGGGAGACACACAAGGAAAGCAGAACGTAAAAGATCATAACAGAAATTTAAAGGAACATGATGACAAACGCAAGCAAAACCCACTCAAAACGTGAACACTGACAAAAGCAAAAAATAAAAAAACAAACCAAAACCCAACCCCAAACCATGACAATTTCTGAGTTTTTTTTCTTGAAAATTTGTCACTTCATAATGTCACAAATGTGTGAGTTTTTTTCTTGGAAAGTTGTGAGTTTTTTCTCACAAATTTGACACTTTATAATGTCACAAATGTGTGAGTTTTTTCCTCATGTATTTGTGAGGTTTTTCTCTGAATAATACCCCAGCTCTAAAAGATAAATATATTTATACATGGCTCTAATAATCGCATTTATCTTTGTTTGGCCCATTTAATTTAATAAATACAATCAGCAGAATTTTGTTGTTGTTTGTTTGTTGTTTTTCTTTTTTTTTGTGGGTGTGCATGTGACATGCACAGAAGTAATTGAAGATTCATGCTTTACAATCTCGTGTCCAACCAAAGAGGTGTGCTCTTAGCAGGACATCTTAACCTGTGTACAATATCCATAAGCCTCTCTGCACACATACACTCGCTAACATGAAAAGGTAACTGGTCTCTACACACACACACACACACACGAACACGCAAACTCACACTCACCCGCCTGTCATGCTTATCAAACTCTGCTCATTCCAGGGCTGGCGTGTGGAAAAAGTCTAATTTTGGGATGACAGGCGGTCATGATGGGAGGATGTGCGGCGTGGGCTATCTTGTCAAACTTGTCAGGGCAATACAGCTCACACTTACCTATAGCAACAGTATGAGATCTGTAGGTGTGAACGTGGGAATTAAAATTTTTAATAATACAAAAAAGTTTTTCTAAAAATGATTATTGTGCTCAGTTTTGACACTTTTTAATACATGTTTGCATTATTGTAGCTAAATGTGGAAAGGTCAAAGTTTGATGTAATGCAGTTCACTGCAAGTTTTACAGATTTTTTTTTGTTATTATTATGACGTAAAAAGCAAAAACATAATATACACCCCCCCCCCCCCCCCCCCCCAAAAAAAAAGAAAATACTTTGTGGGACTGCTGAAAAAACAAGAATATGATTTTATAATAATAAGCATAATCGCAGTGCTAGTCAACAGCCACCAACTCAGTCACAGAAATGGAGCCCATTCAAATCTGTCATCTTTCAAAATTGTAAAGGACAAACACAGCAGTGGCGTACACATACCCCCCCCCCCCCACCCCCCCCCCCCCCCCCCACACACACACACACGCACAATGAGCTAATTGCTTACATCTGTAGCTTGTTGTACTCCATCTTAACAGTTCATCACCCCACTGTGAAAACAAGTCTCATTTCTCCCTACCCTCACTGTCTTGTGCCCATTCGTCCATGCATCCATCTATTTAACCTTTGATACCCATCGTAACTTTCTGCCTTCTGTCTATCCATCTTCAACTTCCCTTTTGGTTTTATTTTCCCCTCTCAAAGCGGCTTCCCTTCTCAAATATATCTTGGCTTCCATCCCTAGTGTCTGTCCATCTGTCTCCTTCTCGCTTTCCCTTTCCCCACTCTAGTATTTAGACCTCTGATAATCTTGGACAAGTTAACAGGGAATCTGAAATCATCCACGAGGGAGACCTCTACACCGGTCTTCAATGTATCTCAGGTCCCCGCTGGCCACCACAACAAACCGAAAGTGACACACAAAAGAGCGTCTGGTTTCTGAAGTCGTGTCAAAGCTCGGCGACGGTATCGCGCAGACTTGGCTACTTCAAAAGGTACGCACAACGTTTATTCAAGGATTTGTTTACAGCGGTCCTCTTAGCCTCATGCCTGTGCTGGGTTCTGTCAAATTCATGAAAGACAAGATGCTTTTTTGCCTTCTCATTCACTGCTGCTCTCCCATTTTCTCACTGAAGGCTTGTATTCAATATGATTAAAGTCTTACTTGAGTTTAATAACAATGCATGTTATTGTCCACATTTGCCACCATGTTTAAATGTGGAAATTAAGACATTATTTATGTCTGCGAGTTCAAAGATACGCAGATGAAAGTATCTGGTGACTCTCAATTAGACATGCATGTGTTGGTCTCTTTGTTCCTTTTTCCTCGTGAATGGATAGCAGAACTGTCATCATGCTGCAACCAGATAGATTTTAAGACAACAATATGTAGCAATTTGACCCTAACAGCAGCTTTGAAGTCATGTTGATGCTACACTTGCATATACTATAGAGAGAAATATCTCGAATAATTTCAAGACAACATTTATTTTAAGACATATTGAAGAGTTCTGATGTATTTGGAGCTCTGGTACTAAAAACCCATTTTTTTCTGCATTCTTTAGTGTAGGTCTACTTAAAAAGTGTTTTTTGCTGTTTCCTTCATCCACTTTGTTACATGGAAGTTCTATTTCTTACTCTTATTCACAATACCAACAAAAGTGGACCCATTTTCCCCATAAAAAGCTAATCTGATGTACTGTTATTGTTTAAATATTCACTTGGGCTGACTTTTACCTTCTTTTACCAATGTGCTTTTTTTTTGGATGATGTGTATAGAATAAGAAAAATGGGTAAGGATTCCTCTAAATTCGTACCCATTGTCTGAAAACATGTCACCGTCGTTAAAGATTATTAAGAACTAGAATGTCCCCTTATCATAAGTCAGAGAATATAGCAGATTGAAATTGAAATAGATTTGTACTCCAGTGCTGCATTTCTGGACTAAAATCTTGGGAAAGCTCGCTGATATATTAAACTGTAGGCTTCCTTTATCTCCAAGATTGTGTTTACTAGGTGACTTAACAATAACTGAGCTACCATGTAAACAATCTCAATCTATATTTATAGCCCTTACTATTGCTAAAAAAATAATCCTTGTCAATTGGAAAAATAAACAATCTCTAAATATCGACCACTGGTTAAACTTACTAATAAATTATATCTCAATGGAAAAAATCTCTGCCTTAAATAAAAATCAAGTATCAAGATTTAAACAAATATGGTCTATGTACATAGAATATTTTAATCTCAATTTGGCAACTTAATCCTGCCAAGATTCTGCCTGTTAACGAGAGCCACCACATCGTTACAACTTCTGTTTTCGCTGCTCCTGTATTTGGTATTTTGTATCTGATTGTTTTTATTTTTATATAGTCAGGAACCTAGTTGCTGCTAGTGGGCTCGAGCATACCACACTATACGACACTATACTCAATAACTCCTTAAGATCTATTTCTAGTGGGCACTAAGCATCAACACTTGGTGTTACTGCATGCTAATCAGTCAATTTTCTTGACGCCGTCCCCTGTGGTCGGGCTGCTCGGTGGCGGTTGCGTCTTGGCCGCTCCCTGGGCCCCCTGTGGGGTGCGGTGTTGGGGTGCTTCCCCTGGTGCCCGGGGCGGTGCCGTCCCGGCGCGGTCCGCTGCTCCGTGCCCGGCGGCGCGGTTCGGGGTGGGTGGGCCTCCGGTGTGCCCCGTGGTTCCCTCTCCCCTCCCCCTTCCTCCCCCCCGTCGCCTCTCCCTCCTCGCCTCCTCCCGCCCATCCTCCTCTGCCTCCCGGTCCCTTTTCCCTTGTCGCCCTCCCTCCTCCTCTCCCCCCCCGCCTCCTGCCCTGCAGCCGCCCTTTCGCCTTCTTGTCGTCTTCTCCCCGCTTCCCCCGCCCCCCCCCCCTTCCCTGTCTGCCCTGCGGCCCCTCCCCCTCCCTCTCCCTGGGCCTGGGGCTCCCTCCCCGGCCCGGGCGTCGGGCTCCGGGGGCCGGGCGAGGGTTTGGGGCCTGCCCCACTCCGGTATAACTCCTGGCGCCCCGGGCGGGCTCCGGTGGCCGGTGGGCTGTCCGGTAGCCCTGCTGCGCTGGCTGTCCGCCCATTGTGGTGCCGGGTGGATGAGGTGGGGGGCGGGTGGGGGTGGGGGTGCTGGGGGGCGGGCGTGCCACCTACACCCGCCGGGTTGGGTGAGGCCCCGCTGGTCGCTCCTCTTACTCACTTCACTAGCTTGCACTATACACTTTGTAAATATACACATAGGGCACACAACACATTTCTTGGTGGGGTGGGGAAGGGTGGAAACACCGTCTTCACCCTTCAACTCCCCTCCAATTTTAATGCACCTCACGTCCAAGGGGAGGGGTGAGTTGGGGCGGGGAGCCATCAGAGGGGATGGACTGCAGTGCCTGGCAGCGCTGTGGTCCCCCCCATTTGTGTCCCTGCCCCACCACTTTGTCCCTCCATTCCCTTTTTTAATGCACCACACATATACATATTCATTTTTTTGGGGGGGATACGGGTGTGTCGGAGTAGGGGAAATTTTTTCCCTCTGCTCCGACTCACCTGCTCCCAATTTTAATGCACCACACGCACACACTTGTATATACACTGGGTGGGGCCACATTCACGGTGTAAGGGTAGAGCTCGCCAGTCGGCGAGCTGGCGGACTCAGTAACAGGGTTAGGTGTCACTAGTACTCTGGCGTGACGACCGGGGCCTCTCCCCACCGGGCTCGGTGTTCTGGTGTTCCGCCTTCTCCCCTGGTGCTTCCTCCTCTGCTTCCCCCCTCCCGCCGCTGTGCAAATCTCGCGCGGCTGGAGGTGGGGTGGGCACATCTTCCCTCTCTGCGCTGCTGCCCGGTGCCGGTTTCCGGGGGGGGGGGTGGGGGGTTCTCGCGGGGGGCCGGGTTCGCGGGGGGGGGGGGGGTGGCGGCCGTCGGGGGGGGGGGCGGCTTGTTTGGGGGGGGGTGGAGGTATGGGTGGGTGGGGGGTTGGGTGCTGGGGGTCGGGGTGTGTTCGGGGGTTTGGGGGTCGGGGGTGGTGGGGCCTGGGTCGTGGTGGATGGCGGGTTTGGGTGGGGTGCGGGGGGGTCGTGGGGGGATGGGGGCTGGGGACCGGTGGGGCGCTGTGGGGGCCCGCTGGGCCTCGTTCTGCGGCCTTGGGCTCGGGGGTGTGGGCCGGGGCTGGGGCGGGGGTGTTCCGGGTGTCTGGGTCGGCTCGCCGACCGGTGTCCGCTCGGGTGGCTTGGGGGTGGCCTTGGTGCTGCCGCGGCCTGGGGATTCCGGGGGGGGGGGGGGTGCTCGCTTTGCTGGACCGCGGTTGACGGCTTCTTTCTTTGGTGGTGGTCCTTATGCATGCCAGATCCGTCGCACCAGCATCTACTGAAACTCAACAGAAGTACCCTCTCCCTCCCACAGCCCCTTGAATCAGTTGGTGCTGGTGTCTGTGGTTCTCACTTTGCTTTATCTATCCTTCCCTCCTTCCTCTCTTTAGTTTTTCCTCTGGTCACTTGAGATCTTAATTTATTAGAAGTATGAGGTTTCTGGGGTTGGCATAAGACTCTGGTTTTGTAACCACGCAGGAGGGGTCTTGTTGGTGCTGGACTTCACTTTGATGGATTGGATGTACTGGCTTCTATTGATCTCACTCTGCCTTATCGATCCTTCCCTCCTTCCTCTCTTTAGTTTTTCCTCTGGGCTCTTGAGATCTCGCTAAATTTGCTGGAATTTAGAGGCTTCCGGGGTTGGCGTAAGACTTTGATTTTGTAATCATGGGGAAGGCAGGAAGTGTTTGGTCGGTGCTGGATGTCACTTTGATTTACCTTTCTTTTCTCTTTATTTCTTTTTTTTCTGACCTTTTCTCTGGTCTCCTGACCATTTAAATCTCACGACTCTGGCAAGATTCTGAAGTACCTGGTTAAGGCGAAGGGTAATGGGATATTATAAGGTTTTAGGTGAATGAATGAGTATAAATTTATACGTATTTGCACGCACGCACACGCACACACGCAAACGCACGCAAACGCACACACGCAAACGCACGCACGCAAACGCACGCAAACGCACGCACACATACACACAAAAAAAAAAAGAAAAAAAAAAGAGCAATGATGACAAGACGTTGAATCGGTAAGACTACCGAATGAACAATTCTGAGCTCTTAAGAAAAAAAAAAGAAAAAGAAAAAAAAAAAAAAAAAAAAAAAAGAAATAGATTTGTCGCTCCTCAAACCAGCACCACCACCTCAAAGGGTTGTGCTCTATTATTATTAGTATTATTATTATTAATATTATTATTCATAAGCCTTGATGGAGGTCTGCATTCTCTCAATGTTCTTGTCGTGTTTATTCTAATGTCTGATTAGACATAAGGAAAACATTTCTACTGCTTTGGAGTACAACTTCATGGAAACTATATTAACTCCCTGGCTATAAATTTCCATGAAGTGATAAAAAGCAGATGCTCTTTTAGAAGTGCACTTTTTGGGGTGTAGTTGACGGATTTGCTGATGGAGTGAATAGGTTCAATTCCAAATCTCATGCTGACATGTCCTGTGTGCAAATTGGGCGTTGGTAGCATCCTAAACTGTGCTAAGATGCAGACTGAAATGTACACACACATATGCATAATGTAGGCTAAAATGAAAGCTGATCACATATGAATTTTGTTTGATCCCGTATGCCTGCAAAATATGAAATGTAAGCCAAAATCATTCACACACACATCAAAATGTCTTCTTCTTCTCCTGTTGTCATTTCTTGCTAAGCAAACTTCAAGTCCCTTCCAATTATTTCCTCCTTCACGTTTGATTTCCACGCACGCACACATGCTCAGTACTGACAAACAAAGCGTTCATTTACAATATCTTTCCAGGGTTACTTGAGCTTGGTTGTTTATTGTTGCAGAACGTCAAGAATTTTTGGAATCTGACACATTCTGCACCATGTGCCTGCAACCTGGTCTCATATTAACACCCCATCTCTTTTTTTTTTGTGGAAACAATTAGAGGTAAGATCTTTAGCCCGAGCCCGAACGGGTCGGGCCTAAAATGTCAATCATTACGTTCGGGTCGGGTCGGGCTTCTCTCTCGCTGACTTTTTTTTTTTTAATAAATATGTTTATAAAAATGTATACTAAAACGTATAGTGGGCTGCAGTATTTCTCCGCATAATTAAGCGAGTGCGCATCAAGATCTCTCTTTCACTCTCTTTGTCTGGCCTCTTATTCTGTGTTCCAGCGTTATTTCGTTGTGCAAATGTATTTATCATGATCATAAAAATATGTAGATTATTTTAACCTTAAAAAATCTTGCTTTTTTTTCTGCCAAAAATACTATGGGATAAATTGAAACTTCAGGTTTGCTTTGGGCTCGGGCCTGCAAATCAAGTTAATTGGTCGGGCTCGGGCTGGATTTTTTAGGTTCGATTTTACCTCTAGCACCAATACATGTTTGAATGATGATGATGAAGGGACAAAGACATGGTCAGATGATGAAGTCAGTTTTATCAATATACTGTATATGCTAAATGCTAATAGAACTTGGTGACTGACTGAATAGTGTTCTTTTAACATGCAGTTTTGCCTTGATTTAGTTAAAGAAAACCCTAAAATAATATATACATATGACCAAAAGAAATGATATAGAAAGTAAAAGGGAATTGTCTTTCCTCACAAAGGCTGTTGAAATAAATCACACACTTGATAGTCATGTCATGACAGAGTAAATCCTGGGATTTCCTGGCAACCTGTCACTGTTTCTCACGGCTAATACCCCTTTGACCTCAAACACAATACGGCAAGTCATGAGGTAGACATGCCGTATAGTAAGCAACAAATATTATGGCTTGATTTTGGTTTATTTCAAGCCATCTCTGTTTTTCCTAATTTAAACAGAAAAGGGGTGGAGCACCAACCACTTAGGGCCTATTAAGTGGATGAAAACTGTTGTTTTGTGCTTTACGCTATTCTGTCCAATGCTGTTTCCTTGGCAACACATGCAGAAATACAAAAAACATCAGAAATGACTGCACTAAAAAGGACTTTAAGACTCATTCATTTACATTTTTTATGCAGCAAGGTTAAGCATAATAATTGTTACATGTGGAGATTGCAGTCATATGTTCTTTTCAATTTTGGTTTGATCATACAATAAATATTGTAAGAAGATTACAATTCATGCACAAAGTAGAGCAAATAATCCTTGGATGAGAAATGGGTTGAAAAATGCTTGTAAAAAAAAAAAAAAAATCCTATACAGAATGTTTCTCAAACATAGAACACAAGATGCAGAGTCTAAGTATAAAACATACAAAAATAAACTTGTATTCATCTTAAGAAGACAAAAAATGGATTACTTCACCAAATTATTAGAAAAAAACAAAAAAAACAAGTGTAGTCCAAAAAATACTTGGGGTATCATAAATAAAGTCTTGAATAAAGGCAAGACAAAACCAATCTTTTCAAATTATTTTCTTAAGGACGACTCGGTAATTCAAGATAAAGAGGAAATTGCAAACCAATTCAATGACCACTTTGTGAATATTGCCCCATCATTGTCACAAAATATCCCTAATATAAAAATTTATTATGGAATAATACCAAGTAATGTTAATAGTATTTTTCTCGAGGCTGTACTAGCTAGTGAAATTATGAACATTGTTCAAAATTTTGCTAGTAAAAAATCAAATGATTACACAGACATGAATATGTCACTGATAAAGCAAATCATAGACGTGATCATAGAGCCTTTCACGTACATTTGTAATTTATCATTTCTAACGGGAATTTTCCCAAAAGAAATGAAAATAGCTAAAGTAGTCCCACTCTTCAAAAAAGGAAATAAGAATGATTTTTCAAATTATCGACCTATATCTCTGCTCCCACAGCTCCCAAAGATACTGGAAAAATTGTATATGACAAGATTAAATACATTTATAGATAAGTACAAAGTTTTAGGCAATAGTCAATATGGGTTTCGCTCCAATCACTCAACTACCATGGCATTAATGGAGTTAACCAAAGAAATTTGCACAGCCATGGATAAAAAACATGTTTTAGTCAGTGTTTTCGTGGATTTACAAAAAGCATTTGACACCTTAGATCATGAAATATTACTGTATAAATTGTTTAAATATGGTATAAGAGGTGTCGCACACCAATGGGTTGCCAGTTATTTAAAGAAATAGAAAACAATATGTTGAATTTAATAATAGGCCATCAAAACACAGTTATGTAACTTGTGGGGTGCCCCAGGGATCAATTCTGGGGCCAGTACTTTTTTTTTTTATGTAAATGATATTACAACCATTTCGAAATTGTTAAAATGTATTTTGTTTGCAGATGATACCGCTCTATTTTTTGCTGGGAAAAATATATATAATGTATTACATGTAATAGAGAAAGAGTTCAAGAACATTATGAAGTGGTTTAATGCCAACAGACTGTCTATAAATATTAATAAAACCAGATTTATGATATTCAGTTGTAAAAATATGGATATTGAAGTAACTCAGTGCAGGGAATAGAAATAGAAAGGAGACATGAAATAAAGTTTCTAGCTATTATTATTGACGAACATTTAACATGGAAATCACATATAGAATATGTTAAATCTAAGGTATTCCAAACTGTAGCTGTTTTACACAAGGTTAAAGAATAGTTGAACAAGGATGCTTTGTTATTGTTATATAATTCATTGATTGTTCCATACCTGACCTATTGCATTGAAGTGTGGGGATGTGCTGCCAAAACTTACACCGAACCCATTTTTCTTATACAGAAACGTGCAATACGTGCAATCCGCGTTATTTTAGGTTGTGGATACAGACACCACACAAATCCATTATTTATACAACTAAAGATTTTTAAATGTAATGAATTGATGGAGTTTAACCGCCTTAAAATATTGGATAAAGCCTACCGTGAAATTCTACCAGTTAATATACAAACTAGATTTATAACAAGGGAAAGTCAGTATAAATTAAGAGGAATATACATTTTCTGTAAACCTAAATACAGAACAAAACAAAAAGAATGATGTATTTCAACTCAAGGTGTCAGTCTATGGAACAATTTGGATTATAAAACAAAATATTCTCAATCTATTTGTATTTTTAAAAAATGTATAAAAGCGTACTTACTGCAAAAATATATATAGCAAAAGGACATGCAGTTGAATTATTTTTTAATTGTTTGGTAGTATTGTAACACCAAAAGCGTCTTGACAGCTTGCTGTCATTGATTTTGTGTTGATTCTTTTTTGTGTGTGTTGATTAGGGGCAGACAAAACAAGTTTTACTTCTTTCTGTCCCCTTTCATTTCTTTTATTTTAAAGAGTGAAATAAAGTGATTTGATTGATTGATCTTTTCTGGTGGTAGTGGTCATGTTCTACGGTTTCACATTCCAAAAGCTTTCATGTTATGTTCAATGAAACTCTAAATTGTCCATAGAATGTGAATATGCATATAAATAGTTGTCTATACTGTCTGTGATTGACTCAAATGTTCGTCTCTCAGTCAATGTCAGCTGGGATAGGCTCTGTATAAAATGTTAAATGACTGATTAAAAGAAAGAATAATTAACAAATACTTGTCACTAATGCTGTTTTTAGTATTACTCGTCTGGTAAGCACGCACACATGCAACACTTCTCTCCTCTCAGTCATCTCACGAGGCTTCTGATTAGTCTGTTGGGCCAAGCAAAAACTCAGCCAAACCTCTTAGCTCATCACCCTTGGTACTTGTCATTATTATTACATCTGTCCTTCTCTATTTTCATTTTCACCCGCCCTGCTTGACGCCACCTCTCGGAAACTATTTCCTTTTTCTCTTTTGTCCTTTTCTAAGCCTTCTCCTACATGAGCCTGATTCTTTTTGGTTACTGATCTGATCACCCCTTCAGTCACCTCCGCTTTTTTAACAATCTATAGTCTGTCATTGTCCATGCATGTCTCCTAAATCTTGCATCTTTGCATCAGTCATTATTAACCATCTCCATCACTTTTATACTATCACCAAAGAGGTGTCCTCATTCACTCATGTTGGTCAATTATTATTATTATTATTATTATTATTAATATTACTATTATTCATGTGACTTCCTGTATAGTTTCTATTTGTTATTAGGGTTCCAGTTCAGTTCCCCTTCAGTATTGACAATGGAAGCAGAAGTACCTTAATTTTATGATGGCAATCATTTGGCCCTGGAACTAATTACTTCTATTTCCATTATTTCCTATTTGAGGATAGTTTCCAAATCTAAACAAATTGGAGGTCATGTGTGGAACAGATGGTATGACAACATTTTCATTGATTGGCGTACTAATAACTGTGGTACATGGTTGAAAAAAAAAACAAAAAACAAAAAAAAAAAACATTTGGATGCACACAGTGGCCTATGAGAGGCATGAAACGCTGCAGAATCAACCCTGCACATCCAATCCAAATAAAGAAACAATAAATCAGTGCAGAGCTGAAGTGTTGTAATACTTGCCCAGCTGTGTCAATACATTTATAGACAGTGCTGGTAGTGGTAACATGGGTTTATAGTTTGTTTTGTTTTTGTTTTATTTTATTTATTTATTATTTTCCTAGTTCCCTTTTCTTCCTTTATTGTTTTATTTATCTAGAATTATATTTATCCATAAGTGTACATGTTTACTTTGTTTTCAAAATTCTGACATTTTACTGCTACATAGAGTTTTGTATCCAAAAGTGTGCTCCCTGAGAAACTTGGAAAAGGAACTGGGGTGCACCTTGTGACATCAGCTCAGGATTTTAAATCTTTCACAATTGTTTCGTTAACCTCTTAGCACAGTTAATTGTCATTCTGAGCATTCCAGAATATTCAAGTTCCATCTGGATCCACTATGTACGGTTGCACTCGTAGGCCTATTGTTTATTGCGAATTTGGCACATTCAATCCTTTTTTCTTTTTTTCTTTTTTTCCTATATTAGGTTTTCAATCAGAGGTCTGGGAGTACTTAAAAAATCAACTGGTGGAAAAGAAAAAGACAGAAAAATTGCTGTCATCGCGCTATAGCATAACATGACGGAGGGGAAGTGAAAAAACGAATGATTGATGAAAAAGAATAGTGAAAGTAAGAAAAAAAAAAGGCGCTCAAGGACAAGAATGGCTGCCACATTCTAGTCAATTCCGGCAGGCTCTCAGATTATCCCGCTGAGTCCAAGAACAACCGGCGCTCGTCTTTGTATCGGTTTGTGGGCGATGCCAATGGAGCAAACATGCTAATTCGCTCACAGGCAGCGAGACAAAACTAACAGAACTCTTGACTCTGAAAACTAATGCGATCGGCTCAAAAAGGGCCAATAGTGAGAGCGCCTCTGTTTTCAAGTTACCCCCTGCGTTTGCTGGAAACAAAGTGAATATTGTAGAAGACAGGGTGTATGCGTGCCTCAGGTCAGCCAGTGTGGGGGGTGTGCGCGTGCGTGTGTGATTTGTGCTCACAAATAGACACAGGATGAGTGTATAAAAGAAGTTGGCAGGTTGTCCAGAGAGGAAAGACAAATAATGGACATAGAGAAATGCATGATGGGAAATTGCTATGGCTCCTATAGAGCTCCATTGAGGATTACAAGCACATACAAAATTAAAACAGGTCAACATAATATTAAGAGTGGTAACTTCTTTGTATACTAACTTGTGTAATCATGAAGCATGTAAATTAGCTGAACAGCATATGACTCACATTCACATTACATCTTTGTTAAACAGAGGGACAGTAGACAGCGCAGCTGCGCTTGAGCGAAAGAACTGACGTCCTTATTTTCATGCTGATGCAAACCTCGTTTGGGAATTTGGTTCATCTCTCTGCACCATGATAAGCATTCCAGAGTACTGAGGGCACTTCCTTTGACATAAACCTTGTGCCAACTTTATATCATCCACCTATATTATTGTTGATATTAACCAGAAGAAGGACGTTTGAAAGTGTGTCACACAGAAGTGACGTCATCTAGCAGCAGCCAATAGATAAGCATCTTCAGATGATGTCTCTCCCATGGTGTTTTTTTAAATATTGTGCACAAGTAATACACATAAAAAAAAAAAAAAGTGACTAAAACTAAGCATTTATCAAATAACTAAAACTAATTTAAAAAAAAAACAGAACCAACCTCAAAACTAATTAAAACTAACTATTTAAAAAAAAACAAAAAAAAAAAAAACGAAATGAAAACTAACTAAAATGAAAAATTCCCAAACTATAATAATAGTGACCCATGGAGATCTGCTTACAGTTCCTTAAATGTACTTTGCATGTGTCGACCTGCTGCAGAGTCAAGCAAATCGGCACAGCTGGACACTGCCATCTCCCGTTGCTTCCCATCGTTGAAGGTCACCTTGAGAGTGCGCGCGCATGACGTGAAGCCTCGAATAAATACATGGACTGAGCACCGACTGAAGCGCGTTTATGTCCATTGACTGGGATGAGTACAGACGGCCCCTCTCATTCTGTGTATTTTTGCAAGGCTACGTGTTATAAAGCATTCGGCAAATATGCGGAAGCTCTAGGCAAAAGGTCAACGATGGGAAGCGACGGGAGACGGACGTGCCCAGCTCTGCATTCGCTGCTATCACTGTGCCCATCATGTGCATCTGTTAAAGGCAATGGGAGAAGCCATTTTGATTGTCAGAGAAACAAAATGGCACAAAAAGCCCAGAGAGTTTTGAAATTTTAGTGTAGCTGTATGACAGTTCCAGGGGGAGTTTGCCATTAAAAAAACAAAAATAAACAAAGTTTTAACACTGCAAACTGCTACTTCAAACACGTAAAACACTACCTAACTACAGTTACTCTGTGTTGCGATCAGTGTTGCCACAATTACCTTGAAAAAGTAACTTAGTTACTTTACTGATTACTTGGTTTTAAAAGTAACTAAATTGCGTTACTGATTACTTGATTTTAAAAGTAACTAAGTTAGATTAAAAGTTACTTTTTTAGTTACTTTCAGCAGCTGCCGATAACACCATCTCAACATAAAAATAATGCGGTAGAAACGGAGTTCCAAATACTTTATTGATAGTGCATTTGATAGTGCATTCCACATGATAGTGTAAATAATTTATCTTTGGTAAAACTTTCATTTTTATAGTTGCTATCCGTCCTATCAAAGAGATCGGAAGATTATTCCAGCACTCCAGGTCACTACGGATGCTATCCAATAATGGTAAAAAATTTAAAGAAGTTAATTCAGTTAACTTAGGTGAAATTTTAACACCTAAGTATTTTAAATTACCTCTAGGAAAGGAGTAGTGTGGATCCTGACTTGTAGGGTTCCATGAATTTTCTGTAATAGGTAATAATGTTGATTTTATCCAGTTAATAGAGTAATCTGATAAGTGAGAGAATTGAGTTATTAAGTTAAATGCTTCCCCTAACGAGATAGCAGGTTCTTCTAAATAGAGTAATATATCATCGGCATATAGATTAATTTTATGTTCTATTGTCCCGGAGTGGATTCCTTGGATCCGTCTATCCTGACGTATAGCTAATGCAAGCGGCTCAATAAATATAGCAAATAATAAAGGAGACATTGGGCACCCTTGTCTTGTACCTCTTTGTAGAGTAAAACTCTGTGATGTAATCCCATTAGTAGTAACTGTAGCTTTAGGAGAATCATATAATATTGAGACCCATTGAATGAATGACGCCCCGAAGCCGAATTTATTTAAGACAGCAAAGAGTAAGGACCAGTTAACTTTATCGAAGGCTTTTTCTGCATCCAGCGAAATAACAACTGCCTTTTTATCATACCGCTGTGACATACTAATCAAGTTAAAGAGCCTCCTAATATTATTAGTAGAATGACGACCTTTAATAAAACCTGTTTGATCGCTATGAATAATTGTCGAGATTACTGTCTCTAGTCTAGATGCCAAGGCCTTAGTGATAATTTTAATATCGGTATTAATTAGTGATATCGGTCGGTAACTTGACGGGAGGGTGGGGTCTTTTTCTGGCTTTAATAAAAGTTTAATTGCTGCTATATTCATATCTTGACGTATATCACCCTTACTTTTAATTTCAGTTACTACTCTTAGAAATAATGGAGCAAACATTAACCAGAAATGTTTAAAAAATATAGCCGGATAACCGTCTGGACCAGGTGCTCTGCCATTAGGCATACTGTCTAAAGCACGATACAACTCATCTATAGTAAGCGGGGCATCTAGAATATCTTTATGTTCAGTAGATAACTGAGGTATATTTAAGCTATTTAGGAATACCTCAATATGTTCAGGGTTAGGTCTATTCATTTCTGAGTATAGATTTCGATAATAGTTATAAAAAATATGGTTAATTTCTTCTGGTGATTGAGTGCATTCACCATTTATATCTTTAATAGCCGTTATAAGAGATTTTTCCCGATTCCGTTGAAGTTGATTTGCCAGAAATTTATCTGATTTATTATTATGCTCAAAATTATTATATCTCAACTGTTGTATTATAAACTCTGTCTTTTTAGATAACATGTTATCTAACTGTATTTTTATATTCTGTAGTTCCGTCCATATTTGATTATTTGGGTTTATTGCATATTCATCCGTTAGTTGTTTAATTTTATCTTCCAGGTATTTTTCTAATTTTTGATCCTGTTTCTTTTTATAAGTTGAATATGATATAATTTTCCCTCTAATTACCGCTTTCCCTGCTTCCCAGAGAAGAGATGGAGATATATTTGGAGAGTCATTTATTTCCAAAAAATCTGCCCATTCCCTTCTAATAATTTTATCAAACTCTACGTCTTTCAGTAGTGAGATATTAAAACGCCATATCAGGGGTAGTTTAAAGGTAGAGTCAATTTGTAGAGTGAGGGAGATTGGTGCATGATCACTTATAATTATAGAATGTATTTTTATAGCAGTTTTATCAACAATAGAATTATTTGTAAGGAAAAAATCAATACTTGAGAATGATCGGTGCACCGCAGAGAAGAAAGTAAATTCCTTCTTAGTTGGGTTTTGAAGTCTCCAGCCATCGCTGAGGCCAAAATCCTCCATATATTCATCTATTACTTTAGCTGATCGTAATCGCCTTGTATATATCGTATTATTAGAACGATCTATTAATGGGTTTAAGACCGTGTTAAAATCACCTCCAATAATAATAGTAGAATTTGTTGCTAAATCGAGTAACCGAGAGAAAAATTCGTGGAAAAAATCCGGGTCATCATTATTTGGGGCATATAAATTACCAATTGTATATACTTTATTAAATATAGTTACCTGAATAATAATATATCGACCCTCTAAATCTATTACTATATTATTTAGACTAAAGAATAAATTCTTATGTATAAGTATAGAGACACCTCTTTGTCTACTATTATAGGAGGCAGAGTAAACTTGACTAAAATTTCTATCTATAAATAATTTTTCTTCTGATTTTTGTAGGTGGGTTTCTTGTTGTTTCTTCACACACATTCTTCACACACATTCCAGGAGACCAGAACTAATTTCTGCATACAAGCAATATAGACTCAGTCCTATGTATACATCTATATTAGGGGTGTCACGATTCGCCAACTCCACGATTCGATTTAAATTTCGATTTTGGGGTCACGATTTGATTTTTTTTTCGATTTTATTTTATTTTATTTTTTTTTCCGCTCCCCCACTTTATAACACAGAGGCATATGCTTCTGTAGGCTAAGGCTAGTCTATGATCATTGGTTCTATTCATTGTACAGTAAATCTTATTTCAAAAGATCGGCTACATATAGGTGATGCAATTTCCATATTATTTTTGTGTAAATTTATGTAATATATGATAATTGACATTAGGCAGGAATGATCAAATTCAAAGAATTTATTTACAATATAAAGTTAACCGTCTTGTTCTTACTGAAGTGTAAAATAAAAAATAAAAAAACAAAAACAAAAAGTCACAGTGGGTGCCTGCCATCTATTGACTGTTTTTGGTTACAACAGTGTGCTGTGCGTTCCTCTTAAAATAATGTGCAATGTGCAACAACAACAAAAAATATATTGGTTCCAAAGTCATGGAACAAATACAGCCTGAACAAACTATATCCCAACATTTACAGTTGCTGGGCATACTGTAGCGTGGTTCAAGTACACTAATTAAATGTTTGAATCCAGCGTTTTCCAAGGCTGCAGGTCTGCTGCTATAAATAGACCTATGGATCTGGCGTTTCGCGCGAGCTGAAGTGTGTGGAAGTTTCACTGTAAATGAGGATGAAATAGTTGGTTGGACCGTTGTTTTCCCACTTCTAGTTGAATTTGATAAATCTAAATCTTTGTGATGCCTGCGTAAATGTCCCGTCATGTTTGTCGTGTTTCCCGTTGTTACGGCTGGCGGCTCGGGCCCGCCGCCGGCTCCGCTCCCCTAGTATGTATGTGTGTGTTTGTGTCGGCTGGTGCCCGTATAATGGTACTTCAGTTTGAATGCGCCAGCGCGACACTCTGATTGGAGGACTGTGCCAGCGCGACACTCCGATTGGACGACTGTGTCAGCGCGACACTCCGATTGGACGACTGTGCCAGCGCGACGCTATTGTGTATCCGTGTATTATACCCCTATTGGTTATTGTTGTTTCTCCTCCGTTCTGTCAGTTCTGTCAAATGCGGTTATTATTTGTTAACCTTCCACTTTCACTCCCTTGTCAAACCCCTGCCTGAAATTTCAATTAAAACTACTCAGATGTTAAAGTCGACCCGTGTTTATCTACTCTATATTTTCTGTTATTGTGTTACTTCCCTTCCCCTTGACGAGCCGGGCGTAACACCGTGGCCGAGTACAGTACGCGCACATAGCATATCTTGCAACTGTGGTCTTTTTATCGACAACGTGAACGTTGTCGACATAACTCACCGGGAACGCAAAATGTTTCCAAACTGGTGACGAGAGAAGCGGGAGCGGCTTGAAGCACCATTGCTGTGTCTGTCCGCGCTTGCCATCATGACTGCAGGAGAAGTCAGCTAACAAGTGCCGTTAGCTAGTAGCTGAATGGCTGCGTCTCATTTGCTTTCCTGGGAGGTGGCGGTGGCGGCGGGCGCGGGGGGGGGGGCATCGAATCGTGTGTCCTCTCTTCTATTTCGATGCTCGAAATCGTGACGTAATTTCGATCGATTTCGATAAAAAATCGAAATCGTGACACCCTTAATCTATATGAGCTGCTTATTAATATTAACATATTGTAGGATAGCAAAAGAGTAATTAGGCAATTTATATAATTTATATAAAGAGAGAGATAACAAGTAGATAAGTATAATAGTGAAGAAACGAGGGGGGAAGTGAGTGTGAAGGAAATCTGTGGGGGATTCAACATAACAATACACCAGTAAATAGTGACCTAAGCGATATTATTATTTTTATTATTATTTATTTTTATTTTTTTAAGAATACATTTTTATATTATTATTGTTATTATTATTATTATTATTATTATATAGCCTATACATGATATAAATTCATATTCTCAGTTTCATAACCCATTATCCATACATATACATACATAACATACACATATATATACATATACATACATATACATATATACACATATACATATACATACACATACATATACATACGTCAAATAATCACACAATACTCGGCTCTACCAATTATCAGTTAGAACAGCCAAGGGGTCGAGGTTGGGTTTCGGAATAGCTGGCCGTCGATATATAATTTATCAACGACCATCGAAGTCCGTTTACCCTCCTGTCTATTTTTGTTTCATTATAGGAAACAGTACTTTTCGCCGCTCGTTTATCTCTCTTGGGAATTGATCATTCATCCCGAAAGATGTCCCTTTGAGCTCCCGTCCTTTACTTTTTACCAATTCTTTATGTTTGAAATGTTCGAACTTAGCAATAATAGGACGGGGCTTATTGCCCTTACGAGCTCCGAGCCGGTGTACACGGTGAAAAGAGATATTATTTACCGTCTCCTGAGGGATCTTTAGCGATAATGTCATAATTTTTTTTATCTCGCTCTCTGGATTATCTGGGGTATTTTCGGATATACCTGAAAATATTAGATTTTCCCGCATACTACGGGATTGAACATCTAAGACCGTTTCATTTAGCATTTTATTCTCCTTTTTAATTGTCTCCAACTCGGCTTTGACAGCTATGAGAGAGGAGCGTAGCTCGGCATTATCTCGTTGGAGATCGCTTACCTGTTGGCTAACGAATTCCAAACTTACCTTTAATTCTTTGACGTCCTCGCGGATAAGACAGAGGACGTCAAGTTTTTTATTTATGGAATCCAGCATACTCACCGATACGTCAGCGGTTACTAAATCATCCGTATCTGTTGACGAGTCATTTTTCCTTTTTTTCGAAGGATTATCACGACTAGCCACCAGATCATCCATCGCGCAGCTATAAAAATAATCGTCAATAAAGCGTTCGAAGTCGTCCACACTGGATAATATTTCAGATCTTTCTTAGAAAAGAAAAAATCGAATTTATCTAGTCGTTAAATTCGGGTTTAATTAGAAATATAGAGCTAATTCTATTTTAGCAGCAGGGCGCCGCCATGTTAGATTTCCCAATCTCGCTACCGGTCTCGCGATAGTCACAGCATCTCGCGATAGCTTACAACAACTCATCTAATGGCCAACCTGATTCTAGTCATTATTAGTGTATGTCGCCCCCAGGCGAGCGTCATTGTGCATTAGCCGAAAGGTGGGCTGTCATTTATGGAAATTGACGATTGTGAAAAACATATAGACCCATTCACTACTTAGTGTGATACAGCCGTGAATGTTATCGCCATTCAGTAGTACCGTTCACATTCCGTTAGCATAATGTAGCTACAATAGGCTGTTTTCACGGAGGAATATAAGGCAACATTTAGCCTGATTGAAACATCGCGGAATGGAACGTCTGTTCTTCATAAAGTCATTCTGTTCTATTACATTCAACTTTGCCGCCCCTTTCACGCTAAATGTTGCCATCCACCTCACTTTCACCGAGAAGTGATCGATCTTGAGGTTACTGCTATAGGATACTCGCTTCTTACCTTTTGGAGTAGAAAGAAAGCCAGCTGTGAATCACTTTTCTAATCCAAGTCCGATCTCAACTCTCTCCACCGCTGAAATGTCAAACCAATGTTCACTCTCCTTCTTGCCCGGCGTCGGTCACTATCAAGTTTAGATTTTTTTTTTTTTTTTTTCGTGGCACTTGACATTGTTTTCATTTTTCTTTTTTAAGCAGCCTACCGCGGAGTAACAGCGGGTGTCTGGGGCAGCGAAAATCTGTACTAGTTCCGTCTTCGCGACTACAGGAAACAACTGACAAGAACGTGCATGACGTCACATCCCGCAGACAGAGGGCGGGAAATTCGAAGGATTCGGACCGGACGCTTCCTAAATAATATTGGCCAGAGGCTTGTAGGAGTACCCATTGTGAACAACTAAGATGTTGATCTACTAATTAGAATATGTTTCAGTCATAAATGGTAAAATAAAAAGGCTAATGTTAAGATATTTTTTTGGGAAATCCTCCATATAGTAGCTTTAAATATTTATTAGTAGTTATTGACAGTTATAATTATTTTTGTGTGTGTTTTTTTTCTCTTCAATATGAGGATCAGGACAGGAAAACAAAAGGTTGATAATTTAATGTTTAATATAAATATTTAACCTTTAGACAGACACCAACACAATTAAACAGAATATGTGCACATTGTGAAGTATTTCAGAAACATCAATTTAAGACATGAAATAAACCTACCGTCCAGCCAAAAGAAATATGAAGCCACCTTATGGAACAATAAATCTATCAAACACCTTTTAACCACTTAATATATGCAAAAATATTTCCAAAAGTTCATTTCCCTTTTTAATCAACAATTTTTGTTTTTAACAATTTTTGTTTTTCTTTTGCCATCACATTCATTTTTGGTTAATGTATGACATCTTTTTTGTTTTTTTTTAATCTGAGACACTTTGATGACCACAGAATCACTACTGTTTATATTTTGTTTTTTGGGCTGTCGTTCATTTTGAGTTTGTTGACGTAATCGCTGGCACGTCTCAGTTCTCCTATCTGCTGCTCATGCTAGTTGTAGACATTGACAGGGAGCCACAAACTGAGAAATGAGATACTTGCAGTGTGCTTTTAGCATAGCTGGTGTGTTGGCTGTGGGACATACCTGTGTCGTTTGAATCCATGCATTGGATCGTCACGGGAGTTATTCTTTTTGGCTCGCGCGCAGTACCAACGCCGGTGTTCTGTCGGATCAGCATACCTCGTCGGATCAGCATACCCGTATGCTGATCTGACAGCTGCCTCTATCGGGCTAGCATACGTAGTCAGAATAGCATTCCTACGTTACGACGATCCCGTAAATGATAATAATACACTGCAATTAGGCTAAACAAGATGCATATTAAAAACACTAGAGCTACCAAAGAAGCATATGTAGGCTATAGTTAGTTTTAACACGAGCGTGCTGTTCTGACGGCTGATTGTAACATCGGTATGCTGTTTTGATGGCTGAAATGGGCACCCACAGCACATTGTTGCCTTAGTTTACTAGTCAAGAAAAAATAAGGCCAACTATAGAGCCACATTAAAACTTCAGAGGACAATATGCCAACGCGCTCCCACAAACGATTTGCATGAATTTCTGTATTTTTAGATGATTTAAGTCTTCGCGTCTCATTCCGTTGTGTTCATTTTGCTGACTGCTGCGTTCAGGTGTAGGCTATTATGTGCACAGGGTCGTCATACGAAAACATTTTTATATATCAAAACAAACTGTTGTCAATAAATCAAACAAAAACCATATGCAGGCGCGGATGACAGTTTCCTCACCAAACTGAGGCTGAATGCACAGTATAATGACTTGCACACGAACTGCCCACTAGGTGACACAATTGTCATTTCTAATTAGTGTAAAAGGCAACATTATAATCAAACAACAAAATATTGGCTCCAGCGATACCCATTATGTATGATAGTTGTCTACATGACAGAAAATTGCAGGCTGTGAGAGAATTTGCCAGTTGGAACACCATTGCTTAATTTTGAAAGAAACATTTGAGAAGACTCGAAAAAAATGAGCTTTATTGTTGAATTCAAAATGAAAACCGATGCAGGACGATGAAACATATTTTATGTACAAACTACAATACACGTTGCCAGTTTGCTAAAAGTACAAAAACATCAAGTGACAAAAACTACACAACCTATGTCTCAAAAGATTCCAAATTGCGATGGCTGTAGCAAGTCAGCAATTTAAGTTGCATTTTTTTTTACACTTAAAAACGTTATTCTGCACATTCAGCATGTGTCCACTGCAGACAGAATTCACATTGCACCTTAAAATAAGAAGAAAAAACACACATTAGTGAAGCCCCAAAATTGTTTTTGAATAAGTGTAGTACAAGCATCTAACGGTCACTGTGCCATAATAATAACGCACAGTGATCCACGACGCTAACTGCAGAACAAAACTTACTCTCTGAATAAAATACTTTAACTATATAAAATAATTACAAAACGAAGTAAAATGCAGTTCTAAATAATATTGCATACTTTTACTTACTTGTCAGTCGAGGTATGCTGCTCCGACGAGTTCGACAGCGTGATGATGTAATTGCCTATTGCGCATGCGTAGCGCGTGCACAGATGTGTGAGGTATGCTACTTCGACGGGTATGCTGGTTTGTCAGAACACCTGCCCGGGACATACAAGTGTACCGAGAGGACTCGATAGCCATGGGAAATACCGAGATGTACGGCACCGGCTTCTGCTAACTGTCTCCAGTTGCATGTTTTCACTCGTTGTGCGCGCGCGCGCCGTGTCGCAAGCACGGCGTTGACGGTCGCCCCCCCCCCCCCCAAAAAAGGTGCGTAACGTCTTTGCATTATGTTTACAACATCCGGGGAATGAAGCGTCTCTGAGCGCTACTTTGCTAGCTCTCTGTAAACACGGAAGTAGCTTGAATAGTGATGCTACTGAAATGTAAACAAAACAAGCAGAGCACGGCACAGAACTCTTGCTATTGTTGGTGTAGCCCAGTGTATATTGATTTAAAGTGTTAAGAAATAGTTGATAAATAAATAATAGAAAATAATTGTTGTTACAAATACGTATGTGAGTTCCTTATTTGTTTCGTTTATGTATATTTCCTACTGTAATAGTTATTTTTCAGCGATAAATGCAACCTAACTTTATGTAAACTGTCACTCATCTTTATTCTCTATTGTCATTGGGTAAGTGTCAAGTTCAGCCAATGTCAGTATGTTGAGATCGAAGGGGCGGGTCTTATTACAACTGGGCTCGGTTGTTGCAGTGGACGTGAGATGAGAATGCTTGAACACCTGCCGGAGTGAAGCTGTTTCACCGAGCTGTGTGAGCTTGTTGTACACTACATCGGGACAAACTACTCGTTTTACTGGATGTTTGTACATACTGGGATGCCTAAGAGGAGCAATCGTGGTCAGTTGTGAGCAGTCTGGAAAGCACTCTGCTGGACGTCTGGAGAGCCCGTTTTCTGCTACTGGCTTGGACTGAGAGCTGATTCTTCGCACCGTGCCTCGCATATCTCCGTTTGTGCTAACGAGTGAAGCGCAACCCCTTCATCTCTGCCCCTTTCTTTTTTCCCTGACATTCTTATTTGCCAATTCTTCTCCTTTTTCTTTCCCCCTCCGTGGAGCACACCATCTCCATCTCTCACCAGAACTGTGAGTACGACATCTAAACTATTTGTGCACGAAGAACCAACCAGGCCTGCAACGTTTCTTTGGGGTTGGTTTGTTTTTATGCCGGCTTAGATTGTAAAATAGTTTTTGTTTTGGTACAATTAAGGAAGCTGAAGTCTTTTGGGAAGTTTTTTTCTTTTTTTGCATAAAAGTGGTACAATTTATTAAGAGCTGTGTTTCTATGCCATTAGATAACGTCATTTGTATTTTTCTTCTTCTTTCTCTCGCAAATTTTCACAACTAAACATCTTTGATGTTTGATATTTGGGTGTCTTGTCTATTTACTCTAACAAATAGTTGTTGTCTCAACCTGGTAATAGGTACAGAATTACTTTAAAACTCAACCTAAAATATAATTAAACGAATCTGGGGCCCTCTATATTACATGGGGATTAAATGGGCTACATTATGAAAACCATAAAGTCTCACTCACAACCGATTCACAGCCACGCGATATCCGGTCCACAGCTTTACAAGCAATGTATCTAAGGATTCCCGGCGGATTTTGTATCGGTTGACAAGTCTGCTACCAATACGGTCGTTTAGCTCCCCTTGACTAACGATGGTTCGGTCAATCGTTTTTTTGTTCCACCCTTACTGAAAACGTGACTTGTCTGACGTCACTCCCCCTGACGAGAGGGCGGAGATGCCCTATCCCATAGTGCTTCACGGACCAGTTGAGGATGGAAATAAATTGTTTTTTTTTTACCACTTTTATGGTCCATAATTTACACTTTTTTTGTTGCGTTGTGTGCCTGTTGGTTAATAAAACTAGTAGTAAAAGTATCATCACTTTTGTTTTGAATGTGCAAACCATTCACGACCAGACCATGGCTGAATTCAATGTGGTGATCAATGACTTCCGCCTTATCTTCGTAGTTAGCGGCAGGTGTTTGTGACTGTTACAACAGTGAGATATTTTGCCTTCTTCATGAAAATGTGGAGTAATGCATTGAATCTCTGGATAGTAACTTTAATCAGACTACTTTGTAGAATAAAGTAACGCGTTAGACTACTAGTTACTTTGGAAAACAAATTTTTTTTAGTAACGCGTTACCGGCAACACTGGTTGCGATAGCCACAGATCATGTGATAGCTTGCCTACAGATCCTGCAATGGGTCTTTTCAAGTAAGCGCAATAATGATTTTTCGCCTTTGTTTTGTTCCTTATGACTTTGTCCACTAGGTGCTAGATGTGACTTCCATGTGAACATCTTGATTGGGAGGAAGAAGCGAGATAATGACACCTTTTCCTGTCACTAAATTACTTCCTAATGCTCCCGGGAATACAAACAACCCTGTAGGCTATTGCGGGTTGTCATAAGCACAAGGAGAGATTGAAGGATGGACTCCTCCCCCAGAGGTGAGGCAAGAAAGTCATACTGAGCTAAGCAGACTCCAGTCAAGGCGGAAATTATTAAAAGTGTGTAACCTGTAGTGTTAAAGGTGAAGAGCTCAGGAAGCATTTGTCCAGTAATAATAATGTTATAGGCAGAGGTTCTTCCTCCATTCTACAAGAAGCTAGCAAAAAGAAATACATTTCCAGAATGAACTAAAAGACTGTTCATCATGGCTACTTCAAAGTGGGGAAAATGAACTTATTGACAATCTTGGGCACCTTTTTCTCTCTCTAAGTTTGCCAAGAAAATAACTATAGTTTAAACCGCCTTCACACAAAGTGTCAATACATAACAAGAAATCTCATTTAATGAGTATTAAAGGAACAAGTCAGAAAAGTCATCACTTTTTATAGGCAAAGGAGAGTATTTTGTATTGTATTGTATTGTTAAATGTTTGACTTTTTTTTTTTTTCACGTGTGACAGTTAAAAATATGAAAATGGCGATTAAACAAGATGTAGTTTTTATTATGGTGACTCAAATTGTTATTTCCAGTCTTTCCTCATGCTTTACTAATATTCCAGAACAATTTGTGTATGGCATTTAAAAAAAAAAAAAAAAAAAAAAAAAATTGCATGTACATTCAGTGAACTGACTTGTTTAACTCTTTGACTGCCAGCCATTTTCGGAAAAGGTAACCCCATAGTGCCAGCTGATTTACAGAATTTTACCGATCTTTCAAGCTCCGCAGAAAATGTTGTGTTAGGACTATGGAAACGCGGATACTACCAAATGAAAGATTGAAGTCTCATCTTTCATCTAAAAAAAAAGTTTGTTTCTACCTTATTCGGATCTTCAGTAATCAACAATAGAAAACAGCTTCGTTTCACCCAAATCCTCTATTTTCTTCCAAAATACGGAGAAATCAAGCTTTTTGTGAAACGATGTTATTTCATGCACTCTAGTGAATTTGGCACTTTTTTTTTTTGCATGAGTGATTCTACAAACACCTAAACTTCTATAAAACACTTCTATAAAACCCCAACAATAAAAAATGTTTTTTGATTGCAAAATAGTTTATTTCCATGCAACAGTAGCAATCCGCACAAACAATTTGGAAAACTTTGCAAACTATTTACACGTGCGCAACAGTTTTTGTCAGTCTGCTTCTGCATGGACTGATTTGCGTAGAGGTTGGTATGATGAACGATGTGCTGGAGAAGTTAATCCGTGATGAAGAGCTCCAGGATGTCAGCTGGCAGGTGGGAATTCAGCTCTGCTGCAGCATCCCTTGGTCCTGGTTTTGCAGCAAAGGGGAAGATGGTTGGCTGCCAGCCGAATTCATCAACTTCATGCCAGCCAGAATCTTTGGGATCTGCAAATATACATTTCAATATCATATATTATTAAAATTATAATGAGATCTAAATACAGATTAGCAGACTACTTACCAGTGACTTGTGAATGAAGGCTCAATAGACTTTCTGCAGCTGTCATAGTATCCATTCCTTCATGGTCAGGCTCCCGTGTGACTTTTGTTTCCTGCCGCCTCGTTTTCCGTTGATATCTGTCAAAAACATACAAGTGTACGTATTCATTTATTTATAGGTATATAGCTGTGTGTGTGTGTGTGTCTAAAGAAAAAAAAGGTCATACACCAATACAAGTATTTGAATTTTGGTGTTCATATATATGTACAGTAGAGGCCAAATGTTTGGACACACGTTCCTCGTCAATGCATTTGTTTTACTGTATTCATGACTGGTTACTTTGTAGATTCTCACTGAAGGAATCAAAACTATGTATGAACTGATGTGGAGTTATGTACTTCACAAAAAAGGTGTAAATCCATTTATTGTATTTATTTATGTACTTATTTTTATTATTTTCCCCTTTTTTGTTAAGTACACAATTCCACGTGTTTGTTAGTTGTCAAAGTTGTGATGCCTTCAGTGAGAATCTACAATGTACCGGTACATAGTCATGAAAATAAAGTAAATGTATTCAATGAGACAGTGTGTCCAAACTTTTGGCCTGTAATATATATATATATATATATATATATATATATATATATATATTTCATGTCTGTCCATCCATCCATTTTCTGAACCACTTACAGGTAGACAAACAACATCACAATCATACCCACGGACAATAATTTCATTCAAATTTCCCTTTAGACAAATTTTATCTGATTCTGCTGGCTTCATAGTTCTACCTTGAGAGTTTTGAGTGTCCACTTGCAGCAGCTGCTGTATATGAAAATATTGACGGAGCAAAGTCTGGATTGCCATGTTCCAGTGAGGCCTTTCCTGTAAAAAATACAATAAAATAAAATGATTTTGTGGGTGGAGGCATGCCCTTTTTTTTTGTTTTTAAGCCATTCACGGATAGTTTGTGATTGTTTCACATTAAGTTAGTCTACTTCTCGCCCAAAATAATAAACGCGTTTGACTGTACAAAATAGCTTCACTTGTGCTTTCAATCATTTTTCACAAAGGTGTTTGTTATACTAAATTAACATCATGCTCTTTTGCTGAAAACAGTAGAACTAAAGAACTTACCGGATATGAAGTGAGCGCTGCAAAGACGAGCATTCCTAATTTCCTCCTCCGTCCAGTTCTCACGTCGTAAAGCTTGTAGCCATAACTTTCGCCGGTTTTTCTTAAAGGAGTGTTTACCAGCAGGAATTCTATAAAACGTTAAATCACTGTGTGTACTCTTTCTGTTCTGACAACCCACGGCACTGCACGACGACGGCATTGTTTTGTTAGCTAACACAAAGGAAGGGGGAAGGTAGCTCAGTTTTCTGCCTCCGAGTTGCGCGCGCAGCTCCATGACTACGTCACATGAAACGAGAAGGGTCTGATTGCAGACCGCAGACTGGGAACGGAACGCCCACGGAACGGAACGCCCACGGAACGGAACGCCCATATGCTCTTGATTGACGGAAAGTGACGCTGCTGTCGTGATCCAGTAGTGTTGTTCTCAACTTCTCTGCAGTTTGCGGTCGCCACGAGAACGACGAAACGAAATCATTCCATCCATTATCACAACCTCTTAGTTCTCAAAAAGTTCCCGGGGACGACACGAAATAATTTGTAAAATGACGAGTCGGGAGCATAAAGTAAGTGGACATGTATTTTATTTAATGAACATTAGCACATAGGTCGCTAAAGAAAAGTTCGTTTCCCGCACAGAAAGTTTGAAAAATGAATTGAAATGATTTAGTGGAACACAGCGTTATTCTTCCATATCTCTAGCGTTGGATTCCAATTGTTATTTTACATGGAACAATAGTTTGAACCTGTGTACCGTACAATATGATGACCTAAAAGTAGTAACTTGCAAATGGGGAATCCACCGTGACGCTGTACGTAATGCAAAATGGTGTAAGCCCAATACATCACATATTTGCAGCAGATAGGCCTGTATAGCGTAGCTACGTAATTAATTACCATTAATGTATCGATGGGATTTGAATAATAACATAATTTTACTCTGTTGTGGCATGAACGTTAAGAAATCTTTACATGAGTCCAGTTTTTTGTATTTATGTTGGTATGTTTTTGTCACGAAAGTGGGGTGTTGGTGGCAGGACCCAAATGCAGGAGGCAACCAAAAAACAGGGCAAGGCAGGGATGCAGGTAAAAAAAAGGGGATTTAATTAACAAAAACTATAAACAAGGTACTATGAAAAAATTAACAAGATCAAAAAACAAACACAAGGCATGACATGGCATGGAACACAGGGACAACAACAGGCACAACAGATACTATGACTCCACAAGAACCGAACGGAAAACAGGGGACTAAATACACACAGGCTAATGACAATGACTAGACACAGCTGGGTAAGACACAAGTGGCAGGGGAAGCTGATTGGTGGATACACTGGGAAGGGAAGAAACACTCAGGTGGACGTGGTTTGACATAACGGGACAAGGGAAGAAACAAGGAACACATGACAAACGACCAAAAGACAACAAAAACCCACCCCCACCAAACCAAAACATGACATAACCCCCCCCCTCAAGGGACGGCTCCCAGACGTCCAACATAAAAAGTCCAAAAACAAGGGCGGGCGGAAGGGGGCACGGAGGAGGGCACACGGCCCACCCATCCGTCCCAGACAAAAAGCAGTTCAGGAGGGCGTCCTCGACGCCCGACAAGAGAGTCCCAGCGGGGCCAGTCAGGAGGGCGTCCTCGACGCCCGACAAGGAGCAGAGGTGGCGGCGGGGTGTTCGCCGCCAGATGAGGAGCAGGAGGCGGCCGCTGGCCGGGCGCCGCCGGAACTGGTGCAGGCGATGGCGGACGCTGGCCGGGCGCCGCCAGATGAGGAGCAGGAGGCGGCCGCTGGCCGGGCGCCGCCGGAACTGGTGCAGGCGATGGCGGACGCTGGCCGGGCGCCGCCGGACGAGGAACAAGAGGTGGCGGCCGCAATCCATGCGCCGCCTGACGAGGAACACGAGGTGGCGGCCGCAATCCATGCGCCGCCTGACGAGGAACACGAGGTGGCGGCCGCAATCCATGCGCCGCCTGACGAGGAACAGGAGGTGGCGGCCGCATTCCATGCGCCGCCTGACGAGGAACAGGAGGTAGCGGCCCAGGCGAAGCGGCCAGGGGCTGCGGCGGCAGCGGCCCAGGCGAAGCGGCCAGGGGCTGCGGCGGCAGCGGCCCAGGCGAAGCGGCCAGGGGCTGCGGCGGCAGCGGCCCAGGCGAAGCGGCCAGGGGCTGCGGCGGCAGCGGCACAGGCGAAGCGGCCAGGGGCTGCGGCGGCAGCGGCACAGGCGAAGCGGCCAGGGGCTGCGGCGGCAGCGGCACAGGCGAAGCGGCCAGGGGCTGCGGCGGCAGCGGCCCAGGCGAAGCGGCCAGGGGCTGCGGCGGCAGCGGCCCAGGCGAAGCGGCCGGGGGCTGCGGCGGCAGCGGCACAGGCGAAGCGGCCGGGGGCTGCGGCGGCAGCGGCACAGGCGCAGCGGCCGGGGGCTGCGGCGGCAGCGGCACAGGCGAAGCGGCCGGGGGCTGCGGCGGCAGCGGCACAGGCGAAGCGGCCGGGGGCTGCGGCGGCAGCGGCACAGGCGAAGCGGCCGGGGGCTGCGGCGGCAGCGGCACAGGCGAAGCGGCCGGGGGCTGCGGCGGCAGCGGCACAGGCGAAGCGGCCTGGGGCTGCGGCGGCAGCGGCACAGGCGAAGCGGCCGGGGGCTGCGGCGTCAGCGGCACAGGCGAAGCGGCCGGGGGCTGCGGCGGCAGCAGACGAGGTTCCGGAGCGAGAGGCTGCAGCAGACGAGGTTCAGGGGCGAGAGGCTGCAGCAGACGAGGTTCGGGGTTCTGAGGCCAGTCCGACCCATCACTCCAGTCGCCACGGTCCAAAGCCATCAACTCTTTTATCTCTGCAATGACTCGGGCGATGTCTTCAAGCCTCTGCCAGGTCTCCAATTCCGCCATTGCCCCTGCTGGGTCCAGTTCTGGTGGAGTCATTCTGTCACGGGGAGTGGGGGTGTTGGAGGCAGGACCCAAATGCAGGAGGCAACCAAAAAACAGGGCAAGGCAAGGATGCAGGTAAAAAAAAGGGGATTTAATTAACAAAAACTATAAACAAGGTACTATGAAAAAATTAACAAGATCAAAAAACAAACACAAGGCATGACATGGCATGGAACACAGGGACAACAACAGGCACAACAGATACTATGACTCCACAAGAACCGAACGGAAAACAGGGGACTAAATACACACAGGCTAATGACAATGACTAGACACAGCTGGGTAAGACACAAGTGGCAGGGGAAGCTGATTGGTGGATACACTGGGAAGGGAAGAAACACTCAGGTGGACGTGGTTTGACATAACGGGACAAGGGAAGAAACAAGGAACACATGACAAACGACCAAAAGACAACAAAAACCCACCCCCACCAAACCAAAACATGACAGTTTTTGGATTGTAATTGGCCAATTCTACAGTCGGATGACAAAAGATTTATGAAAATAAAATGTGTTCTAATTTGCACTCAGCTTCATCGAACCGTCTATAAAGATGGACACCTACCAGCACCCATTTTGGAAGGCTTGAACCATTTGTGCCAAAGGTGGAGAGTTTGCATATGTTGTGGCACATCTGCAAACTCATGATAAGACGGCAATTTGTCATGAAGGTATGTTGTAGTTTGAAGTCCACTATAATCTATTTAAATTTTGTCAATATGGCAATTCTTTCTTAGTTGCCATGGTAAGCAATTTATATAAATATGAAAAAGAATGTATTGTTAGTTTTGTGAAGGATGAATACATTTCGGTACAACCTAAAAAGTACTCACTGATACTGATGGCAAGTAATGGATGCCACTAGTACTCTACATAGAAAATTACAATTAAACAAATGACACAGACTTTTAAAGAAAGACCTTTCAAATTTGAAAAGCTTTTTCTAACCTAATGCACAGAAATAAGGCTGGCTCGCATTTCCAGAAAGAGGAAAATAGATGAGAATGCCAAGGTAAGAATAATGGACAGAATTTTCCAAACCCCAATTAATCTATGCAAATTGTCATTGTAGTGTATACATGTCCAAAACATATAATTAATCCCATTCCCTTGAACTTAAGGAGGAACGTCAGATGTCAGCAACCAAGGTCAAGAAGCCTTCTGCAGAGAGAGTGGTCGCTTCCATCTGTCTGGCATGCATGCAACAATTTTTATATATGTATTTTAAATTTAGGAGGTGAAGCACAGTTATGAACTGATGATATACACTCACTGGCTAGTCAAACAGAACTACACAGTAGAGACTTTAATATTCCATCTTTATCAGAGAATCATGTGGCTCTGACATTTATACAATTTAAACAAATTATGTGAAAGCTACAAAAACATGCTGATAAGGAATTCTTCATTGCACTACTCTTGTTCGAAGAAGATAATGATGATCATATTGATGATGAAGACCAGTCTATTTTTAGTTTATGCGGTTATGTTCACAGCTACCAGAGGAGATTTTACGATCCATCCTGATTCTTGCTGTCCTCAATGATGGCGAAGGCGCAATCCACGTGCTGGCCCTGACATGCACCCGATTCTGGATGATCATCAGATATGAATCATTTCGTAGAGAAGCACATTTTCAGTGGCTAGACAGTAAGTTGTGAGGGAGTGGGGATCATGAGGATAAGTGGTTAAGATAATGGATGGGTGGACAAAAAAAAAATTGTCTGTCTATCTATCTGTCTGTCTATCTATCTATCTATCTGTCTGTCTGTCTGTCTATCTATCTATCTATGTATGTGACAGCTAAGGTTGTTTGAAAGCACTATATACATAAGATGACTTGACTGTCTGTCTGTATGTCTATCTATCTACCAGGTGTCGTCAACTGGAGTGCATTTTCACCCGATTTTAAAAAGATGTACAGGATTCCCTATTGCCTCACCCCTTGCATCCAATGCAATTCTATATTTAAAGAATATAAAGGGTTCTGGGGACATGGAAAAAGAGGAGAACTCATTGGTTTTTATTCAGATTACAACATTCACAGACGCTGCAGCAACTGCATAAATTGATGTCACAAAATAAATGTGATTTGGAAAACAAAAAAAATGGGAGTGGTTATTTCAAGTTACAGAAGCATGTACATTACATAATGCTTACATGTATCATAAAATCATGTTTGGAGAGGAATTTTGTGAAAAATGATGAAGTAGGCTACTTTTTGTCATAAATATACCACCTAGTATTGCTTGTTGTAGGCCTTTATGGAAAAATATATTTTAAAGATGGCTAACAAAAAATAACATTTTGTATGTATATCACAATTAAACCAGCTTTAAAATACTATTTCCACCTCATAATTTTGTGGAAATAGTCTTTTTCTTATGTGCTACGTTTGTGTGTTTGTTGCAATAAAGTTTAGTTTGTCGTGCCATTAATTGCATTAAGTTACTATTCTGTTTCTAAATAGTCTGTTTCGTATGTGGTACGTTTGTGTGATTTTTGCTATAAAGTTTCGACTTTTGCATGCGGGGGAGGAGTGTTCCGCTGGGGGAGGAGTGTTCCGTGTTTGAGGGGCGTATTGTTTCGATTTTTGTCCTCTAAGACTACCCGTAGCCTTCGGGGGCGTAGTGTTCCGCTGGGGGAGGAGTGTTCCGTGCTTGGGGGCGTAGTGTTCCGTTCTGCGGTCTGCAATCAGATACAATTGCATGAAACTGGTCCATACACAACAGGTGATTCTTTTGGTTTTATGTTTAGTATGACAGTAAACCAACTGGGAGAAGCATTAAAAAGCCTGAAGCCTAATTTTTTTAAAGAATTGTTCACACAGGTTTTCCTCGTCCCCCTGAGTGCGGCCGTCACAGTCCCTCCGACAGGAAGACGACGTGACTGTTCTCCTGAAATCACGGCACGGAACTGAAGGAAATCCTGTGTGATAACTATCGCCGATGAAGACTATACACACCCACTCTGTCCTGACTGGAAGCAAACAAAGAGCTCGGCTTGGCAACAACTAAGTCAACAGCCCTTGAAAACAAAAACAAGTGCACACATGCACCATCTTCTGCACGCTTATCATAAGACAGCTAAATGAGTAATGGCCAAAAGCAGGTTTAGATTAGATCCTTAGATTAGAGGACAAAGGGTTTGACACATACAATACAACACATAGACAGCTGGCTATTCCACCTATACAGGAAGTGAAAAGTGAACAAAATGCGGAATGTGTTGAAATTCTTGTCCATTTGAGAGGTCAGCAGATGTTGCACCTAAGAGAGGTCCTGCTGGCTCAGCTTCAATCGCAGCTCTTCCACACCGAAATTGAACGAGCTGTATGACGTCAGAGTGCAGTACTTTACTTTCTGCTGTGTTTAGACCAAGAAATATAAAACTAAACTGTCCTGACCATGACAAATGTCACATGATAAATGATGCTATTTTGGCTCAAAACTGTTTATTTTGACAATTTAGGCAACAAATCTAATTCGGGTCAGAAGTCATCAGTAAGAATATTTGATTCTCCGCATTCACACAAAGTATGAGCAATGGGCCTCAGCATTCACATAAATGCTTTTAGCAAATATATGAATGTTTGATTTCTAGTACTTACAACAAAAGCCAAATGAATGCAAATGCAGCGTTCACTATTTCTATTTTTTTTTTAACAGTAAACTCCGTTTTGAAACATTCATACATACATATATTTACGCTAATACAGTATTGATCTTATATTGACAAGAGACTTATCGATCAATAGACTAGCTCATTTAATCAGCTGATATTATAAAATTAACATTACAAGATGAGACAAATGCAAATCCAGGAAAAAATAATGTATACCAGGCAATTGTTCTGCCTGTAATTCATAAGCAAGTCATTTTTGAGGGACCAAAAAATAAGTTATTTTATTCATGATGAATTATTTAATTATTCAGTCAATTAATCACTTATTTTGACACAGAATAGTACGGTGCTTAAATTAATATTCAGCATTCACACAAGTTCTAAATCTCAGCATTGACGCACAGTATTACATGCATAAAACTGGTTATGAACAATGGAGCAAACTAGGATTGACCATTTGACTCTCAGCAATCACACAACGAACACCCGTAAAGACAACACTGAAAATAGTTGCTTGTGTGGAAGAAATGAGCTGGGTATTTAGTTTGGAGTTATTTTACAGTCCCTCATCACACTTCATAAATTAGCCAACATCCTCTTCGGGTGTTTGCCCGCCGCTGTGAATAAATCCTAATAATGAGACAATCACATCCCGCAGAAGAGCGAACCTTCGCCAAATCACCTCCAGCTCTCATCCAACAAGCACGCCACCCTCCTCTAAACTGTACAGTAAAAGCGTCACTGCAGGAAGTCCTCGCAAACAGAAGCCAAAAATGCACATTAAAGTCTCCCAACCTTTATTGAGTCAAAGGTATTAGGAAAAAATAATGAATACTGTCCACCTTAATTGTACCTTCTGCCATCTAGTGGAACAGCATTTAAGTGTTCTGCCAGTCACTATGCATAAATGAACAAACATTCATTATTTGAAGTAAATAGATAGTTTTCAACTTGAATGAGTCAAGTTCCCACGGCACAGTTGATGAATCCTCATGGTACACTGCATTTTATTTATATATGTTCAACCACACACCAGCATATTACTCAACCATCCTTAATTACCTCCAAATTATCTTCAAATCCCAAATTTATCTTCAAATATTTTAATTCTTAATACTGACAGACACCTGCATGGATGGATGGATGGATGGATGGATGGATAGATAGATAGATAGATAGATAGATAGATAGATAGATAGACGTACCTTTATAGGAGAGTCTGAGTCGTGGCACATTTGACTTGCTGCTGGATGATACCCAAGTGGCAAGGAGCAACAAGAGAACGCAAATGGGAGTAAATCCTGCCATTCTTCTGGATAAAATGTTCTTCTTCAGGCTGGACTGACTCCTCAATTTCAATCTGCCCTCTTCAGCATGAGGCTGAATATTCCAAAAATGTAAACCCAGGAGACGGTCCTCTTATTATGAAGAGTCTACATGAGGAGTGCTCGCGCCCCAAAATAAAAGAGTGTGGATGTGCAGATGCTGGTTGAGAGTGTGCGCGTCTCTCCGGGCGCAATGATGGACTAAGTGACTCACTTGGGTTGGGACTGCTCTGCACTTCCTCACTGCTTCCAACACATGTGCAGCAGAAGAGAGCGCAAGTATGTCAGGAGCCAGGAAAGAAGCACCACGCCTCTCTCCCTACACCCCTTTCGCTCCTCTCTCTCACCCTTGCTCTCTTTCGCTCAGTTTCTGTCTGTCTCTCTCTTTCACAACTGCATAGTGTGGATTCTACTCTTGAATAAAAGCAGCATTCCCATTCCCAAACAGCACATATGCTTAAATTTGTTTGTTGCAAAAATTATTCCAATTTTCTACAGTGGAAGGAAGCCAGATGGATGCAGATCTGGATAAAAAGGTCATTTTCCCAGTTCTTTTGATGTCAAAGAAGCCGAGAGTGAGTGCAATTTCGTATTAAACAAAGAGCAACATCATAAGATTTTACAGTGCACTGGAGACCCTCCAACAAGCATCTGCTATTCTTCCAGATTCTATCCCTTTTATCGGCCTGCCTCAACTCAAAGTGGGCATTTTCCATGTGTTATCATGTGAGCACTGACATTATACATGCATTCTCGTAATTTTCCAGTCAGGAGGTGTGTGAATGCCTTTACTCAACAAAAATGTAACCTTTTGACAGTATTAAGTATGACAATAATTGTCCAAAACCTATAAAATAATGCTCAAGTCAAAACAGTGACGGACTTCAGATGAACCCACTGTGTCCAGAATTTAGTTGGCTATTCACCCGAAGTCAGCTCTCATAGACTCCAGAACAGAACTGAAGTGTGCGCAGACGACTTTCAGACATTAGCTGCTAATCACGATTTGACCCCAGATATTAATGAGCTTGTAAAGACCAAAAGATGCAAAGTTTCAGACGCATTAGTAAGTCTACTTCATAAAACCACCTTTGTGCTACAGTTCTGTGAAATTAATACGTTCTGTTGAAATAATGCATCATTGCAAAATGATCAATAGCTTCAGTTCAAGAGATTAACTTGCTGTAAGTCTTTTATTTTCATGCACTGTCACAATTTGTACTTGTATTTTATTTTTTTTAATTTTTTTTACAAGATATGCGGACAGAATTTTCTGAATAGCTACTAGTGTTGTTCCGATATCAGAGGGAGAGGCCCTGATACTGCATTAAAACAAGCAGCATGTCGATACCTGTCATGGTACGTGGAATTTGGCTGTGGTGAATGGGACCCAAAGGCGGAGAAACATGGCCAGGAGACAGACAGGAATGAGAATAACTTTATTGACTGGGACCAAGTAGATGACTGGACTGAACGTGGACAGACTGGGCATGATGTGGACAGACTTGGCATGGCATGACTTAGGAGACGTGGACAGACTTGGATAGACGCGGAGACTTGAGTAGTTGTGGAGAAACTTGACCAGTCGTGGAGAAAGTTGACCAGACGTGGAGAAACTTGACCAGACGTGGAGAAACCTGACCAGATGTGGTGAAACTTGATTAACACAGGACTATGGCACAGACAAAAATCAACGATACAGGGGAAACACAGGAACACAAGACAAACAACACACTCACCAAAATGAAACAAAACCCAACTTCAAACAAAACTGAAACACAGCAATTCCATTATTTCCAACGCTAATATAGGAGTTTGGATGCAGCATCCTGTGTCTTGCTTGTGCACGACATTCACTGATGTGTGACGTGTTCACTGCATGCTGAGCCAAGACACTCTGTTGGCCATTGAAGGCTCTAAACCAATGGCGGGGCAGATTTTTAATGTTGGGGAAAAAACTAGGTATCAGTATGGTATCGGCAACGGCCGATATTGCAAAACTGGGTATTGGAATCAGTATCGGGGGGCAAAAAAATGGTATCGGAACAACACAGCAACCACTTTGGTTTGTATGGTGTGATGAATCAGTTGAGGTTGTCAAGATGTGGAAATTAATATAATTTTAGAGTTACTTCTAGATATTAATGAGTGGTTTTAGATACTTTGAAAACCGATTTATAATTCTATTGAAATTGCAATCATTATTAATTAATTAATTATTAATTATTATTATTATTATTATTAATTCATTATTAATTATTAGAATAATTGTCCGGGGGCCGGGAGGGATTTGGGGGCACTCTGGGCTTTTGAGTTGGCACTCAGGCTGGTGGCCTCCGTGGGACCAAGGGGGCTGTGCATGTGTTCTCATGCGTGCCAGATCCACCACACCAGCATTCAAATTTGCTTCTCCTACTGGTTGCTGAATCAATCAAGGCTGATGTTTGTGGATCTCACTCTGCTTCATCTATCCTTCCTTCCTTCCTTCCTTCCTTCCTTCCTTCCTTCCTTCCTTCCTTCCTTCCTTTAGTCTTTCCTCTGGTCTCTTAAGGTCTCCCTAATCTGTTGGAATTGAGATGGTTTTGTAACTGTGGGTGGTAGGTGGTGTCTGGTTTGTAGTGGATTTCACTGTCTTTCCTTTGATGCTTCCTCTGGTCTCAGGTGAATTAAAGAGCGCACACACACACACAAATGTATGCACACGCACACACACGGACAAAAAAAAAACACAGCATGTACGCACCCACACACACACACACACACACACACACACCCACAAAGTGTGTGTGTGTGTGTGTGTGTGTGGGGGGGGGGGGGGGGGAATAGGAGGCCATCCATCTATTTTCTATATGTCTTATCCTCAGAATGATACCAGAGTTGGAGCTTATCTAGTGCAAGAGGTGTTGTACACCCTGGATTGGTTGCCAGCCAGCTACAGGGAAAATAGACAATTATGGGCAATTTAGAGTCTTTAATGGACCTAACATGCACACTTTTTTTAAGTGCTAGAGGAAGCCAACAAAATCCCATGCAAGCACAGGGAGAACATGGAGACTTGGCCCCAAAACCTCCAAACTCTGAGGCACACCCACACATGCTAACCAAGTCCATTATGCCTGCAACACATTCAAATTGAAATCCATTTTTCAGATTTCAAATTGTAACAATCCAAACAATGACAACGCTCCCACATTTCTCTCTCCCGGGGGGGACGTGTTCAGTAGTTTAATTGAGTTGTGGGGCAGGCCTACGTCCGAAACACCCCCACTCTCTTGTGCTTCTATTCACACTCAAGACCAAGTGAACACGGGGGTCGTGGCAGGGTGAGGAGGAGACATTCAAGGTGTCAGGGTTACCACAAGCAGGAGTCTTGGGAACACTTGTTTTGAAGCTGGAACGAGGCTCCCCTTCGCTTCATGCTGCTTGGGAAGGTGGAAGATGAGTGGAGTGTCGACGTATTAATGGCAATGCTGGATGCTTGAGAAGTCTCATGTGTCTTGTAGCATTATGGAAGGCACATTTAAAAAACCTCCTACTTCCACTTCTCAGCAGGTTCTCTTCGCCATGAGGAACGTATTATTCCCAGGCTTATACTTTGGCGACATTTCTAACCGAAGGCACGACATAGTCTCTTTTGGAAACCACAAATACTCCATCTCTGTTTTGATCCCATTGTGTCTCCCAATCTTGTGTAACAAGAATATTAAAAAAAAGTTATTGCTGTTTACAAATGAGGTCCTAGTGGGAAGTATGGTCTAATTCCACTGCTATTGTTTTTAAGTTTCAAGTAAACACAGACTGACTGATTAAATAAACATGCTACTATTTCACCCACTTTTTGTTATTATTATTGTGGGAAAAAAATTGAAGTATTTGATTGTTACAAGAACATTGAAGGCCACTTCGAAGATAAAACAAAAATAAAATTACAAGAAAAATTGAAAACGTTATGAGTGAAAAGGATGTAATGCTTCAAGAAAACAAGCAGAATGTTCCAACGAGAGTAGCACTGATGCTGACAGACATCAAGCCTCGTATAGCCTCAGATCAAGTATTCTTAAGTTGTTGTGCCTCCTGATTGGACAGCACTTCACAGCATAGATTAAAGGACAACGTGATGTGGGAATGCAATCAGAGGCCACAGGCAAGGCAAGTTATAGAATGACTTAATGAGATTGCGCAAACAGCACTCCTCTCGCTAAATTGCTCCGATAATTCATCAGAGGAAGTTGTTGATGGAAAGAAGAATTGCAATTTCCTCAGAAATGTGTGTGAATGCTGAAAGCGAGTGGCGCTGTATCAAAGCCAGCCCAGACAAGCCAGACCATATGTCCTTTGATTTCCCTGGACACCTCCACTTTATAGGGATTGACAAAAAGCAGCACTAGCCTATTTTAACATTTATTTAATTTCCCTCTGGATCAATAAAGTGTCTTGGCTCTCCTCTCAGTCTGCTTTGTACTATGACTAAGTCTTTCTTCACAGTCAAACTATACGGTGATTGAGCACCTTTATTGTTATTGTTCATGCAATAACTGTGCAATCTGCATATGATGGTGTCACTCATTGACTTGCATCTGCCCAATTGGCTGCAGAAAAGTTACCGGCATTGATTTAAATGATGATGATAATGGGGAAAATATATTCAGAGTAAATGGAGTCCATTTTCTTTTGGTCTGTCTGTTTCTTTTAATGTCGGGCTTGTATAATTCAACCATGATCCTTAAACTACTCTTGAAATCCCTGCATACATATTATAATGTCTTACCCTGCTAAAATCATACAATGTAATGCACTTTGACATGAACAATCATTCTTTAAATTCCCCTTTGTCGGAGAGTTGCGCTCGATTGTCTGATTGAATTCTTCCGTCTGAGACTCACAAACTCCTCCAAAGAAGGATAAGACTCTTTCAATCATCTGTGGAAATCAAACACAAGACCCCTTCCCAGCAACTTGTCATTGTGTCACTTTGACCAATCAGAGTGAGGTGCTTGAGTGCAGACTGGGAATGGCATACATTGAATCCCATTGCAAGAGGAAGAACATAAAGAGCACTCTTAAGGCCCGAGGAGACAGCTGGTGTGATTCTTTACTTATCTTGCGACTTCATAAATGTTTTATCTTTCTTCTCAAAATGGAGGTGACATTGACAGCGCAAAGTGTCTCTCATAGAAGACAAAGTTGTCGAAGAAAATAAAACTAAAAGCATAGCTTCCGAGAAAGTTCTTCATTCAGCTGAAATGTGAATACAGTACTATTAAATGCAATCCTTGGCCACGGCTATTTACAGTAATTTACTCTGTGATTGCAAATGGGTTTCGAACTTCACAGGTTCTTCTTATTAATGTTGCTGCACACTGTAAAAAGAAAAATGCTGTTTTTACGGTAAAATACCGGCAGCTGTGGTTACCGAAAGTCTACCGTTAAATTACGGTAAAAGATTGTATTGACAATGTTGATTTTACAATTATAAAATGTACTTAATCCAGGATTTTACTGTTAAAAAAAAGTGTTGACATTTAAAAAATGTTTTACCGTAGAATTAACATTAAAAAAAAAAAATGCTATTTCTATGTTGGTCTTATGTAATCAGTAAAGGACTGTTGGCTCGACAAGATACTACAAGATGCAAGTTTATATTTGCATCGTATTTTTTTTATTATTATTATGATTACCACAGCTTCCAGTTTTGTTTATGTAAAAATAAACAGTATTTTTCCACATGGTTTTAATGTATATCCAAATATTCTAATCTGAATTTGTAAAATGTTTCTTTTGGCATAAACAAAATATACCAAAGAAGAACCTATATTGACAAACAGTGTTATTCTAACACTTCAAGGATGTAATTTTAACTGTATCCCAATATTTTCTGTTTTACAGTTAACCAGGGTTTAAATTACAGTAATTTGTGAATTCTCCAAAATAATTTGATTTTTTTAACATTTTCTTACTGTCAAATCAAGTTGTTTGTTTCAGAGTTTTAAAACATGTTAATGTAAATTTCACAATGCCTCATTAGGGCCCGCTGCGAGGTCCCTATTGTTTTTGTAAAAATTATTATTATTATTATTATTATTATTATTATTAGGGCCCGAGCAGCGACCGCTGCGAGGTCCCTATTGTTTTTCGTTCGAATTATTAGGGCCCGAGCAGCGACCGCTGCGAGGTCCCTATTGTTTTTGTAAAAATTATTATTATTATTATTATTATCATTAGGGCCCGAGCAGCGACCGCTGCGAGGTCCCTATTGTTTTTCGTTCGAATTATTATTATTATTAGGGCCCGAGCAGCGACCGCTGCGAGGTCCCTATTGTTTTTGTAAAAATTATTATTATTATTATTATTATTATTATTATTATTATTAGGGCCCGAGCAGCGACCGCTGCGAGGTCCCTATTGTTTTCCGTTCGAATTATTATTATTATTATTAGGGCCCGAGCAGCGACCGCTGCGAGGTCCCTATTGTTTTTCGTTCGAATTATTATTATTATTATTATTATTAGGGCCCGAGCAGCGACCGCTGCGAGGTCCCTATTGTTTTTGTAAAAATTATTATTATTATTATTATTATTATTATTAGGGCCCGAGCAGCGGCGGCACCGGTGGCGGTGCCGCTGCGAGGCCCTATTGTTTTTGTAGGAATTCTTCTTATTAGGGCCCGAGCAGCGGCGGCGGCGGTGCCGCTGCGAGGCCCTATTGTTTTTGTAGGAATTCTTATTATTATTAGGGCCCGAGCAGCGACCGCTGCGAGGTCCCTATTGTTCCTGAAGGAATTCTTATTAGGGCCCGAGCAGCGGCGGCGGCGGTGCCGCTGCGAGGCCCTATTGTTTTTGTAGGAATTCTTCTTATTATTAGGGCCCGAGCAGCGGCGGCGGCGGTGCCGCTGCGAGGCCCTATTGTTTTTGTAGGAATTCTTCTTATTAGGGCCCGAGCAGCGACCGCTGCGAGGTCCCTATTGTTCCTGAAGGAATTCTTATTATTATTCTTCTTCTTCTTTTCTTTGTTATTATTCTTTTCCGCAAACAACCACATTTTTGAGGCACTAAACATGAACGAAAACTCACCAAACTTTACACGGAGATCGGGCCTGGCGAAAAATTTGATATTTTAAAGTCGCCATACGTGATAACAGAAAAATGGCTCTGTCGCGCCACCTACATAGGTTTAACGGATCCCTGTCCCGCTACGATTGTCCTATGGCTACGAAAATTGTGTGGCACCTGTAGCACATCCAGATGAACAAAAACCTCTTTGTAATGTGTACCCTAAAATAGACAGGAAGTGAGGTATGAGTATTTGAATGTCCAATTTTGGCCCATTTTTGCACATTTACAGGGGTCATACTTTTGCCCGCTTCTCCTACACGGTTAACCCGATTGACTTCAAACTTGGGCTGTACCATCTCAAGACCTGGGACAACATCATGGTAAAAAAATCTAAAGTTTTTGACATACTATATGACGGTGGCGGGGCATCAAATTTACAGTTTCAAAATTCTTACTTAACAAAGCATTGCCGTGGTACGTTTAATTGAGAGCCACGAAAATTGGTACACATATGTAACAGACTATGATCTACAAAAAACTCTTTTTGAACCATATGCTAAACCTAACAGGAAGTCCGCCAGAGGCGAGGCATCAAATTTTGTGTTTCAAAATTCTTATTTAATGAAGCATTCCCGGCTGTACATTTCACCTAGAGTTACCAACATTTGAAGACATATGTAACAGCCCTCAAGGTACAAAAAACTCTTTTTGAACCATATGCTAAACCGAACAGGAAGTCCGCCATTTTGATTTACTTTGGAACGTGTTGCCATTTTTTGGGCCATTTCATAGGGGTCTTATTTTAACGAACTCCTCCTACAGAGTTTTTCCGATCATCTCCAAACTTGGTGTGATTCATCTTAAAATGTTGAAGATGAAAAGTTATTGAAAGCTTTTTATTTCGTCGCACGCTGTTGCCGTGGCATGCACAGTTTGCAAAGGAAAAAATTCCCTCTTAATGAAGCATTCACAGTTGTATGAAGCAGCGAGAGCTACGAAAATTTGGAGACAAATTTAACAGCCCACAATGTACAAAAAAGTCTCTTGGTGCCATGTGCTAAACCCAACAGGAAGTCCCGTAAGGGCCGGTCATCACATTTTGAGGTAAAAAACTCCTCTTTAACGAAGCATTCCCGGTTGTACGTTTCACCTAGCGCTATGATAATTTAGAGGCATACATAAGAGCCCACGATGTACAAAATAGTCTCTTGGAACCATCTTCCAAAACAAACAGGAAGTCCGCCATTTTGATTTACGTTGGGATTTGTAGCCATTTTTTGTGGCCTTTTTTAGGGGTCATATTTTAACGAACTCCTCCTACAAAATTTATCCGACTGTCTTCAAACTTGGTGTGCTTCATCTTAAGATGTTTAAGATACAAAGTTATCGAAAGTTATTTATTTTGTCCCACGCCGTTTCATGGCGATGCATTGTTTGCCAAGTAAAATGCTGCTTTTTTTGGGGGGGGTCTAAACATGTGCAAAAACTCATGAAACTTTACACACACATCAGGCTTGTCATAAGCATGAATATTTTAGAGATTTCTTATTAAATTTGCAATAAATGCTTCAATAGCGCCCTCTAGACATTTTTATGAAGTCTTTCCGATTATATGATTCAGCGAGATGTGTGAATATTGGCAGGCATGCCTAATATATTCAAAAAGTATTCTATATAGCCATGTGCCAATCCATTTTGATTTTATTTTGTTAACTGTGCATCATTTTTGGCCTTTCCATGAAACTTTACAAACACAAAGCATGGCAAAAACGTTTAAAATTTAGATGGTTTCCTATTTGACAGTACCCCAACATGCCAGTACCCCGACGTGCAAATACCCCAACGTGGCCCGGGTTGCGAGGGCCCTTTATAGCTGCTCGCAGCTCTAGTTCTTCTTTTTAGGGCCCGAGCAGCGACCGCTGCGAGGTCCCTATTGTTTTTCAAGGAATTCTTATTATTCTTCTTCTTTTTATTAGGGCCCGAGCAGCGGCGGCGGCGGTGCCGCTGCGAGGCCCTATTGTTTTTGTAGGAATTCTTCTTATTAGGGCCCGAGCAGCGGCGGCGGCGGTGCCGCTGCGAGGCCCTATTGTTTTTGTAGGAATTCTTCTTATTATTATTATTCTTATTCTTATTATTCTTCTCCGCAAACAATCGCATTTTTGAGACACTAAACGTGACCGAAAACTCACCAAACTTTACACGCACATCAGGCCTGGCGAAAAATTTGATATTTTAAAGTCGCCATACATGATAACAGAAAAATGGCTCCATAGCGCCACCTACATAGGTTAAACGGATCCCTGTCCCGCTACGATTGTCCTATGGCGACGAAAATTGTGTGGCACCCGTAGCACATCCAGATGAACAAAAACCTCTTTGATGTGTGTACCCTAAAATAGACAGAAAGTGAGGTATGATCATCTGAATGTCCAATTTTGGCCCAGTTTTGCACATTTACAGGGGTCATACTTTTGCCCGCTTCTACTACACGGTTAACCCGATTGACTTCAAACTTGGGATGGACCATCTCAACACCTGGGACAACATCATTGTAAAAAATCTAAAGTTTTTGATATACTATATGACGGCGGCGACGCATGAAATTTAGAGTTTAAAAATTCTTACTTCACGAAGCATTGCCGGTTGTACGTTTAATCTAGAGCTACGAAAATTGGTACACATATGTAACAGGCTATGACCTACAAAAAACTCTTTTTGAACCATATGCTAAACCTCACAGGAAGTCCGCCATTTTGATTTATTTTGGAACGTGTTGCCATTTTTTTGGCCATTTCATTGGGGTCTTATTTTAACGAACTCCTCCTACAGTGTTTATCCGATCATCTTCAAACTTGGTGTGATTCATCTTAAGATGTTGAAGATGAAAAGTTATTGAAAGCTTTGTATTTCGTCGCACGCTGTTGTCATGGCATGCACTGTTTGCAAAGGAAAAAAAATATCCTTAAAGAAGCATTCCCATTTGTACGAAGCAGCGAGAGCTACGAAAATTTGTAGACATATGTAACAGCCCAAGATGTACAAAAAAGTCTCTTGGTGCCCTGTGCTAAACCCAACAGGAAGTCCCCCAGGGGCCGGGCATCACATTTTGAGCTAAAAAACTCCTCTTTAACAAAGCATACCCGGCTGTACGTTTCACCTAGAGTTACCAAAATTTGTAGAGGTATATAACAGCCCTCGAGGTACAAAAAAACTCTTTTTGAACCATATACTAAACCTAACAGGACGTCCGCCATTTTGATTTACTTTGGAATGTGTTGCCATTTTTTGGGCCATTTCATAGGGGTCATATTTGAACGAACTCCTCCTACAGAGTTTATCCGATCATCTTCAAACTTGGTGTGACTCATCTTAAGATGTTGAGGATGAAAAGTTATTGAAAGCTCTTTATTTCGTCGCACGCTGTTGTCGTGGCATGCACTTTTTGCAAAGGAAAAAAATCCTTCTTAATGAAGCATTCCCAGTTGTACGAAGTAGCTAGAGCTACAAAAATTTGTAGACATATGTAACAGCCCACAATGTACAAAAAAAGTCTCTTGGTGCCATGTGCTAAATCCAACAGGAAGTCCCCCAGGGGCCGGGCATCACATTTTGAGCTAGAAAACTCCTCTTTAACGAAGCATTCCCGGTTGTACGTTTCACCTAGCGAGATGATAATTTGCAGGCATACATAAGAGCCCACGATGTACAAAAAAGTCTCTTGGAACCATGTGCTAAACCAAACAGGAAGTCTGCCATTTTGATTTACGATGGGATTTGTTGCCATTTTTTGTGGCCTTTTTCAGGGGTCATATTTTAACGAACTCCTCGTACAAAGTTCATCCGACCGTCTTCAAACTTGGTGTGTTTCATCTTAAGATGTTTAAGATGCAAAGTTATCGAAAGTTTTTTATTTTGTCGCACGCTGCTGCTATAGCGATGCATTGTTTGCCAAGTAAAGTGCTGCTTTGTTTTTTTATCTATACATGTGTGAAAACTCATGAAACTTTGCAAACACATCAGACTTGTCATGAACATGAATTTTTAGAGATTTATTGTGCAATTTGCAATAAATAGCGCCCTCTAGACATTTTTATGAAGTATTTCCGATTGTATGATTCTGCTAGATTTGTGAAAATTAGGACAGACCCCTATCAGCCTAATACCTACAAAAAAGTATTATGTAGCCATTTGCCAAACCAAAGAGGAAGTCCGCTATTTTGATTTTATTTTGGGAATTATACATCATTTTTGGCCTCTTTCATTAAACTTTGCACAGACAAGGCATGGAAAAAACTAACATTTTAAATGGTCCTTGTTCCATGTAACAGTACCCCAACGTGCCAGTACCCTGACGTGCAAGTAACCCAACGTTGTGCTCAATAGCGCCCTCTATGCATTTTTATGGAGCATTTCCAATTGTATGATTCAAGCGATACACAACTAAAGATGACTTGACCTAGATTTGTGAAAACTGGGAGGCATACCTATTAGCTTAAGACCTACAAAAAGTATTCTGTAGCCGTATGCTAAACCTAAAAGGAAGTCCGCCATTTTGAATTTATTTTGGGAATTGCACACCATCTTTGGCCTTTTGCACTCACAAAGCTTGTCAAAAACATTTTAGATGGTCCTTGTCCGATTTGACAGTACCCCAACGTGCCAGTACCCCGACGTGCAAGTACCCCAACGTGGCCCAGGTTGCGAGGGCCCTTTATAGCTGCTCGCAGCTCTAGTTATTCTTCTTTTTCTTCTCCGCAAACAATCGCATTTTTGAGACACTAAACGTGAACGAAAACTCACCAAACTTTACACGCACATCAGGCCTGGCGAAAAATTTGATATTTTAAAGTCGCCATACATGATAACAGAAAAATGGCTCTGTAGCGCCACCTACATAGGTTTAACGGATCCCTGTCCCGCTACGATTGTCCTATGGCTACGAAAATTGTGTGGCACCTGTAGCACATCCAGATGAACAAAAACCTCTTTGATATGTGTACCCTAAAATAGACAGGAAGTGAGGTATGAGTATTTGAATGTCCAATTTTGGCCCATTTTTGCACATTTACAGGGGTCATACTTTTGCCCGCTTCTCCTACACGGTTAACCCGATTGACTTCAAACTTGGGCTGTACCATCTCAACACCTGGGACAACATCATGGTAAAAAATCTAAAGTTTTTGACATACTATATGACGGTGGCGGGGCATCAAATTTACAGTTTCAAAATTCTTACTTAACTAAGCATTGCCGGTGGTACGTTTAATTGAGAGCCACGAAAATTGGTACACATATGTAACAGACTATGATCTACAAAAAAGCCTGTTGGTGCCATATGCTAAACCTAACAGGAAGTCCGCCAGAGGCGAGGCATCAAATTTTGTGTTTCAAAATTCTTATTTAATGAAGCATTCCCGGCTGTACATTTCACCTAGAGTTACCAACATTTGAAGACATATGTAACAGCCCTCAAGGTACAAAAAACTCTTTTTGAACCATATGCTAAACCGAACAGGAAGTCCGCCATTTTGATTTACTTTGGAACGTGTTGCCATTTTTTGGGCCATTTCATAGGGGTCTTATTTTAACGAACTCCTCCTACAGAGTTTATCCGATCATCTCCAAACTTGGTGTGATTCATCTTAAAATGTTGAAGATGAAAAGTTATTGAAAGCTTTTTATTTCGTCGCACGCTGTTGCCGTGGCATGCACAGATTGCGAAGGAAAAAATTCCCTCTTAATGAAGCATTCCCAGTTGTACGAAGCAGCTAGAGCTACGAAAATTTGGAGACAAATTTAACAGCCCACGTTGTACAAAAAAGTCTCTTGGTGCCATGTGCTAAACCCAACAGGAAGTCCCGTAGGGGCCGGTCATCACATTTTGAGGTAAAAAACTCCTCTTTAACGAAGCATTCCCGGTTGTACGTTTCACCTAGCGCTATGATAATTTAGAGGCATACATAAGAGCCCACGATGTACAAAAAAGTCTCTTGGAACCATCTGCTAAACCAAACAGGAAGTCCGCCATTTTGATTTACGTTGGGATTTGTAGCCATTTTTTGTGGCCTTTTTTAGGGGTCATATTTTAACGAACTCCTCCTACAAAATTTATCCGACTGTCTTCGACTGTATGCTAAACCTAAAAGGAAGTCCGCCATTTTGAATTTATTTTGGGAATTGCGCACCATATTTTGCGTTTTGATTAAACTTTGCACACACAAGGCTTGTCAAAAACATTTTAGATGGTCCTTGTCCTATTTTACAGTACCCCAACGTGCCAGTACCCCGACGTGCAAGTACCCCAACGTGGCCCGGGTTGCGAGGGCCCTTTATAGCTGCTCGCAGCTCTAGTTATTATTATTATTATTCTCCGCAAACGATCACATTTTTGAGACACTAAACGTGACCGAAAACTCACCAAACTTTACACGCACATCAGGCCTGGCGAAAAATTTGATATTTTAAAGTCGCCATACTTGATAACAGAAAAATGGCTCCTTAGCGCCCCCTACATAGGTTAAACGGATCCCTGTCCCGCTACGATTGTCCGACGGCTATGAAAATTGTGTGGCACCTGTAGCACATCCCAATGAACAAAAACCTCTTTGAAGTGTGTACCCTAAAATAGACAGAAAGTGAGGTATGAGTATTTAAATGTCCAATTTTTGCCAATTTTTGCACATTTACAGGGGTCATACTTTTGCCCGCTTCTCCTACACGGTTAACCCGATTGACTTCAAACTTGGGATGTACCATCTCAACACCTGGGACAACATCATTGTGAAAAATGAAAAGTTTTTGATATACTATATGACGGCGGCGGCGCATCAAATTTAGAGTTTAAAAATTCTTACTTCACGAGGCATTGCCGGTTGTACGTTTAATCTAGAGCTACAAAAATTGGTACACATATGTAACAGACTATGACCTACAAAAAACTCTTTTTGAACCATATGCTAAACCTAACAGGAAGTCCACCATTTTGATTTATTTTGGAACGTGTTGCCATTTTTTTGGCCATTTCATTGGGGCCTTATTTTAACGAACTCCTCCTACAGTGTTTATCCGATCATCTTCAAACTTGGTGTGATTCATCTTAAGATGTTGAAGATGAAAAGTTATTGAAAGCTTTGTATTTCGTCGCACGCTGTTGTCATGGCATGCACTGTTTGCAAAGGAAAAAAAATATCCTTAAAGAAGCATTGCCAGTTGTACGAAGCAGCTAGAGCTACGAAAATTTGTAGACATATGTAACAGCCCAAGATGTACAAAAAAGTCTCTTGGTGCCCTGTGCTAAACCCAACAGGAAGTCCCCCAGGGGCCGGGCATCACATTTTGAGCTAAAAAAAACTCCTCTTTAACAAAGCATACCCAGCTGTACGTTTCACCTAGAGTTACCAAAATTTGTAGAGGTATATAACAGCCCTCGAGGTACAAAAAACTCTTTTTGAACCATATGCTAAACCTAACAGGACGTCCGCCATTTTGATTTACTTTGGAATGTGTTGCCATTTTTTTTTGGCATTTCATAGGGGTCATATTTTAACAAACTCCTCCTACAGAGTTTATCCGATCATCTTCAAACTTGGTGTGATTCATCTTAAGATGTTGAAAATGAAAAGTTATTGAAAGTTTTTTATTTCGTCACACGCTGTTATCGTGGCATGCACTTTTTGCAAAGGAAAAAAATCCTTCTTAATGAAGCATTCCCAGTTGTACGAAGCAGCTAGAGCGACGAAAAATTGTAGACATATGTAACAGCCCAGGATGTACAAAAATGTCTCTTGGTGCCATGTGCTAAACCCAACAGGAAGTCCCCCAGGGGCCGGGCATCACATTTTGAGCTAAAAAAACTCCTCTTTAACGAAGCATTCTCGGTTGTACGTTTCACCTAGCGCTATGATAATTTGCAGGCATACATAAGAGCCCACGATGTACAAAAAAGTCTCTTAGAACCATATGCTAAACCAAACAGGAAGTCCGGCATTTTGATTTGCGCCTTTTTTAGGGGTCACATTTTAACGAACTCCTACGAAATTTATCCGACTGTCTTCCAACTTGGTGTGTTTCATCTTAAGATGTTTAAGATGCAAAGTTATCGAAAGTTTTTTTTATTTTGTCGATGTAACAGCCCACGATGTACAAAAAAGTCTCTTGCTGCTTTGTGCTAAACCCAACAGGAAGTCCCTCAGGGGCCGGGCATCACATTTTGAGCTAAAAAACTCCTCTTTAACGAAGCATTCCCGGTTGTACGTTTCACCTAGCGCTATGATAATTTGGAGGCATACATAAGAGCCCACGATGTACAAAAAAGTCTCTTAGAACCATATGCTAAACCAAACAGGAAGTCCGCCATTTTGATTTACTTTGGAACGTGTTGCCATTTTTTTGGCCATTTCATAGGGGTCCTATTTTAACGAACTCCTCCTACAGAGTTTATCCGATCATCTTCAAACTTGGTGTGATTCATCTTAAGATGTTGAAGATAAAAAGTTATTGAAAGCTTTTTATTTCGCCGCACGCTGTTGTCGTGGCATGCACTTGTTTGCAAAGGAAAAAAATTCTTCTTAATGAAGAATTCTCAGTTGTACGAAGCAGCTAGAGCTACGAAAATTTGTAGACATATGTAACAGCCCACGATGTACAAAAAAGTCTCTTGCTGCTTTGTGCTAAACCCAACAGGAAGTCCCTCAGGGGCCGGGCATCACATTTTGAGCTAAAAAAACTCCTCTTTAACGAAGCATTCCCGGTTGTACGTTTCACCTGGCGCTATGATAATTTGGAGGCATACATAAGAGCCCACGATGTACAAAAAAGTCTCTTAGAACCATATGCTAAACCAAACAGGAAGTCCGGCATTTTGATTTACGCCTTTTTTAGGGGTCACATTTTAACGAACTCCTACGAAATTTATCCGACTGTCTTCCAACTTGGTGTGTTTCATCTTAAGATGTTTAAGATGCAAAGTTATCGAAAGTTTTTTTTATTTTGTCGCAAGCCGTTGCCATTGCGATGCATTATTTGCCAAGTAAAATGCTGCTTTTTTTTTTTTTTGTCTGAACGAGCGAAAACTCATGAAACTTTACACACACATCAGACTTGTCATAAACATGAATATTTTAGAGATTTCTTGTGCAATTTGCAATAAATGGCTCAATAGCGCCCTATAGACATTTTTATGAAGCTTTTGGAAATGTATGATTCAGCTAGATTTGTAAAAATTGGGATACCTATCAGCCTAAGACTGACAAAAGAGTTTCTAAAGCCATATGCTAAACCAAACAGGAAGTCTGCCATTTTGATTTACTTTGCTATTTGTAGCCATTTTTTGGGGCCTTTTATAGGCCTCATATTTTCTACAAAACTTATCAGATTGTCTTCATTCTTTGGCGTGTTTCATCTGAAGATATTTAAGATGAAAAGTTATTGAAATTGTTTGTCACGCCTTTGCTCTAGCGATGCATTGTTTGCAAAGAAAAATGCTTTTTTTTTTTGAAAGTCTAAACATGAGCGAAAACTCAAAACTTTGCACACAGATCAGACCTCTCAAGAACATGAATATTTTAGAGATTTGTTGTGCAATTTGTAATAAATGGCTCAATAGCGCCCTCTAGACATTTTTATGAAGTATTTCCGATTATATGATTCAGCTAGATGTGTGAATATTTGGAGGCACACCTATCAGTCTAATACCTACAAAAATTATTCTATAGCCATGTGCCAAACCATTTTGATTTTATTTTGTTAATTGTGCATCATTTTTGGCCTTTCCATGAAACTTTGCAAGCACAAAGCATGGCAAAAACATTTACAATTTCGACGGTTTCCTATAAAACAGTACCCCAACATGTCAGTACCCCGACGTGCAAGTACCCCAATGTGGCCCAGGTTGCGAGGGCCCTTTATAGCTGCTCGCAGCTCTAGTTATTATTATTCTTCTTCTTTTTCTTTGTTATTATTCTTTTCCGCAAACAACCACATTTTTGAGGCACTAAACATGAACGAAAACTCACCAAACTTTACACGGAGATCGGGCCTGGCGAAAAATTTGATATTTTAAAGTCGCCATACGTGATAACAGAAAAATGGCTCTGTAGCGCCACCTACATAGGTTTAACGGATCCCTGTCCCGCTACGATTGTCCTATGGCTACGAAAATTGTGTGGCACCTGTAGCACATCCAGATGAACAAAAACCTCTTTGATATGTGTACCCTAAAATAGACAGGAAGTGAGGTATGAGTATTTGAATGTCCAATTTTGGCCCATTTTTGCACATTTACAGGGGTCATACTTTTGCCCGCTTCTCCTACACGGTTAACCCGATTGACTTCAAACTTGGGCTGTACCATCTCAAGACCTGGGACAACATCATGGTAAAAAATCTAAAGTTTTTGACATACTATATGACGGTGGCGGGGCATCAAATTTACAGTTTCAAAATTCTTACTTAACAAAGCATTGCCGTGGTACGTTTAATTGAGAGCCACGAAAATTGGTACACATATGTAACAGACTATGATCTACAAAAAACTCTTTTTGAACCATATGCTAAACCTAACAGGAAGTCCGCCAGAGGCGAGGCATCAAATTTTGTGTTTCAAAATTCTTATTTAATGAAGCATTCCCGGCTGTACATTTCACCTAGAGTTACCAACATTTGAAGACATATGTAACAGCCCTCAAGGTACAAAAAACTCTTTTTGAACCATATGCTAAACCGAACAGGAAGTCCGCCAGTTTGATTTAGTTTGGAACGTGTTGCCATTTTTTGGGCCATTTCATAGGGGTCTTATTTTAACGAACTCCTCCTACAGAGTTTATCCGATCATCTCCAAACTTGGTGTGATTCATCTTAAAATGTTGAAGATGAAAAGTTATTGAAAGCTTTTTATTTCGTCGCACGCTGTTGCCGTGGCATGCACAGTTTGCAAAGGAAAAAATTCCCTCTTAATGAAGCATTCAAAGTTGTACGAAGCAGCGAGAGCTACGAAAATTTGGAGACAAATTTAACAGCCCACAATGTACAAAAAAGTCTCTTGGTGCCATGTGCTAAACCCAACAGGAAGTCCCGTAAGGGCCGGTCATCACATTTTGAGGTAAAAAAACTCCTCTTTAACGAAGCATTCCCGGTTGTACGTTTCACCTAGCGCTATGATAATTTAGAGGCATACATAAGAGCCCACGATGTACAAAATAGTCTCTTGGAACCATCTTCCAAAACAAACAGGAAGTCCGCCATTTTGATTTACGTTGGGATTTGTAGCCATTTTTTGTGGCCTTTTTTAGGGGTCATATTTTAACGAACTCCTCCTACAAAATTTATCCGACTGTCTTCAAACTTGGTGTGCTTCATCTTAAGATGTTCAAGATACAAAGTTATCGAAAGTTATTTATTTTGTCCCACGCCGTTTCATGGCGATGCATTGTTTGCCAAGTAAAATGCTGCTTTTTTTGGGGGGGTCTAAACATGTGCAAAAACTCATGAAACTTTACACACACATCAGGCTTGTCATAAGCATGAATATTTTAGAGATTTCTTATTAAATTTGCAATAAATGCTTCAATAGCGCCCTCTAGACATTTTTATGAAGTCTTTCCGATTATATGATTCAGCTAGATGTGTGAATATTGGCAGGCATGCCTAATATATTCAAAAAGTATTCTATATAGCCATGTGCCAATCCATTTTGATTTTATTTTGTTAATTGTGCATCATTTTTGGCCTTTCCATGAAACTTTACAAACACAAAGCATGGCTAAAACGTTTAAAATTTAGATGGTTTCCTATTTGACAGTACCCCAACATGCCAGTACCCCGACGTGCAAATACCCCAACGTGGCCCGGGTTGCGAGGGCCCTTTATAGCTGCTCGCAGCTCTAGTTTGTTATTATTCTTTTCCGCAAACAATCACATTTTTGAGACACTAAACGTGAACGAAAACTCACCAAACTTTACACACACGTCAGGCCTGGCGAAAAATTTGATATTTTAAAGTCGCCATAGGTGATAACAGAAAAATGGCTCCATAGCGCCACCTACATAGGTTAAACAGATCCCTGGCCCGCTACGATTGTCCGACGGCTATGAAAATTGTGTGGCACCTGTAGCACATCCAGATGAACAAAAACCTCTTTGATGTGTGTACCCTAAAATAGACAGGAAGTGAGATATGAGTATTTAAATGTCCAATTTTGGCCAATTTTTGCACATTTACAGGGGTCATACTTTTGCCTGCTTCTCCTACACGGTTAATCCAATTGACTTCAAACTTGGGATGTACCATCTCAAGACCTGGGACAACACCATGGTACAAAATCTAAAGTTTTCGACATACTATATGACGGCGGTGGGGCATCAAATTTAGAGTTTCAAAACTCTTACTAAACGTAGTATTGCCGGTTGTATGTTTAACCTAGAGCTACGAAAATTGGTACACATATGTAACAGACTATGACCTACAAAAAAGTCTGTTGGTGCCATATGCTAAACCCAACAGGAAGTCCGCCAGAGGCGGGGCATCAAATTTTGAGTTTCAAAATTCTTACTTAATGAAGCATTCCCGGCTGTACGTTTCACCTAGAGTTACCAAAATTTAAAGACATATGTAACAGCCCTCAAGGTACAAAAAACTCTTTTTGAACCATATGCTAAACCTAACAGAAAGTCCACCATTTTGATTTACTTTGGAACGTGTTCCCATTTTTTTGGCCATTTCATAGGGGTCCTATTTTAACGAACTCCTCTTACAGAGTTTATCCGATCATCTTCAAACTTGGTGTGATTCATCTTAAGATGTTGAAGATGAAAAGTTATTGAAAGCTTTTTATTTCGCTGCACGCTGTTGTCGTGGCATGCACTTGTTTGCAAAGGCAAAAAATTCTTCTTAATGAAGAATTCTCAGTTGTACGAAGCAGCTAGAGCTACGAAAATTTGTAGACATATGTAACAGCCCACGATGTACAAAAAAGTCTCTTGCTGCTTTGTGCTAAACCCAACAGGAAGTCCCGCAAGGGCCGGGCATCACTTTTTGAGCTAAAAAACTCCTCTTTAACGAAGCATTCCCGGTTGTACCTTTCACCTAGCGCTATGATAATTTGGAGGCATACATAAGAGCCCACGATGTACAAAAAAGTCTTTTAGAACCATATGCTAAACCTAACAGGAAGTCCGGCATTTTGATTTACTTTGGAACATGTTGCCATTTTTTTGGCCATTTCATAGGGGTCTTATTTTAACGAACTCCTCCTACAGAGTTTATCCGATCATCTTCAAACTTGGTGTGATTCATCTTAAGATGTTGACGATGAAAAGTTATTGAAAGCTTTTTATTTCGTCGCACGCTGTTGTCGTGGCATGCACTGTTGGCAAAGGAAAAAAAAATCCTTCTTAATGCAGCGTTCCCAGTTGGACGAAGCAGCTCGAGCTACAAAAATTTGTAGACATATGTACACATTTGTCCACATATATATATTTACATATGCATGTAAAAAAATTATGTCAGGCTAAACTAAATGGTTGATTTGGCCCCACACATTTTCACCTTACCATACCCGGCCCTCTTTGCAAAAGGTTTGAACACTCCTGGCCTAAACCTAGGTGTATACTCAAACTATGCACGCACATAAAGCCTGGAACAAAATGTGTAATTTAGAGGGTTCTTGTTTTGTTTTTTGTATTCCTTATATTTCATGTCATTATACTTGACACACTATTTTTACTACTCACTGAATCAATTATAAGAACATTTAATTGATACAATCCAATCACATCCTAGAGAATTGAAAACACATTCAATCATGAGGTTGTTAAGACACATTTACTTCTGTAGCACTTAACCACAAACAAGTTGCGACATCCCCTGATCTAACCCTCCAACCGGGCAAGGAAAAACTTTCAGGGGTCATATTTTAACGAACCCCTCCTACAAAATTTATCCGACTGTCTTCAAACTTGGTGTGTTTCATCTTAAGATGTTTAAGATGCTAAGTAATCGAAAGTTTTTTATTTTGTAACACGCTGTTGCCATAGCAATGCATTGTTTGTCAAGTGCTGCTTTTTTTTTTTTATACACATGAAAACTCATGGAACTTTGCAAACACATCAGACTTGTCATGAACATGAATTTTCAGAGATTTATTGTGCAATTTGCAATAAATAGCGCCCTCTAGACCTTTTTATGAAGCATTTCCGATTGTATGATTATGCTAGACCTACAAAAAAGTATTATGTAGCCATTTGCCAAACCAAAGAGGAAGTCCGCTATTTTGATTTTATTTTGGGAATTATACATCATTTTTGGCCTTTTTCATTCAACTTTGCACAGACAAGGCATGGAAAAAAACTAACATTTTAAATGGTCCTTGTTCCATGTAACAGTTGTCAAGTGCTGCTTTTTTTTTTATATATACACATGAAAACTCATGAAACTTTGCAAACACATCAGACTTGTCATGAACATGAATTTTCAGAGATTTATTGTGCAATTTGCAATAAATAGCGCCCTCTAGACATTTTTATGAAGCATTTCCGATTGTATGATTATGCTAGACCTACAAAAAAGTATTATGTAGCCATTTGCCAAACCAAAGAGGAAGTCCGCTATTTTGATTTTATTTTGGGAATTATACATAATTTTTGGCCTTCTTCATTAAACTTTGCACAGACAAGGCATGGAAAAAACTAACATTTTAAATGGTCCTTGTTCCATGTAACAGTACCCCAACGTGCCAGTACCCTGACGTGCAAGTAACCCAACGTTGTGCTCAATAGCGCCCTCTATGCATTTTTATGGAGCATTTCCAATTGTATGATTCAAGCGATACACAACTAAAGATGACTTGACCTAGATTTGTGAAAACTGGGAGGCATACCTATTAGCTTAAGACCTACAAAAAGTATTCTGTAGCCGTATGCTAAACCTAAAAGGAAGTCCGCCATTTTGAATTTATTTTGGGAATTGAGCACCATATTTTGCGTTTTGATTAAACTTTGCACACACAAGGCTTGTCAAAAACATTTTAGATGGTCCTTGTCCTATTTGACAGTACCCCAACGTGCCAGTACCCCGACGTGCAAGTACCCCAACGTGGCACGCCTTTGCTGTAGCGATGCATTGTTTGCAAAGAATTTTTTTTTTATATGATTCAGCTAGATGTGTGAATATTGGGAGGCATACCTATCAGCCGAATACCTCGACAAAGCATTCCATAGCAATGTGAACAAACACAAAAAGCATGGCAAAACATTTACAATTTAGACGGTTTCTTATGAAACAGTACCCTAACGTGCCAGTACCCCGACGTGCAAATACCCCAACGTGGCACGGGTTGCGAGGGCCCTTTATAGCTGCTCGCAGCTCTAGTTATTTTTTGTTATTATTCTTTTCCGCAAACAATCACATTTTTGAGACACTAAACGTGAACGAAAACTCACCAAACTTTACACGCAGATCGGGCCTGGCGAAAAATTGTATATTTTAAAGTCGCCATACATGATAACAGAAAAATGGGTCTGTAGCGCCACCTACATAGCTTAAACGGATCCCTGTCCCGCGACGATTGTCCTACGGCTATGAAAATTGTGTGGCACCTGTAGCATATCCAGATGAACAAAAACCTCTTTGATCTGTGTACCCTAAAATAGACAGGAAGTGAGATATGAGTATTTAAATGTCCAATTTTGGCCAATTTTTGCACATTTACTGGGGTCATACTTTTGCCCGCTTCTCCTACATGGTTAATCCGATTGACTTCAAACTTGGGATGCACCATCTCAACACCTGGGACAACATCATGGTAAAAAATCTAAAGTTTTTGACATACTATATGACGGTGGCGGGGCATCAAATTTACACTTTCAAAATTCTTACTTAACGAAGCATTGTCGGTGGTACGTTTAATCTAGAGCTACGAAAATTTGTACACATATGTAACAGACTATGATCTACAAAAAAGCCTGTTGGTGCCATATGCTAAACCTAACAGGAAGTCCGCCAGAGGCGAGGCATCAAATTTTGTGTTTCAAAATTCTAACTTAATGAAGCATTCCCGGCTGTACATTTCACCTAGAGTTACCAAAATTTGAAGACATATGTAACAGCCCTCAAGGTACAAAAAACTCTTTTTGAACCATATGCTAAACCGAACAGGAAGTCCGCCATTTTGATTTACTTTGGAACGTGTTGCCATTTTTTGGGCCATTTCATAGGGGTCTAATTTTAACGAACTCCTCCTACAGAGTTTATCCGATCATCTCCAAACTTGGTGTGATTCATCTTAAGATGTTGAAGATGAAAAGTTATTGAAAGCTTTTTATTTTGTCGCACGCTGTTGCCGTGGCATGCACAGTTTGCAAAGGAAAAAATTCCTTCTTAATGAAGCATTCCCAGTTGTACGAAGCAGCTAGAGCTACGAAAATTTGGAGACAAATGTAACAGCCCACGATGTACAAAAAAGTCTCTTGGTGCCATGTGCTAAACCCAACAGGAAGTCCCGTAGGGGCCGGGCATCACATTTTGAGCTAAAAAACTCCTCTTTAACGAAGCATTCCCGGTTGTACGTTTCACCTAGCGCTATGATAATTTAGAGGCGTACATAAGAGCCCACGATGTACAAAAAAGTCTCTTGGAACCATGTGCTAAACCAAACAGGAAGTCCGCCATTTTGATTTATGATGGGATTTGTAGCCTTTTTTTGTGGCCTTTTTTAGGGGTCATATTTTAACTCCTCCTACAAAATTCATCCGACCGTGTTCAAACTTGGTGTGTTTCATCTTAAGATGTTTAAGATGCAAATTTATCGAAAGTTTTTTATTTTGTCGCACGCTGCTGCTATCGCGATGCATTGGTTGCCAAGTAAAGTGCTGCTTTGTTTTTTTTATCTATACATGTGTGAAAACTCGTGAAACTTTGCACACACATCAGACTTGTCATTAACATGAATTTTTAGAGATTTCTTGTGCAATTTGCAATAAATCACGCCCTCTATACATTTTTTATGGAGCATTTCCGATTGGATGATTCAAGCGCGAAATAACTAAAGGTGACTTGACTTGACCTAGATTTGTGAAAACTCAGAGGCATACCTATTAGTCTAAGACCTACAAAAAGTATTCTGTAGCCGTATGCTAAACCGAAAAGGAAGTCCGCCATTTTGAATTTATTTTGGGAATTGCACACCATATTTTGCGTTTTGATTAAACTTTGCACACACAAGGCTTGTCAAAAACATTTGAGATGGTCCTTGTCCTATTTGACAGTACCCCAACGTGCCAGTACCCCGACGTGCAAGTACCCCAACGTGGCCCGGGTTGCGAGGGCCCTTTATAGCTGCTCGCAGCTCTAGTTATTATTCTTTTTCTTCTCCGCAAACAATCGCATTTTTGAGACACTAAACGTGAACGAAAACTCACCAAACTTTACACGCACATCAGGCCTGGCGAAAAATTTGATATTTTAAAGTCGCCATACATGATAACAGAAAAATGGCTCCTTAGCGCCCCCTACATAGGTTAAACGGATCCCTGTCCCGCTATGATTGTCCGACGGCTATGAAAATTGTGTGGCACCTGTAGCACATCCCAATGAACAAAAACCTCTTTGAAGTGTGTACCCTAAAATAGACAGAAAGTGAGGTATGAGTATTTAAATGTCCAATTTTTGCCAATTTTTGCACATTTACAGGGGTCATACTTTTGCCCGCTTCTCCTACACGGTTAACCCGATTGACTTCAAACTTGGGATGTACCATCTCAACACCTGGGACAACATCATTGTGAAAAATGAAAAGTTTTTGATATACTATATGACGGCGGCGGCGCATCAAATTTAGAGTTTAAAAATTCTTACTTCACGAGGCATTGCCGGTTGTACGTTTAATCTAGTGCTACGAAAATTGGTACACATATGTAACAGACTATGACCTACAAAAAACTCTTTTTGAACCATATGCTAAACCTAACAGGAAGTCCACCATTTTGATTTATTTTGGAACGTGTTGCCATTTTTTTGGCCATTTCATTGGGGCCTTATTTTAACGAACTCCTCCTTCAGTGTTTATCCGATCATCTTCAAACTTGGTGTGATTCATCTTAAGAGTTGAAGATGAAAAGTTATTGAAAGCTTTGTATTTCGTCGCACGCTGTTGTCATGGCATGCACTGTTTTTAAAGGAAAAAAAATATCCTTAAAGAAGCATTCCCATTTGTACGAAGCAGCTAGAGCTACGAAAATTTGTAGACATATGTTGGTGTGATTCATCTTAAAATGTTGAAGATGAAAAGTTATTGAAAGCTTTTTATTTCGTCGCACGCTGTTGCCGTGGCATGCACAGTTTGCAAAGGAAAAAATTCCCTCTTAATGAAGCATTCCCAGTTGTACGAAGCAGCTAGAGTTACGAAAATTTGGAGACAAATTTAACAGCCCACGATGCACAAAAAAGTCTCTTGGTGCCATGTGCTAAACCCAACAGGAAGTCCCGTAGGGGCCGGTCATCACATTTTGAGGTAAAAAACTCCTCTTTAACGAAGCATTCCCGGTTGTACGTTTCACCTAGCGCTATGATAATTTGCAGGCATACATAAGAGCCCATGATGTACAAAAAAGTCTCCTGGAACCATGTGCTAAACCAAACAGGAAGTCTGCCATTTTGATTTATGATGGGATTTGTTGCCATTTTTTGTGGCCTTTTTCAGGGGTCATATTTTAACGAACCCCTCCTACAAAATTTATCCGACTGTCTTCAAACTTGGTGTGTTTCATCTTAAGATGTTTAAGATGCAAAGTAATCGAAAGTTTTTTAATTTGTAACACGCTGTTGCCATAGCAATGCATTGTTTGTCAAGTGCTGCTTTTTAAAAAAATTTTTTTATTATTATTCTTCTCCGCAAACAATCGCATTTTTGAGACACTAAACGTGAACGAAAACTCACCAAACTTTACACGCACATCAGGCCTGGCGAAAAATTTGATATTTTAAAGTCGCCATACATGATAACAGAAAAATGGCTCTGTAGCGCCACCTACATAGGTTTAACGGATCCCTGTCCCGCTACGATTGTCCTACGGCTACGAAAATTGTGTGGCACCTGGAGCACATCCAGATGAACAAAAACCTCTTTGATAGTTGTACCCTAAAATAGACAGGAAGTGAGGTGTGATCATTTGAATGTCCAATTTTGGCCTATTTTTGCACATTTACAGGGGTCATACTTTTGCCCACTTCTCCTACACGGTTTACCCGATTGAGTTCAAACTTGGGATGTACCATCTCAACACCTGGGACAACACCATGGTAAAAAATCTAAAGTTTTTGACATACTATATGACGGTGGCGGGGCATCAAATTTAGAGTTTCAAAATTCTTGCTTAACGTAGTATTGCCGGTTGTACGTTTAACCTAGAGCTACGAAAATTGGTACACATATGTAACAGACTATGATCTACAAAAAAGTCTGTTGGTGCCATATGCTAAACCCAACAGGAAGTCCGCTAGAGGCGGGGCATCAAATTTTGCGTTTAAAAATTCTTACTTAAAGAAGCATTCCCGGCTGTACGTTTCACCTAGAGTTACCAAAATTTGAAGACATATGTAACAGCCCTCAAGGTACAAAAAACTCTTTTTGAACCATGTGCTAAACCTAACAGAAAGTCCACCATTTTGATTTACTTTGGAACGTGTTGCCATTTTTTTGGCCATTTCATAGGGGTCTTATTTTAACGAACTCCTCCTACAGAGTTTATCCCATCATCTTCAAACTTGGTGTGATTCATCTTAAGATGTTGAAGATGAAAAGTTATTGAAAGCTTTTTATTTCGTCGAACGCTGTTGCCGTGGCATGCACTTGTTTGCAAAGGAAAAAAATTCTTCTTAATGAAGAATTCCCAGTTGTACGAAGCAGCTAGAGCTACGAAAATTTGTAGACCTATGTAACAACCCCCAATGTACAAAAAAGTCTCTTGGTGCTATGTGCTAAACCCAACAGGAAGTCCCCCAAGGGCCGGGCATCACATTTTGAGCTAAAAAATACTCCTCTTTAACGAAGCATTCCCGGTTGTACGTTTTACCTAGAGTTACCAAAATTTGAAGACATATGTAACAGGCCTCGAGGTACAAAAAACTCTTTTTGAAACATATGCTAACCCCAACAGGAAGTCCGCCATTTTGATTTACTTTGGAACGTGTTGCCATTTTTTTTGGCCATTTCATAGGGGTCTCATTTTAACGAACTCCTCCTACAGAGTTTATCCGATCATCTTCAAACTTGGTGTGACTCATCTTAAGATGTTGAGGATGAAAAGTTATTGAAAGCTCTTTATTTCGTCGCACGCTGTTGTCGTGGCATGCACTTTTTGCAAAGGAAAAAAATCCTTCTTAATGAAGCATTCCCAGTTGTACGAAGTAGCTAGAGCTACAAAAATTTGTAGACATATGTAACAGCCCACAATGTACAAAAAAGTCTCTTGGTGCCATGTGCTAAACCCAACAGGAAGTCCCCCAGGGGCCGGGCATCACATTTTGAGCTAGAAAACTCCTCTTTAACGAAGCATTCCCGGTTGTACGTTTCACCTAGCGCGATGATAATTTGCAGGCATACATAAGAGCCCACGATGTACAAAAAAGTCTCTTGGAACCATGTGCTAAACCAAACAGGAAGTCTGCCATTTTGATTTATGATGGGATTTGTTGCCATTTTTTGTGGCCTTTTTCAGGGGTCATATTTGAACGAACTCCTCGTACAAAGTTCATCCGACCGTCTTCAAACTTGGTGTGTTTCATCTTAAGATGTTTAAGATGCAAAGTTATCGAAAGTTTTTTATTTTGTCGCACGCTGCTGCTATAGCGATGCATTGTTTGCCAAGTAAAGTGCTGCTTTGTTTTTTTATCTATACATGTGTGAAAACTCATGAAACTTTGCAAACACATCAGACTTGTCATGAACATGAATTTTTAGAGATTTATTGTGCAATTTGCAATAAATAGCACCCTCTAGACATTTTTATGAAGTATTTCCGATTGTATGATTCTGATAGATTTGTGAAAATTAGGACAGACCCCTATCAGCCTAATACCTACAAAAAAGTATTATGTAGCCATTTGCCAAACCAAAGAGGAAGTCCGCTATTTTGAATTTATTTTGGGAATTATACATCATTTTTGGCCTCTTTCATTAAACTTTGCACAGACAAGGCATGGTAAAAACTAACATTTTAAATGGTCCTTGTTCCATGTAACAGTACCCCAACGTGCCAGTACCCTGACGTGCAAGTAACCCAACGTTGTGCTCAATAGCGCCCTCTATGCATTTTTATGGAGCATTTCCAATTGTATGATTCAAGCGATACACAACTAAAGATGACTTGACCTAGATTTGTGAAAACTGGGAGGCATACCTATTAGCTTAAGACCTATAAAAAGTATTCTGTAGCCGTATGCTAAACCTAAAAGGAAGTCCGACATTTTGAATTTATTTTGGGAATTGCACACCATCTTTGGCCTTTTGCACTCACAAAGCTTGTCAAAAACATTTTAGATGGTCCTTGTCCGATTTGACAGTACCCCAACGTGCCAGTACCCCGACGTGCAAGTACCCCAACGTGGCCCAGGTTGCGAGGGCCCTTTATAGCTGCTCGCAGCTCTAGTTAGGGCCCGAGCAGCGGCGGCGGCGGTGCCGCTGCGAGGCCCTATTGTTTTTGTAGGAATTCTTCTTATTAGGGCCCGAGCAGCGACCGCTGCGAGGTCCCTATTGTTTTTCAAGGAATTCTTATTATTAGGGCCCGAGCAGCGACCGCTGCGAGGTCCCTATTGTTCCTGAAGGAATTCTTATTATTAGGGCCCGAGCAGCGGCGGCGGCGGTGCCGCTGCGAGGCCCTATTGTTTTTGTAGGAATTCTTCTTATTATTCTTCTTTTTCTTCTCCGCAAACAATCGCATTTTTGAGACACTAAACGTGAACGAAAACTCACCAAACTTTACACGCACATCAGGCCTGGCGAAAAATTTGATATTTTAAAGTCGCCATACATGATAACAGAAAAATGGCTCCTTAGCGCCCCCTACATAGGTTAAACGGATCCCTGTCCCGCTACGATTGTCCGACGGCTATGAAAATTGTGTGGCACCTGTAGCACATCCCAATGAACAAAAACCTCTTTGAAGTGTGTACCCTAAAATAGACAGAAAGTGAGGTATGAGTATTTAAATGTCCAATTTCTGCCAATTTTTGCACATTTACAGGGGTCATACTTTTGCCCGCTTCTCCTACACGGTTAACCCGATTGACTTCAAACTTGGGATGTACCATCTCAACACCTGGGACAACATCATTGTGAAAAATGAAAAGTTTTTGATATACTATATGACGGCGGCGGCGCATCAAATTTAGAGTTTAAAAATTCTTACTTCACGAAGCATTGCCGGTTGTACGTTTAATCTAGAGCTACGAAAATTGGTACACATATGTAACAGGCTATGACCTACAAAAAACTCTTTTTGAACCATATGCTAAACCTAACAGGAAGTCCACCATTTTGATTTATTTTGGAACGTGTTGCCATTTTTTTTGGCCATTTCATTGGGGTCTTATTTTAACGAACTCCTCCTACAGTGTTTATCCGATCATCTTCAAACTTGGTGTGATTCATCTTAAGATGTTGAAGATGAAAAGTTATTGAAAGCTTTGTATTTCGTCGCACACTGTTGTCATGGCATGCACTGTTTTTAAAGGAAAAAAAATATCCTTAAAGAAGCATTCCCATTTGTACGAAGCAGCTAGAGCTACGAAAATTTGTAGACATATGTAACAGCCCAAGATGTACAAAAAAGTCTCTTGGTGCCCTGTGCTAAACCCAACAGGAAGTCCCCCAGGGGCCGGGCATCACATTTTGAGCTAAAAAACTCCTCTTTAACAAAGCATACCCGGCTGTATGTTTCACATAGAGTTACCAAAATTTGTAGAGGTATATAACAGCCCTCGAGGTACAAAAAACTCTTTTTGAACCATATGCTAAACCTAACAGGACGTCCGCCATTTTGATTTACTTTGGAATGTGTTGCCATTTTTTTTGGCCATTTCATAGGGGTCATATTTTAACAAACTCCTCCTACAGAGTTTATCCGATCATCTTCAAACTTGGTGTGATTCATCTTAAGATGTTGAAAATGAAAAGTTATTGAAAGTTTTTTATTTCGTCACACGCTGTTGTCGTGGCATGCACTTTTTGCAAAGGAAAAGAAATCTTATTAATGAAGCATTCCCAGTTGTACGAAGCAGCTAGAGCGACGAAAAATTGTAGACATATGTAACAGTCCAGGATGTACAAAAAAGTCTCTTGGTGCCATGTGCTTAACCTAACAGGAAGTCCCCCAGGGGCCGGGCATCACATTTTGAGCTAAAAAACTCCTCTTTAACGAAGCATTCCCGGTTGTACGTTTCACCTAGCGCTATGATAATTTGCAGGCATACATAAGAGCCCATGATGTACAAAAAAGTCTCTTGGAACCATGTGCTAAACCAAACAGGAAGTCTGCCATTTTGATTTATGATGGGATTTGTTGCCATTTTTTGTGGCCTTTTTCAGGGGTCATATTTTAACGAACCCCTCCTACAAAATTTATCCGACTGTCTTCAAACTTGGTGTGTTTCATCTTAAGATGTTTAAGATGCAAAGTAATCGAAAGTTTTTTTATTTTGTAACACGCTGTTGCCATAGCAATGCATTGTTTGTCAAGTGCTGCTTTTTTTTTTTTTTATACACATGAAAACTCATGAAACTTTGCAAACACATCAGACTTGTCATGAACATGAATTTTCAGAGATTTATTGTGCAATTTGCAATAAATAGCGCCCTCTAGACATTTTTATGAAGCATTTCCGATTGTATGATTATGCTAGACCTACAAAAAAGTATTATGTAGCCTTTTGCCAAACCAAAGAGGAAGTCCGCTATTTTGATTTTATTTTGGGAATTATACATCATTTTTGGCCTTTTTCATTAAACTTTGCACAGACAAGGCATGGAAAAAACTAGCATTTTAAATGGTCCTTGTTCCATGTAACAGTTGTCAAGTGCTGCTTTTTTTTTTTTTTATACACATGAAAACTCATGAAACTTTGCAAACACATCAGACTTGTCATGAACATGAATTTTTCAGAGATTTATTGTGCAATTTGCAATAAATAGCGCCCTCTAGACATTTTTATGAAGCATTTCCGATTGTATGATTATGCTAGACCTACAAAAAAGTATTATGTAGCCATTTGCCAAACCAAAGAGGAAGTCCGCTATTTTGATTTTATTTTGGGAATTATACATCATTTTTGGCCTTTTTCATTAAACTTTGCACAGACAAGGCATGGAAAAAAATTACATTTTAAATGGTCCTTGTTCCATGTAACAGTACCACAACGTGCCAGTACCCTGACGTGCAAGTAACCCAACGTTGTGCTCAATAGCGCCCTCTATGCATTTTTATGGAGCATTTCCAATTGTATGATTCAAGCGATACACAACTAAAGATGACTTGACCAAGATTTATGAAAACTGGGAGGCATACCTATTAGCTTAAGACCTACAAAAAGTATTCTGTAGCCGTATGCTAAACCTAAAAGGAAGTCCACCATTTTGAATTTATTTTGGGAATTGCACACCATATTTTGCGTTTTGATTAAACTTTGCACACACAAGGCTTGTCAAAAACATTTTAGATGGTCCTTGTCCTATTTGACAGTATCCCAACGTGCCAGTACCCCGACGTGCAAGTACCCCAACGTGGCCCGGGTTGCGAGGGCCCTTTATAGCTGCTCGCAGCTCTAGTTCTTCTTCTTCTTCTTCTTTTTCTTTATTATTCTTTTCCGCAAACAACCACATTTTTGAGGCACTAAACATGAACGAAAACTCACCAAACTTTACACGCAGATTGGGCCTGGCGAAAAATTTGATATTTTAAAGTCGCCATACATGATAACAGAAAAATGGCTCTGTAGCGCAACCTACATAGGTTTAACGGATCCCTGTCCCGCTACGATTGTCCTATGGCTACGAAATTTGTGTGGCACCTGTAGCACATCCAGATGAACAAAAACCTCTTTGATATGTGTACCCTAAAATAGACAGGAAGTGAGGTATGAGTATTTGAATGTCCAATTTTGGCCCATTTTTGCACATTTACAGGGGTCATACTTTTGCCCGCTTCTCCTACACGGTTAACCCGATTGACTTCAAACTTGGGCTGTACCATCTCAACACCTGGGACAACATCATGGTAAAAAATCTAAAGTTTTTGACATACTATATGACGGTGGCGGGGCATCAAATTTACAGTTTCAAAATTCTTACTTAACAAAGCATTGCCGGTGGTACGTTTAATTGAGAGCCACGAAAATTGGTACACATATGTAACAGACTATGATCTACAAAAAAGCCTGTTGGTGCCATATGCTAAACCTAACAGGAAATCCGCCAGAGGCGAGGCATCAAATTTTGTGTTTCAAAATTCTTATTTAATGAAGCATTCCCGGCTGTACATTTCACCTAGAGTTACCAACATTTGAAGACATATGTAACAGCCCTCAAGGTACAAAAAACTCTTTTTGTACCATATGCTAAACCGAACAGGAAGTCCGCCATTTTGATTTACTTTGGAACGTGTTGCCATTTTTTGGGCCATTTCATAGGGGTCTTATTTTAACGAACTCCTCCTACAGAGTTTATCCGATCATCTCCAAACTTGGTGTGATTCATCTTAAAATGTTGAAGATGAAAAGTTATTGAAAGCTTTTTATTTCGTCGCACGCTGTTGCCGTGGCATGCACAGTTTGCAAAGGAAAAAAATTCCCTCTTAATGAAGCATTCCCAGTTGTACGAAGCAGCTAGAGCTACGAAAATTTGGAGACAAATTTAACAGCCCACGATGTACAAAAAAGTCTCTTGGTGCCATGTGCTAAACCCAACAGGAAGTCCCGTAGGGGCCGGTCATCACATTTTGAGGTAAAAAACTCCTCTTTAACGAAGCATTCCCGGTTGTACGTTTCACCTAGCGCTATGATAATTTGCAGGCATACATAAGTGCCCACGATGTACAAAAAAGTCTCTTGGAACCATATGCTAAACCAAACAGGAAGTCCGCCATTTTGATTTACGTTGGGATTTGTAGCCATTTTTTGTGGCCTTTTTTAGGGGTCATATTTTAACGAACTCCTCCTACAAAATTTATCCGACTGTCTTCAAACTTGGTGTGCTTCATCTTAAGATGTTTAAGATACAAAGTTATCGGAAGTTATTTATTTTGTCGCACGCCGTTTCATGGCGATGGATTGTTTGCCAAGTAAAATGTTGCTTTTTTTTTTTGGTCTAAACATGTGCAAAAACTCATGAAACTTTACACACACATCAGGCTTGTCATAAGCATGAATATTTTAGAGATTTCTTATTGAATTTGCAATAAATGCTTCAATAGCGCCCTCTAGACATTTTTATGAAGTCTTTCCGATTATATGATTCAGCTAGATGTGTGAATATTGGCAGGCATGCTTAATATATTCAAAAAGTATTCTATATAGCCATGTGCCAATCCATTTTGATTTTATTTTGTTAATTGTGCATCATTTTTGGCCTTTCCATGAAACTTTACAAACACAAAGCATGGCAAAAACGTTTAAAATTTAGATGGTTTCCTATTTGACAGTACCCCAACATGCCAGTACCCCGACGTGCAAATACCCCAACGTGGCCCGGGTTGCGAGGGCCCTTTATAGCTGCTCGCAGCTCTAGTTCTTCTTTTTATTTTTTGTTATTATTCTTTTCCGCAAACAATCACATTTTTGAGACACTAAACGTGAACGAAAACTCACCAAACTTTACACACACGTCAGGCCTGGCGAAAAATTTGATATTTTAAAGTCGCCATAGGTGATAACAGAAAAATGGCTCCATAGCGCCACCTACATAGGTTAAACAGATCCCTGGCCCGCTACGATTGTCCGACGGCTATGAAAATTGTGTGGCACCTGTAGCACATCCAGATGAACAAAAACATCTTTGATGTGTGTACCCTAAAATAGACAGGAAGTGAGATATGAGTATTTAAATGTCCAATTTTGGCCAATTTTTGCACATTTACAGGGGTCATACTTTTGCCTGCTTCTCCTACACGGTTAATCCAATTGACTTCAAACTTGGGATGTACCATCTCAAGACCTGGGACAACACCATGGTAAAAAATCTAAAGTTTTCGACATACTATATGACGGCGGTGGGGCATCAAATTTAGAGTTTCAAAACTCTTACTAAACGTAGTATTGCCGGTTGTATGTTTAACCTAGAGCTACGAAAATTGGTACACATATGTAACAGACTATGACCTACAAAAAAGTCTGTTGGTGCCATATGCTAAACCCAACAGGAAGTCCGCCAGAGGCGGGGCATCAAATTTTGAGTTTCAAAATTCTTACTTAATGAAGCATTCCCGGCTGTACGTTTCACCTAGAGTTACCAAAATTTAAAGACATATGTAACAGCCCTCAAGGTACATAAAACTCTTTTTGAACCATATGCTAAACCTAACAGAAAGTCCACCATTTTGATTTACTTTGGAACGTGTTCCCATTTTTTTGGCCATTTCATAGGGGTCCTATTTTAACGAACTCCTCTTACAGAGTTTATCCGATCATCTTCAAACTTGGTGTGATTCATCTTAAGATGTTGAAGATGAAAAGTTATTGAAAGCTTTTTATTTCGCTGCACGCTGTTGTCGTGGCATGCACTTGTTTGCAAAGGAAAAAAATTCTTCTTAATGAAGAATTCTCAGTTGTACGAAGCAGCTAGAGCTACGAAAATTTGTAGACATATGTAACAGCCCACGATGTACAAAAAAAGTCTCTTGCTGCTTTGTGCTAAACCCAACAGGAAGTCCCGCAAGGGCCGGGCATCACTTTTTGAGCTAAAAAACTCCTCTTTAACGAAGCATTCCCGGTTGTACCTTTCACCTAGCGCAATGATAATTTGGAGGCATACATAAGAGCCCACGATGTACAAAAAAGTCTTTTAGAACCATATGCTAAGCCAAACAGGAAGTCCGGCATTTTGATTTACTTTGCTATTTGTAGCCATTTTTTGGGGGCCTTTTATAGGCCTCATATTTTCTACAAAACTTATCAGATTGTCTTCATTCTTTGGCATGTTTCATCTGAAGTATTGCCGGTTATACGTTTAATCTAGAGCTACGAAAATTGGTACACATATGTAACAGACTATGATCTACAAAAAAGCCTGTTGGTGCCATATGCTAAACCTAACAGGAAGTCCGCCAGAGGCAGGGCATCAAATTTTGCATTTCAAAATTTTTACTTAATGAAGCATTTCCGGCTGTACGTTTCACCTAGAGTGACCAAAATTTGAAGACGTATGTAACAGCCCTCGAGGTACAAAAAACTCTTTTTGAACCATATGCTAAACCTAACAGGAAGTCTGCCATTTTGATTTACTTTGGAACATGTTGCCATTTTTTTGGCCATTTCATAGGGGTCTTATTTTAACGAACTCCTCCTACAGAGTTTATCCGATCATCTTCAAACTTGGTGTGATTCATCTTAAGATGTTGACGATGAAAAGTTATTGAAAGCTTTTTATTTCGTCGCACGCTGTTGTCGTGGCATGCACTGTTGGCAAAGGAAAAAAAAATCCTTCTTAATGCAGCGTTCCCAGTTGGACGAAGCAGCTCGAGCTACAAAAATTTGTAGACATATGTACACATTTGTCCACATATATATATTTACATATGCATGTAAAAAAATTATGTCAGGCTAAACTAAATGGTTGATTAGGCCCCACACATTTTCACCTTACCATACCCGGCCCTCTTTGCAAAAGGTTTGAACACTCCTGGCCTAAACCTAGGTGTATACTCAAACTATGCACGCACATAAAGCCTGGAACAAAATGTGTAATTTAGAGGGTTCTTGTTTTGTTTTTTGTATTCCTTATATTTCATGTCATTATACTTGACACACTATTTTTACTACTCACTGAATCAGTTATAAGAACATTTAATTGATACAATCCAATCACATCCTAGAGAATTGAAAACACATTCAATCATGAGGTTGTTAAGACACATTTACTTCTGTAGCACTTAACCACAAACAAGTTGCGACATCCCCTGATCTAACCCTCCAACCGGGCAAGGAAAAACTTTCAGGGGTCATATTTTAACGAACCCCTCCTACAAAATTTATCCGACTGTCTTCAAACTTGGTGTGTTTCATCTTAAGATGTTTAAGATGCAAAGTAATCGAAAGTTTTTTATTTTGTAACACGCTGTTGCCATAGCAATGCATTGTTTGTCAAGTGCTGCTTTTTTTTTTTTTATACACATGAAAACTCATGGAACTTTGCAAACACATCAGACTTGTCATGAACATGAATTTTCAGAGATTTATTGTGCAATTTGCAATAAATAGCGCCCTCTAGACCTTTTTATGAAGCATTTCCGATTGTATGATTATGCTAGACCTACAAAAAAGTATTATGTAGCCATTTGCCAAACCAAAGAGGAAGTCCGCTATTTTGATTTTATTTTGGGAATTATACATCATTTTTGGCCTTTTTCATTCAACTTTGCACAGACAAGGCATGGAAAAAACTAACATTTTAAATGGTCCTTGTTCCATGTAACAGTTGTCAAGTGCTGCTTTTTTTTTTTTTATACACATGAAAACTCATGAAACTTTGCAAACACATCAGACTTGTCATGAACATGAATTTTCAGAGATTTATTGTGCAATTTGCAATAAATAGCGCCCTCTAGACATTTTTATGAAGCATTTCCGATTGTATGATTATGCTAGACCTACAAAAAAGTATTATGTAGCCATTTGCCAAACCAAAGAGGAAGTCCGCTATTTTGATTTTATTTTGGGAATTATACATCATTTTTGGCCTTTTTCATTCAACTTTGCACAGAAAAGGCATGGAAAAAACTAACATTTTAAATGGTCCTTGTTCCATGTAACAGTTGTCAAGTGCTGCTTTTTTTTTTTTTTATACACATGAAAACTCATGAAACTTTGCAAACACATCAGACTTGTCATGAACATGAATTTTCAGAGATTTATTGTGCAATTTGCAATAAATAGCGCCCTCTAGACATTTTTATGAAGCATTTCCGATTGTATGATTATGCTAGACCTACAAAAAAGTATTATGTAGCCATTTGCCAAACCAAAGAGGAAGTCCGCTATTTTGATTTTATTTTGGGAATTATACATAATTTTTGGCCTTCTTCATTAAACTTTGCACAGACAAGGCATGGAAAAAACTAACATTTTAAATGGTCCTTGTTCCATGTAACAGTACCCCAACGTGCCAGTACCCTGACGTGCAAGTAACCCAACGTTGTGCTCAATAGCGCCCTCTATGCATTTTTATGGAGCATTTCCAATTTCCAAAAGATGACTTGACCTAGATTTGTGAAAACTGGGAGGCATACCTATTAGCTTAAGACCTACAAAAAGTATTCTGTAGCCGTATGCTAAACCTAAAAGGAAGTCCGCCATTTTGAATTTATTTTGGGAATTGCGCACCATATTTTGCGTTTTGATTAAACTTTGCACACACAAGGCTTGTCAAAAACATTTTAGATGGTCCTTGTCCTATTTGACAGTACCCCAACGTGCCAGTACCCCGACGTGCAAGTACCCCAACGTGGCACGCCTTTGCTGTAGCGATGCATTGTTTGCAAAGAATTTTTTTTTTATATGATTCAGCTAGATGTGTGAATATTGGGAGGCATACCTATCAGCCGAATACCTCGATAAAGCATTCCATAGCAATGTGAACAAACACAAAAAGCATGGCAAAACATTTACAATTTAGACGGTTTCTTATGAAACAGTACCCTAACGTGCAGTACCCAACGACAGGGGGAAAAATTTAGACTTTTCAAAATACTATATGATGAGGGCGGGGCATCAAAATTTGTGTTTCGCAATGAAAAAGGATATGCTTGATAACTCCCCGGTACATGCTCCAAAAAATCCCAAACTTGACATGTATGTTTATCGTCAAGGCCTGAAGTTATCTCTATGACAACATTCAGTTATATATGCAGCGCCACCTAGCCCTTGAGGCATAAAAAAAAAAATACCCCACATACGGTATTTTGTACAAAAAATGTAAACTCATTCTAAGTGTGATAACTAAGTCATTTATGAATATTCTTTTAGTTTCCACCACTCAAAATGTTCACTGGCATCAGACTTATCCAAACATATATATATTTTTATTTATTTTTGATAGCCTTTATGGACATTAAAAGCAATATCGTGAATGAAGGATATGCTTAATAACTCCACGGTACATGCTCCAAAAAAAATCCCACACTTTACATGTATGCTTATAATCAAGGCCTGAAGGTATCTGTATGACAACATTCAGTTATAAATACAGCGCCACCTAGCCCTTGAGGCATTTATATATATATATATATAAAAAAAAACACATACGGTGTTTTGTACAAAAAATGTACACTCATTCTAAGTGTGATAACTAAGTCATTTATGAATATTCTTTTAGTTTCCACCACTCAAATTGTTCACTGGCTTCACACCGATCCAAACGTATGTACGTTTCCATTTTGTTTTATTCATTTTTGATTGCCCCTTTGGACAATAAAAGTAACATTGTGCAATGAGTACAACGAGCGATGATGTGTATATACACTTTTACAAAAAATACCAATCAGGGCAACTCATTGCCTAAAAATAAAAAAGGACGCTGATTTTTGCAGGTCTTAACAACCACCAAAACCCGTTGAGCTTGACACACACTGGCAAAAAAAAATATTCTACATGTAAACGTTTATTATGCCATTTTCAAAGAAATTTTGCTTCCAATATGCCAGTACCCCAACGTGCAAGGACCCCAACGTGGCCCGGGCTGCGAGGGCCCTTTATAGCTGCTCGCAGCTCTAGTTATTCTTCTTCTTCTTCTTCTTCTTCTTCTTCTTCTTCTTTATTCTCCGCAAACGATCGCGATTTTGGGTACCTAAACATTCACGAAAACTCACCGAACTTTGCACACTCCTCAGGCCCGGCGAAAAATTTGATATTATTAAGTCGTCATAACAATGCGACTCGATAGCGCCCCCTAGCGTAGAACAATAAAAACCAAGCCCGGCACGTTTGAGCTAGAGCAACAAAAATTGGCAGGCACGTGTAGCACCCCGAGACGCACAAAAAAGTCTATTGGGACCATGTAGCTAAAATGTACAGGAAGTGAGCTATGAATTTTTTAATGTCCAATTTTGGCCTATTTTGGCACATTCATTGTGGTCATGCTTTTTCCCCCTTTGCAAACATTTTTCATCCAATTGACTTCAAACTTGGCATTTATCATCTCAAGACCTGAGAGAACAACTGGGCAAAACATCTTGCCTTTTTGAAATACTATATGACGGGGGCGGGGCATCAAATATTGCCTTTAAAATTTCATTTGTCCAGAAAGAGCAAATGCTTAATAACTCCCATGTTCAAGCTCCAAAAAATCTCAAACTTCTCAAGCAACGTAATAGTCACGGCCTGAAAACATCTATATGATAAAATTCAGTTATACATATAGCGCCACCTAGTGGTTACAATAAATGTCATACTTTACGTTTTTAGCTACTGTGCTGAGCTTGTTGAAGGGATCCATTTGAAAATTGGTCAGAAAAGCCTTAAGATGTTGATCATGCCCCACACCGAATATTGTAACTTTTCGCCAAAGGGCGTGGCCGCTACGGTGACGCAAAGTCTGAAGATTTTTCGTGAAAATAAAAGCTGCATTAACTTGACCGAGATGATCCTATCTTCTCAAAATTTCACACATTTGATGAGAGTCCAGCCCTAAAGACATCTACTGACTTATATTTCATCTAACTGATAGCGCCACCTAGTGGCAATTTTTTTTCTTACGAATTTTCTTCTACGTTTTTCTCCAAACACGTTAACTGGACCTACCTCATATTTGCTCAGATGAGGGTTTCGGCCTTCATGATGTCACAACACGAAGTTTGTGAGTTTTCGCGAATTGCTGTGGGTGTGGCTAAGCGCCAAGAAAACAACGCCAGTTTTGAGGGTCTAAACATGCACAGAAACTCATGAAACTTGGCACACACATCTGGCCTTGTAAAATGAGCAATATTTTATTGTTGATTGTGCTATTTTTACAAAAATGACTCAATAGCGCCCCCGAGAAGTTTTTAACGAAGCAGCCCCGGTTGTACGTTTAAGCAAGAACGACGAATATTTTTAGGTGTACGAGGGAGCCCAAGACCTACAAAAAAGTCTCTTGGACCCATATGCTAAAATGAACAGGAAGTGAGCTACGAATTTTTGAATGTCCCATTTTTGACAATTTTTGCACATTTTCAGGGGGCATACTTTTGCCCACTTCTCCTACACGTTTTATCCGACTGACTTATGACTTGACCTGGACCATGCCAAGACCTGAGCCAACAACAGACGGAAAAATCTTGACTTTTGGAAATACTATATGATGAGGGCGGGGCATCAAAATTTGTGTTTCGCACTGAAAAAGGATATGCTTAATAACTCCCCGATACATGCTCCAAAATATCCCAAACTTGACATGTATGTTTATCGTCAAGGCCTGAAGCTATCTCTATGACAACATTCAGTTATATATGCAGCGCCACCTAGCCCTTGAGGCATAAAAAAAAAATACCCCACATACGGTATTTTGTACAAAAAATGTAAACTCATTCTAAGTGTGATAACTAAGTCATTTATGAATATTCTTTTAGTTTCCACCACTCATAATGTTCACTGGCATCAGACTTATCCAAACATATATATATTTTTATTTATTTTTGATAGCCTCTGTGGACATTAAAAGCAATATCGTGAATGAAGGATATGCTTAATAACTCCACGGTACATGCTCCAAAAAAAATCCCACACTTCACATGTATGCTTATAATCAAGGCCTGAAGGTATCTCGATGACAACATTCAGTTATAAATACAGCGCCACCTAGCCCTTGAGGCTTATATAAAAAAAAAAAAAAACACATACGGTATTTTGTACAAAAAATGTAAACTCATTCTAAGTGTGATGACTAAGTCATTTATGAATATTCTTTTAGTTTCCACAACTCAAATTGTTCACTGGCTTCACACCGATCCAAACGTATGTACGTTTCCATTTTGTTTTATTCATTTTTGATTGCCCCTTTGGACAATAAAAGTAACATTGTGCAATGAGTACAACGAGCGATGATGTATATATACACTTTTACAAAAAATACCAATCAGGGCAACTCATTGCCTAAAAATAAAAAAGGACGCGGATTTTTGCAGGTCTTAACAATCCCCAAAACCCGTTGAGCTTGATACACACTGGCAAAAAAAATATTCTACATGTAAACGTTTATTATGCCATTTTCAAAGAAATTTTGCTTCCAATATGCCAGTACCCCAACGTGCCAGTACCCTAACGTGCAAGTACCCCAACGTGCAAGGACTCCAACATGGCCCGGGCTGCGAGGGCCCTTTATAGCTGCTCGCAGCTCTAGTTAGGGCCCGAGCAGCGACCGCTGCGAGGTCCCTCTTGTTTTTGTAAGAATTATTATTAGGGCCCGAGCAGCGACCGCTGCGAGGTCCCTATTGTTTTTGTAAAAATTATTATTATTATTATTATTATTATTATTATTATTATTATTATTATTATTATTCTTCTTCTTTATTCTCCGCAAACGATCGCGATTTTGGGTACCTAAACATTCACGAAAACTCACCGAACTTTGCACACTCCTCAGGCCCGGCGAAAAATTTGATATTATTAAGTCGTCATAACAATGAGACTCGATAGCGCCCCCTAGCGTAGAAAAATAAATACCAAGCCCGGCACGTTTGAGCTAGAGCAACAAAAATTGGCAGGCACGTGTAGCACCCCGAGACGCACAAAAAAGTTTATTGGGACCATGTAGCTAAAATGTACAGGAAGTGAGCTATGAATTTTTTTATGTCCAATTTTGGCCTATTTTGGCACATTCACTGTGGTCATGCTTTTTCCCCCTTTGCAAACATTTTTCATCCAATTGACTTCAAACTTGGCATTTATCATCTCAAGACCTGAGAGAACAACTGGGCAAAACATCTTGCCTTTTCGAAATACTATATGACGGGGGCGGGGCATCAAATATTGCCTTTAAAATTTCATTTGTCCAGAAAGAGCAAATGCTTAATAACTGCCATGTTCAAGCTCCAAAAAATCTCAAACTTCTCAGGCAACGTAATAGTCACGGCCTGAAAACATCTATATGATAAAATTCAGTTATACATATAGCGCCACCTAGTGGTTACAATAAATGTCATACTTTACGTTTTTAGCTACTGTGCTGAGCTTGTTGAAGGGATCCATTTGAAAATTGGTCAGAAAAGCCTTAAGATGTTGATCATGCCCCACACCGAATATTGTAACTTTTCGCCAAAGGGCGTTGCCGCTACGGTGACGCAAAGTCTGAAGATTTTTCGTGAAAATAAAAGCTGCATTAACTTGACCGAGATGATCCTATCTTCTCAAAATTTCACACATTTGATGAGAGTCCAGCCCTAAAGACATCTACTGACTTATATTTCATCTAACTGATAGCGCCACCTAGTGGCAATTTTTTTTCTTACGAATTTTCTTCTACGTTTTTCTCCAAACACGTTAACTGGACCTACCTCATATTTGCTCAGATGAGGGTTTCGGCCTTCATGATGTCACAACACGAAGTTTGTGAGTTTTCGCGAATTGCTGTGGGTGTGGCTAAGCGCTGTTCGCCAAGAAAATAACGCCAGTTTTGAGGGTCTACACATGCACAGAAACTCATGAAACTTGGCACACACATCTGGCCTGGTAAAATTAGCAATATTTTATTGTTGATTGTGCTATTTTTACAAAAATGACTCAATAGCGCCCCCTAGAAGTTTTTAACGAAGCAGCCCCAGTTGTACGTTTAAGCAAGAACGACGAATATTTTTAGGTGTATGAGGGAGCCCAAGACCTACAAAAAAGTCTCTTGGACCCATATGCTAAAATGAACAGGAAGTGAGCTACGAATTTTTGAATGTCCCATTTTTGACAATTTTTGCACATTCACAGGGGGCAGACTTTTGCCCACTTCTCCTATACGTTTCATCTGACTGAGTTAAGACTTGACCTGGACCATGTCAAGTCCTGAGCCAACGACAGGGGGAAAAATCTTGACCTTTCGAAATACTATATGATGAAGGCGGGGCATCAAAATTTGTGTTTCGCACTGAAAAAGGATATGCTTAATAACTCCCCGGTACATGCTCCAAAAAATCCCAAACTTGACATGTATGTTTATCGTCAAGGCCTGAAGCAATCTCTATGACAACATTCAGTTATATATGCAGCGCCACCTAGCCCTTGAGGCATAAAAAAAAAATACCCCACATACGGTATTTTGTACAAAAAATGTCAACTCATTCTGAGTGTGATAACTAAGTCATTTATGAATATTCTTTTAGTTTCCACCACTCAAAATGTTCACTGGCATCAGACTTATCCAAACATATATATATTTTTATTTATTTTTGATAGCCTCTGTGGACATTAAAAGCAATATCGTGAATGAAGGATATGCTTAATAACTCCACGGTACATGCTCCAAAAAAAATCCCACACTTGACATGTATGCTTATAATCAAGGCCTGAAGGTATCTCGATGACAACATTCAGTTATAAATACAGCGCCACCTAGCCCTTGAGGCTTATATAAAAAAAAAAAACCCACATACGGTATTTTGTACAAAAAAATTTAAACTCATTCTAAGTGTGATGACTAAGTCATTTCTGAATATTCTTTTAGTTTCCACCACTCAAATTGTTCACTGGCTTCACACCGATCCAAACGTATGTACGTTTCCATTTTGTTTTATTCATTTTTGATTGCCCCTTTGGACAATAAAAGTAACATTGTGCAATGAGTACAACGAGCGATGATGTATATATACACTTTTACAAAAAATATCAATCAGGGCAACTCATTGCCTAAAAATAAAAAAGGACGCTGATTTTTGCAGGTCTTAACAATCACCAAAACCCGTTGAGCTTGACACACACTGGCAAAAAAAATATTCTACATGTAAACGTTTATTATGCCATTTTCAAAGAAATTTTGCTTCCAATATGCCAGTACCCCAACGTGCCAGTACCCCAACGTGCCAGTACCCTAACGTGCAAGTACCCCAACGTGCAAGGACTCCAACGTGGCCCGGGCTGCGAGGGCCCTTTATAGCTGCTCGCAGCTCTAGTTATTATTATTCTTCTTCTTCTTCTTCTTCTCCGTAAACGATCGCATTTTTGAGGGCCTAAACATTTACGAAAACTCACCAAACTTTGCAGTCTCTTCGGGCCCGGCGAAAAATTTGATATTATGTAGTTGTCATAACAACGCGAATCTATAGCGCCACCTAGCGTAGAAAAATAAAAACCAATCCCGGCCCGTTTGAGCTAGAGCTACGAAAATTGGCAGGCACGTGTAGCACTACGAGACGCACAAAAAAGTCAGTGGAAGCCATTTCCTAAAATGTACAGGAAGTGAGCAATGAATTTTTTAATGTCCAATTTTGGCCTATTTTGGCACATTCACTGTGGTCATGCTTTTTCCCCCTATGCAAACATTTTTCATCCCATTGACTTTAAACTTGGCATTTATCATCTCAAGACTTAAGAGAAAAACTAGGCAAAAAATCTTGCGTTTTCGAAATACTATATGACGGGGGCGGGGCATCAAATATTGCCTTTAAAATTTCATTTGTCCAGAAAGAGCAAATGCTGAATAACTCCCATGTACAAGCTCCAAAAAATCTCAAACTTCTCAGGCAACGTAATAGTCACGGCCTGAAAACATCTATATGATAAAATTCAGTTATACATATAGCGCCACCTAGTGGTTACAATAAATGTCATACTTTACGTTTTTAGCTACTGTGCCGAGTTCGTTGAAGGGATCCAGTTGAAAATTGGTCAGAAAAGCCTTAAGATGTTGATGATGCCCCACACCGAATATTGTAACTTTTCGCCAAAGGGCGTGGCCGCTACGGTGACGCAAAGTCCGAAAATTTTTCGTGACAATAAAAGCTGCATGAACTTGACCGAGATGATCCTATCTTCTCAAAATTTCACACATTTGATGAGAGTCCAGCCCTTAAGACATCTACGAACTTATATTTCATCTAACTGATAGCGCCACCTAGTGGCAATTTTTTTTCTTACGAATTTTCTTGTACATTTTTCTCCAAACACGTTAACTGGACCAACCTCATATTTGCTCAGATGAGGGTTTCGGCCTTCATGATGTCACAACACGAAGTTTGTGAGTTTTCGCGAATCGCTGTGGGCGTGGCTAAGCACTGTTCGCCAAGAAAACAACGCCAGTTTTGAGGGTCTAAACATGCGCAGAAACTCATGAAACTTGGCACACACATCTGGCCTGGTAAAATGAACAATATTTTATTGTTGATTGTACTATTTTTACAAAAATGACTCAATAGCGCCCCCTAGAAATTTTTAACGAAGCAGCCCCGATTCTACGTTTAAGCAAGATCTACGAAAATTTTTACGTGTATGAGGGAGCCAAAGACCTACAAAAAAGTCTCTTGGACCCATATGCTAAAATGAACAGGAAGTAAGGTACGAATTTTTGAATGTCCCATTTTTGACGATTTTTGCACATTTTCAGGGGGCATACTTTTGCCCACTTCTCCTACATGTTTTATCCGACTGACTTATGACTTGACCTGGACCATGTCAAGACCTGAGCCAACAACAGACGGAAAAATCTTGACTTTTGGAAATACTATATGATGAGCGCGGGGCATCAAAATTTGTGTTTCGCACTGAAAAAGGATATGCTTAATAACTCCCCGATACATGCTCCAAAAAATCCCAAACTTGACATGTATGTTTATCGTCAAGGCCTGAAGGTATCTCTATGACAACATTCAGTTATATATGCAGCGCCACCTCGCCCTTGAGGCAAAACAAAAAAATACCCCACATACGGTATTTTGTACAAAAAATGTAAACTCATTCTAAGTGTGATAACTAAGTCATTTATGAATATTCTTTTACTTTCCACCACTCAAAATGTTCACTGGCATTAGACTTATCCAAACATGTACTTTTTTATTTATTTTTGATAGCCTCTAATGGACATTAAAAGCAATATCGTGAATGAAGGATATGCTTAATAACTCCACGGTACATGCTCCAAAAAAATCCCACACTTGACATGTATGTTTCGAGTCAAGGCTTGAAGGTATCCCTATGACAACATTCCATTATATATACAGCGCCACCTAGCCCTAGAGGCATAAAAAAAAATACACCAACTTAACGGTATTTTTACAAAAAAAAAAAAAATCCACATGTCAAGGTTTATCATGCCATTTTCAAAGAAATTCTGCTTCCAATGTGCCGTACCTAAACTTGCCAGTACCCCAACGTGCCAGTACCCCAACGTGCAAGTACCCCAACGTGCAAGTACCCCAACGTGGCCCGGGCTGCGAGGGCCCTTTATAGCTGCTCGCAGCTCTAGTTATTCTTCTTCTTCTTCTTCTTTATTCTCCGCAAACAATCGCGATTTTGGGTACCTAAATATTCACGAAAACTCACCGAACTTTTCACACTCCTCAGGTCCGGCGAAAAATTTGATATTATGAAGTCGTTATAACAACGCGACTCTATAGCGCCCCCTAGCATAGAAAAATAAAAACCAAGCCCGGCACGTTTGAGCTAGAGCAACGCAAATTGGCAGGCACGTGTAGCACCCTGAGACCCACAAAAAAGTCCATTGGGACCATGTAGTTAAAATGTACAGGAAGTGAGCTATGAATTTTTTAATGTCCAACTTTGGCCTATTTTGGCACATTCACTGTGGTCATGCTTTTTCCCCCTATGCAAACATTTTTCATCCCATTGACTTCAAACTTGGCATTTATCATCTCAAGACCTAAGAGAACAGTTGGGCAAAAAGTCTTGCCTTTCCGAAATACTATATGACGGGGGCGGGGCATCAAATATTGCCTTTAAAATTTCATTTTTCCAGAAAGAGCAAATGCTGAATAACTCCCATGTACAAGCTCCAAAAAATCTCAAACTTCTCAGGCAACGTAATAGTCACGGCCTGAAAACATCTATATGACAAAATTCAGATATACATATAGCGCCACCTAGTGGTTACAATAAATGTCATACTTTACGTTTTTAGTTACTGTGCTGAGCTCGTTGAAGGGATCCAGTTGAAAATTGGTCAGAAAAGCCTTAAGATGTTGATGATGCCCCACACCGAATATTGTAACTTTTCGCCAAAGGGCGTGGCCGCTACAGTGACGCAAAGTCTGAAGATTTTTCGTGACAATAAAAGCTGCATTAACTTGACCGAGATGATCCTATCTTCTCAAAATTTCACACATTTGATGAGAGTTCAGCTCTAAAGACATCTACTAACTTACATTTCATCTAACTGATAGCGCCACCTAGTGGCAATTTTTTTTCTTACGAATTTTCTTCTACGTTTTTCTCCAAACACGTTAACTGGACCTACCTCATATTTGCTCAGAGGAGGGTTTCGGCCTTCATGATTTCACAACACGAAGTTTGTGAGTTTTCGCGAATTGCTGTAGGCGTGGCTAAGCGCTGTTCGCCAAGAAAACAACACCAGTTTTGAGGGTCTAAACATGCACAGAAACTCCTGAAACATGGCACACACATCTGGCCTGGTAAAATGAGCAATATTTTATTGTTGATTGTGCTATTTTTACAAAACTGACTCAATAGCGCCCCCTCGAAATTTTTAACGAAGCAGCCCCGGTTGTACGTTTAAGCAAGAACGCCGAATATTTTTAGGTGTATGAGGGAGCCCAAGACCTACAAAAAAGTCTCTTGTACCCATATGCTAAAATGAACAGGAAGTGAGCTACGAATTTTTTAATGTCCCATTTTTGACGATTTTTGCACATTCACAGGGGGCAGACTTTTGCCCACTTCTCCTACACGTTTCATCCGACTGAGTTAAGACTTGGCCTGGACCATGTCAAGACCTGAGCCAACGACAGGGGGGAAAATATTGACTTTTCGAAATACTATATGATGAGGGCGGGGCATCAAAATTTGTGTTTCGCAATGAAAAAGGATATGCTTGATAACTCCCCGGTACATGCTCCAAAAAATCCCAAACTTGACATGTATGTTTATCGTCAAGGCCTGACGTTATCTCTATGACAACATTCAGTTATATATGCAGCGCCACCTAGCCCTTGAGGCATGAAAAAAAAATACCCCACATACGGTATTTTGTACAAAAAATGTAAACTCATTCTAAGTGTGATAACGAAGTCATTTATGAATATTCTTTTAGTTTCCACCACTCAAAATGTTCACTGGCATCAGACTTATCCAAACATATATATATTTTTATTTATTTTTGATAGCCTCTATGGACATTAAAAGCAATATCGTGAATGAAGGATATGCTTAATAACTCCACGGTACATGCTCCAAAAAAAATCCCACACTTGACATGTATGATTATAATCAAGGCCTGAAGGTATCTCTATCACAACATTCAGTTATAAATACAGCACCACCTAGCCCTTGAGGCTTATATATAAAAAAAAATAAAATACCCCACATACGGTATTTTGTACAAAAAATGTACACTCATTCTAAGTGTGATAACTAAGTCATTTATGAATATTCTTTTAGTTTCCACCACTCAAATTGTTCACTGGCTTCACACCGATCCAAACATATGTACGTTTCCATTTTGTTTTATTCATTTTTGATTGCCCCTTTGGACAATAAAAGTAACATTGTGCAATGAGTACAACGAGCGATGATGTGTATATACACTTTTACAAAAAAATACCAATCAGGGCAACTCATTGCCTAAAAATAAAAAAGGACGCTGATTTTTGCAGGTCTTAACAATCACCAAAACCCGTTGAGCTTGACACACACACTGGCAAAAAAATATTCTACATGTAAACGTTTATTATGCCATTTTCAAAGAAATTTTGCTTCCAATATGCCAGTACCCCAACGTGCCAGTACCCCAACGTGCAAGTACCCCAACGTGCAAGGACCCCAACGTGGCCCGGGCTGCGAGGGCCCTTTATAGCTGCTCGCAGCTCTAGTTAGGGCCCGAGCAGCGACCGCTGCGAGGTCCCTATTGTTTTTGTAAAAATTATTATTATTATTATTATTATTATTATTATTATTATTATTATTAGGGCCCGAGCAGCGACCGCTGCGAGGTCCCTATTGTTTTTGTAAAAATTATTATTATTATTATTATTATTATTATTATTATTATTATTATTATTATTAGGGCCCGAGCAGCTACCGCTGCGAGGTCCCTATTGTTTTTCGATCGGATTATTATTATTATTATTATTATTATTATTCTTCTTCTTCTTCTTCTTCTTCTCCGTAAACGATCACGATTTTGGGTACCTAAACATTTACGAAAACTCACCAAACTTTGCACACTCCTCAGGCCCGGCGAAAAATTTGATATTATGAAGTCGTCATAACAACGCGACTCTATAGCGCCCCCTAGCATAGAAAAATAAAAACCAAGCCCGGCATGTTTGAGCTAGAGCAACGAAAATTGGCAGGCACGTGTAGCACCCCGAGACGCACAAAAAAGTCTATTGGGACCATGTAGCTAAAATGTACAGGAAGTGAGCTATGAATTTTTTAATGTCCAATTTTGGCCTATTTTGGCACATTCACTGTGGTCATGCTTTTTCCCCCTTTGCAAACATTTTTCATCCAATTGACTTCAAACTTGGCATTTATCATCTCAAGACCTGAGAGAACAACTGGGCAAAACATCTTGCCTTTTCGAAATACTATATGACGGGGGCGGGGCATCAAATATTGCCTTTAAAATTTCATTTGTCCAGAAAGAGCAAATGCTTAATAACTCCCATGTTCAAGCTCCAAAAAATCTCAAACTTATCAGGCAACTTAATAGTCACGGCCTGAAAACATCTATATGATAAAATTCAGTTATCCATGTAGCGCCACCTAGTGGTAACAATAATTGTCATACTTTACGTTTTTAGCTACTGTGCTGAGCTCGTTGAAGGGATCCATTTGAAAATTGGTCAGAAAAGCCTTAAGATGTTGATCATGCCCCACACCGAATATTGTAACTTTTCGCCAAAGGGCGTGGCCGCTACGGTGACGCAAAGTCTGAAGATTTTTCGTGAAAATAAAAGCTGCATTAACTTGACCGAGATGATCCTATCTTCTCAAAATTTCACACATTTGATGAGAGTCCAGCCCTAAAGACATCTACTGACTTATATTTCATCTAACTGATAGCGCCACCTAGTGGCAATTTTTTTTCTTACGAATTTTCTTCTACGTTTTTCTCCAAACACGTTAACTGGACCTACCTCATATTTGCTCAGATGAGGGTTTCGGCCTTCATGATGTCACAACACGAAGTTTGTGAGTTTTCGCGAATTGCTGTGGGTGTGGCTAAGCGCTGTTCGCCAAGAAAATAACGCCAGTTTTGAGGGTCTAAACATGCACAGAAACTCATGAAACTTGGCACACACATCTGGCCTGGTAAAATGAGCAATATTTTATTGTTGATTGTGCTATTTTTACAAAAATGACTCAATAGCGCCCCCTAGAAGTTTTTAACGAAGCAGCCCCGGTTGTACGTTTAAGCAAGAACGACGAATATTTTTAGGTGTATGAGGGAGCCCAAGACCTACAAAAAAGTCTCTTGGACCCATATGCTAAAATGAACAGGAAGTGAGCTACGAATTTTTGAATGTCCCATTTTTGACAATTTTTGCACATTCACAGGGGGCAGACTTTTGCCCACTTCTCCTACACGTTTCATCTGACTGAGTTAAGACTTGACCTGGACCATGTCAAGTCCTGAGCCAACGACAGGGGGAAAAATCTTGACCTTTCGAAATACTATATGATGAAGGCGGGGCATCAAAATTTGTGTTTCGCACTGAAAAAGGATATGCTTAATAACTTCCCGGTACATGCTCCAAAAAATCCCAAACTTGACATGTATGTTTATCGTCAAGGCCTGAAGCTATCTCTATGACAACATTCAGTTATATATGCAGCGCCACCTAGCCCTTGAGGCATAAAAAAAAAATACCCCACATACGGTATTTTGTACAAAAAATGTCAACTCATTCTGAGTGTGATAACTAAGTCATTTATGAATATTCTTTTAGTTTCCACCACTCAAAATGTTCACTGGCATCAGACTTATCCAAACATATATATATTTTTATTTATTTTTGATAGCCTCTGTGGACATTAAAAGCAATATCGTGAATGAAGGATATGCTTAATAACTCCACGGTACATGCTCCAAAAAAAATCCCACACTTGACATGTATGCTTATAATCAAGGCCTGAAGGTATCTCGATGACAACATTCAGTTATAAATACAGCGCCACCTAGCCCTTGAGGCTTATATAAAAAAAACAACAACCCATATACGGTATTTTGTACAAAAAATGTAAACTCATTCTAAGTGTGATGACTAAGTCATTTATGAATATTCTTTTAGTTTCCACCACTCAAATTGTTCACTGGCTTCACACCGATCCAAACGTATGTACGTTTCCATTTTGTTTTATTCATTTTTGATTGCCCCTTTGGACAATAAAAGTAACATTGTGCAATGAGTACAACGAGCGATGATGTATATATACACTTTTACAAAAAATACCAATCAGGGCAACTCATTGCCTAAAAATAAAAAAGGACGCTGATTTTTGCAGGTCTTAACAATCCCCAAAACCCGTTGAGCTTGACACACACTGGCAAAAAAAATATTCTACATGTAAACGTTTATTATGCCATTTTCAAAGAAATTTTGCTTCCAATATGCCAGTACCCCAACGTGCCAGTACCCTAACGTGCAAGTACCCCAACGTGCAAGGACTCCAACGTGGCCCGGGCTGCGAGGGCCCTTTATAGCTGCTCGCAGCTCTAGTTATTATTATTCTTCTTCTTCTTCTTTATTCTCCGCAAACGATCGCGATTTTGGGTACCTAAGCATTCACGAAAACTCACCGAACTTTGCACACTCTTCAGGCCCGGCGAAAAATTTGATATTATTAAGTCGTCATAACAATGCGACTCGATAGCGCCCCCTAGCGTAGAAAAATAAAAACCAAGCCCGGCACGTTTGAGCTAGAGCAACAAAAATTGGCAGGCACGTGTAGCACCCCGAGACGCACAAAAAAGTCTATTGGGACCATGTAGCTAAAATGTACAGGAAATGAGCTATGAATTTTTTAATGTCCAATTTTGGCCTATTTTGGCACATTCACTGTGGTCATGCTTTTTCCCCCTTTGCAAACATTTTTCATCCAATTGACTTCAAACTTGGCATTTATCATCTCAAGACCTGAGAGAACAACTGGGCAAAACATCTTGCCTTTTTGAAATACTATATGACGGGGGCGGGGCATCAAATATTGCCTTTAAAATTTCATTTGTCGAGAAAGAGCAAATGCTTAATAACTCCCATGTTCAAGCTCCAAAAAATCTCAAACTTCTCAGGCAACGTAATAGTCACGGCCTGAAAACATCTATATGATAAAATTCAGTTATACATATAGCGCCACCTAGTGGTTACAATAAATGTCATACTTTACGTTTTTAGCTACTGTGCTGAGCTTGTTGAAAGGATCCATTTGAAAATTGGTCAGAAAAGCCTTAAGATGTTGATCATGCCCCACACCGAATATTGTAACTTTTCGCCAAAGGGCGTGGCCGCTACGGTGACGCAAAGTCTGAAGATTTTTCGTGAAAATAAAAGCTGCATTAACTTGACCGAGATGATCCTATCTTCTCAAAATTTCACACATTTGATGAGAGTCCAGCCCTAAAGACATCTACTGACCTATATTTCATCTAACTGATAGCGCCACCTAGTGGCAATTTTTTTTCTTACGAATTTTCTTCTACGTTTTTCTCCAAACACGTTAACTGGACCTACCTCATATTTGCTCAGATGAGGGTTTCGGCCTTCATGATGTCACAACACGAAGTTTGTGAGTTTTCGCGAATTGCTGTGGGTGTGGCTAAGCGCTGTTCGCCAAGAAAACAACGCCAGTTTTGAGGGTCTAAACATGCACAGAAACTCATGAAACTTGGCACACACATCTGGCCTGGTAAAATGAGCCATATTTTATTGTTGATTGTGCTACTTTTTACAAAAATGACTCAATAGCGCCCCCTAGAAGTTTTTAACAAAGCAGCCCCGGTTGTACGTTTAAGCAAGAACGACAAATATTTTTAGGTGTATGAGGGAGCCCAAGTCCTACAAAAAAGTCTCTTGGACCCATATGCTAAAATGAACAGGAAGTGAGCTATGAATTTTTGAATGTCCCATTTTTTACGATTTTTGCACATTCACAGGGGGCAGACATTTGCCCACTTCTCCTACACGTTTCATCCGACTGAGTTAAGACTTGGCCTGGACCATGTCAAGACCTGAGCCAACGACAGGGGGAAAAATTTTGACTTTTCGAAATACTATATGATGAGGGCGGGGCATCAAATTTTGTGTTTCGCAATGAAAAAGGATATGCTTGATAACTCCCCGGTACATGCTCCAAAAAATCCCAAACTTGACATGTATGTTTATCGTCAAGGCCTGAAGTTATCTCTGTGACAACATTCAGTTATATATGCAGCGCCACCTAGCCCTTGAGGAATAAAAAAAAAATACCCCACATACGGTATTTTGTACAAAAAATGTACACTCATTCTAAGTGTGATAACAAAGTCATTTCTGAATATTCTTTTAGTTTCCACCACTCAAAATGTTCACTGGCATCAGACTTATCCAAACATATATATATATTTATTTATTTTTGATAGCCTCTATGTACATTAAAAGCAATATCGTGAATGAAGGATATGCTTAATAACTCCACGGTACATGCTCCAAAAAAAATCCCACACTTGACATGTATGCTTATAATCAAGGCCTGAAGGTATCTCTATGACAACATTCAGTTATAAATACAGCGCCACCTAGCCCTAGAGGCTTATATAAAAAAAAAATAAAAATACCCCACATACGGTATTTTGTACAAAAAATGTACACTCATTCTAAGTGTGATAACTAAGTCATTTATGAATATTCTTTTAGTTTCCACCACTCAAATTGTTCACTGGCTTGACACCGATCCAAACGTATGTACGTTTCCATTTTGTTTTATTCATTTTTGATTGCCCCTTTGGACAATAAAAGTAACATTGTGCAATGAGTACAACGAGCGATGATGTGTATATACACTTTTACAAAAAAAATACCAATCAGGGCAACTCATTGCCTAAAAATAAAAAAGGACGCAGATTTTTGCAGGTCTTAACAATCACCAAAACCCGTTGAGCTTGACACACACACTGGCAAAAAAATATTCTACATGTAAACGTTTATTATGCCATTTTCAAAGAAATTTTGCTTCCAATATGCCAGTACCCCAATGTGCCAGTACCCCAACATGCAAGTACCACAACGTGCAAGGACCCCAACGTGGCCCGGGCTGCGAGGGCCCTTTATAGCTGCTCGCAGCTCTAGTTAGGGCCCGAGCAGCTACCGCTGCGAGGTCCCTATTGTTTTTCGATCGGATTATTATTATTATTATTATTATTATTATTCTTCTTCTTCTTCTTCTTCTCCGTAAACGATCACGATTTTGGGTACCTAAACATTCACGAAAACTCACCGAACTTTGCACACTCCTCAGGTCCGGCGAAAAATTTGATATTATGAAGTCGTCATAACAACGCGACTCTATAGCGCCCCCTAGCATAGAAAAATAAAAACCAAGCCCGGCACGTTTGAGCTAGAGCAACGAAAATTGGTAGGCACGTGTAGCACCCCGAGACGCACAAAAAAGTCTATTGGGACCATGTAGCTAAAATGTACAGGAAGTGAGCTATGAATTTTTTAATGTCCAATTTTGGCCTATTTTGGCACATTCACTGTGGTCATGCTTTTTCCCCCTATGCAAACATTTTTCATCCCATTGACTTCAAACTTGGCATTTATCATCTCAAGACCTAAGAGAACAGCTGGGCAAAAAGTCTTGCCTTTTTGAAATACTATATGACGGGGGCGGGGCATCAAATATTGCCTTTAAAATTTCATTTGTCCGGAAAGAGCAAATGCTTAATAACTCCCATGTACAAGCTCCAAAAAATCTCAAACTTCTCAGGCAACGTAATAGTCACGGCCTGAAAACATCTATATGACAAAATTCAGTTCTACATATAGCGCCACCTAGTGGTTACAATAAATGTCATACTTTACGTTTTTAGCTACTGTGCTGAGCTCGTTGAAGGGATCCAGTTGAAAATTGGTCAGAAAAGCCTTAAGATGTTGATGATGCCCCACACCGAATATTGTAACTTTTCGCCAAAGGGCGTGGCCGCTACGGTGACGCAAAGTCTGAAGATTTTTCGTGACAATAAAAGCTGCATTAACTTGACCGAGATGATCCTATCTTCTCAAAATTTCACACATTTGATGAGAGTCCAGCCCTAAAGACATCTACTAACTTACATTTCATCTTACTGATAGCGCCACCTAGTGGCAATTTTTTTTCTTACGAATTTTCTTCTACGTTTTTCTCCAAACACGTTAACTGGACCTACCTCATATTTGCTCAGATGAGGGTTTCGGCCTTCATGATGTCACAACACGAAGTTTGTGAGTTTTCGCGAATTGCTGTGGGCGTGGCTAAGCGCTGTTCGCCAAGAAAACAACGCCAGTTTTGAGGGTCTAAACATGCACAGAAACTCCTGAAACTTGGCACACACATCTGGCCTGGTAAAATGAGCAATTTTTTATCGGCGATTGTGCTATTTTTAAAAAAATGACTCAATAGCGCCCCCTCGAAATTTTTAACGAAGCAGCCCCGGTTGTACGTTTAAGAAAGAACGACGAATATTTTTAGGTGTATAAGGGAGCCCAAGACCTACAAAAAAGTCTCTTGTACCCATATGCTAAAATGAACAGGAAGTGAGCTACGAATTTTTGAATGTCCCATTTTTGACGATTTTTGCACATTCACAGGGGGCAGACTTTTGCCCACTTCTCCTATACGTTTCAGCCGACTGAGTTAAGACTTAGCCTGGACCATGTCAAGACCTGAGCCAACGACAGGGGGAAAAATTTTGACTTTTCGAAATACTATATGATGAGGGCGGGGCATCAAAATTTGTGTTTCGCAATGAAAAATGATATGCTTGATAACTCCCCGGTACATGCTCCAAAAAATCCCAAACTTGACATGTATGTTTATCGTCAAGGCCTGAAGTTATCTCTATGACAACATTCAGTTATATATGCAGCGCCACCTAGCCCTTGAGGCATGAAAAAAAAATACCACACATACGGTATTTTGTACAAAAAATGGAAACTCATTCTAAGTGTGATAACTAAGTCATTTATGAATATTCTTTTAGTTTCCACCACTCAAAATGTTCACTGGCATCAGACTTATCCAAACATATATATAGTTTTATTTATTTTTGATAGCCTCTATGGACATTAAAAGCAATATCGTGAATGAAGGATATGCTTAATAACTCCACGGTACATGCTCCAAAAAAAATCCCACACTTGACATGTATGCTTATAATCAAGGCCTGAAGGTATCTCTATGACAACATTCAGTTATAAATACAGCGCCACCTAGCCCTTGAGGCTTATATAAAAAAAAATAAAAAATACCCCACATACGGTATTTTGTACAAAAAATGTACAATCATTCTAAGTGTGATAACTAAGTCATTTATGAATATTCTTTTAGTTTCCACCACTCAAATTGTTCACTGGCTTCACACCGATCCAAACGTATGTACGTTTCCATTTTGTTTTATTCATTTTTGATTGCCCCTTTGGACAATAAAAGTAACATTGTGCAATGAGTACAACGAGCGATGATGTGTATATACACTTTTACAAAAAAATACCAATCAGGGCAACTCATTGCCTAAAAATAAAAAAGGACGCTGATTTTTGCAGGTCTTAACAATCACCAAAACCCGTTGAGCTTGACACACACACTGACAAAAAAATATTCTACATGTAAACGTTTATTATGCCATTTTCAAAGAAATTTTGCTTCCAATATGCCAGTACCCCAACGTGCCAGTACCCCAACGTGCAAGTACCCCAACGTGCAAGGACCCCAATGTGGCCCGGGCTGCGAGGGCCCTTTATAGCTGCTCGCAGCTCTAGTTATTATTATTCTTCTTCTTCTTTATTCTCCGCAAACAATCGCGATTTTGGGTACCTAAACATTCACGAAAACTCACCGAACTTTGCACACTCCTCAGGCCCGGCGAAAAATTTGATATTATTAAGTCGTCATAACAATGCGACTCGATAGCGCCCCCTAGCGTAGAAAAATAAAAACCAAGCCCGGCACGTTTGAGCTAGAGCAACAAAAATTGGCAGGCACGTGTAGCACCCCGAGACGCACAAAAAAGTCTATTGGGACCATGTAGCTAAAATGTACAGGAAGTGAGCTATGAATTTTTTTATGTCCAATTTTGGCCTATTTTGGCACATTCACTGTGGTCATGCTTTTTCCCCCTTTGCAAACATTTTTCATCCAATTGACTTCAAACTTGGCATTTATCATCTCAAGACCTGAGAGAACAACTGGGCAAAACATCTTGCCTTTTTGAAATACTATATGACGGGGGCGGGGCATCAAATATTGCCTTTAAAATTTCATTTGTCCAGAAAGAGCAAATGCTTAATAACTCCCATGTTCAAGCTCCAAAAAATCTCAAACTTCTCAGGCAACGTAATAGTCACGGCCTGAAAACATCTATATGATAAAATTCAATTATACATATAGCGCCACCTAGTGGTTACAATAAATGTCATACTTTACGTTTTTAGCTACTGTGCTGAGCTTGTTGAAGGGATCCATTTGAAAATTGGTCAGAAAAGCCTTAAGATGTTGATCATGCCCCACACCGAATATTGTAACTTTTCGCCAAAGGGCGTGGCCGCTACGGTGACGCAAAGTCTGAAGATTTTTCGTGAAAATAAAAGCTGCATTAACTTGACCGAGATGATCCTATCTTCTCAAAATTTCACACATTTGATGAGAGTCCAGCCCTAAAGACATCTACTGACTTATATTTCATCTAACTGATAGCGCCACCTAGTGGCAATTTTTTTCTTACGAATTTTCTTCTACGTTTTTCTCCAAACACGTTAACTGGACCTACCTCATATTTGCTCAGATGAGGGTTTCGGCCTTCATGATGTCACAACACGAAGTTTGTGAGTTTTCGCAAATTGCTGTGGGTGTGGCTAAGCGCTGTTCGCCAAGAAAATAACGCCAGTTTTGAGGGTCTAAACATGCACAGAAACTCATGAAACTTGGCACACACATCTGGCCTGGTAAAATGAGCAATATTTTATTGTTGATTGTGCTATTTTTACAAAAATGACTCAATAGCGCCCCCTAGAAGTTTTTAACGAAGCAGCCCCGGTTGTACGTTTAAGCAAGAACGACGAATATTTTTAGGTGTATGAGGGAGCCCAAGACCTACAAAAAAGTCTCTTGTACCCATATGCTAAAATGATCAGGAAGTGAGCTACGAATTTTTGAATGTCCCATTTTTGACGATTTTTGCACATTCACAGGGGGCAGACTTTTGCCCACTTCTCCTACACGTTTCATCCGACTGAGTTAAGACTTGGCCTGGACCATGTCAAGACCTGAGCCAACGACAGGGGGAAAAATTTTGACTTTTCGAAATACTATATGATGAGGGCGGGGCATCAAAATTTGTGTTTCGCAATGAAAAAGGATATGCTTGATAACTCCCCGGTACATGCTCCAAAAAATCCCAAACTTGACATGTATGTTTATCGTCAAGGCCTGAAGTTATCTCTATGACAACATTCAGTTATATATGCAGCGCCACCTAGCCCTTGATGCATGAAAAAAAAATACCCCACATACGGTATTTTGTACAAAAAATGTAAACTCATTCTAAGTGTGATAACGAAGTCATTTATGAATATTCTTTTAGTTTCCACCACTCAAAATGTTCACTGGCATCAGACTTATCCAAACATATATATATTTTTATTTATTTTTGATAGCCTCTATGGACATTAAAAGCAATATCGTGAATGAAGGATATGCTTAATAACTCCACGGTACATGCTCCAAAAAAAATCCCACACTTGACATGTATGCTTATAATCAAGGCCTGAAGGTATCTCTATGACAACATTCAGTTATAAATACAGCGCCACCTAGCCCTTGAGGCTTATATAAAAATAAAATACCCCACATACGGTATTTTGTACAAAAAATGTACACTCATTCTAAGTGTGATAACTAAGTCATTTATGAATATTCTTTTAGTTTCCACCACTCAAATTGTTCACTGGCTTCACACCGATCCAAACGTATGTACGTTTCCATTTTGTTTTATTCATTTTTGATTGCCCCTTTGGACAATAAAAGTAACATTGTGCAATGAGTACAACGAGCGATGATGTGTATATACACTTTTACAAAAAAATACCAATCAGGGCAACTCATTGCCTAAAAATAAATAAGGACGCTGATTTTTGCAGGTCTTAACAATCACCAAAACCCGTTGAGCTTGACACACACACTGGCAAAAAAATATTCTACATGTAAACGTTTATTATGCCATTTTCAAAGAAATTTTGCTTCCAATATGCCAGTACCCCAACGTGCCAGTACCCCAACGTGCAAGTACCCCAACGTGCAAGGACCCCAACGTGGCCCGGGCTGCGAGGGCCCTTTATAGCTGCTCGCAGCTCTAGTTATTATTATTATTATTATTCTTTATTCTCCGCAAACGATCGCGATTTTGGGTACCTAAACATTCACGAAAACTCACCGAACTTTGCACACTCCTCAGGCCCGGCGAAAAATTTGATATTATTAAGTCGTCATAACAATGCGACTCGATAGCGCCCCCTAGCGTAGAAAAATATAAACCAAGCCCGGCACGTTTGAGCTAGAGCAACAAAAATTGGCAGGCACGTGTAGCACCCCGAGACGCAAAAAAAAGTCTATTGGGACCATGTCGCTAAAATGTACAGGAAGTGAGCTATGAATTTTTTTATGTCCAATTTTGGCCTATTTTGGCACATTCACTGTGGTCATGCTTTTTCCCCCTTTGCAAACATTTTTCATCCAATTGACTTCAAACTTGGCATTTATCATCTCAAGACCTGAGAGAACAACTGGGCAAAACATCTTGTCTTTTTGAAATACTATATGACGGGGGCGGGGCATCAAATATTGCCTTTAAAATTTCATTTGTCCAGAAAGAGCAAATGCTTAATAACTCCCATGTTCAAGCTCCAAAAAATCTCAAACTTCTCAGGCAACGTAATAGTCACGGCCTGAAAACATCTATATGATCAAATTCAGTTATACATATAGCGCCACCTAGTGGTTACAATAAATGTCATACTTTACGTTTTTAGCTACTGTGCTGAGCTTGTTGAAGGGATCCATTTGAAAATTGGTCAGAAAAGCCTTAAGATGTTGATTATGCCCCACACCGAATATTGTAACTTTTCGCCAAAGGGCGTGGCCGCTACGGTGACGCAAAGTCTGAAGATTTTTCGTGAAAATAAAAGCTGCATTAACTTGACCGAGATGATCCTATCTTCTCAAAATTTCACACATTTGATGAGAGTCCAGCCCTAAAGACATCTATGAACTTATATTTCATCTAACTGATCGCGCCACCTATGGCAATTTTTTTTCTTACGAATTTTCTTCTACGTTTTTCTCCAAACACGTTAACTGGACCTACCTCATATTTGCTCAGATGAGGGTTTCGGCCTTCATGATGTCACAACACGAAGTTTGTGAGTTTTCGCGAATTGCTGTGGGTGTGGCTAAGCGCTGTTCGCCAAGAAAACAACGCCAGTTTTGAGGGTCTAAACATGCACAGAAACTCATGAAACTTGGCACACACATCTGGCCTGGTAAAATGAGCAACATTTTATTGTTGATTGTGCTATTTTTACAAAAATGACTCAATAGCGCCCCCTAGAAGTTTTTAACGAAGCAGCCCCAGTTGTACGTTTCAGCAAGAACGACAAATATTTTTAGGTGTATGAGGGAGCCCAAGACCTACAAAAAAGTCTCTTGGACCCATATGCTAAAATGAACAGGAAGTGAGCTACGAATTTTTTAATGTCCCATTTTTGACAATTTTTGCACATTCACAGGGGGCAGACTTTTGCCCACTTCTCCTACACGTTTCATCTGACTGAGTTAAGACTTGACCTGGACCATGTCAAGACCTGAGCCAACGACAGGGGGAAAAATCTTGACCTTTCGAAATACTATATGATGAAGGCGGGGCATCAAAATTTGTGTTTCGCACTGAAAAAGGATATGCTTAATAACTCCCCGGTACATGCTCCAAAAAATCCCAAACTTGACATGTATGTTTATCGTCAAGGCCTGAAGCTATCTCTATGACAACATTCAGTTATATATGCAGCGCCACCTAGCCCTTGAGGCATAAAAAAAAAATACCCCACATACGGTATTTTGTACAAAAAATGTAAACTCATTCTAAGTGTGATAACTAAGTCATTTATGAATATTCTTTTAGTTTCCACCACTCAAAATGTTCACTGGCATCAGACTTATCCAAACATATATATATTTTTATTTATTTTTGATAGCCTCTGTGGACATTAAAAGCAATATCGTGAATGAAGGATATGCTTAATAACTCCACGGTACATGCTACAAAAAAAATCCCACACTTGACATGTATGCTTATAATCAAGGCCTGAAGGTATCTCGATGACAACATTCAGTTATAAATACAGCGCCACCTAGCCGTTGAGGCTTATATAAAAAAAAATAAAAAAAATACCCCACATACGGTATTTTGTACAAAAAATGTACACTCATTCTAAGTGTGATAACTAAGTCATTTATGAATATTCTTTTAGTTTCCACCACTCAAATTGTTCACTGGCTTCACACCGATCCAAACGTATGTACGTTTCCATTTTGTTTTATTCATTTTTGATTGCCCCTTTGGACAATAAAAGTAAACATTGTGCAATGAGTACAACGAGCGATGATGTGTATATACACTTTTACAAAAAATACCAATCAGGGCAACTCATTGCCTAAAAATAAAAAAGGACGCTGATTTTTGCAGGTCTTAACAATCACCAAAACCCGTTGAGCTTGACACACACACTGGCAAAAAAATATTCTACATGTAAACGTTTATTATGCCATTTTCAAAGAAATTTTGCTTCCAATATGCCAGTACCCCAACGTGCCAGTACCCCAACGTGCAAGTACCCCAACGTGCAAGGACCCCAACGTGGCCCGGGCTGCGAGGGCCCTTTATAGCTGCTCGCAGCTCTAGTTATTATTATTCTTTATTCTCCGCAAACGATCGCGATTTTGGGTACCTAAACATTCACGAAAACTCACCGAACTTTGCACACTCCTCAGGCCCGGCGAAAAATTTTATATTATTAAGTCGTCATAACAATGTGACTCGATAGCGCCCCCTAGCGTAGAAAAAATAAAAACCAAGGCCGGCACGTTTGAGCTAGAGCAACAAAAATTGGCAGGCACGTGTAGCACCCTGAGATGCACAAAAAAGTCTATTGGGACCATGTAGCTAAAATGTACAGGAAGTGAGCTATGAATTTTTTTATGTCCAATTTTGGCCTATTTTGGCACATTCACTGTGGTCATGCTTTTTCCACCTTTGCAAACATTTTTCATCCAATTGACTTTAAACTTGGCATTTATCATCTCAAGACCTGAGAGAAAAACTGGGCAAAACATCTTGCCTTTTTGAAATACTATATGACGGGGGCGGGGCATCAAATATTGCCTTTAAAATTTCATTTGTCCAGAAAGAGCAAATGCTTAATAACTCCCATGTTCAAGCTCCAAAAAATCTCAAACTTCTCAGGCAACGTAATAGTCACGGCCTGAAAACATCTATATGATAAAATTCAGTTATACATATAGCGCCACCTAGTGGTAACAATAAATGTCATACTTTACGTTTTTAGCTACTGCGCTGAGCTCGTTGAAGGGATCCAGTTGAAAATTGGTCAGAAAAGCCTTAAGATGTTGATCATGCCCTACACCGAATATTGTAACTTTTCACCAAAGGGCGTGGCCGCTACGGTGCCGCAAATTCTAAAGATTTTTCGTGACAATAAAAGCTGCATTAGCTTGACCGAGATGATCCTATCTTCTCAAAATTTCACACATTTGATGAGAGTCCAGCCCTAAAGACATCTATGAACTTATATTTCATCTTACTGATAGCGCCACCTAGTGGCAATTTTTTTTCTTACGAATTTTCTTCTACATTTTTCTCCAAACACGTTAACTGGACCTACCTCATATTTGCTCAGATGAGGGTTTCGGCCTTCATGATGTCACAACACGAAGTTTGTGAGTTTTCGCGAATTGCTGTGGGTGTGGCTAAGCGCTGTTCGCCAAGAAAACAACGCCAGTTTTGAGGGTCTAAACATGCACAGAAACTCATGAAACTTGGCACACACATCTGGCCTGGTAAAATGAGCAATATTTTATTGTTGATTGTGCTATTTTTACAAAAATGACTCAATAGCGCCCCCGAGAAGTTTTTAACGAAGCAGCCCCGGTTGTACGTTTAAGCAAGAACGACGAATATTTTTAGGTGTATGAGGGAGCCCAAGACCTACAAAAAAGTCTCTTGGACCCATATGCTAAAATGAACAGGAAGTTAGCTACGAATTTTTGAATGTCCCATTTTTGACAATTTTTGCACATTCACAGGGCGCAGACTTTTGCCCACTTCTCCTACACGTTTCATCTGACTGAGTTAAGACTTGACCTGGACCATGTCAAGACCTGAGCCAACGACAGGGGGAAAAATCTTGACCTTTCGAAATACTATATGATGAAGGCGGGGCATCAAAATTTGTGTTTCGCACTGAAAAAGGATATGCTTAATAACTCCCCGGTACATGCTCCAAAAAATCCCAAACTTGACATGTATGTTTATCGTCAAGGCCTGAAGCTATCTCTATGACAACATTCAGTTATATATGCAGCGCCACCTAGCCCTTGAGGCATAAAAAAAAAATACCCCACATACGGTATTTTGTACAAAAAATGTAAACTCATTCTAAGTGTGATAACTAAGTCATTTATGAATATTCTTTTAGTTTCCACCACTCAAAATGTTCACTGGCATCAGACTTATCCAAACATATATATTTTTTTATTTATTTTTGATAGCCTCTGTGGACATTAAAAGCAATATCGTGAATGAAGGATATGCTTAATAACTCCACGGTACATGCTCCCAAAAAAATCCCACACTTGACATGTATGCTTATAATCAAGGCCTGAAGGTATCTCGATGACAACATTCAGTTATAAATACAGCGCCACCTAGCCCTTGAGGCTTATATTAAAAAAAAAACCCACATACGGTATTTTGTACAAAAAAATTTAAACTCATTCTAAGTGTGATGACTAAGTCATTTCTGAATATTCTTTTAGTTTCCACCACTCAAATTGTTCACTGGCTTCACACCGATCCAAACGTATGTACGTTTCCATTTTGTTTTATTCATTTTTGATTGCCCCTTTGGACAATAAAAGTAACATTGTGCAATGAGTACAACGAGCGATGATGTATATATACACTTTTACAAAAAATACCAATCAGGGCAACTCATTGCCTAAAAATAAAAAAGGACGCTGATTTTTGCAGGTCTTAACAATCACCAAAACCCGTTGAGCTTGACACACACTGGCAAAAAAAATATTCTACTTGTAAACGTTTATTATGCCATTTTCAAAGAAATTTTGCTTCCAATATGCCAGTACCCCAACGTGCCAGTACCCCAACGTGCCAGTACCCTAACGTGCAAGTACCCCAACGTGCAAGGACTCCAACGTGGCCCGGGCTGCGAGGGCCCTTTATAGCTGCTCGCAGCTCTAGTTATTAGGGCCCGAGCAGCGACCGCTGCGAGGTCCCTATTGTTTTTGTAAAATTATTATTATTATTATTATTATTATTATTATTATTATTATTATTATTATTATTATTATTATTATTATTATTCTTTATTCTCCGCAAACAATCGCGATTTTGGGTACCTAAATATTCACGAAAACTCACCGAACTTTGCACACTCCTCAGGTCCGGCGAAAAATTTGATATTATGAAGTCGTTATAACAATGCGACTCGATAGCGCCCCCTACCGTAGAAAAATAAAAACTAAGCCCGGCACGTTTGAGCTAGAGCAACAAAAATTGGCAGGCACGTGTAGTACCCCGAGACGCACAAAAAAGTCTCTTGGGACCATGTAGCTAAAATGTACAGGAAGTGAGCTATGAATTTTTTTATGTCCAATTTTGGCCTATTTTGGCACATTCACTGTGGTCATGCTTTTTCCCCCTTTGCAAACATTTTTCATCCAATTGACTTCAAACTTGGCATTTATCATCTCAAGACCTGAGAGAACAACTGGGCAAAACATCTTGCCTTTTTGAAATACTATATGACGGGGGCGGGGCATCAAATATTGCCTTTAAAATTTCATTTGTCGAGAAAGAGCAAATGCTTAATAACTCCCATGTTCAAGCTCCAAAAAATCTCAAACTTCTCAGGCAACGTAATAGTCACGGCCTGAAAACATCTATATGATAAAATTCAGTTATACATATAGCGCCACCTAGTGGTTACAATAAATGTCATACTTTACGTTTTTAGCTACTGTGCTGAGCTTGTTGAAGGGATCCATTTGAAAATTGGTCAGAAAAGCCTTAAGATGTTGATCATGCCCCACACCGAATATTGTAACTTTTCGCCAAAGGGCGTGGCCGCTACGGTGCCGCAAAGTCTAAAGATTTTTCGTGAAAATAAAAGCTGCATTAACTTGACCGAGATGATCCTATCTTCTCAAAATTTCACACATTTGATGAGAGTCCAGCCCTAAAGACATCTACTGACTTATATTTCATCTAACTGATAGCGCCACCTAGTGGCAATTTTTTTTCTTACGAATTTTCTTCTACGTTTTTCTCCAAACACGTTAACTGGACCTACCTCATATTTGCTCAGATGAGGGTTTCGGCCTTCATGATGTCACAACACGAAGTTTGTGAGTTTTCGCGAATTGCTGTGGGTGTGGCTAAGCGCTGTTCGCCAAGAAAACAACGCCAGTTTTGAGGGTCTAAACATGCACAGAAACTCATGAAACTTGGCACACACATCTGGCCTGGTAAAATGAGCCATATTTTATTGTTGATTGTGCTATTTTTTACAAAATTGACTCAATAGCGCCCCCTAGACGTTTTTAACAAAGCAGCCCCGGTTGTACGTTTAAGCAAGAACGACGAATATTTTTAGGTGTATGAGGGAGCCCAAGTCCTACAAAAAAGTCTCTTGGACCCATATGCTAAAATGAACAGGAAGTGAGCTATGAATTTTTGAATGTCCCATTTTTTACGATTTTTGCACATTCACAGGGGGCAGACTTTTGCCCACTTCTCCTACACGTTTCATCCGACTGAGTTAAGACTTGGCCTGGACCATGTCAAGACCTGAGCCAACGACAGGGGGAAAAATTTTGACTTTTCGAAATACTATATGATGAGGGCGGGGCATCAAATTTTGTGTTTCGCAATGAAAAAGGATATGCTTGATAACTCCCCGGTACATGCTCCAAAAAATCCCAAACTTGACATGTATGTTTATCGTCAAGGCCTGAAGTTATCTCTGTGACAACATTCAGTTATATATGCAGCGCCACCTAGCCCTTGAGGAATAAAAAAAAAATACCCCACATACGGTATTTTGTACAAAAAATGTACACTCATTCTAAGTGTGATAACGAAGTCATTTCTGAATATTCTTTTAGTTTCCACCACTCAAAATGTTCACTGGCATCAGACTTATCCAAACATATATATATTTTTATTTATTTTTGATAGCCTCTATGGACATTAAAAGCAATATCGTGAATGAAGGATATGCTTAATAACTCCACGGTACATGCTCCAAAAAAAATCCCACACTTGACATGTATGCTTATAATCAAGGCCTGAAGGTATCTCGATGACAACATTCAGTTATAAATACAGCGCCACCTAGCCCTTGAGGCTTATATAAAAAAAAAAAATACCCCACATACGGTATTTTGTACAAAAAAATGTAAACTCATTCTAAGTGTGATGACTAAGTCATTTATGAATATTCTTTTAGTTTCCACCACTCAAATTGTTCACTGGCTTCACACCGATCCAAACGTAAGTACGTTTCCATTTTGTTTTATTCATTTTTGATTGCCCCTTTGGACAATAAAAGTAACATTGTGCAATGAGTACAACGAGCGATGATGTATATATACACTTTTACAAAAAATACCAATCAGGGCAACTCATTGCCTAAAAATAAAAAAGGACGCTGATTTTTGCAGGTCTTAACAATCACCAAAACCCGTTGAGCTTGCCACACACTGGCAAAAAAAATATTCTACATGTAAACGTTTATTATGCCATTTTCAAAGAAATTTTGCTTCCAATATGCCAGTACCCCAATGTGCCAGTACCCCAACGTGCAAGTACTCCAACGTGCAAGGACCCCAACGTGGCCCGGGCTGCGAGGGCCCTTTATAGCTGCTCGCAGCTCTAGTTATTATTCTTCTTCTTTATTCTCCGCAAACGATCGCGATTTTGGGTACCTAAATATTCACGAAAACTCACCGAACTTTGCACACTCCTCAGGTCCGGCGAAAAATTTGATATTATGAAGTCGTCATAACAACGCGACTCTATAGCGCCCCCTAGCGTAGAAAAATAAAAACCAAGCCCGGCACGTTTGAGCTAGAGCAACGAAAATTGGCAGGCACGTGTAGCACCCCGAGATGCACAAAAAAGTCTATTGGGACCATTTAGCTAAAATGTACAGGAAGTGAGCTATGAATTTTTTAATGTCCAATTTTGGCCTATTTTGGCACATTCACAGTGGTCATGCTTTTTCCCCCTATGCAAACATTTTTCATCCCATCGACTTCAAACTTGGCATTTATCATCTCAAGACCTAAGAGAACAGCTGGGCAAAAAGTCTTGCCTTTTTGAAATACTATATGACGGGGGCGGGGCATCAAATATTGCCTTTAAAATTTCATTTGTCCAGAAAGAGCAAATGCTGAATAACTCCCATGCACAAGCTCCAAAAAATCTCAAACTTCTCAGAAAACGTAATAGTCACGGCCTGAAAACATCTATATGACAAAATTTAGTTATACATATAGCGCCACCTAGTGGTTACAATAAATGTCATACTTTACGTTTTTAGCTACTGTGCTGAGCTCGTTGAAGGGATCCAGTTGAAAATTGGTCAGAAAAGCCTTAAGATGTTGATCATGCCCCACACCGAATATTGTAACTTTTCGCCAAAGGGCGTGGCCGCTACGGTGACGCAAAGTCTGAAGATTTTTCGTGACAATAAAAGCTGCATTAACTTGACCGAGATGATCCTATCTTCTCAAAATTTCACACATTTGATGAGAGTCCAGCTCTAAAGACATCTACTAACTTACATTTCATCTAACTGATAGCGCCACCTAGTGGCAATTTTTTTTCTTACGAATTTTCTTCTACGTTTTTCTCCAAACACGTTAACTGGACCTACCTCATATTTGCTCAGATGAGGGTTTCGGCCTTCATGATGTCACAACACGAAGTTTGTGAGTTTTCGCGAATTGCTGTGGGTGTGGCTAAGCGCTGTTCGCCAAGAAAACAACGCCAGTTTTGAGGGTCTAAACATGCACAGAAACTCCTGAAACTTGGCACACACATCTGGCCTGGTAAAATGAGCAATATTTTATTGTTGATTGTGCTATTTTTACAAAAATGACTCAATAGCGCCCCCTCGAAATTTGTAACGAAGCAGCCCCGGTTGTACGTTTAAGCAAGAACGACGAATATTTTTAGGTGTATGAGGGAGCCCAAGACCTACATAAAAGTCTCTTGGACCCATATGCTAAAATGAACAGGAAGTGAGCTACGAATTTTTGAATGTCCCATTTTTGACGATTTTTGCACATTCACAGGGGGCAGACTTTTGCCCACTTCTCCTACACGTTTCATCCGACTGAGTTAAGACTTGGCCTGGACCATGTCAAGACCTGAGCCAACGACAGGGGGGAAAATCTTGACTTTTCGAAATACTATATGATGAGGGCGTGGCATCAAAATTTGTGTTTCGCAATGAAAAAGGATATGCTTAATAACTCCCCGGTACATGCTCCAAAAAATCCCAAACTTGACATGTATGTTTATCGTCAAGGCCTGAAGCTATCTCTATGACAACATTCAGTTATATATGCAGCGCCACCTAGCCCTTGAGGCATAAAAAAAAAATACCCCACATACGGTATTTTGTACAAAAAATGTAAACTCATTCTGAGTGTGATAACTAAGTCATTTATGAATATTCTTTTAGTTTCCACCACTCAAAATGTTCACTGGCATCAGACTTATCCAAACATATATATATTTTTATTTATTTTTGATAGCCTCTGTGGACATTAAAAGCAATATCGTGAATGAAGGATATGCTTAATAACTCCACGGTACATGCTCCAAAAAAAATCCCACACTTGACATGTATGCTTATAATCAAGGCCTGAAGGTATCTCGATGACAACATTCAGTTATAAATACAGCGCCACCTAGCCCTTGAGGCTTATATAAAAAAAAAAAACCCACATACGGTATTTTGTACAAAAAAATTTAAACTCATTCTAAGTGTGATGACTAAGTCATTAGGGCCCGAGCAGCGACCGCTGCGAGGTCCCTATTGTTTTTGTAAAAATTATTAGGGCCCGAGCAGCGACCGCTGCGAGGTCCCTATTGTTTTTCGTTCGAATTATTATTATTAGGGCCCGAGCAGCGACCGCTGCGAGGTCCCTATTGTTTTTGTAAAAATTATTATTATTATTAGGGCCCGAGCAGCGACCGCTGCGAGGTCCCTATTGTTTTTGTAAAAATTATTATTATTATTATTATTATTATTATTATTATTATTATTAGGGCCCGAGCAGCGACCGCTGCGAGGTCCCTATTGTTTTTGTAAAAATTATTATTAGGGCCCGAGCAGCGACCGCTGCGAGGTCCCTATTGTTTTTCGTTCGAATTATTATTATTATTATTAGGGCCCGAGCAGCGACCGCTGCGAGGTCCCTATTGTTTTTCGTTCGAATTCTTCTTCTTCTTCTTCTTCTTCTTCTTCTTCTTCTTCTCCGTAAACGATCGCGATTTTGGGTACCTAAACATTCACGAAAACACACCGAACTTTGCACACTCCTCTGGCCCGGCGAAAAATTTGATATTATGAAGTCGTCATAACAACGCGACTCTATAGCGCCCCCTAGCGTCGAAAAATAAAAACCAAGCCCGGCACATTTGAGCTAGAGCAACAAAAATTGGCAGGCACGTGTAGCACCCCGAGATGCACAAAAAAGTCTATTGGGACCATGTAGCTAAAATGTACAGGAAGTGAGCTATGAATTTTTTAATGTCCAATTTTGGCCTATTTTGGCACATTCACTGTGGTCATGCTTTTTCCCCCTTTGCAAACATTTTTCATCCAATTGACTTCATACTTGGCATTTATCATCTCAAGACCTGAGAGAACAGCTGGGCAAAACATCTTGCCTTTTCGAAATACTATATGACGGGGGCGGAGCATCAAATATTGCCTTTAAAATTTCATTTGTCCAGAAAGAGCAAATGCTTAATAACTCCCATGTTCAAGCTCCAAAAAATCTCAAACTTCTCAGGCAACGTAATAGTCACGGCCTGAAAACATCTAGATGATAAAATTCAGTTATACATATAGCGCCACCTAGTGGTTACAATAAATGTCATACTTTACGTTTTTAGCTACTGTGCTGAGCTCGTTGAAGGGATCCATTTGAAAATTGGTCAGAAAAGCCTTAAGATGTTGATCATGCCCCACACCGAATATTGTAACTTTTCGCCAAAGCGCATGGCCGCTACGGTGCCGCAAAGTCTGAAGATTTTTCGTGACAATAAAAGCTGCATTAACTTGACCGAGATGATCCTATCTTCTCAAAATTTCACACATTTGATGAGAGTCCAGCCCTAAAGACATCTACTGACTTATATTTCATCTAACTGATAGCGCCACCTAGTGGCAATTTTTTTTCTTACGAATTTTCTTCTACGTTTTTCTCCAAACACGTTAACTGGACCTACCTCATATTTGCTCAGATGAGGGTTTCGGCCTTCATGATGTCACAACACGAAGTTTGTGAGTTTTCGTGAATTGCTGTGGGTGTGGCTAAGCGCTGTTCACCAAGAAAACAACGCCAGTTTTGAGGGTCTAAACATGCACAGAAACTCATGAAACTTGGCACACACATCCGGCCTGGTAAAATGAGCAATATTTTATTGTTGATTGTGCTATTTTTACAAAAATGACTCAATAGCGCCCCCTAGAAGTTTTTAACGAAGCAGCCCCGGTTGTACGTTTAAGCAAGAACGACGAATATTTTTAGGTGTATGAGGGAGCCCAAGACCTACAAAAAAGTCTCTTGGACCCATATGCTAAAATGAACAGGAAGTGAGCTACGAATTTTTGAATGTCCCATTTTTGATGATTTTTGCACATTCACAGGGGGCATACTTTTGCCCACTTCTCCTACACGTTTCATCTGACTGAGTTAAGATTTGACCTGGACCATGTCAAGACCTGAGCCAACGACAGGGGGAAAAATCTTGACCTTTCGAAATACTATATGATGAAGGCGGGGCATCAAAATTTGTGTTTCGCACTGAAAAAGGATATGCATAATAACTCCCCGGTACATGCTCCAAAAAATCCCAAACTTGACATGTATGTTTATCGTCAAGGCCTGAAGCTATCTCTATGACAACATTCAGTTATATATGCAGCGTCACCTAGCCCTTGAGGCATAAAAAAAAAATACCCCACATACGGTATTTTGTACAAAAAATGTAAACTCATTCTAAGTGTGATAACTAAGTCATTTATGAATATTCTTTTAGTTTCCACCACTCAAAATGTTCACTGGCATCAGACTTATCCAAACATATATATATTTTTATTTATTTTTGATAGCCTCTGTGGACATTAAAAGCAATATCGTGAATGAAGGATATGCTTAATAACTCCACGGTACATGCTCCAAAAAAAATCCCACACTTGACATGTATGCTTATAATCAAGGCCTGAAGGTATCTCTATGACAACATTCAGTTATAAATACAGCGCCACCTAGCCCTTGAGGCATAATATATATAAAAAAAAAAAAACCCACATACGGTATTTTGTACAAAAAATGAAAACTCATTCTAAGTGTGATAACTAAGTCATTTATGAATATTCTTTTAGTTTCCACCACTCAAATTGTTCACTGGCTTCACACCGATCCAAACGTATGTACGTTTCCATTTTGTGTTAGTCATTTTTGATTGCCCCTTTGGACAATAAAAGTAACATTGTGCAATGAGTACAACGAGCGATGATGTATATATACACTTTTACAAAAAATACCAATCAGGGCAACTCATTGCCTAAAAATAAATAAGGACGCTGATTTTTGCAGGTCTTAACAATCACCAAAACCCGTTGAGCTTGACACACACTGGCAAAAAAAATATTCTACATGTAAACGTTTATTATGCCATTTTCAAAGAAATTTTGCTTCCAATATGCCAGTACCCCAACGTGCCAGTACCCTAACGTGCAAGTACCCCAACGTGCAAGGACCCCAACGTGGCCCGGGCTGCGAGGGCCCTTTATAGCTGCTCGCAGCTCTAGTTATTCTTCTTCTTCTTCTTCTTTATTCTCCGCAAACAATCGCGATTTTGGGTACCTAAATATTCACGAAAACTCACCGAACTTTGCACACTCCTCAGGTCCGGCGAAAAAGTTGATATTATGAAGTCGTTATAACAACGCGACTCTATAGCGCCCCCTAGCGTAGAAAAATAAAAACCAAGCCCGACACGTTTGAGCTAGAGCAACGAAAATTGGCAGGCACGTGTAGCACCCCGAGACGCACAAAAAAGTCTATTGGGACCATGTAGCTAAAATGTACAGGAAGTGAGCTATGAATTTTTTAATGTCCAATTTTGGCCTATTTTGGCACATTCACTGCGGTCATGCTTTTTCCCCCTTTGCAAACATTTTTCATCCAATTGACTTCAAACTTGGCATTTATCATCTCAAGACCTGAGAGAACAGCTGGGCAAAACATCTTGCCTTTTCGAAATACTATATGACGGGGGCGGAGCATCAAATATTGCCTTTAAAATTTCATTTGTCCAGAAAGAGCAAATGCTTAATAACTCCCATGTTCAAGCTCCAAAAAATCTCAAACTTCTCAGGCAACGTAATAGTCACGGCCTGAAAACATCTATATGATAAAATTCAGTTATACATATAGCGCCACCTAGTGGTTACAATAAATGTCATACTTTACGTTTTTAGCTACTGTGCTGAGCTTGTTGAAGGGATCCATTTGAAAATTGGTCAGAAAAGCCTTAAGATGTTGATCATGCCCCACACCGAATATTGTAACTTTTCGCCAAAGGGCGTGGCCGCTACGGTGACGCAAAGTCTGAAGATTTTTCATGAAAATAAAAGCTGCATTAACTTGACCGAGATGATCCTATCTTCTCAAAATTTCACACATTTGATGAGAGTCCAGCCCTAAAGACATCTACTGACTTATATTTCATCTAACTGATAGCGCCACCTAGTGGCAATTTTTTTTCTTACGATTTTTCTTCTACGTTTTTTTCCAAACACGTTAACTGGACCTACCTCATATTTGCTCAGATGAGGGTTTCTGCCTTCATGATGTCACAACACGAAGTTTGTGAGTTTTCGCGAATTGCTGTGGGTGTGGCTAAGCGCTGTTCGCCAAGAAAACAACGCCAGTTTTGAGGGTCTAAACATGCACAGAAACTCATGAAACTTGGCACACACATCTGGCCTGGTAAAATGAGCAATATTTTATTGTTGATTGTGCTATTTCTACAAAAATGACTCAATAGCGCCCCCTAGAAGTTTTTAACGAAGCAGCCCCGGTTGTACGTTTAAGCAAGAACGACAAATATTTTTAGGTGTATGAGGGAGCCCACGACCTACAAAAAAGTCTCTTGGACCCATATGCTAAAATGAACAGGAAGTGAGCTACGAATTTTTGAATGTCCCATTTTTGACGATTTTTGCACATTCACAGGGGGCAGACTTTTGCCCACTTCTCCTACACGTTTCATCTGACTGAGTTAAGACTTGACCTGGACCATGTCAAGACCTGAGCCAACGACAGGGGCAAAAATCTTGACCTTTCGAAATACTATATGATGAAGGCGGGGCATCAAAATTTGTGTTTCGCACTGAAAAAGGATATGCATAATAACTCCCCGGTACATGCTCCAAAAAATCCCAAACTTGACATGTATGTTTATCGTCAAGGCCTGAAGCTATCTCTATGACAACATTCAGTTATAAATACAGCGCCACCTAGCCCTTGAGGCTTATATAAAAAAAAAAAAAACACATACGGTATTTTGTACCAAAAAATGTAAACTCATTCTAAGTGTGATGACTAAGTCATTTATGAATATTCTTTTAGTTTCCACCACTCAAATTGTTCACTGGCTTCACACCGATCCAAACGTATGTACGTTTCCATTTTGTTTTATTCATTTTTGATTGCCCCTTTGGACAATAAAAGTAACATTGTGCAATGAGTACAATGAGCGATGATGTATATATACACTTTTACAAAAAATACCAATCAGGGCAACTCATTGCCTAAAAATAAAAAAGGACGCTGATTTTTGCAGGTCTTAACAATCACCAAAACCCGTTGAGCTTGACACACACTGGAAAAAAAAATATTCTACATGTAAACGTTTATTATGCCATTTTCAAAGAAATTTTGCTTCCAATATGCCAGTACCCCAACGTGCCAGTACCCCAACGTGCCAGTGCCAGTACGAATTTTCTTCTACGTTTTTCTCCAAACACGTTAACTGGACCTACTTCATATTTGCTCAGATGAGGGTTTCGGCCTTCATGGTGTCACAACACGAAGTTTGTGAGTTTTCGCGAATTGCTGTGGGCGTGGCTAAGCGCTGTTCGCCAAGAAAACAACGCCAGTTTTGAGGGTCTAAACATGCACAGAAACTCATGAAACTTGGCACACACATCTGGCCTGGTAAAATGAGCAATATTTTATTGTTGATTGTGCTATTTTTACAAAAATGACTCAATAGCGCCCCCTAGAAATTTTTAACGAAGCGGCCCCGGTTGTACGTTTAAGCAAGAACGACGAATATTTTTAGGTGTATGAGGGAGCCCAAGACCTACAAAAAAGTCTCTTGGACCCATATGCTAAAATGAACAGGAAGTGAGCTACGAATTTTTGAATGTCCCATTTTTGACGATTTTTGCACATTTACAGGGGGCAGACTTTTGCCCACTTCTCCTACACGTTTCATCCGACTGAGTTAAGACTTGACCTGGACCATGTCAAGACCTGAGCCAACGACAGGGGGAAAAATCTTGACTTTTCGAAATACTATATGATGAAGGCGGGGCATCAAAATTTGTGTTTCGCACTGAAAAAGGATATGCTAAATAACTCCCCGGTACATGCTCCAAAAAATACCAAACTTGACATGTATGTTTATAGTCAAGGCCTGAAGCTATCTCTATGACAACATTCAGTTATATATGCAGCGCCACCTAGCCCTTGAGGCATGAAAAAAAAAATACCCCACTTACGGTATTTTTACAAAAATTGTAAACTCATTCTCAGTGTGATAACTAAGTCATTTATGAATATTCTTTTACTTTCCACCACTCAAAATGTTCACTGGCATCAGACCTATCCAAACATACGTATTTTTTATTTAGTTTTATTTATTTTTGATAGCCTCTATGGACGTTAAAAGCAGTATCGTGAATGAAGGACATGCTTAATAACTCCCCGGTTCATGCTTCAAAAAATCCCAAACTTGACATGTATATTTATAGTCAAGGCGTGAAGGTATCTCTATGACAAAATTCAGTTATAAATACAGCGCCACCAAGTCCTTGAGGCATAAAAAACCCCCCCAAAAAAACCACTTAAGGTATTTTGTACAAAATTAGTGAACTCATTGTAAGTGTTATAACTAAGTCATTTATGAATATTCTATAACTTTCCACTACTCAAGATGTTCACTGGTATCAGACCGATCCAAACATATGTACTTTTTTATTTTGTTTTATTTATTTTTGATAGCCTCTATGGACAATAAAAGCAACATCGTGCAATGAGTACGAGCGATGACGGGTATATATACTTTTGCAAAAAAAATACCAATCAGGTCACCTCATTCCCTAAAAATAAAAAAGGACGCTGATTTTTGCAGATCTTAACAATCACCAAAACCCATTGAGCTTGACACACACATCACACCTGGCAAAAAAAATCCACATGTAAAGGTTTATCATGCCATGTTAAAAGAAATTTTGCTCCTAATGTGCCAGTACCCCAATGTGCGAGTACCCCAACGTGCAAGTACCCCAACGTGCAAATACCCCAATGTGGCCCGGGCTGCGAGGGCCCTTTATAGCTGCTCGCAGCTCTAGTTCTTCTTCTTCTTCTTTATTCTCCGCAAACGAATGCATTTTTGAGGACCTAAACATTTACGAAAACTCACCGAAATTTGCACACTCTTCGGGCCCGGCGAAAAATTTGATATTCTGATGTTGTCATAACAGGAAGACTCTATAGCGCCCCCTAGCAAAAAAAAATCAAAACCAATCCCGGCACGTTTGACCTAGAGCTACGAAAATGGGCAGGCACTTGTAGCACCCCGGGACGCACAAAAGGTCAATTGGGACCATGTAGCAAAAATGTACAGCAAGTGAGTTAGGAATTTTTGAATGTCCAATTTTGGCCCATTTTTGCACATTCACTGTGGTCATACTTTTCCCCCCTTTGCAAACAGTTTTAATCCGATTGACTTCAAACTTGGCATGTATCATCTCAAGACCTGAGACAACAACACGAAGTTTGTGAGTTTTCGCGAAACGCTGTGGGCGTGGCTAAGCACTGTTCGCCAAGAAATCAACGCCGATTTTGAGGGTCTAAACATGCACAGAAAGTCATGAAACTTGGCACACACATCTGGCCTGGTAAAAAGAGTAATATTTTATCATGTATTGTGCTATTTTTACAAAAATGACTCAATAGCGCCCCCTAGAAATATTTAACTAAGCAGCCCCGCTTGTACGTTGAATCAAGATCTTTGGAAATTTTTAGGTGTATGAGGGAGCCCAAGACCTACAAAAAAGTCTCATGGACCCATGTGCTAAAATGAACAGGAAGCGAGCTACGAATTTTTGAATGTCCCATTTTTTACGATTTTAGCACATTTACAGGGGGCATAGTTTTGCCCACTTCTCCTACACGTTTCATCCGACTGACTTCAGACTTGACTTGGACAATGTCAGGACCTGAGCCAACGACAGTGGGAAAAATCTTGACTTTTCGGAATACTATATGATGAGGGCGGAGCATCAAATTTTGTGTTTCGCAATGAAAAAGGATATGCTTAATAACTCCCCGGTACATGCTCCAAAAAATCCCAAACTTGACATGTGTGTTAATATTTAAGGCCTGAAGCTATCTCTATGACAACATTCAGTTATATATGCAGCGCCACCTAGCCCTTGAGGAATGAAAAAAAAATACCCCACTTACGGTATTTTGTACAAATAATGTAAACTCATTCTAAGTGTGATAACTAAGTCATTTATGAATATTCTTTTACTTTCCACCACTCAAAATGTTCACTGGCATCAGACCTAACCAAACATACATATTTTTGTTATTTAGTTTTATTGATTTTTGATAGCCTCTATGGACATTAAAAGCAATGTCGTGAATGAAGGATATGCTTAATAATTCCCAGGTACATGCTCCAAAAAATCCCATACTTGAAATGTATATTCATAGTCAAGGCCTGAAGGTATCTCTATGACAAAATTCAGTTGTAAATACAGTGCCACCTAGTCCGTGAGTCATAAAAAAAAATGCCTCACTTACGGTATTCTTACAAAAATTTTAAACTCATTGTAAGTGTGATAACTAAATCATTTATGAATATTCTTTTACTTTCCACCACTAAATATGTTCACTGGCATCAGACCGATCCAAACATATGTAATTTTTTATTATTATTATTTTTATTTAGTTTCATTTTTTTTTATCGCCTCTATGGACAACAAAAGCAACATTGTGCAATGAGTACGAGCGATGATGTGTAAATGTACTTTTGCAAAAAATAGCAATCAGGGCAACTCATTGCCTATAAATAAAAAAAAGACGCTGATTTTTGCAGATCTTAACAATCACCAAAACCCATTGAGCTTGACACACTCATCACACCTGGCAAAAAAATAAAAATAAAAACTAAAAATCCAAATGTAAAGGTTTATCATGGCATTGTCAAATAAATTCTGCTTCCAACGTGCAAGTACCCCAACGTGGCCCGGGCTGCGAGGGCCCTTTATAGCTGCTCGCAGCTCTAGTTGTTTTTGTATCTACAATTTTTTACTGTCACGATTTACAGATATTCCCTGTTAAATCTACAGCCATTAATTACAGTGCATGCTGCAAATTGCAGTTTTTCTGCATATGTCAGAACCGTTGATCTTTTCACCAAAGCCAGAAAAAGCTTGCAAAGGGAAGAAAATACACAGCACATACACTTCCTGTTTGCCTTTTTGTGTACTGTGCATGCAGTTAGGTGCGGTTGACAAAATATACATTCTATTAATTTTATTATGTAAAAAAAAAATTAATAAAATAATACAGCTGCATTTGGCCCAAATTACTATGAATTATTTGAGCAAATTCTCTGACAAATATATTTCCATAGGTAATTATGTTGTGTGATTTAAAAAGCTAAATGAAACAGAATTTAATGATGTCATGACCACTACATATCTTTAAAGCTTTAATTTTACACTAGAGAAAGTTTTATAGGGGTACTTAGGAGGTCGAAGTGTTATTATTGTACGAAACTGTTTCCGCTGTATTAATAGTATTATATATCCCATTGATGCAGAACAAAGCTCTTCAAAATGACTTCCTTATGCAGTTTGCCCACTCAATGAACATTTCTGAAATGATACAGGTCCCCATGTGGTGCCCCCCAATGTGTCAGTCGAGTTCCGACACGGTCTGGTAGTGTTTAGCGTCTAGCGGTCAGTGGTGAGGTCGCAGTTTAATCAGGATAGGCGAGAGTCCCGCGTGTGGGAGTTCACCGCTAAGGTCAGCGTGTAATCACTCTTAATTGAGGCTTGGGGCCCAGACTACCACAAGGGGCCCACATGGAGCTTGGGTGGACGTGTTTGTGCGTGTTGGATCACATAATAAGGGAGTCTTTATATTTCACTGGCCTACATGAGGATATTATCTATTTATCTGAGGTGGAACCCGCATAATGAGTGTTCAGATGGTCAGGTTACCGTCTATATGCTTGGCCTGTTTTATGTATGTTTGTAATTCATTTTTAATCTCAATTTTGTTTGATGAATGATGAATTAAAAAAAGGTGTTTTATTGAAGTTAAAATGGTCCAAATCAGCAGACTGTGGCAAAAAAAATAAAAAAATAATGCATGGCCTTCGCAAAAGTGTTTTTCTTTAAAGCTCAGTTTGATATGGAAAAAAATGAACATGCACCACATCTATTACATGGAATTTTTCTTAAAATTTTGTTTGCCGATTAACACACACACTAACATAGACATCATAAAAAGTAAATTAAAAGCACTCAAATGTATTAAAAGTGCCGGTAATCATGTAAAATTATATCTTTTACAAAATGTCCTCACCATGAGGCTATTTTAGCCCATGAGAAACTTGAAAGACACACGTAGGCAAATTAATGTGACCAAATAAATCGGAAAAGTGTCAATAAAGACAAAATTAAATCATTTAAGAAGAGAATGCTGCGGGTTTGTCCTCATTCTTCACAAAGTTTTCCAAAAAGGCTTTTAAAGCAGTTTGTGTGAGGACCAACCAGCTAACCTATGAACAAATACGTTATTAAAGAGATGCTTTACTTATTTTGCCATTTTTGGCAGTCCAACATTAATATTTTGCCTATAATAAATTTGATATTTTCATTATTTTTCATGTACAATTAGTACCTTTAAAAACACATTTTGCAACTTGCTGTCGACTGAAAATAACATCACAAGGGCTCAGGTAACCAATCACAGCTCAGCTAACCAATCACATGACCAAACCTAGAAAACAGGTGAACTGTGATTGGTTACCTGAGCCCTTGTGATGTCATTTTCAGTTGCCAGCAAGTTGCAAAATGTGTTTTTAAAGATACTATTTGTACGTGAAAAATAATGAAAGTGTCAAATTAATTATAGACAATATATTAACTTTTTATTGCTATAATGGGCTAAATAAGTGAAGTATTCTTTTAATGAAATGTATTGTTTGTTTCCATTTTAAAAGTAACATCAATGCATCTCATTGGCATATATATAGTATATATCGTGCACATGTGTTTATGTGCTTCTAGGACATTTCCTGCCCGTTGTTCTTGTCTTTCCTGCCAGGCCTGTCCTGTTTACCGTCGACTAAGCAAGAGGAGACGTTCAAACAATAATCATGGGATGGAAAACAAACAAGAAGTGTGCTCGTGTGTGTCCACTTAAGGAGGACAACGTGGTGATGGTCGGGTGGCTCTGACAACATGTGGAGGTCAACAGTCTGCCCTGGAGGTTGCCGATCCCTTGGACCCTTGATCAGTTTGTGGTCAAAATAATGTCCAAACACACACACACACGCATTGGCCATGGTTTATAACCTATTGACCTGTAGATTATGGTCCTAAATGTTTATTTTCTGATTAGCACCATCCTGAAAGACATCCATCATCGCTGTCAGAGTGAAGAGGGAGGCTGGTTGCACGTGTCATTGTAGTATTAGAGGAGCTGAGTGACAAGGTAATGTCCTAATTTTGAGAATAAAGTAGGATTATTGAATACAATATGTTGTGTATAAAAGTGCAGCTATCATTTCTGATTCTTCTGAGTCGCTCTCTTTTTATTTTTTTTATTTATTTTTTTTTTTGCACTCTCACTTTTTCACTCCACTTCTCTGGTCCGTTGACCTTCCCAGTGCTCTGTCCCACTTGACTTCCGACCATAAACCTTGTGACCTGGGTTTCTCAGGTGCATTAATAAGAGCAGTAAAGTTTGTGGCTGAGCGTGTGCGTGCACGTAGGTGCACGTGTTGGCAAGTGAAAATCCAAAGCGAAAACCAGCAGGGGGATTTGAAAAAACGGGAATTGGACTGGACACAGACTGTAAATCATATGTGGTTTAAGTTCTCATTATGGGGATATATTTCCTTTTTAAAACCATCTGTGCTAATGTGACACACAAACACACTGGAGCTGTATCTCTAATTATTTTAGTAATTGGCATGGAGGCATGAACTAAGGGTAGAGAATATATGTTACACATTTGACATTGTGAAATTAACTGTTACTTTTTTAAAACATGTTACATCTTTTGTTGACCCAAAGAATGCTTATGCAAACAATAGAGAAGACTCGCTGGGTGTGAGACCTTCAGCCATATTGGAAGGATTATGAAAAGTTCAGTCAATTTCTCTTGGTGCCAATCATTGTCCTGCTTTTGATGCGGTTGACCATACAATTTGGATTTATCGCCTTAGACCACCATAGATCATTTTCAATTTATTTCGGTGACCACAAATGAGATCATGTAATCATTCTGTTTGGTGTTCCCCAGGGATCCATTCTTGGACCGCTCCTGTTTAATTTATAATTGCACCAACTTGTTTCCATAGTGCAACCGCATAACATATATCATTTTTATGCTGATGACTGGAGGATCTCATCCAGTGCATTCGCAATATCCCACCGGATGACAAAGAATTTTCTTCAACTTAATGAGGATAAAACAGAAATGTTGTTGATAGGTCAAAAAGTTATGAGACATTGGGTTTCGTCCCTGTTGACTCACTCTGTAAAATCCAGTGAGTACATCAGAATTTTTGAAAGGATTTCAACTCAGTATACCACATACAATTTCAAAATCAGTTCCAAGTGCTTGCTTTTGGAACTCAGCTTAACGCTAACAATATCTTCTTTTAGCACCTTCAGGATAAGGCCTTGCATCCTGTTCCACCACTTTAATGCTGCAACATTAACAGAACCTTGAGTAATCCCAAAATTGAATTGTATGAAACGATACTGAAAATGTGTGTACATGAACACTCACTTTTAAACTGCTTTTTGACTCTTTGTGAATCTGTGATCCTTCATGCAGAACCCATCAGTGTTAAAAACCCGACTCCACTCAACATGCACTGCAGCACTCCCGTGTGTCAACCACGCGGCGTTGGGTGTGGGGGTTGTGGCATTTGATGGAGGGTCAATCAAGCATTAAGACTTGTGTCTAGAATGGATAAAAGCATGAAGTGGAAGAAGCGATTGGAGCGTGAACTGTGAGGGGGCAACAGTCGTGTACAAGAGTCTTGATTGATTCCAAGTTGGCTACATTAAACTCAAGTCAACTTTATTTTATTTATTTATTTATTTATTTATTTATTTAACTTTTCATACACCGCTAATCTACTTTTATGCTGATATTCAACAATAAAATATTGGGTTATTCCTTGGGTTATTTTACAAAGTTTAGAGGAAATCTTTATTCTTTTATTTTTGTTAATCCCATTGTATGAAACTGTCAGTTTCTTGGTGTGGTTGAGGACCCAAATGCAGGGAAGCAGGGTGAGGTTGCAAAGAATGAAGTCAAAAAGAAATTTAATAAAGAAAAACGAGGAGGCAAAAATGAGCTACAAACTAAGAAACAAAAACAAAGTCCAAGAGGCTAAACCGACAAGATGTGGAACAAAACCGGCAGCATAACATGAGGAAAAGGGTAATGAATCGACAAGGACAGCGGGAAGACAAGAGACTAAATACACACACACTAATTGACACAATTAGACACAGCTGGGTGAGACACAAGTGGCAGAGGATGCTGATTGGTTGACACATGGGGAAGGGCAAGCAAACACAGGTGGACATGACAATGCTTGACAAGACTAGGGGGGCACACAAGGACAACAATGCAAAACAGAGATCATGACTGAACTTAAAGAAACATGAGGACAAAATGAAATTAAACCAAAATTAAACCTGGGCCCTGACAAAAGTAACAAAATCAACCCAAACCCAACCCAAATCACGACAGAAACGGCTAATTACTACTTTGTACATGACTGAAAGTTATTAAAACAAGAAAGTTAAGGAACCTCGACATTTACTTGGTAGTGTGTAACCACAATGTTACACACTACCAAGCAAATGAACACAGCATTAAAATGTATTGAGTTTCCATGATGCTTACATAACAATTCTAAGACAGACTGGGAAGCAAAGAGGGAATCAAACCAATCAATGGCATGATTGAAGCTGTTTCAAAAATTGTAATTGAGCACATGTTCTCTTTGTCACATGGTGTATAATATAGGAATCAATCCATTACAGTTTTTCACAATTTCTAAAACACTAATCGCCATTCTCTGAGCCGAGTGCTTAGTGGCTTCAAACAAATCAAACACACACAAACAGATCAAAACATATTACTGCAGTCCTAAAGGCAATAAATGAATTGCTATACAGGTATCTGAGCTTGAAGCCCATCAAACAGCTTTGGGATGATCAAGAACAGAGAATGAGACTTAGTCAGTAGATGCCCTGATTAAGTCCAACATGCTTTTCTGAATGAATGGACAAAAATTCCCACCAACATATTGGAAAGTTGTCCCAGAAGAGACAGATATTAACGAAAGCACCTTCCCACTGCAAATGTTCACTTTGACCCTGAAAAAGACTTATTTGAGCATCTTAAATTTTGAGCATTTGTTCTAGACTGGAATTTATAAGGAGGCATCTTTTCATATTTGCTATTTTGGTAGGCTAGTCAGAAGGTCTGGGAAAGTGCATTTAACTCCAATGGGATTGCTTCAAAAGGGAACGCTTTACTGACACGTATTTTTAATGTACTATTGATGTGCATATAACACTGTTTTCACACGTTTTTAAAGGTCTGGAAAAATGTGGCCTATTTTGCCAATGTTGTCTGAACACAAATGTTTTCCAAAACCCCATGGAAATTTTAGTTGCAGTTTTTACTTGAGCTATAGTTGACCATCACTGGGCCAGGCAAAATATTTGGTGCAAAATGTGTACATTGACATAAAAATGAGCCTCATATCATTTGTCTTATCAGTTTGCACTCTTGAGGGATAAAGTTGCACAAAGTGTTGAGTCTGGCGAGTTTTTGCAGCACTATTTGGGGCCACTGTAAGGGGGTATTACTGTAAAGTGCTGCTCTGTGCCTCATCTGGAGGTGTCCAATGTGGTAGGGAAAAAAAAAACATTCTTACGGTTATATGTGCAAAACTGCTCATTAAGTCACCTGTTTATGTTTAGATGGGTGAACGCATCGTTAAGTATAACAGTGGTGCTTGCTTTGTCAAAACAGTCGTTAATGTACGTTTAGTTTATTGGCCTTTAAAAAGGCCAGTCATGTTTGAATTACGCTCACCCTCAAACGTGCTCCATCTTTGAATAACAAGTTTTCTGTCGTTTATATCTTGGCCTGCAAAATAATGTTTGATCATAAGACTCTGTAGTATAATCTGTGCAATTTTATTTTGTAAAGTTGAGAGCTTTCTTTTCTTACATTCACATCACAAGCATAATATAAAAAATATTTTAGTACATTTTATCAATATTCTTTGATCGCCAGTCTAATCAAGGTTGAAAGGATGTGAAGTCCAAACTTATGTAGCTGATTTAAAACAGAAATTCCTGCCAAAAAGTTGCAGCAAAAATGTAATTAAAACTAGCGTTGGATTTTCTTTGAAGTTGAAAGGTAAATAATTTTGTACTATTCAGTATATGTGTGTTCTGTCTTTCTTTTGATCCAAAAACACAGACCTCATCTCTGCTTTTTGTCCTTTTAGATAGACTTAAAAAATAAAAATAAAAAATAGCGGGGGGAAAAATGGGGATTTGTTTAGTTCACATGTATTATTGTCTTCAAGAAAACATCATTAAAAAAAGGACTAAATGAGATTCATATTAAGAGCAACTATATCTGCGTATAGGAAAGTGTAACTGACTCTAAACCACTGTGTGCCATCCATCCATCCATCCATCCATTTTCTTGACCGCCTATTCCTCACAAGGGTCGTGGGGGGTGCTGGCGCCCATCTCAGCTGGCTCTGGGCAGTAGGTGGGCGATACCCTGGACTGATTGCCAGCCAATCGCAGCACTGTGTGCCACAGTTCCAATAAATTTGGATGTTTCATTAGTTTAAAGCTTGTTTATATTTCTTTTTGTTTTAAATTCAGTTTTAATTCTAAGTTGAAAGCTCTTAGAGTGGGTTTGTTTGTTTTTATTAGGGTTAATTGAATGTGAAATGGAAGGAAATTGAAGTACTCAAATAAAAGTCAGAGATTGGGTACAACATTCAAAGTTCAATGTTCCAATTTGATGATAATATATATATATATATATATATATATATATATATATATATATATATATATATATATATATATATTAGGACCAATAATACATTAAAGGTTTGAATCAGACAGTTTGAGCAAATAAGAAAAATAACCAGTGAAATATTCCGTACATAATGGCCTCACAAAATAAACATATGGTTCCCACTCACACGCACACACTTTTCCACCATTTCCACAAAAGTATACATACACACAAAGCCCTTTCTCAGACCTCAAGCTAATTACCTTCTTCACTCTGTTATAAATGACTCCTCACACACAAACACGCTTGCACGCATACATAGACACACACAACCACAGGCTCCCCACAAGTAGCCCTGAGGGAGCCCTAATGTTCGAAACCTCCGTCCACACACGCACTTGTGTTATGGTCGGAAGAGGTCCGATGAGATGGTATCATGGATTTGAATGTCGCTTTTAAATCATTGACACTTTGCTTCCAAAAATGAATGCCCCAAGTGGTTTTTTTTTTTTTTTTTTTTAATGCTTGTCACCTCACATTACCATCACCAGTGAGGTTTTGTTTCTTTGCTTTGTCAGCAAAGTTACACAAAAATTGCCGCTGTCCTATGACAACCTTGTATGCAATTCTGACTTTTTTACGATTAAGAGAGTCCTGCAATGTTCATGGTTGTCATCAGATGACCATAATATCTACTGCAATCTGAATAAAGCGAGTATACCCCTCACATTTCTACAGATACTGTAAGTAGCCCATTAAAACCAAACGTATCATATTAAAATACAAGAAAAAACTAGAGCTGCGAGCAGCTATAAAGAGCCCTCGCAGCCCGGGCCACGTTGGGGTACTTGCACGTTGGGGAACTTGCACATTGGGGTACTGGCACATTGGAAGCAGAATTTCTTTGAAAATGGCATGATAAACATGTGGATTTTTTTTTTTTTTTGCCAGGTGTGATGAGTGTGTCAAGCTCAATGGGTTTTGGTGATTGTTAAGATCTGCAAAAATCAGCGTCTTATTTTTTATTTTTAGGCAATGAGTTGCCCTGATTGGTATTTTTCGTAAAAGTATATATACACACATCATCGCTCGTACTCATTGCACAATGTTGCTTTTATTGTCCATAGAGGCGATCAAAAAAAAAAAAAAAAACTAAATAAAAAATACGTATGTTTGGATCGGTCTGATGCCAGTGAACATATTGAGTGGTGGAAAGTAAAAGAATATTCATAAATGACTTAGTTATCACACTTACAATGAGTTTACAATTTTTGCAAAAATACCGTAAGTGAGCCATTTTTTTTTTATGCCTCAAGGACTAGGTGGCGCTGTATTTATAACTGAATTTTGTCATAGAGATACCTTCAGGCCTTGACTATAAATATACATTTCAAGTATGGGATTTTTTGGAGCATGTACCTGGGAGTTATTAAGCATAGCCTTCATTCACGATATTGCTTTTAATGTCCATAGAGGCTATCAAAAATACATAAAACTAAATAACAAAAATATGTATGTTTGGTTAGGTCTGATGCCAGTGAATATTTTGAGTGGTGGAAAGTAAAAGAATATTCATAAATGACTTAGTTATCACACTTACAATGAGTTTACAATTTTTGCAAAAATACCGTAAGTGAGCCATTTTTTTTTTTATGCCTCAAGGACTAGGTGGCGCTGTATTTATAACTGAATTTTGTCATAGAGATACCTTCAGGCCTTGACTATAAATATACATTTCAAGTATGGGATTTTTTGGAGCATGTACCTGGGAGTTATTAAGCATAGCCTTCATTCACGATATTGCTTTTAATGTCCATAGAGGCTATAAAAAATACATAAAACTAAATAACAAAAATATGTATGTTTGGTTAGGTCTGATGCCAGTGAATATTTTGAGTGGTGGAAAGTAAAAGAATATTCCTAAATGACTTAGTTATCACACTGAGAATGAGTTTACATTTTTTGTACAAAATACCGTAAGTGGGGTATTTTTTTTTCATGCCTCAAGGGCTAGGTGGCGCTGCATATATAACTGAATGTTGTCATAGAGATACCTTCAGGCCTTGACGATAAACATACATGTCAAGTTTGGGATATTTTGGAGCATGTATCGGGGAGTTATTAAGCATATCCTTTTTCAGTGCGAAACACAAATTTTGATGCCCCGCCCTCATCATATAGTATTTCCAAAAGTCAAGATTTTTCCGTCTGTTGTTGGCTCAGGTCTTGACATGGTCCAGGTCAAGTCTTAACTCAGTCAGATGAAACGTGTAGGAGAAGTGGGCAAAAGTCTGCCCCCTGTGAATGTGCAAAAATCGTCAAAAATGGGACATTCAAAAATTCGTAGCTCACTTCCTGTTCATTTTAGCATATGGGTCCAAGAGACTTTTTTGTAGGTCTTGGGCTCCCTCATACACCTAAAAATTTTCGTAGATCTTGCTTAAACGTACAACCGGGGCTGCTTCATTAAAAATTCCTAGGGGGCGCTATTGAGTCATTTTTGTAAAAATAGCACAATCAACAATAAAATATTGTTCATTTTACCAAGCCAGATGTGTGTGCCAAGTTTCATGAGTTTCTGCGCATGTTTAGACCCTCAAAACTGGCGTTGTTTTCTTGGCGAACAGTGCTTAGCCACGCCCACAGCGATTCGCGAAAACTCATAAACTTCGTGTTGTGACAACATGAAGGCCGAATCCCTCATCTGAGCAAATATGAGGTAGGTCCAGTAAACGTGTTTGGAGAAAAACGTAGAAGAAAATTCGTAAGAAAAAAAATTGCCACTAGGTGGCGCTATCAGTAAGATGAAATATAAGTTCATAGATGTCTTTAGGGCTGGACTCTCATCAAATGTGTGAAATTTTGAGAAGATAGGATCATCTCGGTCAAGTTAATGCAGCTTTTATTGTCACGAAAAATCTTTAGACTTTGCGGCACCGTAGCGGCCACGCCCTTTGGCGAAAAGTTACAAAATTCGGTGTGGGGCATGATCAACATCTTAAGGCTTTTCTGACCAATTTTCAACTGGATCCCTTCAACGAGCTCAGCGCAGTAGCTAAAAACGTAAAGTATGACATTTATTGTTACCACTAGGTGGCGCTATATGTATAACTGAATTTTATCATATAGATGTTTTCAGGCCGTGACTATTACATTGCCTGAGAAGTTTGAGATTTTTTGGAGCTTGAACATGGGAGTTATTAAGCATTTGCTCTTTCTGGACAAATTAAATTTTAAAGGCAATATTTGATGCCCCGCCCCCATCATATAGTATTTCGAAAAGGCAAGACTTTTTGCCCAATTGTTCTCTCACGTCTTGAGATGATAAATGCCAAGTTTGAAGTTAATTGGATGAAAAATGTTTGCAGAGGGGGAAAAAGTATGACAACAGTGAATGTGCCAAAATAGGCCAAAATTGGACATTAAAAAATTCATAGCTCATTTCCTGTACATTTTAGCTTCATGGTCCCAATAGACTTTTTTGTGCATCTCGGGGTGCTACACGTGCCTGCCAATTTTCGTTGCTCTAGCTCAAACGTGCCGGGCTTGGTTTTTATTTTTCTACGCTAGGGGGCGCTATAGAGTCGCGTTGTTATGACGACTTCATAATATCAAATTTTTCGCCGGACCTGAGGAGTGTGCAAAGTTCGGTGAGTTTTCGTGAATGTTTAGGTACCCAAAATCGGGATCGTTTGCGGAGAATAAAGAATAATAATAACTAGAGCTGCGAGCAGCTATAAAGGGCCCTCGCAGCCCGGGCCACGTTGGGGTCCTTGCACGTTGGGGTACTTGCACGTTGGGGTACTGGCACATTGGGGTACTGGCATATTGGAAGCAAAATTTCTTTGAAAATGGCATAATAAACGTTTACATGTAGAATATTTTTTTGCCAGTGTGTGTATCAAGCTCAACGGGTTTTGGTGATTGTTAAGACCTGCAAAAATCAGTGTCCTTTTTTATTTTTAGGCAATGAGTTGCCCTGATTGGTATTTTTTTGTAAAAGTGTATATACACATCATCGCTCGTTGTACTCATTGCACAATGTTACTTTTATTGTCCAAAGGGGCAATCAAAAATGAATAAAACAAAATGGAAACGTCATACGTTTGGATCGGTGTGAAGCCAGTGAACAATTTGAGTGGTGGAAACTAAAAGAATATTCATAAATGACTTAGTTATCACACTTAGAATGAGTGTACATTTTTTGTACAAAATACCGTATGTGGGGTATTTTTTTTTTTTTTTATGCCTCAAGAGCTAGGTGGCGCTGTATTTATAACTGAAGATAGAGATACCTTCAGGCCTTGATTATAAGCATACATGTCAAGTGTGGGATTTTTTTTGGAGCATGTACCGTGGAGTTATTAAGCATATCCTTCATTCACGATATTGCTTTTAATGTCCATAGAGGCTATCAAAAATAAATAAAAATATATATATGTTTGGATAAGTCTGATGCCAGTGAACATTTTGAGTGGTGGAAACTAAAAGAATATTCATAAATGACTTCGTTATCACACTTAGAATGAGTTTACATTTTTTGTACAAAATACCGTATGTGGGGTATTTTTTTTTCATGCCTCAAGGGCTAGGTGGCGCTGCATATATAACTGAATGTTGTCATAGAGATAACTTCAGGCCTTGACGATAAACATACATGTCAAGTTTGGGATTTTTTGGAGCATGTACCGGGGAGTTATCAAGCATATCCTTTTACATTGCGAAACACAAATTTTGATGCCCCGCCCTCATCATATAGTATTTCGAAAGGTCAAGATTTTTCCCCCTGTCGTTGGCTCAGGTCTTGACATGGTCCAGGTCAAGTCTTAACTCAGTCAGATGAAACGTGTAGGAGAAGTGGGCAAAAGTCTGCCCCCAGTGAATGTGCAAAAATCGTCAAAAATGGGACATTCAAAAATTCGTAGCTCACTTCCTGTTCATTTTAGCATATGGGTCCAAGAGACTTTTTTGTAGGTCTTGGGCTCCCTCATACACCTAAAAATATTCGTCGTTCTTGCTTAAACGTACAACCGGGGCTGCTTCGTTAAAAACTTCTAGGGGGCGCTATTGAGTCATTTTTGTAAAAATAGCACAATCAACAATAAAATATTGCTTATTTTACCAGGCCAGATGTGTGTGCCAAGTTTCATGAGTTTCTGTGCATGTTTAGACCCTCAAAACCGGCGTTGTTTTCTTGGCGAACAGCGCTGAGCCACACCCACAACAATTCACGAAAACTCACAAACTTCGTGTTGTGACATCATGAAGGTCGAAACCCTCATCTGAGCAAATATGAGGTAGGTCCAGTTAACGTGTTTGGAGAAAAACGTAGAAGAAAATTCGTAAGAAAAAAAATTGCCACTAGGTGGCGCTATCAGTTAGATGAAATATAAGTCAGTAGATGTCTTTAGGGCTGGACTCTCATCAAATGTGTGAAATTTTGAGAAGATAGGATCATCTCGGTCAAGTTAATGCAGCTTTTATTTTCAAGAAAAATCTTCAGACTTTGCGTCACCGTAGCGGCCACGCCCTTTGGCGAAAAGTTACAATATTCGGTGTGGGGCATGACCAACATCTTAAGGCTTTTCTGACCAATTTTCAAATGGATCCCTTCAACAAGCTCAGCACAGTAGCTAAAAACGTAAAGTATGACATTTATTGTAACCACTAGGTGGCGCTATATGTATAACTGAATTTTATCATATAGATGTTTTCAGGCCGTGACTATTACGTTGCCTGAGAAGTTTGAGATTTTTTGGAGCTTGAACATGGGAGTTATTAAGCATTTGCTCTTTCTGGACAAATGAAATTTTAAAGGCAATATTTGATGCTCCGCCCCCGTCATATAGTATTTCGAAAAGGGAAGATGTTTTGCCCAGCTGTTCTCTCAGGTCTTGAGATGATAAATGCCAAGTTTGAAGTCAATTGGATGAAAAATGTTTGCAAAGGGGGAAAAAGCATGACCACAGTGAATGTGCCAAAATAGGCCAAAATTGGACATTAAAAAATTCATAGCTCACTTCCTGTACATTTTAGCTACATGGTCCCAATAGACTTTTTTGTGCGTCTCGGGGTGCTACACGTGCCTGCCAATTTTCGTTGCTCTAGCTCAAACGTGTCGGGCTTGGTTTTTATTTTTCTACGCTAGGGGGCGCTATAGAGTCGCGTTGTTATAACGACTTCATAATATCAAATTTTTCGCTGGACCTGAGGAGTGTGCAAAGTTCGGTGAGTTTTCGTGAATATTTAGGTACCCAAAATCGCGATTGTTTGCGGAGAATAAAGAAGAAGAATAATAATAATAATAATAATAATTTTTACAAAAACAATAGGGACCTCGCAGCGGTCGCTGCTCGGGCCCTAATAATAATAATAACTAGAGCTGCGAGCAGCTATAAAGGGCCCTCGCAGCCCGGGCCACGTTGGAGTCCTTGCACGTTGGGGTACTTGCACGTTAGGGTACTGGCACGTTGGGGTACTGGCATATTGGAAGCAAAATTTCTTTGAAAATGGCATAATAAACGTTTACATGTAGAATATTTTTTTGGCCAGTGTGTATCAAGCTCAACGGGTTTTGGGGATTGTTAAAACCTGCAAAAATCTGCGTCCTTTTTTATTTTTAGGCAATGAGTTGCCCTGATTGGTATTTTTTGTAAAAGTGTATATATACATCATCGCTCGTTGTACTCATTGCACAATGTTACTTTTATTGTCCAAAGGGGCAATCAAAAATGAATAAAACAAAATGGAAACGTACATGCGTTTGGATCGGTGTGAAGCCAGTGAACAATTTGAGTGGTGGAAACTAAAAGAATATTCATAAATGACTTAGTCATCACACTTAGAATGAGTTTACATTTTTTGTACAAAATACCGTATGTGTTTTTTTTTTTTTTATATAAGCCTCAAGGGCTAGGTGGCGCTGTATTTATAACTGAATGTTGTCATCGAGATACCTTCAGGCCTTGATTATAAGCATACATGTCAAGTGTGGGATTTTTTTTTTGGAGCATGTACCGTGGAGTTATTAAGCATATCCTTCATTCACGATATTGCTTTTAATGTCCATAAAGGCTATCAAAAATAAATAAAAATATATATATGTTTGGATAAGTCTGATGCCAGTGAACATTTTGAGTGGTGGAAACTAAAAGAATATTCATAAATGACTTAGTTATCACACTTAGAATGAGTTTACATTTTTTGTACAAAATACCGTATGTGGGGTATTTTTTTTTTATGCCTCAAGGGCTAGGTGGCGCTGCATATATAACTGAATGTTGTCATAGAGATAACTTCAGGCCTTGACGATAAACATACATGTCAAGTTTGGGATTTTTTGGAGCATGTACCGGGGAGTTATCAAGCATATCCTTTTTCATTGCGAAACACAAATTTTGATGCCCCGCCCTCATCATATAGTATTTCGAAAAGTCAAAATTTTTCCCCCTGTCGTTGGCTAAGGTCTTGACATGGTCCAGGCCAAGTCTTAACTCAGTCGGATGAAACGTGTAGGAGAAGTGGGCAAAAGTCTGCCCCCTGTGAATGTGCAAAAATCGTCAAAAATGGGACATTCAAAAATTCGTAGCTCACTTCCTGTTCATTTTAGCATATGGGTACAAGAGACTTTTTTGTAGGTCTTGGGCTCCCTCATACACCTAAAAATATTTGTCGTTCTTGCTTAAACATACAACCGGGGCTGCTTCATTAAAAATTTCTAGGGGGCGCTATTGAGTCATTTTTGTAAAAATAGCACAATCAACAATAAAATATTGCTCATTTTACCAGGCCAGATGTGTGTGCCAAGTTTCAGGAGTTTCTGTGCATGTTTAGACCCTCAAAACTGGCGTTGTTTTCTTGGCGAACAGCGCTTAGCCACGCCCACAGCAATTCGCGAAAACTCACAAACTTCGTGTTGTGACGTCATGAAGGCCGAAACCCTCATCTGAGCAAATATGAGGTAGGTCCAGTTAACGTGTTTGGAGAAGAACGTTGAAGAAAATTCGTAAGAGATAAAATTGCCACTAGGTGGCGCTATCAGTTAGATGAAATGTAAGTTAGTAGATGTCTTTAGGGCTGGACTCTCATCAAATGTGTGAAATTTTGAGAAGATAGGATCATCTCGTTCAAGTTAATGCAGCTTTTATTGTCACGAAAAATCTTCAGACTTTGCGGCACCGTAGCGGCCACGCCCTTTGGCGAAAAGTTACAATATTCGGTGTGGGGCATGATCAACATCTTAAGCCTTTTCTGACCAATTTTCAACTGGATCACTTCAACGAGCTCAGCACAGTAGCTAAAAACGTAAAGTATGACATTTATTGTTACCACTCGGTGGCGCTATATGTAGAACCGAATTTTATCATATAGATGTTTTCAGGCCGTGACTATTAAGTTGTATGAGAAGTTTGAGATTTTTTGGAGCTTGAACATGGGAGTTATTAAGCATTTGCTCTTTTTGGACAAATGAAATTTTAAAGGCAATATTTGATGCCCCGCCCCCGTAATATAGTATTTCAAAAAGGCAAGACTTTTTGCCCAGTTGTTCTCTGAGGTCTTGAGATGATAAATGCCAGGTTTGAAGTCAATTGGATGAAAAATGTTTGCAAAGGAAGAAAAAGCATGGCCACAGTGAATGTGCCAAAATCGGCCAAAATTGGACATAAAAAAATTCATAGCTCACTTCCTGTACATTTTAGCTACATGGTCCCAATAGACTTTTTTGTGCGTCTCGGGGTGCTACACGTGCCTGCCAACTTTCGGAGCTCTAGGTCAAACATGCCGGGCTTGGTTTTTATTTTTTTACGCTAGGGGGCGCTATAGAGTCGCATAGTTATTACAACAGCAGAATATGAAATTTTTCGCCGGGCCTGAAGAGTGTGCAAAGTTTGGTGAGTTTTCGTGAATATTTAGGTACCCAAAATCGCGATTGTTTGCGGAGAATAAAGAAGAAGAAGAAGAAGAATAACTAGAGCTGCGAGCAGCTATAAAGGGCCCTCGCAGCCCGGGCCACGTTGGGGTCCTTGCACGTTGGGGTACTTGCACGTTGGGGTACTGGCACATTGGGGTACTGGCATATTGGAAGCAAAATTTCTTTGAAAATGGCAGAATAAACGTTTACATGTAGAATATTTTTTTGCCAGTGTGTGTGTCAAGCTCAACGGGTTTTGGTGATTGTTAAGACCTGCAAAAATCAGTGTCCTTTTTTATTTTTAGGCAATGAGTTGCCCTGATTGGTATTTTTTTGTAAAAGTGTATATACACATCATCGCTCGTTGTACTCATTGCACAATGTTACTTTTATTGTCCAAAGGGGCAATCAAAAATGAATAAAACAAAATGGAAACGTACATACGTTTGGATCGGTGTGAAGCCAGTGAACAATTTGAGTGGTGGAAACTAAAAGAATATTCATAAATGACTTAGTTATCACACTTAGAATGAGTGTACATTTTTTGTACAAAATACCGTATGTGGGGTATTTTTTTTTTTTTTTTATGCCTCAAGAGCTAGGTGGCGCTGTATTTATAACTGAAGATAGAGATACCTTCAGGCCTTGATTATAAGCATACATGTCAAGTGTGGGATTTTTTTTGGAGCATGTACCGTGGAGTTATTAAGCATATCCTTCATTCACGATATTGCTTTTAATGTCCATAGAGGCTATCAAAAATAAATAAAAATATATATATGTTTGGATAAGTCTGATGCCAGTGAACATTTTGAGTGGTGGAAACTAAAAGAATATTCATAAATGACTTCGTTATCACACTTAGAATGAGTTTACATTTTTTGTACAAAATACCGTATGTGGGGTATTTTTTTTTCATGCCTCAAGGGCTAGGTGGCGCTGCATATATAACTGAATGTTGTCATAGAGATAACTTCAGGCCTTGACGATAAACATACATGTCAAGTTTGGGATTTTTTGGAGCATGTACCGGGGAGTTATCAAGCATATCCTTTTACATTGCGAAACACAAATTTTGATGCCCCGCCCTCATCATATAGTATTTCGAAAGGTCAAGATTTTTCCCCCTGTCGTTGGCTCAGGTCTTGACATGGTCCAGGTCAAGTCTTAACTCAGTCAGATGAAACGTGTAGGAGAAGTGGGCAAAAGTCTGCCCCCAGTGAATGTGCAAAAATCGTCAAAAATGGGACATTCAAAAATTCGTAGCTCACTTCCTGTTCATTTTAGCATATGGGTCCAAGAGACTTTTTTGTAGGTCTTGGGCTCCCTCATACACCTAAAAATATTCGTCGTTCTTGCTTAAACGTACAACCGGGGCTGCTTCGTTAAAAACTTCTAGGGGGCGCTATTGAGTCATTTTTGTAAAAATAGCACAATCAACAATAAAATATTGCTTATTTTACCAGGCCAGATGTGTGTGCCAAGTTTCATGAGTTTCTGTGCATGTTTAGACCCTCAAAACCGGCGTTGTTTTCTTGGCGAACAGCGCTGAGCCACACCCACAACAATTCACGAAAACTCACAAACTTCGTGTTGTGACATCATGAAGGTCGAAACCCTCATCTGAGCAAATATGAGGTAGGTCCAGTTAACGTGTTTGGAGAAAAACGTAGAAGAAAATTCGTAAGAAAAAAAATTGCCACTAGGTGGCGCTATCAGTTAGATGAAATATAAGTCAGTAGATGTCTTTAGGGCTGGACTCTCATCAAATGTGTGAAATTTTGAGAAGATAGGATCATCTCGGTCAAGTTAATGCAGCTTTTATTTTCAAGAAAAATCTTCAGACTTTGCGTCACCGTAGCGGCCACGCCCTTTGGCGAAAAGTTACAATATTCGGTGTGGGGCATGACCAACATCTTAAGGCTTTTCTGACCAATTTTCAAATGGATCCCTTCAACAAGCTCAGCACAGTAGCTAAAAACGTAAAGTATGACATTTATTGTAACCACTAGGTGGCGCTATATGTATAACTGAATTTTATCATATAGATGTTTTCAGGCCGTGACTATTACGTTGCCTGAGAAGTTTGAGATTTTTTGGAGCTTGAACATGGGAGTTATTAAGCATTTGCTCTTTCTGGACAAATGAAATTTTAAAGGCAATATTTGATGCTCCGCCCCCGTCATATAGTATTTCGAAAAGGGAAGATGTTTTGCCCAGCTGTTCTCTCAGGTCTTGAGATGATAAATGCCAAGTTTGAAGTCAATTGGATGAAAAATGTTTGCAAAGGGGGAAAAAGCATGACCACAGTGAATGTGCCAAAATAGGCCAAAATTGGACATTAAAAAATTCATAGCTCACTTCCTGTACATTTTAGCTACATGGTCCCAATAGACTTTTTTGTGCGTCTCGGGGTGCTACACGTGCCTGCCAATTTTCGTTGCTCTAGCTCAAACGTGTCGGGCTTGGTTTTTATTTTTCTACGCTAGGGGGCGCTATAGAGTCGCGTTGTTATAACGACTTCATAATATCAAATTTTTCGCTGGACCTGAGGAGTGTGCAAAGTTCGGTGAGTTTTCGTGAATATTTAGGTACCCAAAATCGCGATTGTTTGCGGAGAATAAAGAAGAAGAATAATAATAACTAGAGCTGCGAGCAGCTATAAAGGGCCCTCGCAACCCGTGCCACGTTGGGGTATTTGCACGTCGGGGTACTGGCACGTTAGGGTACTGTTTCATAAGAAACCGTCTAAATTGTAAATGTTTTGCCATGCTTTTTGTGTTTGTTCACATTGCTATGGAATGCTTTGTCGAGGTATTCGGCTGATAGGTATGCCTCCCAATATTCACACATCTAGCTGAATCATATAAAAAAAAATAATTCTTTGCAAACAATGCATCGCTACAGCAAAGGCGTGCCACGTTGGGGTACTTGCACGTCGGGGTACTGGCACGTTGGGGTACTGTCAAATAGGACAAGGACCATCTAAAATGTTTTTGACAAGCCTTGTGTGTGCAAAGTTTAATCAAAACGCAAAATATGGTGCGCAATTCCCAAAATAAATTCAAAATGGCGGACTTCCTTTTAGGTTTAGCATACGGCTACAGAATACTTTTTGTAGGTCTTAAGCTAATAGGTATGCCTCCCAGTTTTCACAAATCTAGGTCAAGTCATCTTTAGTTGTGTATCGCTTGAATCATACAATTGGAAATGCTCCATAAAAATGCATAGAGGGCGCTATTGAGCACAACGTTGGGTTACTTGCACGTCAGGGTACTGGCACGTTGGGGTACTGTTACATGGAACAAGGACCATTTAAAATGTTAGTTTTTTCCATGCCTTGTCTGTGCAAAGTTTAATGAAGAAGGCCAAAAATTATGTATAATTCCCAAAATAAAATCAAAATAGCGGACTTCCTCTTTGGTTTGGCAAATGGCTACATAATACTTTTTTGTAGGTCTAGCATAATCATACAATCGGAAATGCTTCATAAAAAGGTCTAGAGGGCGCTATTTATTTCAAATTGCACAATAAATCTCTGAAAATTCATGTTCATGACAAGTCTGATGTGTTTGCAAAGTTCCATGAGTTTTCATGTGTATAAAAAAAAAAAGCAGCACTTGACAAACAATGCATTGCTATGGCAACAGCGTGTTACAAAATAAAAAACTTTCGATTACTTTGCATCTTAAACATCTTAAGATGAAACACACCAAGTTTGAAGACAGTCGGATAAATTTTGTAGGAGGGGTTCGTTAAAATATGACCCCTGAAAGTTTTTCCTTGCCCGGTTGGAGGGTTAGATCAGGGGATGTCGCAACTTGTTTGTGGTTAAGTGCTACAGAAGTAAATGTGTCTTAACAACCTCATGATTGAATGTGTTTTCAATTCTCTAGGATGTGATTGGATTGTATCAATTAAATGTTCTTATAACTGATTCAGTGAGTAGTAAAAATAGTGTGTCAAGTATAATGACATGAAATATAAGGAATACAAAAAACAAAACAAGAACCCTCTAAATTACACATTTTGTTCCAGGCTTTATGTGCGTGCATAGTTTGAGTATACACCTAGGTTTAGGCCAGGAGTGTTCAAACCTTTTGCAAAGAGGGCCGGGTATGGTAAGGTGAGAATGTGTGGGGCCTAATCAACCATTTAGTTTAGCCTGACATAAAGCGGTCGCTGCTCGGGCCCTAATAAAGGGCCCTCGCAACCCGGGCCACGTTGGGGTATTTGCACGTCGGGGTACTGGCATGTTGGGGTACTGTCAAATAGGAAACCATCTAAATTGTAAACGTTTTTGCCATGCTTTGTGTTTGTAAAGGTTCATGGAAAGGCCAAAAATGATGCACAATTAACAAAAAAAAAAACCAAAAAAATAAAAAATAAAAAAATCAAAATGGATTGGCACATGGCTATATAGAATACTTTTTGAATATATTCGGCATGCCTGCCAATATTCACACATCTAGCTGAATCATATAAACGGAAAGACTTCATAAAAATGTCTAAAGGGCGCTATTGAGCCATTTATTACAATTGCACAACAAATATCTAAATAAAATATTCATGTTCCAGACAGGTCTGGTGTGTGTGCAAAGTTTTGTGTGTTTTCGCCCATATTTAGACTCTCAAAGAAGCATTTTTCTTCACAAACAATGCATGGATAGAGCAAAGGCGTGTGACAAAATAAAAAAATTCAATAACTTTTCATCTTAAATATCTTAAGATGAAACACGCCAAAGAATGAAGATGATCTGATAAGTTCTGTTGAAAATATGACCCCTATAAAAGGCCCCAAAAAATGGCTACAAATACCAAAGTAAATCCAAATGGCAGACTTCCTGTTTGATTCAGCATATGGCTTTAGAAACCTTTTTGTAAGTCTTAGGCTGATAGGTATCCCAATTTTTACAAATCTAGCTGAATCATAAAATACAAAACATTTGCAAAAGCTTCATAAAAATGTCTAGAGGGCGCTATTGAACCATCCATCCATCCATCCATTTTCTTGACCGCTTATTCCTCACAAGGGTCGCGGGGGCTGCTGGCGCCTATCTCAGCGGGCTCTGGGCAGTAGGCGGGGGACACCCTGGACTGGTTGCCAACCAATCGCAGGGCACACAGAGACGAACAACCATCCACACTCACACGCACACCTAGGGACAATTCGGAGCGCCCAATTAACCTGCCATGCATGTCTTTGGAATGTGGGAGGAGACCGGACGCTATTGAACCATGTATTGCAAATTGAATAAGAAATCTCTAAAATATTCATGCTTATGACAAGCCTGATGTTTGTGTAAAGTTTCATGAGTTTTTGCACATGTTTAGACCAAAAAAAAAAGCATTATTTTACTTGGCAAACAATACATCACCATGACAATGGCGTGCGACAAAATAAATAACTTTCGATAACTTTGCATCTTAAACATCTTAAGATGAAGCACACCAAGTTTAAAGACAGTCGGATAAATTTTGTAGGAGGAGTCCGTTAAAATATGACCCCGAAAAAAGGCCACAAAAAATGGCTACAAATCCCAACGTAAATCAAAATGGCGGACTTCCTGTTTGGTTTAGCAGATGGTTCCAAGAGACTTTTTTGTACATCGTGGGCTCTTATGTATGCCTCTAAATTATCATAGCGCTAGGTGAAACGTACAACCGGGAATGCTTCGTTAAAGATTTTTTTTAGCTCAAAATGTGATGCCCGGCCCCTACGGGACTTCCTGTTGGGTTTAGCACATGGCACCAAGAGACTTTTTTGTACATCGTGGGCTGTTACATGTGTCTCCAAATTTTCGTAGCTCTAGCTGCTTCGTACAACTGGGAATGCTTCATTAAGAAGGAATTTTTTCCTTTGCAAACTGTGCATGCTACGGCAACAGCGTGCGACGAAATAAAAAGCTTTCAATAACTTTTCATCTTCAACATCTTAAGATGAATCACACAAAGTTTGGAGATGATCGGATAAACTCTGTAGGAGGAGTTCGTTAAAATAAGACCCCTATGAAATGGCCCAAAAAATGGCAACATGTTCCAAAGTAAATCAAAATGGCGGACTTCCTGTTCGGTTTAGCATATGGTTCAAAAAGAGTTTTTTGTACCTTGAGGGCTGTTACATATGTCTTAAAATTTTGGTAACTCTAGGTGAAATGTACAGCCGGGAATGCTTCATTAAGTAAGAATTTTGAAACACAAAATTTGATGCCTCGCCTCTGGCGGACTTCCTGTTAGGTTTAGCATATGGCACCAACAGGCTTTTTTGTAGATCATAGTCTGTTACATATGTGTACCAATTTTCGTAGCTCTAGATTAAACGTACCACCGGCAATGCTTCGTTAAGTAAGAATTTTGAAACTGTAAATTTGATGCCCCGCCACCGTCATATAGTATGTCAAAAACTTTAGATTTTTTACCATGATGTTGTCCCAGGTGTTGAGATGGTACAGCCCAAGTTTGAAGTCAATCGGGTTAACCGTGTAGGAGAAGCGGGCAAAAGTATGACCCCTGTAAATGTGCAAAAATGGGCCAAAATTGGACATTCAAATACTCATACCTCACTTCCTGTCTATTTTAGGGTACACATATCAAAGAGGTTTTTGTTCATCTGGATGTGCTACAGGTGCCACACAATTTTCGTAGCCATAGGACAATCGTAGCGGGACAGGGATCCGTTTAACCTATGTAGGTGGCGCTACAGAGCCATTTTTCTGTTATCATGTATGGCGACTTTAAAATATCAAATTTTTCGCCAGACCCGATCTGCGTGTAAAGTTTGGTGAGTTTTCGTTCATGTTTAGTGCCTCAAAAATGTGGTTGTTTGCGGAAAAGAATAATAACAAAGAAAAAGAAGAAGAAGAAGAAGAATAATAATAAGAATTCCTTCAGGAACAATAGGGACCTCGCAGCGGTCGCTGCTCGGGCCCTAATAATAATAATAATTTTTACAAAAACAATAGGGACCTCGCAGCGGTCGCTGCTCGGGCCCTAATAATAATAATAACTAGAGCTGCGAGCAGCTATAAAGGGCCCTCGCAGCCCGGGCCACGTTGGAGTCCTTGCACGTTGGGGTACTTGCACGTTAGGGTACTGGCACGTTGGGGTACTGGCATATTGGAAGCAAAATTTCTTTGAAAATGGCATAATAAACGTTTACATGTAGAATATTTTTTTGGCCAGTGTGTATCAAGCTCAACGGGTTTTGGGGATTGTTAAAACCTGCAAAAATCTGCGTCCTTTTTTATTTTTAGGCAATGAGTTGCCCTGATTGGTATTTTTTGTAAAAGTGTATATATACATCATCGCTCGTTGTACTCATTGCACAATGTTACTTTTATTGTCCAAAGGGGCAATCAAAAATGAATAAAACAAAATGGAAACGTACATGCGTTTGGATCGGTGTGAAGCCAGTGAACAATTTGAGTGGTGGAAACTAAAAGAATATTCATAAATGACTTAGTCATCACACTTAGAATGAGTTTACATTTTTTGTACAAAATACCGTATGTGTTTTTTTTTTTTTTTATATAAGCCTCAAGGGCTAGGTGGCGCTGTATTTATAACTGAATGTTGTCATCGAGATACCTTCAGGCCTTGATTATAAGCATACATGTCAAGTGTGGGATTTTTTTTTTGGAGCATGTACCGTGGAGTTATTAAGCATATCCTTCATTCACGATATTGCTTTTAATGTCCATAAAGGCTATCAAAAATAAATAAAAATATATATATGTTTGGATAAGTCTGATGCCAGTGAACATTTTGAGTGGTGGAAACTAAAAGAATATTCATAAATGACTTAGTTATCACACTTAGAATGAGTTTACATTTTTTTGTACAAAATACCGTATGTGGGGTATTTTTTTTTTATGCCTCAAGGGCTAGGTGGCGCTGCATATATAACTGAATGTTGTCATAGAGATAACTTCAGGCCTTGACGATAAACATACATGTCAAGTTTGGGATTTTTTGGAGCATGTACCGGGGAGTTATCAAGCATATCCTTTTTCATTGCGAAACACAAATTTTGATGCCCCGCCCTCATCATATAGTATTTCGAAAAGTCAAAATTTTTCCCCCTGTCGTTGGCTAAGGTCTTGACATGGTCCAGGCCAAGTCTTAACTCAGTCGGATGAAACGTGTAGGAGAAGTGGGCAAAAGTCTGCCCCCTGTGAATGTGCAAAAATCGTCAAAAATGGGACATTCAAAAATTCGTAGCTCACTTCCTGTTCATTTTAGCATATGGGTACAAGAGACTTTTTTGTAGGTCTTGGGCTCCCTCATACACCTAAAAATATTTGTCGTTCTTGCTTAAACATACAACCGGGGCTGCTTCATTAAAAATTTCTAGGGGGCGCTATTGAGTCATTTTTGTAAAAATAGCACAATCAACAATAAAATATTGCTCATTTTACCAGGCCAGATGTGTGTGCCAAGTTTCAGGAGTTTCTGTGCATGTTTAGACCCTCAAAACTGGCGTTGTTTTCTTGGCGAACAGCGCTTAGCCACGCCCACAGCAATTCGCGAAAACTCACAAACTTCGTGTTGTGACGTCATGAAGGCCGAAACCCTCATCTGAGCAAATATGAGGTAGGTCCAGTTAACGTGTTTGGAGAAGAACGTTGAAGAAAATTCGTAAGAGATAAAATTGCCACTAGGTGGCGCTATCAGTTAGATGAAATGTAAGTTAGTAGATGTCTTTAGGGCTGGACTCTCATCAAATGTGTGAAATTTTGAGAAGATAGGATCATCTCGTTCAAGTTAATGCAGCTTTTATTGTCACGAAAAATCTTCAGACTTTGCGGCACCGTAGCGGCCACGCCCTTTGGCGAAAAGTTACAATATTCGGTGTGGGGCATGATCAACATCTTAAGCCTTTTCTGACCAATTTTCAACTGGATCACTTCAACGAGCTCAGCACAGTAGCTAAAAACGTAAAGTATGACATTTATTGTTACCACTCGGTGGCGCTATATGTAGAACCGAATTTTATCATATAGATGTTTTCAGGCCGTGACTATTAAGTTGTATGAGAAGTTTGAGATTTTTTGGAGCTTGAACATGGGAGTTATTAAGCATTTGCTCTTTTTGGACAAATGAAATTTTAAAGGCAATATTTGATGCCCCGCCCCCGTAATATAGTATTTCAAAAAGGCAAGACTTTTTGCCCAGTTGTTCTCTGAGGTCTTGAGATGATAAATGCCAGGTTTGAAGTCAATTGGATGAAAAATGTTTGCAAAGGAAGAAAAAGCATGGCCACAGTGAATGTGCCAAAATCGGCCAAAATTGGACATAAAAAAATTCATAGCTCACTTCCTGTACATTTTAGCTACATGGTCCCAATAGACTTTTTTGTGCGTCTCGGGGTGCTACACGTGCCTGCCAACTTTCGGAGCTCTAGGTCAAACATGCCGGGCTTGGTTTTTATTTTTTTACGCTAGGGGGCGCTATAGAGTCGCATAGTTATTACAACAGCAGAATATGAAATTTTTCGCCGGGCCTGAAGAGTGTGCAAAGTTTGGTGAGTTTTCGTGAATATTTAGGTACCCAAAATCGCGATTGTTTGCGGAGAATAAAGAAGAAGAAGAAGAAGAATAACTAGAGCTGCGAGCAGCTATAAAGGGCCCTCGCAGCCCGGGCCACGTTGGGGTCCTTGCACGTTGGGGTACTTGCACGTTGGGGTACTGGCACATTGGGGTACTGGCATATTGGAAGCAAAATTTCTTTGAAAATGGCAGAATAAACGTTTACATGTAGAATATTTTTTTGCCAGTGTGTGTGTCAAGCTCAACGGGTTTTGGTGATTGTTAAGACCTGCAAAAATCAGCGTCCTTTTTTATTTTTAGGCAATGAGTTGCCCTGATTGGTATTTTTTTGTAAAAGTGTATATACACATCATCGCTCGTTGTACTCATTGCACAATGTTACTTTTATTGTCCAAAGGGGCAATCAAAAATGAATAAAACAAAATGGAAACGTACATACGTTTGGATCGGTGTGAAGCCAGTGAACAATTTGAGTGGTGGAAACTAAAAGAATATTCATAAATGACTTAGTTATCACACTTAGAATGAGTGTACATTTTTTGTACAAAATACCATATGTGGGGTATTTTTTTATTTTTTTTATATAAGCCTCAAGGGCTAGGTGGCGCTGTATTTATAACTGAATGTTGTCATAGAGATACCTTCAGGCCTTGATTATAAGCATACATGTCAAGTGTGGGATTTTTTTTGGAGCATGTACCGTGGAGTTATTAAGCATATCCTTCATTCACGATATTGCTTTTAATGTCCATAGAGGCTATCAAAAATAAATACAAATATATATATGTTTGGATAAGTCTGATGCCAGTGAACATTTTGAGTGGTGGAAACTAAAAGAATATTCATAAATGACTTCGTTATCACACTTAGAATGAGTTTACATTTTTTGTACAAAATACCGTATGTGGGGTATTTTTTTTCATGCCTCAAGGGCTAGGTGGCGCTGCATATATAACTGAATGTTGTCATAGAGATAACTTCAGGCCTTGACGATAAACATACATGTCAAGTTTGGGATTTTTTGGAGCATGTCCCGGGGAGTTATCAAGCATATCCTTTTACATTGCAAAACACAAATTTTGATGCCCCGCCCTCATCATATAGTATTTCGAAAAGTCAAAATTTTTCCCCCTGTCGTTGGCTCAGGTCTTGACATGGTCCAGGCCAAGTCTTAACTCAGTCGGATGAAACGTGTAGGAGAAGTGGGCAAAAGTCTGCCCCCTGTGAATGTGCAAAAATCGTCAAAAATGGGACATTCAAAAATTCGTAGCTCACTTCCTGTTCATTTTAGCATATGGGTACAAGAGACTTTTTTGTAGGTCTTGGGCTCCCTCATACACCTAAAAATATTCGTCGTTCTTGCTTAAACGTACAACCGGGGCTGCTTCGTTAAAAATTTCGAGGGGGCGCTATTGAGTCATTTTTGTAAAAATAGCACAATCAAAAATAAAATATTGCTCATTTTACCAGGCCAGATGTGTGTGCCAATTTTCAGGAGTTTTTGTGCCAGTTTAAGCCCTCAAAATTGGTGTTGTTTTCTTGGCGAACAGCGCTTAGCCACGCCCACAGCGATTCGCGAAAACTCACAAACTTCGTATTGTGACATCATGAAGACCGAAACCCTCATCTGAGCAAATATGAGGTTGGTGCAGTTAATGGGGTTGGAGAAAAACATTGAAGAAAAATCGTAAGAAAAAAAATTGCCAGTAGGTGGCACTATCAGTAAGATGAAATATAAGTACGTAGATGTCTTAAGGGCTGGACTCTCATCAAATGTGTGAAATTTTGAGAAGATAGGATCATCTGGGTCAAGTTAAAGCAGCTTTTATTGCCACGAAAAATTACCAGACTTTGCGGCACCGTAGCGGCCACGCCCTTTGGCGAAAAGTTACAATATTCGGTGTAGGGCATGATCAACATCTTAAGGCTTGTCTGACCAATTTTCAACTGGATCCCTTCAAAGAGCTTGGCACAGTAGCTAAAAACGTAAAGTATGACATTTATTGTCACCACTAGGTGGTGCTATATATATAACAGAATTTTATCATATAGATGTCTTCAGGCCGTGACTATTAAGTTGCATGAGAAGTTTGAGATTTTTTGGAGCTTGTACATGGGAGTTATTCAGCATTTTGTCTTTCTGGACAAATGAAATTTTAAAGGCAATATTTGATGCCCCGCCCCCGTCATATAGTATTTCAAAAAGTCAAGATATTTTGCCCAGTTGTTGTCTCAGGTCTTGAGATGATACATGGCAAGTTTGAAGTCAACTGGCTGAAAAATATTTGCAAAGGGGGAAAAAGTATGACCACAGTGAATGTGCCAAAATGGGCCAAAATTGGACATTCAAAAATTCATAGCTCACTTCCTGTACATTTTAGGAAATGGCTTCCACTGACTTTTTTGTGCGTCTCGGGGTGCTACACGTGCCTGCCAATTTTCGTAGCTCTAGCTCAAACGGGCCGGGATTGGTTTTTATTTTTCTACGCTAGGTGGCGCTATAGAGTTGCGTTGTTATGACAACTACATAATATCAAATTTTTCACCGGGCACGAAGAGACTGCAAAGTTTGGTGAGTTTTCGTAAATGTTTAGGCCCTCAAAAATGAGATCGTTTACGGAGAATAATAATAATAATAATAATAATAATAATAATAATAATAATTCTTACAAAAACAAGAGGGACCTCGCAGCGGTCGCTGCTCGGGCCCTAACTAGAGCTGCGAGCAGCTATAAAGGGCCATCGCAGCCCGGGCCACGTTGGGGTACTTGCACGTTGGGGAACTTGCACATTGGGGTACTGGCACATTGGAAGCAGAATTTCTTTGAAAATGGCATGATAAACATGTAGATTTTTTTTTTTTTGCCAGGTGTGATGAGTGTGTCAAGCTCAATGGGTTTTGGTGATTGTTAAGATCTGCAAAAATCAGCGTCTTTTTTTTATTTTTAGGCAATGAGTTGCCCTGATTGGTATTTTTCGTAAAAGTATATATACACACATCATCGCTCGTACTCATTGCACAATGTTGCTTTTATTGTCCATAGAGGCGATCAAAAAAAAAAAAAAAACTAAATAAAAAATACGTATGTTTGGATCAGTCTGATACCAGTGAACATATTGAGTGGTGGAAAGTAAAAGAATATTCATAAATGACTTAGTTATCACACTTACAATGAGTTTACAATTTTTGCAAAAATACCGTAAGTGAGGCATTTTTTTTTTTTTTATGCCTCAAGGACTAGGTGGCGCTGTATTTATAACTGAATTTTGTCATAGAGATACTTTCAGGCCTTGACTATAAATATACATTTCAAGTATGGGATTTTTTGGAGCATGTACCTGGGAGTTATTCAGCATAGCCTTCATTCACGATATTGCTTTTAATGTCCATAGAGGCTATCAAAAATACATAAAACTAAATAACTAAAATATGTATGTTTGGTTAGGTCTGATGCCAGTGAATATTTTGAGTGGTGGAAAGTAAAAGAATATTCCTAAATGACTTAGTTATCACACATAGAATGAGTTTACATTTTTTGTACAAAATACCGTAAGTGGAGTATTTTTTTTTCATGCCTCAAGGGCTCGGTGGCGCTGCATATATAACTGAATGTTGTCATAGAGATACCTTCAGGCCTTGACGATAAACATACATGTCAAGTTTGGGATTTTTTGGAGCATGTATCGGGGAGTTATTAAGCATATCCTTTTTCAGTGCGAAACACAAATTTTGATGCCCCGCCCTCATCATATAGTATTTCCAAAAGTCAAGATTTTTCCGTCTGTTGTTGGCTCAGGTCTTGGCATGGTCCAGGTCAAGTCATAAGTCAGTCGGATAAAACGTGTAGGAGAAGTGGGCAAAAGTATGCCCCCTGAAAATGTGCAAAAATCGTCAAAAATGGGACATTCAAAAATTCGTAGCTCACTTCCTGTTCATTTTAGCATATGGGTCCAAGAGACTTTTTTGCAGGTCTTTAGCTCCCTCATACACCTAAAAATTTTCGTAGATCTTGCTTAAACGTACAATCGGGGCTGCTTCGTTAAAAATTTCTAGGGGGCGCTATTGAGTCATTTTTGTAAAAATAGGACAATACATGATAAAATATTGCTCATTTTGCCAGGCCAGATGTGTGTGCCAAGTTTCATGAGTTTCTGCGCATGTTTAGACCATCAAAACTGGCGTTGTTTTCTTGGCGAACAGTGCTTAGCCACGCCCACAGCGATTCGCGAAAACTCACAAACTTCGTGTTGTGACATCATGAAGGCCGAAACCCTCATCTGAGCAAATATGAGGTTGGTCCAGTTAACGTGTTTGGAGAAAAATGTACAAGAAAATTCGTAAGAAAAAAAATTGCCACTAGGTGGCGTTATCAGTAAGATGAAATATAAGTTTGTAGATGTCTTTAGGGCTGGACTCTCATCAAATGTGTGAAATTTTGAGAAGATAGGATCATCTCGGTCAAGTTCATGCAGCTTTTATTGTCACGAAAAATCTTCAGACTTTGCGGCACCGTAGCGGCCACGCCCTTTGGCGAAAAGTTACAATATTCGGTGTGGGGCATGATCAACATCTTAAGGCTTTTCTGACCAATTTTCAACTGGATCCCTTCAACGAGCTCAGCGCAGTAGCTAAAAACGTAAAGTATGACATTTATTGTTACCACTAGGTGGTGCTATATGTATAACTGAATTTTATCATATAGATGTTTTCAGGCCGTGACTATTACGTTGCCTGAGAAGTTTGAGATTTTTTGGAGCTTGAACATGGGAGTTATTAAGCATTTGCTCTTCTGGACAAATGAAATTTTAAAGACAATATTTGATGCCCCGCCCCCATCATATAGTATTTCTAAAAGGCAAGACTTTTTGCCCAGTTGTTCTCTCAGGTCTTGAGATGATAAATGCCAAGTTTGATGTGAATTGGATGAAAAATGTTTGCAGAGGGGGGAAAAGCATGACCACAGTGAATGTGCCAAAATAGGCCAAAATTGGACATAAAAAAAATTCATAGCTCATTTCCTGTACATTTTAGGAAATGGCTTCCACTGACTTTTTTGTGCGTCTCGGGGTGCTACACGTGCCTGGCAATTTTCGTAGCTCTAGGTCAAACGGGCCGGGATTGGTTTTTATTTTTCTACGCTAGGGGGCGCTATAGAGTCGCATTGTTATGGCAACTACATAATATCAAATTTTTCGCCGGGCCCGAAGAGACTGCAAAGTTTGGTGAGTTTTCGTAAATGTTTAGGCCCTCAAAAATGCGATCGTTTACGGAGAAGAAGAAGAAGAAGAAGAAGAAGAAGAATAACTAGAGCTGCGAGCAGCTATAAAGGGCCCTCGCAGCCTGGGCCACATTGGATTCCTTGCACGTTGGGGTACTTGCATGTTAGGGTACTGGCACGTTGGGGTACTGGCACGTTGGGGTACTGGCATATTGGAAGCAAAATTTCTTTGAAAATGGCATAATAAACATTTACATGTAGAATATTTTTTTTGCCAGTGTGTGTCAAGCTCAACGGGTTTTGGTGATTGTTAAGACCTGCAAAAATCAGCGTCCTTTTTTATTTTTAGGCAATGAGTTGCCCTGATTGGTATTTTTTTTAAAAGTGTATATATACATCATCACTCGTTGTACTCATTACACAATGTTACTTTTATTGTCCAAAGGGGCAATCAAAAATGAATAAAACAAAATGGAAACGTACATACGTTTGGATCGGTGTGAAGCCAGTGAACAATTTGAGTGGTGGAAACTAAAAGAATATTCATAAATGACTTAGTCATCACACTTAGAATGAGTTTAAATTTTTTTGTACAAAATACCGTATGTGGGTTTTTTTTTTATATAAGCCTCAAGGGCCAGGTGGCGCTGTATTTCTAACTGAATGTTGTCATCGAGATACCTTCAGGCCTTGATTATAAGCATACATGTCAAGTGTGGGATTTTTTTTGGAGCATGTACCGTGGAGTTATTAAGCATATCTTTCATTCACGATATTGCTTTTAATGTCCACAGAGGCTATCAAAAATAAATAAAAATATATATATGTTTGGATAAGTCTGATTCCAGTGAACATTTTGAGTGGTAGAAACTAAAAGAATATTCATAAATGACTTAGTTATCACACTTAGAATGAGTTTACATTTTTTGTACAAAATACCATATGTGGGGTATTTTTTTTTTATGCCTCAAGGGCTAGGTGGCGCTGCATATATAACTGAATGTTGTCATAGAGATAGCTTCAGGCCTTGACGATAAACATACATGTCAAGTTTGGGATTTTTTGGAGCATGTACCGGGGAGTTATTAAGCATATCCTTTTTCAGTGCGAAACACAAATTTTTATGCCCCGCCTTCATCATATAGTATTTCAAAAGGTCAAGATTTTTCCCCCTGTCGTTGGCTCAGGTCTTGACATGGTCCAGGTCAAGTCTTAACTCAGTCAGATGAAACGTGTAGGAGAAGTGGGCAAAAGTCTGCCCCCTGTGAATGTGCAAAAATCGTCAAAAATGGGACATTCAAAAATTCGTAGCTCACTTCCTGTTCATTTTAGCATATGGGTCCAAGAGACTTTTTTGTAGGTCTTGGGCTCCCTCATACACCTAAAAATATTCGTCATTCTTGCTTAAACGTACAACCGGGGCTGCTTCGTTAAAAACCTCTAGGGGGCGCTATTGAGTCATTTTTGTAAAAATAGCACAATCAACAATAAAATATTGCTCATTTTACCAGGCCAGATGTGTGTGCCAAGTTTCATGAGTTTCTGTGCATGTTTAGACCCTCAAAACTGGCGTTATTTTCTTGGCGAACAGCGCTTAGCCACACCCACAGCAATTCGCGAAAACCCACAAACTTCGTGTTGTGACATCATGAAGGCCGAAACCCTCATCTGAGCAAATATGAGGTAGGTCCAGTTAACATGTTTGGAGAAAAACGTAGAAGAAAATTCGTAAGAAAAAAAATTGCCACTAGGTGGCGCTATCAGTTAGATGAAATATAAGTCAGTAGATGTCTTTAGGGCTGGACTCTCATCAAATGTGTGAAATTTTGAGAAGATAGGATCATCTCGGTCAAGTTAATGCAGCTTTTATTTTCACGAAAAATCTTCAGACTTTGCGTCACCGTAGCGGCCACGCCCTTTGGCGAAAAGTTACAATATTCGGTGTGGGGCATGATAAACATCTTAAGGCTTTTCTGACCAATTTTCAAATGGATCCCTTCAACAAGCTCAGCACAGTAGCTAAAAATGTAAAGTATGACATTTATTGTAACCACTAGGTGGCGCTATATGTATAACTGAATTTTATCATATAGATGTTTTCAGGCCGTGACTATTACGTTGCCTGAGAATTTTGAGATTTTTTGGAGCTTGAACATGGGAGTTATTAAGCATTTGCTCTTTCTGGACAAATGAAATTTTCAAGGCAATATTTGATGCCCTGCCCCCGTCATATAGTATTTCAAAAAGTCAAGGTTTTTTGCTCAGTTGTTTTCTCAGGTCTTGAGATGATAAATGCCAATTTTGAAGTCAACTGGATGAAAAATGTTTGCAAAGGGGGAAAAAGCATGACCACAGTGAATGTGCCAAAATAGGCCAAAATTGGACATTAAAAAATTCATAGCTCATTTCCTGTACATTTTAGCTACATGGTCCCAATAGACTTTTTTGTGCGTCTCGGGGTGCTACACGGGCCTGCCAATTTTCGTTGCTCTAGCTCAAACGTGCCGGGCTTGGTTATTATTTTTCTACGCTAGGGGGCGCTATAGAGTCGCGTTGTTATGACGCCTTCATAATATCAAATTTTTCGCCGGGCCCGAAGAGTGCGCAAAGTTCGGTGAGTTTTCGTGAATGTTTAGGTACCCAAAATCGCGATCGTTTGCGGAGAATAAAGAAGAAGAAGAAGAAGAATAACTAGAGCTGCGAGCAGCTATAAAGGGCCCTCGCAGCCCGGGCCACGTTGGGGTCCTTGCACGTTGGGGTACTTGCACGTTGGGGTACTGGCACGTTGGGGTACTGGCATATTGGAAGCAAAATTTCTTTGAAAATGGCATAATAAACGTTTACATGTAGAATATTTTTTTGCCAGTGTGTGTGTCAAGCTCAACGGGTTTTGGTGATTGTTAAGACCTGCAAAAATCAGCGTCCTTTTTTATTTTTAGGCAATGAGTTGCCCTGATTGGTATTTTTTTGTAAAAGTGTATATACACATCATCGCTCGTTGTACTCATTGCACAATGTTACTTTTATTGTCCAAAGGGGCAATCAAAAATGAATAAAACAAAATGGAAACGTACATACGTTTGGATCGGTGTGAAGCCAGTGAACAATTTGAGTGGTGGAAACTAAAAGAATATTCATAAATGACTTAGTTATCACACTTAGAATGAGTGTACATTTTTTGTACAAAATACCGTATGTGGGGTATTTTATTTTTTTTTTATATAAGCCTCAAGGGCTAGGTGGCGCTGTATTTATAACTGAATGTTGTCATAGAGATACCTTCAGGCCTTGATTATAAGCATACATGTCAAGTGTGGGATTTTTTTTTGGAGCATGTACCGTGGAGTTATTAAGCATATCCTTCATTCACGATATTGCTTTTAATGTCCATAGAGGGTATCAAAAATAAATAAAAATATATATATGTTTGGATAAGTCTGATGCCAGTGAACATTTTGAGTGGTGGAAACTAAAAAAATATTCATAAATGACTTAGTTATCACACTTAGAATGAGTGTACATTTTTTGTACAAAATACCGTATGTGGGGTATTTTTTTTTCATGCCTCAAGGGCTAGGTGGCGCTGCATATATAACTGAATGTTGTCATAGAGATAACTTCAGGCCTTGACGATAAACATACATGTCAAGTTTGGGATTTTTTGGAGCATGTACCGGGGAGTTATCAAGCATATCCTTTTTCATTGTGAAACACAAATTTTGATGCCCCGCCCTCATCATATAGTATTTCGAAAAGTCAAAATTTTTCCCCCTGTCGTTGGCTCAGGTCTTGACATGGTCCAGGCCAAGTCTTAACTCAGTCGGATGAAACGTGTAGGAGAAGTGGGCAAAAGTCTGCCCCCTGTGAATGTGCAAAAATCGTCAAAAATGGGACATTCAAAAATTCGTAGCTCACTTCCTGTTCATTTTAGCATATGGGTACAAGAGACTTTTTTGTAGGTCTTGGGCTCCCTCATACACTTAAAAATATTCGGCGTTCTTGCTTAAACGTACAACCGGGGCTGCTTCGTTAAAAATTTCAAGGGGGCGCTATTGAGTCATTTTTGTAAAAATAGCACAATCAACAATAAAATATTGCTCATTTTACCAGGCCAGATGTGTGTGCCAAGTTTCAGGAGTTTCTGTGCATGTTTAGACCCTCAAAACTGGCGTTGTTTTCTTGGCGAACAGCGCTTAGCCACGCCTACAGCAATTCGCGAAAACTCACAAACTTCGTGTTGTGACATCATGAAGGCCGAAACCCTCCTCTGAGCAAATATGAGGTAGGTCCAGTTAACGTGTTTGGAGAAAAACGTAGAAGAAAATTCGTAAGAAAAAAAATTGCCACTAGGTGGCGCTATCAGTTAGATGAAATGTAAGTTAGTAGATGTCTTTAGAGCTGGACTCTCATCAAATGTGTGAAATTTTGAGAAGATAGGATCATCTCGGTCAAGTTAATGCAGCTTTTATTTTCACGAAAAATCTTCAGATTTTGCGTCACCGTAGCGGCCACGCCCTTTGGCGAAAAGTTACAATATTCGGTGTGGGGCATGATCAACATCTTAAGGGTTTTCTGAACAATTTTCAACTGGATCCCTTCAACGAGCTCAGCGCAGTAGCTAAAAACGTAAAGTATGACATTTATTGTAACCACTAGGTGGCGCTATATGTATAACTGAATTTTGTCATATAGATGTTTTCAGGCTGTGACTATTACGTTGCCTGAGAAGTTTGAGATTTTTTGGAGCTTGAACATGGGAGTTATTAAGCATTTGCTCTTTCTGGACAAATGAAATTTTAAAGGCAATATTTGATGCTCCGCCCCCGTCGTATAGTATTTCGAAAAGGCAAGATGTTTTGCCCAGCTGTTCTCTTAGGTCTTGAGATGATAAATGCCAAGTTTGAAGTCAATTGGATGAAAAATGTTTGCAAAGGGGGAAAAAGCATGACCACAGTGAATGTGCCAAAATAGGCCAAAATTGGACATTAAAAAATTCATAGCTCACTTCCTGTACATTTTAGCTACATGGTCCCAATAGACTTTTTTGTGCGTCTCGGGGTGCTACACGTGCCTGCCAATTTTCGTTGCTCTAGCTCAAACGTGTCGGGCTTGGTTTTTATTTTTCTACGCTAGGGGGCGCTATAGAGTCGCGTTGTTATAACGACTTCATAATATCAAATTTTTCGCCGGACCTGAGGAGTGTGCAAAGTTTGGTGAGTTTTCGTGAATATTTAGGTACCCAAAATCGCGATTGTTTGCGGAGAATAAAGAATAATAATAATAATAATAATAACTAGAGCTGCGAGCAGCTATAAAGGGCCCTCGCAGCCCGGGCCACGTTGGGGTCCTTGCACGTTGGGGTACTGGCACGTTGGGGTACTGGCATATTGGAAGCAAAATTTCTTTGAAAATGGCATAATAAACGTTTACATGTAGAATATTTTTTTTGCCAGTGTCTGTCAAGCTCAACGGATTTTGGTGATTGTTAAGACCTGCAAAAATCAGCGTCCTTATTTATTTTTAGGCAATGAGTTGCCCTGATTGGTATTTTTTTGTAAAAGTGTATATACACATCATCGCTCGTTGTACTCATTGCACAATGTTTACTTTTATTGTCCAAAGGGGCAATCAAAAATGAATAAAACAAAATGGAAACGTACATACGTTTGGATCGGTGTGAAGCCAGTGAACAATTTGAGTGGTGGAAACTAAAAGAATATTCATAAATGACTTAGTTATCACACTTAGAATGAGTGTACATTTTTTGTACAAAATACCGTATGTGGGGTATTTTTTATTTTTTTTATATAAGCCTCAAGGGCTAGGTGGCGCTGTATTTATAACTGAATGTTGTCATAGAGATACCTTCAGGCCTTGATTATAAGCATACATGTCAAGTGTGGGATTTTTTTTGGAGCATGTACCGTGGAGTTATTAAGCATATCCTTCATTCACGATATTGCTTTTAATGTCCATAGAGGCTATCAAAAATAAATAAAAATATATATATGTTTGGATAAGTCTGATGCCAGTGAACATTTTGAGTGGTGGAAACTAAAAGAATATTCATAAATGACTTCGTTATCACACTTAGAATGAGTTTACATTTTTTGTACAAAATACCGTATGTGGGGTATTTTTTTTTCATGCCTCAAGGGCTAGGTGGCGCTGCATATATAACTGAATGTTGTCATAGAGATAACTTCAGGCCTTGACGATAAACATACATGTCAAGTTTGGGATTTTTTGGAGCATGTACCGGGGAGTTATCAAGCATATCCTTTTTCATTGCGAAACACAAATTTTGATGCCCCGCCCTCATCATATAGTATTTCGAAAAGTCAAAATTTTTCCCCCTGTCGTTGGCTCAGGTCTTGACATGGTCCAGGCCAAGTCTTAACTCAGTCGGATGAAACGTGTAGGAGAGGTGGGCAAAAGTCTGCCCCCTGTGAATGTGCAAAAATCGTCAAAAATGGGACATTCAAAAATTCGTAGCTCACTTCCTGTTCATTTTAGCATATGGGTACAAGAGACTTTTTTGTAGGTCTTGGGCTCCCTCATACACCTGAAAATATTCGTCGTTCTTGCTTAAACGTACAACCGGGGCTGCTTCGTTAAAAATTTCGAGGGGGCGCTATTGAGTCATTTTTGTAAAAATAGCACAATCAACAATAAAATATTGCTCATTTTACCAGGCCAGATGTGTGTGCCAAGTTTCAGGAGTTTCTGTGCATGTTTAGACCCTCAAAACTGGCGTTGTTTTCTTGGCGAACAGCGCTTAGCCACGCCCACAGCAATTCGCGAAAACTCACAAACTTCGTGTTGTGACATCATGAAGGCCGAAACCCTCATCTGAGCAAATATGAGGTAGGTCCAGTTAACGTGTTTGGAGAAAAACGTAGAAGAAAATTCGTAAGAAAAGAAATTGCCACTAGGTGGCGCTATCAGTTAGATGAAATATAAGTCAGTGGATGTCTTTAGGGCTGGACTCTCATCAAATGTGTGAAATTTTGAGAAGATAGGATCATCTCGGTCAAGTTAATGCAGCTTTTATTTTCACGAAAAATCTTCAGACTTTGCGTCACCGTAGCGGCCACGCCCTTTGGCGAAAAGTTACAATATTCGGTGTGGGGCATGATCAACATCTTAAGGCTTTTCTGACCAATTTTCAAATGGATCCCTTCAACAAGCTCAGCACAGTAGCTAAAAACGTAACGTATGACATTTATTGTAACCACTAGGTGGCGCTATATGTATAACTGAATTTTATCATATAGATGTTTTCAGGCCGTGACTATTACGTTGCCTGAGAAGTTTGAGATTTTTTGGAGCTTGAACATGGGAGTTATTAAGCATTTGCTCTTTCTGGACAAATGAAATTTTAAAGGCAATATTTGATGCCCCGCCCCCGTCATATAGTATTTCAAAAAGGCAAGATGTTTTGCCCAGTTGTTCTCTCAGGTCTTGAGATGATAAATGCCAAGTTTGAAGTCAATTGGATGAAAAATGTTTGCAAAGGGGGAAAAAGCATGACCACAGTGAATGTGCCAAAATAGGCCAAAATTGGACATAAAAAAATTCATAGCTCACTTCCTGTACATTTTAGCTACATGGTCCCAATAGACTTTTTTGTGCGTCTCGGGGTGCTACACGTGCCTGCCAATTTTTGTTGCTCTAGCTCAAACGTGCCGGGCTTGGTTTTTATTTTTCTACGCTAGGGGGCGCTATCGAGTCGCATTGTTATGACGACTTAATAATATCAAATTTTTCGCCGGGCCTGAGGAGTGTGCAAAGTTCGGTGAGTTTTCGTGAATGTTTAGGTACCCAAAATCGCGATCGTTTGCGGAGAATAAAGAAGAAGAAGAATAATAATAACTAGAGCTGCGAGCAGCTATAAAGGGCCCTCGCAGCCCGGGCCACGTTGGGGTCCTTGCACGTTGGGGTACTTGCACGTTGGGGTACTGGCACATTGGGGTACTGGCATATTGGAAGCAAAATTTCTTTGAAAATGGCATAATAAACGTTTACATTTAGAATATTTTTTTCCCAGTGTGTGTATCAAGCTCAACGGGTTTTGGTGATTGTTAAGACCTGCAAAAATCAGCGTCCTTTTTTATTTTTAGGCAATGAGTTGCCCTGATTGGTATTTTTTTGTAAAAGTGTATATACACATCATCGCTCGTTGTACTCATTGCACAATGTTACTTTTATTGTCCAAAGGGGCAATCAAAAATGAATAAAACAAAATGGAAACGTACATACGTTTGGATCGGTGTGAAGCCAGTGAACAATTTGAGTGGTGGAAACTAAAAAAATATTCATAAATGACTTAGTTATCACACTGAGAATGAGTGTACATTTTTTGTACAAAATACCGTATGTGGGGTATTTTTTTTTCATGCCTCAAGGGCTAGGTGGCGCTGCATATATAACTGAATGTTGTCATAGAGATAACTTCAGGCCTTGACGATAAACATACATGTCAAGTTTGGGATTTTTTGGAGCATGTACCGGGGAGTTATCAAGCATATCCTTTTTCATTGTGAAACACAAATTTTGATGCCCCGCCCTCATCATATAGTATTTCGAAAAGTCAAAATTTTTCCCCCTGTCGTTGGTTCAGGTCTTGACATGGTCCAGGCCAAGTCTTAACTCAGTCGGATGAAACGTGTAGGAGAAGTGGGCAAAAGTCTGCCCCCTGTGAATGTGCAAAAATCGTCAAAAATGGGACATTCAAAAATTCGTAGCTCACTTCCTGTTCATTTTAGCATATGGGTACAAGAGACTTTTTTGTAGGTCTTGGGCTCCCTCATACACCTAAAAATATTCGGCGTTCTTGCTTAAACGTACAACCGGGGCTGCTTCGTTAAAAATTTCGAGGGGGCGCTATTGAGTCATTTTTGTAAAAATAGCACAATCAACAATAAAATATTGCTCATTTTACCAGGCCAGATGTGTGTGCCAAGTTTCAGGAGTTTCTGCGCATGTTTAGACCCTCAAAACTGGCGTTGTTTTCTTGGCGAACAGCGCTTAGCCACACCCACAGCAATTCGCGAAAACTCACAAACTTCGTGTTGTGACATCATGAAGGCCGAAACCCTCATCTGAGCAAATATGAGGTAGGTCCAGTTAACGTGTTTGGAGAAAAACGTAGAAGAAAATTCGTAAGAAAAAAAATTGCCACTAGGTGGCGCTATCAGTTAGATGAAATATAAGTCAGTAGATGTCTTTAGGGCTGGACTCTCATCAAATGTGTGAAATTTTGAGAAGATAGGATCATCTCGGTCAAGTTAATGCAGCTTTTATTTTCACGAAAAATCTTCAGACTTTGCGTCACCGTAGCGGCCACGCCCTTTGGCGAAAAGTTACAATATTCGGTGTGGGGCATGATCAACATCTTTAGGCTTTTCTGACCAACTTTCAAATGGATCCCTTCAACAAGCTCAGCACAGTAGCTAAAAACGTAAAGTATGACATTTATTGTAACCACTAGGTGGCGCTATATGTATAACTGAATTTTATCATATAGATGTTTTCAGGCCGTGACTATTACGTTGCCTGAGAAGTTTGAGATTTTTTGGAGCTTGAACATGGGAGTTATTAAGCATTTGCTCTTTCTGGACAAATGAAATTTTAAAGGCAATATTTGATGCCCCGCCCCCGTCATGTAGTATTTCAAAAAGGCAAGATGTTTTGCCCAGTTGTTCTCTCAGGTCTTGAGATGATAAATGCCAAGTTTGAAGTAAATTGGATGAAAAATGTTTGCAAAGTGGAAAAAAGCATGACCACAGTGAATGTGCCAAAATAGGCCAAAATTGGACATTAAAAAATTCATAGCTCACTTCCTGTACATTTTAGCTACATGGTCCCAATAGACTTTTTTGTGCGTCTCGGGGTGCTACACGTGCCTGCCAATTTTTGTGGCTCTAGCTCAAACGTGCCGGGCTTGGTTTTTATTTTTCTATGCTAGGGGGCGCTATCGAGTCGCATTGTTATGACGACTTAATAATATCAAATTTTTCGCCGGGCCTGAGGAGTGTACAAAGTTCGGTGAGTTTTCGTGAATGTTTAGGTACCCAAAATCGCGATCGTTTGCGGAGAATAAAGAATAATAATAATAACTAGAGCTGCGAGCAGCTATAAAGGGCCCTCGCAGCCCGGGCCACGTTGGGGTCCTTGCACGTTGGGGTACTTGCACGTTGGGGTACTGGCACATTCGGGTACTGGCATATTGGAAGCAAAATTTCTTTGAAAATGGCATAATAAACGTTTACATGTAGAATATTTTTTTGCCAGTGTGTGTATCAAGCTCAACGGGTTTTGGTGATTGTTAAGACCTGCAAAAATCAGCGTCCTTTTTTATTATTAGGCAATGAGTTGCCCTGATTGGTATTTTTTTGTAAAAGTGTATATACACATCATCGCTCGTTGTACTCATTGCACAATGTTACTTTTATTGTCCAAAGGGGCAATCAAAAATGAATAAAACGAAATGGAAACGTACATACGTTTGGATCGGTGTGAAGCCAGTGAACAATTTGAGTGGTGGAAACTAAAAGAATATTCATAAATGACTTAGTTATCACACTTAGAATGAGTGTACATTTTTTGTACAAAATACCGTATGTGGGGTATTTTTTTTTTTTTTTTATATAAGCCTCAAGGGCTAGGTGGCGCTGTATTTATAACTGAATGTTGTCATAGAGATACCTTCAGGCCTTGATTATAAGCATACATGTCAAGTGTGGGATTTTTTTTTTGAGCATGTACCGTGGATTTATTAAGCATAGCCTTCATTCACGATATTGCTTTTAATGTCCATAGAGGCTATCAAAAATACATAAAACTAAATAACAAAAATATGTATGTTTGGATAAGTCTGATGCCAGTGAACATTTTGAGTGGTGGAAACTAAAAGAATATTCATAAATGACTTAGTTATCACACTTAGAATGAGTGTACATTTTTTGTACAAAATACCGTATGTGGGGTATTTTTATTTTTTTTTATATAAGCCTCAAGGGCTAGGTGGCGCTGTATTTATAACTGAATGTTGTCATAGAGATACCTTCAGGCCTTGATTATAAGCATACATGTCAAGTGTGGGATTTTTTTTTGGAGCATGTACCGTGGAGTTATTAAGCATATCCTTCATTCACGATATTGCTTTTAATGTCCATAGAGGCTATCAAAAATAAATAAAAATATATATATGTTTGGATAAGTCTGATGCCAGTGAACATTTTGAGTGGTGGAAACTAAAAAAATATTCATAAATGACTTAGTTATCACACTTAGAATGAGTGTACATTTTTTGTACAAAATACCGTATGTGGGGTATTTTTTTTTCATGCCTCAAGGGCTAGGTGGCGCTGCATATATAACTGAATGTTGTCATAGAGATAACTTCAGGCCTTGACGATAAACATACATGTCAAGTTTGGGATTTTTTGGAGCATGTACCGGGGAGTTATCAAGCATATCCTTTTTCATTGTGAAACACAAATTTTGATGCCCCGCCCTCATCATATAGTATTTCGAAAAGTCAAAATTTTTCCCCCTGTCGTTGGCTCAGGTCTTGACATGGTCCAGGCCAAGTCTTAACTCAGTCGGATGAAACGTGTAGGAGAAGTGGGCAAAAGTCTGCCCCCTGTGAATGTGCAAAAATCGTCAAAAATGGGACATTCAAAAATTCGTAGCTCACTTCCTGTTCATTTTAGCATATGGGTACAAGAGACGTTTTTGTAGGTCTTGGGCTCCCTCATACACCTAAAAATATTCGGCGTTTTTGCTTAAACGTACAACCGGGGCTGCTTCGTTAAAAATTTCGAGGGGGCGCTATTGAGTCATTTTTGTAAAAATAGCACAATCAACAATAAAATATTGCTCATTTTACCAGGCCAGATGTGTGTGCCAAGTTTCAGGAGTTTCTGTGCATGTTTAGACCCTCAAAACTGGCGTTGTTTTCTTGGCGAACAGCGCTTAGCCACGCCTACAGCAATTCGCGAAAACTCACAAACTTCGTGTTGTGACATCATGAAGGCCGAAACCCTCCTCTGAGCAAATATGAGGTAGGTCCAGTTAACGTGTTTGGAGAAAAACGTAGAAGAAAATTCGTAAGAAGAAAAATTGCCACTAGGTGGCGCTATCAGTTAGATGAAATGTAAGTTAGTAGATGTCTTTAGAGCTGGACTCTCATCAAATGTGTGAAATTTTGAGAAGATAGGATCATCTCGGTCAAGTTAATGCAGCTTTTATTTTCACGAAAAATCTTCAGATTTTGCGTCACCGTAGCGGCCACGCCCTTTGATGAAAAGTTACAATATTCGGTGTGGGGCATGATCAACATCTTAAGGCTTTTCTGACCAATTTTCAAATGGATCCCTTCAACAAGCTCAGCACAGTAGCTAAAAACGTAAAGTATGACATTTATTGTAACCACTAGGTGGCGCTATATGTATAACTGAATTTTGTCATATAGATGTTTTCAGGCTGTGACTATTACGTTGCCTGAGAAGTTTGAGATTTTTTGGAGCTTCAACATGGGAGTTATTAAGCATTTGCTCTTTCTGGACAAATGAAATTTTAAAGGCAATATTTGATGCTCCGCCCCCGTCGTATAGTATTTCGAAAAGGCAAGATGTTTTGCCCAGCTGTTCTCTTAGGTCTTGAGATGATAAATGCCAAGTTTGAAGTCAATTGGATGAAAAATGTTTGCAAAGGGGGAAAAAGCATGACCACAGTGAATGTGCCAAAATAGGCCAAAATTGGACATTAAAAAATTCATAGCTCACTTCCTGTACATTTTAGCTACATGGTCCCAATAGACTTTTTTGTGCGTCTCGGGGTGCTCCACGTGCCTGCCAATTTTCGTTGCTCTAGCTCAAACGTGTCGGGCTTGGTTTTTATTTTTCTACGCTAGGGGGCGCTATAGAGCCGCGTTGTTATAACGACTTCATAATATCAAATTTTTCGCCGGACCTGAGGAGTGTGCAAAGTTTGGTGAGTTTTCGTGAATATTTAGGTACCCAAAATCGCGATTGTTTGCGGAGAATAAAGAAGAAGAAGAATAATAATAATAATAATAATAATAATAATAATAATAATAATAATAATAATAATAATAATAATTTTTACAAAAACAATAGGGACCTCGCAGCGGTCGCTGCTCGGGCCCTAATAATAATAATAATAATAATTTTTACAAAAACAATAGGGACCTCGCAGCGGTCGCTGCTCGGGCCCTAATAATAATAATAATAATAATAATAATAATAATTTTTACAAAAACAATAGGGACCTCGCAGCGGTCGCTGCTCGGGCCCTAATAATAATTTTTACAAAAACAATAGGGACCTCGCAGCGGTCGCTGCTCGGGCCCTAATAATAACTAGAGCTGCAAGCAGCTATAAAGGGCCCTCGCAGCATGGGCTGCGTTGGGGTACTTGCACGTTGGGGTACTTGCACGTTGGGGTACGCGCACATTGGGGTACTGGCATATTAGGAGCAAAATTTCTTTGAACATGCCATGATAAACCTTTACATGTGAATTTTTTTCTGCCAGGTGTGGTGTGTGTCAAGCTCAATGGGTTTTGGTTATTGTTAAGATCTGCAAAAAAATGCGTCCTTTTTTATTTTTAGGGACTGAGTTGACCTGACTTTTTTTTTTTTTACAAAAGTATATATACCCATCATCGCACAATCATTGCTTTTATTGTCCATAGAGGCGGATCAAAAAAAAATGAAACGAAATTAAAAAAAAGTACATATGTTTGGATCGGTCTGATACCAGTGAACATCTTGAGTAGTGGAAAGTAAAAAAATATACTTAAATGACTTAGTTATAGCACAAGTTCACAAATTTTGTTCAAAATACCGTAAGTGGGGTTGTTGGTTTTTTTTATGCCTCAAGGACTAGGTTGCGCAGTATTTAAAACTGAATGTTGTCATAGAGATACCTTCAAGACTTGAGTATAAATATACATGTCAAGTTTGGGATTTTTTGTAGCATGTACCGGGGAGTTATTAAGCATATCCTTCATTCACGATACTGCTTTTAACGTCCATAAAGGCTCTCAAAAATAAATAAAAATAAATAAAAAGTATGTATGTTTGGATAGGTCTGATGCCAATGAACATTTTGAATGGTGGAAAGTAAAAGCATATTCATAAATGACTTAGTTATCACACTGAGAATGAGTTTACAATTTTTGTAAAAATACCGTAAGTGGGGTATTTTTTTTTCATGGGTCAAGGGCTCGGTGGCGCTGCATATATAAATGAATGTTGTCATAGAGATAGCTTCAGGCCTTGACGATAAACATACATGTCAAGTTTGGGATTTTTTGGAGCATGTACCGGGGAGTTATTAAGCATATCCTTTTTCAGCGCGAAACACAAATTTTGATGCCCCGCCCTCATCATATAGCATTTTGAAAAGTCAAATTTTTTCCCCCCTGTCGTTGGCTCAGGTCTTGACATGGTCCAGGTCAAGTCTGAAGTCAGTCGGATGAAACGTGTAGGAGAGGTGGGCAAAAGTATGCCCCCTGTAAATGTGCTAAAATCGTAAAATATGGGACATTCAAAAATTCGTAGCTCACTTCCTGTTCATTTTAGCATATGGGTTCAAGAGACTTTTTTTGTAGGTCTTGGGCTCCCTCATACACCTAAAAATTTCCAAAGATCTTGCTTAAACGTACAAGCAGGGCTGCTTCGTTAAAATTTTCTAGGGAACGCTATTGAGTCATTTTTTGAAAAATAGAACATTCTACGATAAAATATTGCTCATTTTGCCAGGCCAGATGTGTGCGCCAAGTTTCATGAGTTTCTGTGCATGTTTAGACCCTCAAAACCGGCGTTGTTTTCTTGGCGAACAGCGCTTAGCCACGCCCACAGCGATTCACGAAAACTCACAAACTTCATGTTGTGACATCATGAAGGCGGAAACCCTCATCTGAGCAAATATGAGGTAGGTCCAGTTAACGTGGTTGGAAAAAAAACATTGAAGAAAAATCCTAAGAAAAAAAATCGCCAGTAGGTGGAACTATCAGTAAGATGAAATATAAGTTTGTAGATGAGTTAAGGGCTGGACTGTCATCAATTGGTGTGAAATTTTGAGAAGATAGGATCATCTGGGTCAAGTTAATGCAGCTTTTCTTGTCACGAAAAATCTTCAGACTTTGCGGCACCGTAACGGCCACGCCCTTTGGCGAAAAGTTACAATATTCGGTGTGGGGCATGATCAACATGTTAAGACTTTTCTGACCAATTTTTAATTGGATCCCTTCAACGAGCTCAGCACAGTAGCTAAAAACGTAAAGTATGACATTTAATGTCACCACTAGGTGGTGCTACATATAGAACAGAATTTTATCATATAGATGTTTTAAGGCCGTGAGTATTAAGTTGCATGAGAAGTTTGAGACTTTTTGGAGCTTGCACATGGGAGTTATTCAGCATTTTGTCTTTCTGGACAAATGAAATTTTAAAGGCAATATTTGATGCCCCGCCCCCGTCATATAGTGTTCCGAAAAGTCAAGATATTTTGCCCAGTTGTTGTCTCAGGTCTTGAGATGATACATGCCAAGTTTGAAGTCAATCGGATTAAAACTGTTTGCAAAGGGGGAAAAAGTATGACCACAGTGAATGTGCCAAAATGGGCCAAAATTGGACATTCAAAAATTCATAGCTCACTTCCTGTACATTTTAGGAAATGGCTTCCACTGACTTTTTTGTGCATCTCGGGGTGCTACACGTGCCTGCCAATTTTCGTAGCTCTAGGTCAAACGGGCCGGGATTGGTTTTTATTTTTCTACGCTAGGGGGCGCTATAGAGTTGCGTTGTTATGACAACAACATAATATCAAATTTTTCGCCGGGCCCGAAGCGATTGCAAAGTTTGGTGAGTTTTCGTAAATGTTTAGGTCCTCAAAAATGCGATCGTTTGCGGAGAATAAAGAAGAAGAAGAAAAACAATAGGGACCTCGCAGCGGTCGCTGCTCGGGCCCTAATAATAATAACTAGAGCTGCGAGCAGCTATAAAGGGCCCTCGCAGCCCGGGCCACGTTGGGGTCCTTGCACGCTGTGGTACTTGCATGTTGGGGTACTGGCACATTGGGGTACTGGCATATTGGAAGCAAAATTTCTTTGAAAATGGCATAATAAACGTTTACATGTAGAATATTTTTTTGCCAGTGTGTGTGTCAAGCTCAACGGGTTTTGGTGATTGTTAAGACCTGCAAAAATCAGCGTCCTTTTTTATTTTTAGGCAATGAGTTGCCCTGATTGGTATTTTTTTGTAAAAGTGTATATACACATCATCGCTCGTTGTACTCATTGCACAATGTTACTTTTATTGTCCAAAGGGGCAATCAAAAATGAATAAAACAAAATGGAAACGTACATACGTTTGGATCGGTGTCAAGCCAGTGAACAATTTGAGTGGTGGAAACTAAAAGAATATTCATAAATGACTTAGTTATCACACTTAGAATGAGTGTACATTTTTTGTACAAAATACCGTATGTGGGGTATTTTTATTTTTTTTTATATAAGCCTCAAGGGCTAGGTGGCGCTGTATTTATAACTGAATGTTGTCATAGAGATACCTTCAGGCCTTGATTATAAGCATACATGTCAAGTGTGGGATTTTTTTTGGAGCATGTACCGTGGAGTTATTAAGCATATCCTTCATTCACGATATTGCTTTTAATGTCCATAGAGGCTATCAAAAATAAATAAAAATATATATATGTTTGGATAAGTCTAATGCCAGTGAACATTTTGAGTGGTGGAAACTAAAAGAATATTCAGAAATGACTTCGTTATCACACTTAGAATGAGTTTACATTTTTTGTACAAAATACCGTATGTGGGGTATTTTTTTTTCATGCCTCAAGGGCTAGGTGGCGCTGCATATATAACTGAATGTTGTCATAGAGATAACTTCAGGCCTTGACGATAAACATACATGTCAAGTTTGGGATTTTTTGGAGCATGTACCGGGGAGTTATCAAGCATCTCCTTTTTCATTGCGAAACACAAATTTTGATGCCCCGCCCTCATCATATAGTATTTCGAAAAGTCAAAATTTTTCCCCCTGTCGTTGGCTCAGGTCTTGACATGGTCCAGGCCAAGTCTTAACTCAGTCGGATGAAACGTGTAGGAGAAGTGGGCAAAAGTCTGCCCCCTGTGAATGTGCAAAAATCGTCAAAAATGGGACATTCAAAAATTCGTAGCTCACTTCCTGTTCATTTTAGCATATGGGTACAAGAGACTTTTTTGTAGGTCTTGGGCTCCCTCATACACCTAAAAATATTCGTCGTTCTTGCTTAAACGTACAACCGGGGCTGCTTCGTTAAAAATTTCGAGGGGGCGCTATTGAGTCATTTTTGTAAAAATAGCACAATCAAAAATAAAATATTGCTCATTTTACCAGGCCAGATGTGTGTGCCAAGTTTCAGGAGTTTCTGTGCATGTTTAGACCCTCAAAACTGGCGTTGTTTTCTTGGCGAACAGCGCTTAGCCACGCCCACAGCAATTCGCGAAAACTCACAAACTTCGTGTTGTGACATCATGAAGGCCGAAACCCTCATCTGAGCAAATATGAGGTTGGTCCAGTTAACGTGTTTGGAGAAAAAATTTACAAGAAAATTCGTAAGAAAAAAAATTGCCACTAGGTGGCGCTATCAGTAAGATGAAATATAAGTTCGAAGATGTCTTTAGGGCTGGACTCTCATCAAATGTGTGAAATTTTGAGAAGATAGGATCATCTCGGTCAAGTTCATGCAGCTTTTATTGTCACGAAAAATCTTCAGACTTTGCGGCACCGTAGCGGCCACGCCCTTTGGCGAAAAGTTACAATATTCGGTGTTGGGCATGATCAACATCTTAAGGCTTTTCTGACCAACTTTCAACTGGATCCCTTCAACGAGCTCAGCGCAGTAGCTAAAAACGTAAAGTATGACATTTATTGTCACCACTAGGTGGCGCTATATGTATAACTGAATTTTATCATATAGATGTTTTCAGGCCGTGACTATTACGTTGCCTGAGAAGTTTGAGATTTTTTGGAACTTGAACATGGGAGTTATTAAGCATTTGCTCTTTCTGGACAAATGAAATTTTAAAGACAATATTTGATGCCCCGCCCCCATCATATAGTATTTCGAAAAGGCAAGACTTTTTGCCCAGTTGTTCTCTCAGGTCTTGAGATGATAAATGCCAAGTTTGATGTGAATTGGATGAAAAATGTTTGCAGAGGGGGAAAAAGCATGACCACAGTGAATGTGCCAAAATAGGCCAAAATTGGACATAAAAAAATTCATAGCTCATTTCCTGTACATTTTAGCTACATGGTCCCAATAGACTTTTTTGTGCGTCTCGGGGTGCTACACGTGCCTGCCAATTTTCGTTGCTCTAGCTCAAACGTGCCAGGCTTGGTTTTTATTTTTCTACGCTAGGGGGCGCTATAGAGTCGCGTTGTTATGACGACTTCATAATATCAAATTTTTCGCCGGGCCTGAGGAGTGTGCAAAGTTTGGTGAGTTTTCGTGAATGTTTAGGTACTCAAAAATGCGATTGTTTACGGAGAAGAAGAAGAAGAAGAAGAATAACTAGAGCTGCGAGCAGCTATAAAGGGCCCTCGCAGCCCGGGCCACGTTGGAGTCCTTGCACGTTGGGGTACTTGCACGTTAGGGTACTGGCACGTTGGGGTACTGGCATATTGGAAGCAAAATTTCTTTGAAAATGGCATAATAAACGTTTACATGTAGAATATTTTTTTTGCCAGTGTGTATCAAGCTCAACGGGTTTTGGGGATTGTTAAGACCTGCAAAAATCTGCGTCCTTTTTTATTTTTAGGCAATGAGTTGCCCTGATTGGTATTTTTTGTAAAAGTGTATATATACATCATCGCTCGTTGTACTCATTGCACAATGTTACTTTTATTGTCCAAAGGGGCAATCAAAAATGAATAAAACAAAATGGAAACGTACATACGTTTGGATCGGTGTGAAGCCAGTGAACAATTTGAGTGGTGGAAACTAAAAGAATATTCATAAATGACTTAGTCATCACACTTAGAATGAGTTTAAATTTTTTGTACAAAATACCGTGTGTGTTTTTTATTTTTATATAAGCCTCAAGGGCTAGGTGGCGCTGTATTTATAACTGAATGTTGTCATCGAGATACCTTCAGGCCTTGATTCTAAGCATACATGTCAAGTGTGGGATTTTTTTTGGAGCATGTACCGTGGAGTTATTAAGCATATCCTTCATTCACGATATTGCTTTTAATGTCCACAGAGGCTATCAAAAATAAATAAAAATATATATATGTTTGGATAAGTCTGATGCCAGTGAACATTTTGAGTGGTGGAAACTAAAAGAATATTCATAAAGGACTTAGTTATCACACTTAGAATGAGTTTACATTTTTTGTACAAAATACCGTATGTGGGTTTTTTTTTTTTTATGCCTCAAGGGCTAGGTGGCGCTGCATATATAACTGAATGTTGTCATAGAGATAGCTTCAGGCCTTGACGATAAACATACATGTCAAGTTTGGGATTTTTTGGAGCATGTACCGGGGAGTTATTAAGCATATCCTTTTTCAGTGCGAAACACAAATTTTGATGCCCCGCCTTCATCATATAGTATTTCGAAAGGTCAAGATTTTTCCCCCTGTCGTTGGCTCAGGTCTTGACATGGTCCAGGTCAAATCTTAACTCAGTCAGATGAAACGTGTAGGAGAAGTGGGCAAAAGTCTGCCCCCTGTGAATGTGCAAAAATAGTCAAAAATGGGACATTCAAAAATTCGTAGCTAACTTCCTGTTCATTTTAGCATATGGGTCCAAGAGACTTTTTTGTAGGTCTTGGGCTCCCTCATACACCTAAAAATATTCGTCGTTCTTGCTTAAACGTACAACCGGGGCTGCTTCGTTAAAAACTTCTCGGGGGCGCTATTGAGTCATTTTTGTAAAAATAGCACAATCAACAATAAAATATTGCTCATTTTACCAGGCCAGATGTGTGTGCCAAGTTTCATGAGTTTCTGTGCATGTTTAGACCCTCAAAACTGGCGTTGTTTTCTTGGCGAACAGCGCTTAGCCACACCCACAGCAATTCGCGAAAACTCACAAACTTCGTGTTGTGACATCATGAAGGCCGAAACCCTCATCTGAGCTAATATGAGGTAGGTCCAGTTAACGTGTTTGGAGAAAAACGTAGAAGAAAATTCGTAAGAAAAAAAATTGCCACTAGGTGGCGCTATCAGTTAGATGAAATATAAGTCAGTAGATGTCTTTAGGGCTGGACTCTCATCAAATGTGTGAAATTTTGAGAAGATAGGATCATCTCGGTCAAGTTAATGCAGCTTTTATTTTCATGAAAAATCTTCAGACTTTGCGTCACCGTAGCGGCCACGCCCTTTGGCGAAAAGTTACAATATTCGGTGTGGGGCATGATCAACATCTTAAGGCTTTTCTGACCAATTTTCAAATGGATCCCTTCAACAAGCTCAGCGCAGTAGCTAAAAACGTAAAGTATGGCATTTATTGTAACCACTAGGTGGCGCTATATGTATAACTGAATTTTATCATACAGATGTTTTCAGGCCGTGACTATTACGTTGCCTGAGAAGTTTGAGATTTTTTGGAGCTTGAACATGGGAGTTATTAAGCATTTGCTCTTTCTGGACAAATGAAATTTTAAAGGCAATATTTGATGCCCCGCCCCCGTCATATAGTATTTCAAAAAGGCAAGATGTTTTGCCCAGTTGTTCTCTCAGGTCTTGAGATGATAAATGCCAAGTTTGAAGTCAATTGGATGAAAAATGTTTGCAAAGGGGGAAAAAGCATGACCACAGTGAATGTGCCAAAATAGGCCAAAATTGGACATTAAAAAATTCATAGCTCACTTCCTGTACATTTTAGCTACATGGTCCCAATAGACTTTTTTGTGCGTCTCGGGGTGCTACACGTGCCTGCCAATTTTTGTTGCTCTAGCTCAAACGTGCCGGGCTTGGTTTTTATTTTTCTACGCTAGGGGGCGCTATCGAGTCGCATTGTTATGACGACTTAATAATATCAAATTTTTCGCCGGGCCTGAGGAGTGTGCAAAGTTCGGTGAGTTTTCGTGAATGTTTAGGTACCCAAAATCGCGATCGTTTGCGGAGAATAAAGAAGAAGAAGAAGAAGAAGAAGAAGAAGAAGAAGAAGAAGAAGAAGAATTTTTACAAAAACAATAGGGACCTCGCAGCGGTCGCTGCTCGGGCCCTAATAATAATAATAATAATAATAATAATAATAATTTTTACAAAAACAATAGGGACCTCGCAGCGGTCGCTGCTCGGGCCCTAACTAGAGCTGCGAGCAGCTATAAAGGGCCCTCGCAACCCGGGCCACGTTGGTATTTGCACGTCGGGGTACTGGCATGTTGGGGTACTGTCAAATAGGAAACCATCTAAATTTTAAACGTTTTTGCCATGCTTTGTGTTTGTAAAGTTTCATGGAAAGGCCAAAAATGATGCACAATTAACAAAATAAAATCAAAATGGATTGGCACATGGCTATATAGAATAATTTTTGAATATATTAAGCATGCCTGCCAATATTCACACATCTAGCTGAATCATATAATCGGAAAGACTTCATAAAAATGTCTAGAGGGCGCTATTGAAGCATTTATTGCAAATTCAATAAGAAATCTCTAAAATATTCATGCTTATGACAAGCCTGATGTGTGTGTAAAGTTTCATGAGTTTTTGCACATGTTTAGACCAAAAAAAAAAGCAGCATTTTACTTGGCAAACAATCCATCGCCATGAAACGGCGTGCGACAAAATAAATAACTTCCGATAACTTTGTATCTTAAACATCTTAAGATGAAGCACACCAAGTTTGAAGACAGTCGGATAAATTTTGTAGGAGGAGTTCGTTAAAATATGACCCCTAAAAAAGGCCACAAAAAATGGCTACAAATCCCAACGTAAATCAAAATGGCGGACTTCCTGTTTGGTTTAGCATATGGTTCCAAGAGACTTTTTTGTACATCGTGGGCACTTATGTATGCCTGCAAATTATCATAGCGCTAGGTGAAACGTACAACCGGGAATGCTTCGTTAAAGAGGAGTTTTTTACCTCAAAATGTGATGACCGGCCCCTGCGGGACTTCCTGTTGGGTTTAGCACATGGCACCAAGAGACTTTTTTGTACATCGTGGGCTGTTAAATTTGTCTCCAAATTTTCGTAGCTCTAGCTGCTTCGTACAACTGGGAATGCTTCATTAAGAGGGAATTTTTTTCCTTTGCAAACTGTGCATGCCACGGCAACAGCGTGCGACGAAATAAAAAGCTTTCAATAACTTTTCATCTTCAACATTTTAAGATGAATCACACCAAGTTTGGAGATGATCGGATAAACTCTGTAGGAGGAGTTCGTTAAAATAAGACCCCTATGAAATGGCCCAAAAAATGGCAACACGTTCCAAAGTAAATCAAAATGGCGGACTTCCTGTTCGGTTTAGCAGATGGTACAAAAAGAGTTTTTTGTACCTTGAGGGCTGTTACATATGTCTTCAAATGTTGGTAACTCTAGGTGAAATGTACAGCCGGGAATGCTTCATTAAATAAGAATTTTGAAACACAAAATTTGATGCCTCGCCTCTGGCGGACTTCCTGTTAGGTTTAGCATATGGCACCAACAGGCTTTTTTGTAGATCATAGTCTGTTACATATGTGTACCAATTTTCGTGGCTCTCAATTAAACGTACCACCGGCAATGCTTTGTTAAGTAAGAATTTTGAAACTGTAAATTTGATGCCCCGCCACCGTCATATAGTATGTCAAAAACTTTAGATTTTTTACCATGATGTTGTCCCAGGTGTTGAGATGGTACAGCCCAAGTTTGAAGTCAATCGGGTTAACCGTGTAGGAGAAGCGGGCAAAAGTATGACCCTTGTAAATGTGCAAAAATGGGCCAAAATTGGACATTCAAATACTCATACCTCACTTCCTGTCTATTTTAGGGTACACATATCAAAGAGGTTTTTGTTCATCTGGATGTGCTACAGGTGCCACAAAATTTTCGTAGCCATAGGACAATCGTAGCGGGACAGGGATCCGTTAAACCTATGTAGGTGGCGCTACAGAGCCATTTTTCTGTTATCATGTATGGCGACTTTAAAATATCAAATTTTTCGCCAGGCCCGATCTGCGTGTAAAGTTTGGTGAGTTTTCGTTCATGTTTAGTGCCTCAAAAATGTGGTTGTTTGCGGAAAAGAATAATAACAAAGAAAAAGAAGAAGAAGAAGAATAACTAGAGCTGCGAGCAGCTATAAAGGGCCCTCGCAACCCGGGCCACGTTGGGGTACTTGCACGTCGGGGTACTGGCACGTTGGGGTACTGTAAAATAGGACAAGGACCATCTAAAATGTTTTTGACAAGCCTTGTGTGTGCAAAGTTTAATCAAAACGCAAAATATGGTGCGCAATTCCCAAAATAAATTCAAAATGGCGGACTTCCTTTTAGGTTTAGCATACGGCTACAGAATACTTTTTGTAGGTCTTAAGCTAATAGGTATGCCTCCCAGTTTTCACAAATCTAGGTCAAGTCATCTTTAGTTGTGTATCGCTTGAATCATACAATTGGAAATGCTCCATAAAAATGCATAGAGGGCGCTATTGAGCACAACGTTGGGTTACTTGCACGTCAGGGTACTGGCACGTTGGGGTACTGTTACATGGAACAAGGACCATTTAAAATGTTAGTTTTTTCCATGCCTTGTCTGTGCAAAGTTTAATGAAAAAGGCCAAAAATGATGTATAGTTCCCAAAATAAAATCAAAATAGCGGACTTCCTCTTTGGTTTGGCAAATGGCTACATAATACTTTTTTGTAGGTCTAGCATAATCATACAATCGGAAATGCTTCATAAAAATGCCTAGAGGGCGCTATTTATTGCAAATTGCACAATAAATCTCTGAAAATTCATGTTCATGACAAGTCTGATGTGTTTGCAAAGTTTCATGAGTTTTCATGTGTATAAAAAAAAAAAAAAAAGCAGCACTTGACAACTGTTACATGGAACAAGGACCATTTAAAATGTTAGTTTTTTCCATGCCTTTTCTGTGCAAAGTTTAATGAAAAAGGCCAAAAATGATGTATATTTCCCAAAATAAAATCAAAATAGCGGACTTCCTCTTTGGTTTGGCAAATGGCTACATAAAACTTTTTTGTAGGTCTAGCATAATCATACAATCGGAAATGCTTCATAAAAATGTCTAGAGGGCGCTATTTATTGCAAATTGCACAATAAATCTCTGAAAATTCATGTTCATGACAAGTCTGATGTGTTTGCAAAGTTTCATGAGTTTTCATGTGTATAAAAAAAAAAAAAAGCAGCACTTGACAAACAATGCATTGCTATGGCAACAGCGTGTTACAAAATAAAAAACTTTCGATTACTTTGCATCTTAAACATCTTAAGATGAAACACACCAAGTTTGAAGACAGTCGGATAAATTTTGTAGGAGGGGTTCGTTAAAATATGACCCCTGAAAAAGGCCACAAAAAATGGCAACAAATCCCATCATAAATCAAAATGGCAGACTTCCTGTTTTGTTTAGCACATGGTTCCAAGAGACTTTTTTTGTACATCACGGGCTCTTATGTATGCCTGCAAATTATCATAGCGCTAGGTGAAACGTACAACCGGGAATGCTTCGTTAAAGAGGAGTTTTTTAGCTCAAAATGTGATGCCCGGCCCCTGGGGGACTTCCTGTTGGGTTAAGCACATGGCACCAAGAGACTTTTTTGTACATCCTGGGCTGTTACATATGTCTACAATTTTTCGTCGCTCTAGCTGCTTCGTACAACTGGGAATGCTTCATTAAGAAGGATTTTTTTTCCTTTGCAAAAAGTGCATGCCACGACAACAGCGTGTGACGAAATAAAAAACTTTCAATAACTTTTCATTTTCAACATCTTAAGATGAATCACACCAAGTTTGAAGATGATCGGATAAACTCTGTAGGAGGAGTTTGTTAAAATATGACCCCTATGAAATGGCCAAAAAAAATGGCAACACATTCCAAAGTAAATCAAAATAGCGGACGTCATGTTAGGTTTAGCATATGGTTCAAAAAGAGTTTTTTGTACCTCGAGGGCTGTTATACACCTCTACAAATGTTGGTAACTCTATGTGAAACGTACAGCCGGGTATGCTTTGTTAAAGAGGAGTTTTTTAGCTCAAAATGTGATGCCCGGCCCCTGGGGGACTTCCTGTTGGGTTTAGCACAGGGCACCAAGAGACTTTTTTGTACATCTTGGGCTGTTACATATGTCTACAAATTTTCATAGCTCTAGCTGCTTCGTACAAATGGGAATGCTTCTTGAAGGATATATTTTTTTCCTTTAAAAACAGTGCATGCCATGACAACAGCGTGCGACGAAATACAAAGCTTTCAATAACTTTTCATCTTCAACATCTTAAGATGAATCACACCAAGTTTGAAGATGATCGGATAAACACTGTAGGAGGAGTTCGTTAAAATAAGACCCCAATGAAATGGCCAAAAAAATGGCAACACGTTCCAAAATAAATCAAAATGGTGGACTTCCTGTTAGGTTTAGCATATGGTTCAAAAAGAGTTTTTTGTAGGTCATAGCCTGTTACATATGTGTACCAATTTTTGTAGCTCTAGATTAAACGTACAACCGGCAATGCTTCGTGAAGTAAGAATTTTTAAACTCTAAATTTGATGCGCCGCCGCCGTCATATAGTATATCAAAAACTTTTCATTTTTCACAATGATGTTGTCCCAGGTGTTGAGATGGTACATCCCAAGTTTGAAGTCAATCGGGTTAACCGTGTAGGAGAAGCGGGCAAAAGTATGACCCCTGTAAATGTGCAAAAATTGGCAAAAATTGGACATTTAAATACTCATACCTCACTTTCTGTCTATTTTAGGGTACACACTTCAAAGAGGTTTTTGTTCATTGGGATGTGCTACAGGTGCCACACAATTTTCATAGCCGTCGGACAATCGTAGCGGGACAGGGATCCGTTTAACCTATGTAGGGGGCGCTAAGGAACCATTTTTCTGTTATCATGTATGGCGACTTTAAAATATCAAATTTTTCGCCAGGCCTGATGTGCGTGTAAAGTTTGGTGAGTTTTTGGTCACGTTTAGTGTCTCAAAAATGCGATTGTTTGCGGAGAAGAATAATAATAAGAACTAGAGCTGCGAGCAGCTATAAAGGGCCCTCGCAACCCGGGCCACGTTGGGGTACTTGCACGTCGGGGTACTGGCACGTTGGGGTACTGTCAAATCGGACAAGGACCATCTAAAATGTTTTTGACAAGCTTTGTGAGTGCAAAAGGCCAAAGATGGTGTGCAATTCCCAAAATAAATTCAAAATGGCGGACTTCCTTTTAGGTTTAGCATACGGCTACAGAATACTTTTTGTAGGTCTTAAGCTAATAGGTATGCCTCCCAGTTTTCACAAATCTAGGTCAAGTCATCTTTAGTTGTGTATCGCTTGAATCATACAATTGGAAATGCTCCATAAAAATGCATAAAGGGCGCTATTGAGCACAACGTTGGGTTACTTGCACGTCAGGGTACTGGCACGTTGGGGTACTGTTACATGGAACAAGGACCATTTAAAATGTTAGTTTTTTCCATGCCTTGTCTGTGCAAAGTTTAATGAAAGAGGCCAAAAATGATGTAGAATTCCCAAAATAAAATCAAAATAGCGGACTTCCTCTTTGGTTTGGCAAATGTCTACATAATACTTTTTTGTAGGTATTAGGCTTATAGGGGTCTGTCCTAATTTTCACAAATCTAGCAGAATCATACAATCGGAAATACTTCATAAAAATGTCTAGAGGGCGCTATTTATTGCAAATTGCACAATAAATCTCTAAAAATTCATGTTCATGACAAGTCTGATGTGTTTGCAAAGTTTCATGAGTTTTCACACATGTATAGATAAAAAAACAAAGCAGCACTTTACTTGGCAAACAATGCATCGCTATAGCAGCAGCGTGCGACAAAATAAAAAACTTTCGATAACTTTGCATCTTAAACATCTTAAGATGAAACACACCAAGTTTGAAGACGGTCGGATGAACTTTGTACGAGGAGTTCGTTAAAATATGACCCCTGAAAAAGGCCACAAAAAATGGCAACAAATCCCATCGTAAATCAAAATGGCAGACTTCCTGTTTTGTTTAGCACATGGTTCCAAGAGACTTTTTTGTACATCGTGGGCTCTTATGTATGCCTGCAAATTATCATCGCGCTAGGTGAAACGTACAACCGGGAATGCTTCGTTAAAGAGGAGTTTTCTAGCTCAAAATGTGATGCCCGGCCCCTGGGGGACTTCCTGTTGGGTTTAGCACATGGCACCAAGAGACTTTTTTGTACATTGTGGGCTGTTACATATGTCTACAAATTTTTGTAGCTCTAGCTACTTCGTACAACTGGGAATGCTTCATTAAGAAGGATTTTTTTCCTTTGCAAAAAGTGCATGCCACGACAACAGCGTGCGACGAAATAAAGAGCTTTCAATAACTTTTCATCCTCAACATCTTAAGATGAGTCACACCAAGTTTGAAGATGATCGGATAAACTCTGTAGGAGGAGTTCGTTAAAATATGACCCCTATGAAATGGCCCAAAAAATGGCAACACATTCCAAAGTAAATCAAAATGGCGGACGTCCTGTTAGGTTTAGCACATGGTTCAAAAAGAGTTTTTTGTACCTCGAGGGCTGTTATATACCTCTACAAATTTTGGTAACTCTAGGTGAAACGTACAGCCGGGTATGCTTTGTTAAAGAGGAGTTTTTTAGCTCAAAATGTGATGCCCGGCCCCTGGGGGACTTCCTGTTGGGTTTAGCACAGGGCACCAAGAGACTTTTTTGTACATCTTGGGCTGTTACATATGTCAACAAATTTTCGTAGCTCTCGCTGCTTCGTACAAATGGGAATGCTTCTTTAAGGATATTTTTTTTCCTTTGCAAACAGTGCATGCCATGACAACAGCGTGCGACGAAATACAAAGCTTTCAATAACTTTTCATCTTCAACATCTTAAGATGAATCACACCAAGTTTGAAGATGATCGGATAAACACTGTAGGAGGAGTTCGTTAAAATAAGACCCCAATGAAATGGCCAAAAAAATGGCAACACGTTCCAAAATAAATCAAAATGGTGGACTTCCTGTGAGGTTTAGCATATGGTTCAAAAAGAGTTTTTTGTAGGTCATAGCCTGTTACATATGTGTACCAATTTTCATAGCTCCAGATTAAACGTACAACCGGCAATGCTTCGTGAAGTAAAAATTTTTAAACTCTAAATTTGATGCGTCGCCGCCATCATATAGTATATCAAAAACTTTAGATTTTTTACAATGATGTTGTCCCAGGTGTTGAGATGGTCCATCCCAAGTTTGAAGTCAATCGGGTTAACCGTGTAGGAGAAGCGGGCAAAAGTATGACCCCTGTAAATGTGCAAAACTGGGCCAAAATTGGACATTCAGATGATCATACCTCACTTTCTGTCTATTTTAGGGTACACACATCAAAGAGGTTTTTGTTCATCTGGATGTGCTACGGGTGCCACACAATTTTCGTCGCCATAGGACAATCGTAGCGGGACAGGGATCCGTTTAACCTATGTAGGTGGCGCTATGGAGCCATTTTTCTGTTATCATGTATGGCGACTTTAAAATATCAAATTTTTCGCCAGGCCTGATGTGCGTGTAAAGTTTGGTGAGTTTTCGTTCACGTTTAGCGTCTCAAAAATGCGATTGTTTGCGGAGAATAATAATAATAATAATAATAATAATAATAATAAGAAGAAGAATTCCTACAAAAACAATAGGGCCTCGCAGCGGCACCGCCGCCGCCGCTGCTCGGGCCCTAATAATAATAAGAAGAATTCCTACAAAAGCAATAGGGCCTCGCAGCGGCACCGCCGCCGCCGCCGCTGCTCGGGCCCTAATAATAAGAAGAATTCCTACAAAAACAATAGGGCCTCGCAGCGGCACCGCCGCCGCCGCTGCTCGGGCCCTAATAATAATAATAAGAAGAAGAATTCCTACAAAAACAATAGGGCCTCGCAGCGGCACCGCCGCCGCCGCTGCTCGGGCCCTAATAACTAGAGCTGCGAGCAGCTATAAAGGGCCCTCGCAACCCGGGCCACGTTGGGGTACTTGCACGTCGGGGTACTGGCATGTTGGGGTACTGTTTCATAGGAAACCGTCTAAATTGTAAATGTTTTTGCCGTGCTTTGTGCTTGCAAAGTTTCATGGAAAGGCCAAAAATGATGCACAATTAACAAAATAAAATCAAAATGGTTTGGCACATGGCTATAGAATAATTTTTGTAGGTATTAGACTGATAGGTGTGCCTCCAAATATTCACACATCTAGCTGAATCATATAATTGGAAATACTTCATAAAAAATGTCTAGAGGGCGCTATTGAGCCATTTATTACAAATTGCACAACAAATCTCTAAAATATTCATGTTCTTGAGAGGTCTGATCTGTGTGTAAAGTTTTGAGTTTTCGCTCATGTTTAGACTTTCAAAAAAAAAAGCATTTTTCTTTGCAAACAATGCATCGCTAGAGCAAAAGCGTGACAAACAATTTCAATAACTTTTCATCTTAAATATCTTCAGTTGAAACACGCCAAAGAATGAAGACAATCTGATAGGTTTTGTAGAAAATATGAGGCCTATAAAAGGCCCCAAAAAATGGCTACAAATAGCAAAGTAAATCAAAATGGCAGACTTCCTGTTTGGTTTAGCATATGGCTTTAGAAACTTTTTTGTCAGTCTTAGGCTGATAGGTATCCCAATTTTTACAAATCTAGCTGAATCATACATTTCCAAAAGCTTCATAAAAATGTCTATAGGGCGCTATTGAGCCATTTATTGCAAATTGCACAAGAAATCTCTAAAATATTCATGTTTATGACAAGTCTGATGTGTGTGTAAAGTTTCATGAGTTTTCGCTTGTTTAGACAAAAAAAAAAAAAAAAGCATGTTACTTGGCAAATAATGCATCGCTATGGCAACGGCTTGCGACAAAATAAAAAAAACTTTCGATAACTTTGCATCTTAAACATCTTAAGATGAAACACACCAAGTTGGAAGACAGTCGGATAAATTTCGTAGGAGTTCGTTAAAATGTGACCCCGAAAAAAGGCGTAAATCAAAATGCCGGACTTCCTGTTTGGTTTAGCATATGGTTCTAAGAGACTTTTTTGTACATCGTGGGCTCTTATGTATGCCTCCAAATTATCATAGCGCTAGGTGAAACGTACAACCGGGAATGCTTCGTTAAAGAGGAGTTTTTTAGCTCAAAATGTGATGCCCGGCCCCTACGGGACTTCCTGTTGGGTTTAGCACATGGCACCAAGAGACTTTTTTGTACATCGTGGGCTGTTACATTTGTCTCCAAATTTTCGTAGCTCTAGCTGCTTCGTACAACTGGGAATGCTTCATTAAGAAGGAATTTTTTCCTTTGCAAACTGTGCATGCCACGGCAACAGCGTGCGACTAAATAAAAAGCTTTCAATAACTTTTCATCTTCAACATCTTAAGATGAATCACACCAAGTTTGGAGATGATCGGATAAACTCTGTAGGAGGAGTTCGTTAAAATAAGACCCCTATGAAATGGCCCAAAAAATGGCAACACGTTCCAAAGTAAATCAAAATGGCGGACTTCCTGTTCGATTTAGCATATGGTTCAAAAAGAGTTTTTTGTACCTTGAGGGCTGTTACATATGTCTTCAAATTTTGGTAATTCTAGGTGAAATGTACAGCCGGGAATGCTTCATTAAGTTAGAATTTTGAAACACAAAATTTGATGCCTCGCCTCTGGCGGACTTCCTGTTAGGTTTAGCATATGGCACCAACAGGCTTTTTTGTAGATCATAGTCTGTTACATATGTGTACCAATTTTCATAGCTCTAGGTTAAACGTACCACCGGCAATGCTTCGTTAAGTAAGAATTTTGAAACTGTAAATTTGATGCCCCGCCACCGTCATACAGTATGTCAAAAACTTTAGATTTTTTACCATGGTGTTGTCCCAGGTCTTGAGATGGTACATCCCAAGTTTGAAGTCAATCGGATTAACCGTGTAGGAGAAGCGGGCAAAAGTATGACCCCTGTAAATGTGCAAAAATTGGCAAAAATTGTACATTTAAATACTCATATCTCACTTCCTGTCTATTTTAGGGTACACAGATCAAAGAGGTTTTTGTTCATCTGGATATGCTACAGGTGCCACACAATTTTCATAGCCGTAGGACAATCGTAGCGGGACAGGGATCCGTTTAAGCTATGTAGGTGGCGCTACAGAGCCATTTTTCTGTTATCATGTATGGCGACTTTAAAATATCACATTTTTCGCCAGGCCCGATCTGCGTGTAAAGTTTGGTGAGTTTTCGTTCACGTTTAGTGTCTCAAAAATGTGATTGTTTGCGGAAAAGAATAATAACAAATAAAAAGAAGAAGAACTAGAGCTGCGAGCAGCTATAAAGGGCCCTCGCAACCCGGGCCACGTTGGGGTACTTGCACGTCGGGGTACTGGCACGTTGGGGTACTGTCAAATAGGACAAGGACCATCTAAAATGTTTTTGACAAGCCTTGTGTGTGCAAAGTTTAATCAAAACACAAAATATGGTGTGCAATTCCCAAAATAAATTCAAAATGGTGGACTTCCTTTTAGGTTTAGCATACGGCTACAGAATACCTTTTGTAGGTCTTAAGCTAATAGGTATGCCTCCCAGTTTTCATAAATCTTGGTCAAGTCATCTTTAGTTGTGTATCGCTTGAATCATACAATTGGAAATGCTCCATAAAAATGCATAGAGGGCGCTATTGAGCACAACGTTGGGTTACTTGCACGTCAGGGTACTGGCACGTTGGGGTACTGTTACATGGAACAAGGACCATTTAAAATGTTAGTTTTTTCCATGCCTTGTCTGTGCAAAGTTTAATGAAAAAGGCCAAAAATGATGTATAATTCCCAAAATAAAATCAAAATAGCGGACTTCCTCTTTGGTTTGGCAAATGGCTACATAATACTTTTTTGTAGGTCTAGCATAATCATACAATCGGAAATGCTTCATAAAAATGTCTAGAGGGCGCTATTTATTGCAAATTGCACAATAAATCTCTGAAAAATTCATGTTCATGACAAGTCTGATGTGTTTGCAAAGTTTCATGAGTTTTCATGTGTATAAAAAAAAAAAAAGCAGCACTTGACAACTGTTACATGGAACAAGGACCATTTAAAATGTTAGTTTTTTCCATGCCTTGTCTGTGCAAAGTTTAATGAAAAAGGCCAAAAATGATGTATAATTCCCAAAATAAAATCAAAATAGCGGACTTCCTCTTTGGTTTGGCAAAGGGCTACATAATACTTTTTTGTAGGTATAGCATAATCATACAATCGGAAATGCTTCATAAAAATGTCTAGAGGGCGCTATTTATTGCAAATTGCACAATAAATCTCTGAAAATTCATGTTCATGACAAGTCTGATGTGTTTGCAAAGTTTCATGAGTTTTCATGTGTATAAAAAAAAAAAAAGCAGCACTTGACAAACAATGAAAAACAATGAAAAATTGCTATGGCAACAGCGTGTTACAAAATAAAAAACTTTCGATTACTTTGCATCTTAAACATCTTAAGATGAAACACACCAAGTTTGAAGACAGTCGGACAAATTTTGTAGGAGGGGTTCGTTAAAATATGACCCCTGAAAAAGGCCACAAAAAATGGCAACAAATCCCATCATAAATCAAAATGGCAGACTTCCTGTTTGGTTTAGCACATGGTTCCAAGAGACTTTTTTGTACATCATGGGCTCTTATGTATGCCTGCAAATTATCATAGCGCTAGGTGAAACGTACAACCGGGAATGCTTCGTTAAAGAGGAGTTTTTTAGCTCAAAATGTGATGCCCGGCCCCTGGGGGACTTCCTGTTGGGTTTAGCACATGGCACCAAGAGACTTTTTTGTACATCCTGGACTGTTACATATGTCTACAATTTTTCGTCGCTCTAGCTGCTTCGTACAACTGGGAATGCTTCATTAATAAGATTTTTTTTCCTTTGCAAAAAGTGCATGCCACGACAACAGCGTGTGACGAAATAAAAAACATTCAATAACTTTTCATTTTCAACATCTTAAGATGAATCACACCAAGTTTGAAGATGATCGCATAAACTCTGTAGGAGGAGTTTGTTAAAATATGACCCCTATGAAATGGCCAAAAAAAATGGCAACACATTCCAAATTAAATCAAAATGGCGGACGTCCTGTTAGGTTTAGCATATGGTTCAAAAAGAGTTTTTTGTACCTCGAGGGCTGTTATATACCTCTACAAATTTTGGTAACTCTATGTGAAACGTACAGCCGGGTATGCTTTGTTAAAGAGGAGTTTTTTAGCTCAAAATGTGATGCCCGGCCCCTGGGGGACTTCCTGTTGGGTTTAGCACAGGGCACCAAGAGACTTTTTTGTACATCTTGGGCTGTTACATATGTCTACAAATTTTCGTAGCTCTCGCTGCTTCGTACAAATGGGAATGCTTCTTTAAGGATATTTTTTTTCCTTTAAAAACAGTGCATGCCATGACAACAGTGTGCGACGAAATACAAAGCTTTCAATAACTTTTCATCTTCAACATCTTAAGATGAATCACACCAAGTTTGAAGATGATCGGATAAACACTGTAGGAGGAGTTCGTTAAAATAAGACCCCAATGAAATGGCCAAAAAAATGGCAACACGTTCCAAAATAAATCAAAATGGTGGACTTCCTGTTAGGTTTAGCATATGGTTCAAAAAGAGTTTTTTGTAGGTCATAGCCTGTTACATATGTGTACCAATTTTCGTAGCTCTAGATTAAACGTACAACCGGCAATGCTTCGTGAAGTAAGAATTTTTAAACTCTAAATTTGATGCGCCGCCGCCGTCATATAGTATATCAAAAACTTTTCATTTTTCACAATGATGTTGTCCCAGGTGTTGAAATGGTACATCCCAAGTTTGAAGTCAATCGGGTTAACCGTGTAGGAGAAGCGGGCAAAAGTATGACCCCTGTAAATGTGCAAAAATTGGCAAAAAATGGACATTTAAATACTCATACCTCACTTTCTGTCTATTTTAGGGTACACACTTCAAAGAGGTTTTTGTTCATTGGGATGTGCTACAGGTGCCACACAATTTTCATAGCCGTCGGACAATCGTAGCGGGACAGGGATCCGTTTAACCTATGTAGGGGGCGCTAAGGAGCCATTTTTCTGTTATCATGTATGGCGACTTTAAAATATCAAATTTTTCGCCAGGCCTGATGTGCGTGTAAAGTTTGGTGAGTTTTCGTTCACGTTTAGTGTCTCAAAAATGCGATTGTTTGCGGAGAAGAAAAAGAAGAATAATAAGAAGAATTCCTACAAAAACAATAGGGCCTCGCAGCGGCACCGCCGCCGCCGCTGCTCGGGCCCTAATAATAATTTTTACAAAAACAATAGGGACCTCGCAGCGGTCGCTGCTCGGGCCCTAATAATAATAATAATAATTTTTACAAAAACAATAGGGACCTCGCAGCGGTCGCTGCTCGGGACCTAAAAATACATTTTGAGCCCTCTATGGGGTATATGCCACGGAAGAGGCGGGACTTCCGACTACCGCACATGAATTTGGTTCCGGTCCAGGTTGCGGACGTGTAACCGAGGGGCACAAAGTAGTGATGTGTCGGTCACGAACGAATCGAGTCTTTTGAACGGCTCTTCACTGTGAACGATGGGAACCAAGTCTTTATCGAGAGCTGCTTTATCGACTGTCTAGCTGTCACTAGACAGTCAAAATATCGCTGGTGCATTGTACACATGCACGTGCTGGTCAATGTATGTAAAGTGTTGTACACTACCCATTTATATTTTCTTATGTTCCAAGAGAATAAAACTTCATTGAATGTTATTTTTTAGACAATTCCATATGTCATTTTTTTTTTAAATGGCATTGCTATTTAAAAAAAAATGCTAAAAACAAAACAAAACATGAGAGCCAGTCTTTTGAACAGTTCTTTTACGTGAACGGCTCCCGAATGAACGGCTCCCCTGAAAGAGCCAAAAGTCTCATCACTAGCACAAAGTCGGAAGCAAAAGTATTTTGACGCAGCCCACACGTTGCAAACCGAACCGGAACCAAAGCCTATGTGCAAAAACAGTCCCGCCTCTTCTGTGGCAATAACCCCATTCCATGAGTATTTTTCTTCCCATTAAAACCCTGACGAATAGGATCTGACACGTGCATTACAAGGATAATCCATTAGAGGGCAGCATCACCAATTTGATGGCTTTTTCAGCGACCTTGCAAGATATTGAGATAAGAGAGACACCTATACTTATTAATAGTCTGAGATGGGAAGTAACGAAAAACAAATACTTCGTTACTGTACTTGAGTAGTTTTGTCATTCACGGAGTATTTATTTTTTTGAATACTTTTTACTTTTATCCGTTACATTTTAAAAAGTTTGCATCATTAACCATATAATTTATACATGTATTTAAGGCAAGTTGTAGAAACTTAAAACTTAATTTCCATTGCATCTTTAAACCAAGGGCACCATCTAGAGGAGTAAAAACAAAAAATGTTGCAAAGGCTTCATGAGGTGATTTAGTCAGTTTTAAGGATTTGTTAAGTGATGAACTTTTAAATTAATTTGTCTTTATATGACACAAGGAGGAGACATCCGGTAAAAATACTTTTACTCGTGAAGTACATTTTAGAGACTGTACTTTTACTTGAATAATTATTTGAATGAGTACTTTGACTTTTACCAAAGTCGTTTTTTAATGCAAGTAATTGTACTTTTTACTCAAGTACAGAATGTCAGTACTTTTCCCATTTCTGTTAATAGCGGGAAATGTTCTAATTTTTGGAAATAATAATGTTATGCCTGTTTATTTTTGATAGTTATAAATGTACACATTTAAAGCATTGTGACCGGATGTATCAAATATGAGACAAATCAAAAGTCATATGTAGAGGTTGATTTTCAAAAAAAAAAAAAAAGTTTCATTTGCTCAAAAGGACCAATAAATACTTTATAAATATTTACAAAGAATCATAATTTTCTCTAATATATTTCAAGGTTCAGGCTTTACAGGGTTAACTATATCTTCTCATAGACAACAATGAAGAATTGGCACTTTAACACAATGACACTGCACAGCTTATATCAATGTAAAGTTATTGTTCCCTCAAAATAATTCAAATATAGTCATAAACTGGTAACAAAAGTGAGTAAACACCTCTGTGAAAATGCCCGAGGTGACAATATTTTGTGTTGGCCAGCATTATTCTTTAGCACATTTAGCACATCTAAAATATGGAGGATAATTTTAGTTTAGTATGGTTTTGTTTTGTTTTGTTTTGTTATGTTACACATCCTTGAACACAATTTCAAACACAAGTGCAATAAAAACACATGAGCAGGTCTAGTTTCCTTTTATTGCATCCATTTCAATAGTGGTAAATGCAGACACAACATCTTGATGCGGGGGTTTACATCTCAGTGTGAAGGGTTGTACTCGTCTCAGTGGAGCCGTCTGAGAGGCAGACTGCTCTGCAAACACACCCACATATGCACGCAAACACACACAAACCCTATTGTGTCACTTAATTCCACAAAGTCAGTCTACTGGTGGGTCCCTCAGACTCCCCGAGGACTCGCAGATTAGCCTTGGCCACTAAGCTCCTCACAAAAACAGAGACACACACATATGTCTTCAAAGTTCTGCCTGTGCTGACAACATGCGTCCTCATTCAGACGGGTCAATGAACAGCGATGGGGATCCACTGTGGTGAGGTCTCGCTCGCTCTCGCTCACACACACAAAGAAAGAAAGGGGGGGGGGAGAGAGATCTAAGGCAGCCATAAAGGTCTGGGGTTTGGTCTCGACAGAAGCTTACTGAAACCACTCTGCTTCACCTCGGAGGACCTTTGGCTTCCTTCTACGATCCCAAATAAAATATAAATAATTATAGACTGCTTTGCACATACCCAAAAATGGCAGAATAACTTGAATGCTTAGCCACTGGTCATCCAGTTTTCCCCTCAATCTCGGTTCATGTTTTCTGAAGCAAGATACTGAATGCTTCGGTGCATTTAATCACATTGCCATACAGTATAATACAGTTTCAGTTTTACAATTAAAGGACGCATCTGTTGAGGAAGGACGCATCTGTTCTTGCTCCTGCACTCGCTCTTGAATCTAACTACTTAACAGTCAAGGCTACATGATAAGGTTGTATTGTGGCTACAATTAATCTGCTGTCAATACGCAAAATGGGGTTAGTGGTCTGGTTCCTGGAATGCGGCTGGCGTGGGCCGCTCTGCTGGGTGAGCTAGGCTGGGCAGCGCACAGGAGTCATCAGATCGTGCTAGCAACCAGTGGTGCTACCTGACCAGAATCGACGTTGAAATTGCTTGAATAGCAATGGGCAGAATGCAAGCCGATCTACTCTTCTGGAAAGCACAACATGTGTGAAAGCTGATCCGAGGTCAGCGAAGACCCTACTGGTGAAAGAGAAGAATTGCGCTTGCCTTGGCTGCTCGCCTGGCGGGGTGGGCCTGCTGGTGGCGTCTGGGGACCGACTCAGCAGTTCCAAATGACTGGGACTAGCCACAATCTACACACGGACATTCAAGATGAACCGAGCGAGCAGTGTTTGGGATTGTATGGGATGGATAACGATAAAAATTAAGAACTATTCTAAATAATGTATATGATTGATGCGTTATAGTAATGGGTCGATGGGGACGGGTCTCGAATAAGCTTCGGCTTCTACCCGTCAGCCCTTCTTTCGGATGTCAATGTTGCAAATGATGTGATGTGATTGATGTAAGCTGTAATGTGTCTGAAAGGAAAAAATGAATAAAACAAACAAACAAATAAAACAAAAAAAACAGTATACTATACAATATAGTCACTCTAATTTTATCATATAGGCCTTTATTCTATCATATAGAATTTTGCATTGCCCTAATGAGAGTTACTGAACAGCACTTTTGTCAGTACGTCAAGGCTTCTTAGCAGAGGCTTTCTCTGCATCCAGCTAGCCCGAGATTTATTAGCCAGCTCGAGATTTATTTGTAAACGTTTCTTCGTCAAATGTTTTCTTCAAGGCCATCTGAATCCAGCCCTGTGTTCTGTTGTTACATTGCATTTTTGTCTATAAAGACTCTTATTTTTATTTTTATTTTTTTTATTTATTTATTATCCCCCCCCCAACTCCCGTGTCCCGTGACAGTGTTTGCAGTTAGCAGTGGTACAACAATGCTGTGTCATCATGCTAAGTTGTTATATTGTGAATGTTTTTTTTTTTTTTTCATTTCTTATATAACTAAATGGGGCAACCAATATATTTGGCACATCTGCTATTATGATGCAATAAAGTTTGCAAGGATGGTTATGATTATATTGTGCAAGTGGTCAGAAATATGGTAGGTGACATGCTTCTTCAATATTAATTTACTGTAATAATTTATTGTTACACATTTGTACATACAGATTTGAATGACTATTTCAACTACACAACATTAATTAAAACTAAATTAACCAAACCAAATACAATTCAGTTTTGTGTAGGGGACCAAAAAAAAAAAAAAAAAGAAAGAAAGAAACTACCTTTTGCATATTCAGAAAAGGTATTAGCTAATGTGAAGCAGCCGTTGGAAACCTGCCTTTTTCATTTAGTTTTACTTCACTACAATTTAGCAGCAAAAGTTATTAAATGAAATGTGACCTATATTCACGTCAGTATTTCCTTTCACTTGGTTTGATCACAAATAATTAGTGGCCGGTTACAAGTTTACCAGAAATATCAGGAGACGTTTTTCCAGCGGTTAAGTTAACAGCATGGTAACCAAGACGAGATGTCATGGGGTCAAAGGTTAAAACCACACTGGCTTCTGCTGGGAGATTGCTTTTCTTAAAGTCAGCGTGTATATGTGAGCGTGCGTTTGCGTCAATCTCACCTGCTGACCACGAACTTAATATCCTGTGTGGTTTGTCTGTGTGTTGTTTCTGTGACATTCTTGCTCTGTTTAACTTGAGTCCTTTTTTTGCATTTTTGCAAATCCAAGGGCTTTTCTTCTTATTGGCAGTCATCTCGTATTACTCTCCATTATTATTTTATTCTTCTAGCTCTACTTTTTATTATACTTTTTTCATTTGTGTTTTTCCTGAGATGATTTCCAATGCAAATTGCAAAACTTTTTTTGATGATTGGTATTTTACCCACATTTAAAAATAAAAAAAATTAAAATTGTGACCTTCTTGACTTTGAGCTAGCCAAAAAAGGCAATCACAGTTTTGAAAAACAGCATTTTGGAGCTTTCCAATTAAAACTAATACTGAGAATTTATTCCATATCATTCAATTCATCAATCCAAGCTACAGTAGAATATGTCCTTGTGTCACTATTTTTTGTCAACATTACTTTCTTCAGGCTTTTGATTGGCTAACGTGTAACCCAGATTTCAAAGTAAACATGATGAAGCTGCGTTTAGCTGTTATGCTGCACACAAATAAAATAAGATGCCAACAGAAGTGAAGTCAGTCCCGATTGTAAATGCTTTTAAATCCAGGTTTAAAACTTAGCATTTTTCCCTACACCTTTAAGGTCTTCTAAACATTTTTAAAACGTGTTTTTTGTTTTGTTTTGTTTTTTATTAATTATCTTGGAAATGTCTTTACTCTAAGTATTTATAAAGTTTGCTGTCAATTGTTTTAAATTGTCAATGTATGTTCTTTTGGTAAATTTTGTAAGCTACTTTTGTTTTCTCTGCTTTGTTTCTGAATGTTGTTAACTGCTGTGATTGTTGCTTTCCTTGTGTAAAGCACATTGTGTTGCCTTGTGTATGAAATGTGCTGTAGAAATAAACTTGTCTTGCCTAAATGACTTTAAAAATGTTGGCTTGGGAACCACAGGTTTTCCGGTAATCACAATGAAACCATTTTTAAACACCATAAGTGTGGATAGAATGTGGAAAGCTGTCTACAAAAATAATGGACACAATTTCATAGTTTCGATGATTGTTAAGTGCGCTGTGACTTTTTCTTGACAAAAGCCTTCACTTCCCCTGCCAAGACACCCACCCTAATGCCCGATCTGGAGAATATCCATTAGATTACATTAGCCTCCTAAACCAGGATGCTAAAGAGAGATGCCTAAGTACTGGTCCACTTTTAAAGGCATTACCAGCTTAAGGGCCTTAACAAAGAAAGGATGTCCTTATCTTTTCAGAAGATTACTTTTCTACCTTGAAAAATTCACATCACCCGAAAGCTTGCCATGCGTTTTGGGATTTGCTCGCAAGAGTCCGTCCATTTTGCTTTAGGATTATCATTAAGCTAGCCCTCCTTGTCTGCCTGTTGGTGGTCTGGGGTGTAAAATGAAACTTCTTCCTTGGAGATTAAAAAAAGGCTGGCAATGATTTCTTAACTTCTCTATTAGATAAGAATAAGTGAGGGGGAAAAAATCTAACTGTCCAATTTAATATACAGTATATGCAAGCTCATATATGTTCAGCATGTTCATGTCTAAGATGTACAATGTACATTAACCCCATTCCATTTCACAAAAATTTGGTTAAGGTTATAAAGACCGGCCCCGCGACCCTTGTGAGGAATAAGCGGTCAAGAAAATGGATGGATATAAAGACCGGGGGCCAGTTCGTGGTTTCCAAGGAGTTCAATTAATGAGAATCTTGTGACTCATTCACTTCTTCGTTTATTCTATTTCTTCTCCTGCCCAAGTTATTAGCTGTGCCCCATTAAGGTAATTATTTATACAATAACAACCGAGTAAAATTGGAAATGGTTTTACCTTCTTTTTTTTTTTTTGTTTGTTTCACATATGGGCAGCAACATTGCTCACACAATCCTCATTGCGAAAAACAACACAAAATGCTGTAACACACACGCAAAGACCAATCATATGAGGAGAAACACTACGCATATGCACGCCAACTGTTTGTGCTGCAGAACGAACCCATACACATTTTCCTGCAAAAGTATTGGAACATTGAGGCCAAGTCCTTTGTTTTTGCTGGAGATGAAAATGGGTTTGGCTTTGGGCTTGACATCAAAAGATGAATATGAGACTACATCAACATTTGACTTTGTGCTTACATCTGGATCTGATACAGAACTTAAAAGATAGCATCTTTTGTACGAGCCTTATCGATTATTCATAAGCAAAAGTATTTGAACATGTGGCTGACAGGTGTGTATGTGTTCTATCACACTGATTATTCAAAAAACAAATGTTTACACTCAGTGTCGGGACTTAGGGTTTTGTGAAGAATACATTTAGACTAGTTATGGGTGTAACCAACTGGGGGAAAACAAGTGCAAACCTGAGCGAATATGAAAATTCAATTCACACTACAGCCTTTTACAATGTCTCGAAGAAGAAACCAGTGACTGCTGTGACAAGTAACAGAAAAATGGGTAGACCAAACAAAACAACAATGCATGATGGTAAGAGTTTGAGAGCTAATAAAAAAAAAAAAAAAAAATAAACATTCACACAAGGCCAGACTGGAATTTTCCCAACTGTTGCTTTGGTATAAAAAAATACACTACATATAATGTAATTTGTGTACAGACATAGAATATTTCATTTGGAAGTGAATATACTGTTGTATCACGAATATCTACACAATTTTCAATACAATTTGTGTAACAGCATCAGTCAAAAGTAAGTCTTATTAATAATACATATTTTTCACAACCAAAACTCCTCTACCATAAACCCCAATCCTATACCGATACTTTGGGATTTTATTCTGGCTGCTTTTCTGATGACAAGACCATGTGTGGTCTCCGTTTGCATCCAGACCCCAATCGCTGATGTGTGTGTGGCCACATGCTCAGATGACTTCATGGTGTGATGGTTTTATCATGTTGATTTTAATATGAAACCACATGTGGCCGTCACAAGCTGTGGTCACTTTCTGGATATGTGCGTGAATATTGTATTCCACAATTGTGGGGTCATTAACTGGTTACGCAGTCCCTCCTGTGGAGTGCTGCTCTCATTTGGGGACACAAAGCCTCGGAAGGCTGATTAGAAATTATTTGTGGTGGAACTGTTGGGGGGTTGTCACAAAAGACAACTTCAGCCATGTGGAGCATCCGCACCAAAGCTAGCCGTGTGACACGGTAGATTAAAC